>NC_135807.1:37898008-38498008 GCF_964213995.1 Mustelus asterias | reverse complement strand
GAATACCGTATTGAACATTGCAGGAAGTAGCCTGCAGCACAAATCATCCAAAGTGAGGCTAGTCCTCTAGAGCCTGCTATACAAGGAAATTTCACACCCATGGTTCCCAAAGCTTGTCACTATCAGGAGTATTTCTCAGTTCATGTCTGGGTCTACGGTAGACTACTTGATAAGAGATTGAGCAAATAATAGTCAAGAATCGCATTATTGTAGCATGAGATTACCAGAATGAATTTAGGTAAACTAGATAGAATGGCACGGTGATTAGCACTACTGCTTCACAGTGCCAGGGATTCAGGTTCGATTCCAACCTTGGGTGACTGCCTCCTCGTGTCTGCATGGGTTTCCTCTGGGTGCTCCAGTTTCCTCCCACAGTCCAAAGATGTGCAGGTAAGGTGAATTGGCCATGCTAAATTGTCCCTTAGTGTCATAAAGCTGTGTAGGTTAGGTGGATTCGCCATTGTAAATGTGTGGGCTTATGGGGATAGGGTCTGGGTCAGATGCTCTTTCAGAGAGTCGGTGCAAACTCGATGAGCCGAATGGCCTCCTTCTGCACTGTAGGGGATCTATGGAATCTGTGAACCTTTAGTCCTGCAATTCCTGTGTTCCTGAAAAAAAACTTCAATTTGTTATCAAAAGACAAATTGTACCCCTGAAGATTTAAAGCAAGAGAGAATGTGAATAGGCAATATAAAGAACAGTTAATCAGTACCTAGATGTCTATACTTCATTAATTCTTCAAAAAGTGAGGCCAGTTAGATCCCTAACCAAGTGTTTAGTAAGCAAAAAGGAGACGTAGTGACCCATGAACAATGAAGCAACAGGCTATTGATTTAATACAGGCTATTACATCTGCTCATGCCACAGTAGGTAATTCTCCTCAAATTGCAAATGTATCTAGATTTTCTTTGACAAATCATTTTAGCTCGTCCTTGGAGGGAGTGCAGCGTAGATTTATGAGAATAATACTTGGACTTCAGGGGTTTAATTATGAGGAGAAATTACACAAATTAGTTCTGTTTTCTCCAAAATTTAGAAGGTTAAAGGGTGATCTGATTAAAGTCTTTAAGATACTAACAGGAAAAGACAGGGTAGATAATGATAAAGCTAGTTGGAGATTCTAGAACAAGGGGGCATAGACTAAAAATCAGGGTCAGGCCGTTCAGGAGAGATGTTGGGATGCACCACGACATACAAAGGGCAGTAGAGGTTTGGAACTCACTTCCACAAATGGCAGTTGATGCTAGATCAGTCGCTTTCTTTTAATCTGAGATAAATCTTTGTTAAGTAAAGGTGTAGAGGGATATGCGCCAAAGGAGTTAGGCCACAGATCAGCCATGATCTCATTAAATGGTGGAACAGGCTCGGTGGCCTGAATGGCCTACTCTTGTTCCTATATTTCTATTTGACGAGTGAAGGGTGGGCTGTGGTTTAGTGACCTAATGTGTACCTTCCATCTGGGGTTGTTTGATATTATGCTGTAGGCCTTGACTCTTCAATATGATTTCTCAATTAAAACAAAATGCACATAATGCTCTTCTGTAATGCCCTTTCTTACCTGATTGTCAGGTAATAACTCAATCTTATCCGTTGCAAAATTAGTTGTTGTCCTGACTCTCACAAAGACCTTCACACCACTGCCTTTGCTGCTCATCTTCAACTGAAATGGCAATGAAGAATAGTTAGACCATAAATGTTGGATGATCCTTTTCATAAATAATTGGATATATTCAAATTTGCCGATGACACAAAGATAAACAGGACAGTAGGCACGGTAGATGGAGACATAAAATTACAAAGTGATTAAGTGAATGGGGCAAAACTGTAGGCAAATGTGAGATAAAGAATAAAACAAGGGGAAAAGTAAAAGCAGTGGAGATCCAAAAATACTTGAGGGTCCAGGTACACAGATCATTAAAATGCCATAAACTGGTGCAGAAAATAATCAAAAAGACTAAGGGAATGGTGGCCCTCATGTCTAGAGGACAAGAATATAGAGGATGGAAGTCATGCTTCAAATACATAAAGATTACATATTAGATCATACCTGGCATATGTATGGTAGCAATTCTGAGTGCCACACCTTTGGAAGGATACACTGTCCGTGAGAGGAGCACGTTTACCAAAATGATACCTCGACTCCAAGACTTAAATTATGAGGAGAGATTGTATAAACAAGGGTTGTATTCCCTAGATTTAGAGGGTTAAGGGTGATTTGATTAAAGTTTTTGAAATGTTAAAGAAGACAAATAGGATAGATAAAGAAAACTATTTTTACAGATTGGGAACCTAGGACAAGGGGACATAGTCTAAAATGATTCACGAGTAGTGAACCTTGTTTCACTGGCAGAACTCTAATGTTGGAGTCAGAAGATTGTGAGTTCAAGCTCCATTCCAGAGATCTGAGCTAATAATGCCAGCTTTTCAGTTCAGTACTGAAGGAGTGGTACACAGTTAGAGATGATGCCTTTCAGCTGAGGCATTACATGCCTTCTCAGGTAGACATAAAGGATCCCAAATCACCATTCAAGTGGGGGAGTTGTCTTAGGCCCTGCTGGGAGGCACTAGGGGATTTTCACAGTAACTTCATTGCAGTGTGAATATAAGCCGACTTGTGGCTAATAAGTACATTTTACTTTAATATTTATCCCTCAACCAACATCACTAAAAAAATTCAGATGCTCTTGATGCTTATGGGACTTTGCTGTGTGTAAATTGTTTGTTGCGTTTCCTATATTACATCATTGATTACACTTGATTGGCAAGTTCTGGGTCACTATATAAGTGCAAGTTCTTTCTCTACTGTTTTACTATCATGCCTGTACATCTCAACAGTGAATAATGCTGAGATTGTTTATGTGTAAACTTGGACTGTAATGATAAGTCATTCAACCACAGAAAGCACATTGTGATCTGTTGTGGGATGTTGGTTAGAGAATAGCATGTCTTAAATAAGTCTTTGTAGTCTTCTGTAGGTTGACTGTAAGTCTTTATTAACTCTGATAACTGTTTACACATGTAAAGGGTACAAGCTAGGCGCTTTCTCTGTGCTTAGGTCTACACACATCTCTGCTCAACGCCACACTGACCCCTGGGTCTGTATCATGTTCCTTCTTAATCACTGTGTTTGTGTGTGTGTGTGTGTATGTGCGTGTGTGGGGAGCGGGGGGAGGTGGTGGTACTATACTCAGTTCCGCATTAACCCTATATGTGTCAGATCTTTATACCACACCTCCCCAAATCTTTATAATGTATTTAGAGTTATACTAGTTTACTTCATGTCTTAAGCTGTTATTCCAATACATTAACATTGATCTAACTACATTATCATTATTACTACATTATCACTACCCAATTTCCCCTATTCCGAGTCCTTGAATTTAAGGATCAGGAGGTTTGGAGGTCTTATAACCCTTCCAAATCTCATTCACAGTTCTGTTGGAGTAGTAGTAGGTTCTGTTGATGCCGGTGGGAGGGTGCCATGGTTGGCGTGGACCGGTTGGGCCGAAAGGCCTGTTTCCATGCTGTATTGCTCTATTGTCAGTGTTGTTGGAGCTGGGAGTAGAGGCTTCTTGGTCTACTGCTCATTCTTTTTACCTCTTCCATTGCAGACATTGTGGTTACCTCCCCGGGTGGTTGGCTGGTCTGACCAATGAAGGTTTTGTGGGACCTGTAACGAAAATGAAGAACCCTGTTCTATAATTATTCTGGTAAGTTGAGTTGTCGTTGTCTCAGAGTTATCTGTGGAACTCAGTTTGACAATCTCACTTGGACATTCAGTTCTTTTTTAAATGTTTCTTATCTGGTCACTGATTGCAGTTGATTTGTTAATGCAGAAGGAGGCCATTTGGCCCATCCCAACTGCACCAGGTCTCCAAATGAGCATTATAACTTAGTGCCATTTTCCTGCCTTTTCCCAGTACCCTTACAGATTGTTTCTATTCACATAATCATCTAATGCCGTCATGAATGCCTCGATTGAATTTGCCTCCACCACATTTCCTGGCAATGCAGAAGCTTTTTTCCCCTCACATCCCATTTGCTTCTTTTGCAAATCACTTTTTATCTGTGCCTTCTCATTTTCTATCCCCTTTTACGAGTGAGAACAATTTCTTTCTATCTACTCTGTTCAGCCCCCTCATGATTTCGAACATCTCTATCAAATTTCCTCTTAACCTTCTCCTCTCCAAGGAAAACAGTAGTTTTCTTTGAAAGTAGCAAAGATGTGAACCTATTGGAGAGAGTGCAGAAGAGAACCATCCAAGAATGGTTCCAATTATGAGAAACTCCAGTTATGAAGATAGATTGGAGAAGTTTCTCATCACTGGAAGCATTCTTGGGAACCTCTTCTGCACTCTCTCCAATAGGTTCACAGACTTGCTACTTTTAAAGTCTGGATTTGCTCTTCAATACTACACATCCCTCATATTATTCAGGTTGGATTGGACTTGCATGTGGCTTCTTGAAGCCATCCAAGAAAAAAGGCGAAAGGATTAGTTCCTTTCTTCAGAGCTTTTTCTGGTGATTTTCCTCTGCACTTCTGCTTCTTTAGGAGCCTCTTTCAGGTCAGAATGGTTTGTTGAATTTTTTCTCAGTCTTCCAGCATTTTGGTTTGTCTGCATTTTAGCAAGATTCTGGGTTTTGAGCCCATTATTGCCATCAAGCTGTGGGGTATTGGTTACAGATCGGTATGTCTTAAAGAAGTCTCCATAGTCTGCCATAGGTTAACTACAAGTTTTTATTAACTACTAGAACTATTTACACATGTACAGTAAAGGGTACAAAAATGCTGGCTTATTTACTTTTCCACTCTAGCCCAGGACTATTCATTTGAATTGTACTGCCCCTCACTTCCTCTCCAAGTTTTTAGAGGCTTAATAGCAATCATGACTTGTCATTGGTTGGCATGAGCTGGTGGCTTTGTCTAAAATTTAGCACTGCAGTCAGGAATTTTATCCTGATCTCTTTTTAAACTTACTAACAGGGTAAAGTTATGACCCTTTCTTTAGGTGCCCTCCTTTGCTCAGTTGTTGCACTCTAATGTCAGTGAGATATAGCCTTGGGTTAAAGCTCACTCCAGAAACCTGAGCACATGATTTTGACCAGTACTTCAGGATAATATTGAGGGAATGCCCCACTTTCATACAATCCAACTCAGGAATGAGATGTTAAACAAAGGCACCATCTATCCTCCCAAATGTAAAAGATCCTATGGCATTCAAAGAGCAGGGAGGGAGTTGCTTGGTTGGTGCAGTGGCCAATATTTATCCCTCAATGTCACTAACATATTGGGTGGGATTCTCTGGCCTTCCAGCTGCGGCACATCACTTGCCGGCGGTGGGATCTTCTGGTCCCCCCACTGTTACTGGGATTTTCTATTGATTTCACCCCACACCACAGGGGGGCGGGGAGGGGGGGGGGGTGCACTGTCAGCGGGAACGGAAGATGCCACCAGCACGAAAGGCCGGAGAATTCTGACCATTATCTGGTCATATATCTCATTGCTGTTTGAGGGACCTTGTTGGGCACAAATTTTCGCAACCACATTTTCTACATCACAGCAGTGACCACACTTCAAAGGTTAACTGTGATTTGTTTTGGGGCGATGGGTGCTATGTACAGCAAACGCCTCCTGGAAGACGTCAATCCTTGCCAGGGTCTTCGCCCACCCTCAACTGATTGGTGGTTAGGGCTGGTTTGTAAAGTGTGAGCCCAAGCACGCCAAACATCAGCAAAGCCTTTTACATCCTTATTTCTCGCCTGGTGTCTGCCCAGCTTCCAGCAGGAGCAACTTTATGACATTTAAATGGAGGTCAGAGTGAATCCCACTTTACCCTGTTGGTACTGAGGCCAAATGTCCCACAGCAACAAGAGGTGAGGATATGAGATTGAAGCAGCTTTGCCCACCCACACTGTGCCCACAGGGAGGGAGGGCTGGGGTTCCCTCTCCCCCAGAACTAGACTGGATATGAGTGAAATGCTGGAGACTTACTGATCCTGAGGCTTCTCTCTCCCTCTCTGTGTCTCTCTCTGTCCCTCTCTCCGCCTGCTCTCTCACTCACTCTCACTCTGTCTCCCTCAGGAGGCTCCGCCCTCTCCCTGCGGCCGGGCTGCTGTCACCATGGAAACGGTTCCCTTGGCGACAGCGCGGCCCTGTCCCCCGGCTGGGCCCTCGGGGAATGGCGGCTCCGGTTCAGCGGGCGAGGATCTCCCTCCGGTTTACAGCCGAACCCACGGATTCCGTGGGCCTCGCTTCATTTCATCATTCGATCTTTCCTTTCTTTATTATTGGGGCACACAATTGCCATGGCTGCGGTCGCGGTGGAAACGCGACGCTTGTGGCCACGTGATACGATTGGTGCCCGCCCCCCCCCCCGGTTGTCAGTCATTGGGAGGGGGGTGAGGGTATTAACTCTATTCTCAGAGAATTCCTCTTTGTCCTCATCGCATTGTTCGCAATGCCCTCACTGCCTAGGTCCCATGCGCTGGAATTGCTTCTCCACCTCCCTATCCCCTGTTCAGTCCCTATTTAATTACAATCCACTTCAGCAAACTTGTGCTCACTTCCCTTTCTTGGCCACTCTGATTGAGACCTCCTTGAAAAACTCAAATAAATTACTCAGACACCACGGCCGGTATTTTACAACCTCGCTCGGGCGAGGCTCGTAATATCCCGCCCGAGGCCGACGGAGAATTCTGTTACGTGAGCCTCAATCCCATGGGTGGGTGTGCCATACAATTCCGGCCCATAGGGGCAGCACGGTGGCACAGTGGTTGGTTGGCACTGCTGCTTCACAGCGCCAAGGACCCGGGTTCGATTCCCGGCTTGGGTCACGGCCTCTGTGGAGTTTGCCTGTTCTCCCCGTGTCTCCTCCGGGTGCTCTGGTTTCGTCCCACATTCTGAAAGACGTGCTGGTTAGCCTCACCCGAACATTGACCCGAACAGGCACCGGACTGTGGGGACTATGGGAATTTCACAGTAACTTCATTGCAGTGTTAATGTAAGCCTTACTTGTGACTAATAAATAAACTACTTTATAGCCCTTTCATGAAGCCATGCTGACTCTGCTTGATTAGATTATGATTTTCCAAATGTGCAGCTGTCAATTCTTCAAGAGCTGATTCCAACATTTTTCAACAATAGATGTTAGGCTAATCAACCTCCCTCCTTTTTTGAATAGGGGTGTCACACTGGTAGTTTTCTAATACGCCGGTACTTCAGAATTCAAGGATTTTTGGAAAATTGCAACCAATGCATCCACTATCTCTGTAGCTAGTTCTTTTAGGACCCTAGGAAGCAGGCCATTCAGGGCCACGGGACCTATCTGCGTTTAGCCCCATTAGTTTGTCTAATACTACTTTTCTAGTGATGGTGATGGTATTTAATTCCTCCCCATATTCTTTAGTATTAATGGAATGTTCGAAGTATTGTACACTGTAAACATTGATGCAAAATATCTGTTTAACTCTGCCATTTCCTTGTTTCCCATAACTATCTCCCCAGATTCATTTTCTATGTTGACTTTGACCTCACTCTTCCTTTTATATATTCAAGACTCGACATATATGCTCATTGTCAGTTTTTATGTTCCTTGCTAGTTTGTCCTTGAAGCTTTTTTGTCTCTTTATTATCTTTTTAGTCCTCCTTTGCTAGATTCTGAATTTATCCCAGTCTTCCAGGGTATCACTGACTTATTTGATGTGATTTGATTTATTATTGTCACATGTATAGGCATACAGTGAAACGTATTGTTTCTTGTGCACTATACAAACAAAGGATACCATTCATAGAGTACATAGGAGAGAAGGAAAGGAGAGGGTGCGGAGTGTAATGCTACAGTCATAGCTAGGGTGCAGAGAAAGATCAACTTAATATAAGGTAGGTCCATTCAAAAGTCTGATGGCAGCAGGGAAGAAGCTGTTCTTGAGTCAGTTGGTACGTGATCCCAGACTTTTGAATCTTTTTCCTGCTGGAAGAAGGTGGAAGAGAGTATGCCCAGGGTGTGTGGGGTCGTTGATTATGCTGGCCGCTTTTCCGAGGCATTTTTTTTTCAACTTAGTATTCTTCTTAACTTCCTTGGTTAGCCATGGTTGGTTTATCTCTCTTTAGAATCTTTCCTCCTTACTGAGATATATTTTTGCTGAGAGTTATGAATTACCTCCTTAAATGCCTGCCACTGCTTGCTTACAGTCTTTCTTGCTAATCTATCTGCCCAGTCCATTTTAGCTAACTATATTCTTATTTCAATGTAATTGCCTTCATTTAAGTTAAACACAGTTGTTTCTGACCCAAGTTTCTCACTCTTAAACTGAATATTAAATTTTATCAGGTTATTGTCACTACTTTCGAGAGGATCTTTTACCCTGAGGTCTCTTTACTCATTACCGTAGCTTCACGGACCCACCCTCAGTCTGGGCTATCTTCCTGGTGTTAGAAGCACCCTTGTCCTGCAGATACTGCATAAAGAGCAATGCTAGCATAATATATAGTGCCACCAGGGACACATCGCTTGAATGTGTCATTCTATCACCAGAGGTTTAGTATTCTGATGTGAGCCATCGCTTGGACCTCCGTGTACTTATGGTGAACAACATATCTTGCCAGATGGTTGTAAGCCATGGAATCTCTTCTCTATAGTCCCTACTGTGCCCAGAGTGGCGGCTATCTCTTGCCATGCCATCTTGGCTACTGTGGGTGGTCTCTTGGATACAATATGGAGCGTCTTCTCTGGAACTCCTACACCAGGAGATCCTGTTCACTGAAAGGGGTACAGCCCCTTCCATTCCCTCCCCATTTTCCCTTCTGTGAGACATTCTATCATGAGAAATTTAAAAAGAAAAGGCACCTAAGAATATCGGGGCGTGCTGGTGCAACGGGTCTGGATAAACGCAGGGTAGCCTGGTTTTGGTTCCTGTCACTCCCAGATGACATGCTATGCTCCTGACTACAAATTACCCTGCTGGCCTGTTCCCTCTGAGTCAAGCAATGTGCCTAAAAGTGTACAGCTTTGAGGTCCTTGTCGAGGTTCAATTGCACGGTTGCACTCTGAGAGATGGATGGGTAGGTGGAAGTGCAAAGGATTGTGGCAGATCTGATGTATCAGTCATCACCTGAGGCATGAAAGTAACCTGAGTCAATACAGAATATCGAGCAGCTGTTGGTGCCATGATGTTGCCATCTCCATAGCTGTGTCCTATGAGGCTTCTCCAGTCTTAACTTTAGAAAGTGTGCACCTTCATTACAATTTGAATAGGCAGAAGCAATGAGTGTTTTTTCCTATGGAAAGCCCATGATGGTTTGACCATCTGTTCCAGTGGCAGCAACCAATCGGACAATGATTACATTGACGGTCGATTGGTGTCTCCTCCAAGCAATGGCAGCACCTCCATTCAGTTCCTGTCTCACAGTAGGAACTTCTTACCAGCCCACCTTTTAATTAATCCATGCTGGGTGGGGTTGGCTGGTGGTTGGCCCAATACTAGCTGCCCCTACCTCCACTTCACCGGAGCAAAATTTCAGGCAAAGTTTTCCCCAGTTGGGTTTGTGGAACTGGGAATTTTCCTGACTCTGTGTCCCTGACTTGGAAGCAAAAATTCAGCCCTGAATCATAATGTCATGAGTTTGAAGTTCAACTCTACAAACCTGGGAACATCATTTAGACTGACACTCCAGTGCAGTGCCAAAGAGCATTGGACTATCAGAGATGCAGATATTAAACATAGTTCCTCAGTCCCCTCAGAACTTAAAACATCCCATATATAAAGAACAGGGGAGTCCTGCCCAACATGTATCGCTCAACCACCTTCATTGGCTACTGCTTTTCCTACAACAGTACACTCAAAACTACTTGGTGAATTGTAAAGCACTTTGTATAATTTGAGGTTGTGAAAGGCACCATATAAATACCAGAGGAGTGATCCTCCCAAAAAAATTCTAAGTGTCAAATTCGTGTGAAAACTGGAGTAAATCACGCTGGTATTTTCACTCCCACACTCTGTGCACTGCAGAGTGCACTAGCATGAATCACGTTAAAATTGAGTGGGCGGGGCCTATTCCCACCCAGCTGGCAGCATAGCACAGAGCAGGCCACTGCGTATGCGCCAATCTGTCAGCGCCGAAATCAGTGCATGCCCAGTAGCCCTGCAGCGCTGGCCTCCTGATTGCTGACCAGCTTGATCGCTGGACAGCCCCGCGACCCCACACCGCCACCCTCTCAACCCCCTGACAGCACCGACTTACCCCCCTCCAACGGTAGTCCTAAACCCACCCCGCAATGCCAACTCCTGGGAAGGCAATTGACTAATGGTATTATTGCTAGACTATTAATCCAGAAGCTCAGCTAATGTTCTGGGGCATGGGGTTCGAATCCAGCCATGGCAGGTGGTGGAATTTGAATTCAATAAAAAATATCTGGAATTAAGAATCTACTGATGCCCATGAAGCCATTGTTGGCTGTCGGAAAAACCCATCTGGTTCACTAATGTCCTTTAGGGAAGGAAATCTGCTGTCCTTACCTGGTCTGGCCTACATGTGACTCCAGAACCACACTGACTCTCAAATGCCCTCGGCCAACTAGGGATGGGCAGTAAATACTGGCCATCCAATGATGCCCATATCCCATGAATGAATAAAATGAACCCCTCCCCTGCAGTCCCGAACCCCTGCCCTGCAAGCTGCCCCCCACCCTCCCCACCCCAATGGCCGGTCACAATCGCTGGCCTCCCTCCTCCCTCACCGATCCCGACGGCAGAGTGGCAGCGAGACCCCCACCCCACCGATCATCCTCCCAGAGGCCCTGCCCCCATTAGCCCCACTCCCTTGGCACTGTCCCATGCCTGGTGGGCAGTGCCAAGGTTCCCTCTGGGCATTGGCACTTTGCCCCTTGGGCAGTGCCGGGGGTCAGGTTGGCACTGCCAAGGTGCCAATGCCTGGGGGCACCCCCCCCCCCCACACCTGACCCTCTGGGGGACCTGAATTGTCCCACCTTCACTCCAGCGGGGTTGGGCCGCTAGCTCTTCTCAAGTGGGGAGCTACACTAAACTGCACTGGAGTGAAACACCCGCTAGTGGTATTGAAATTACATGCAAATTAGGCGCTGCATAATTTATTCAGCTCCGCGCCCATTTCCAGCACGGAGCTGATGGAATCTGGTGCTGGGAGACGTGCTCAGGCCTGGGTACCCCGTGGGGAGCCCGTAAATCGGGTGTTGCTAGAATCTCCTGGCCCGCTATGTTAAAAAATCAACACAGCGGGATGGGAGAATCGCCCCCAAGTTATTTTCTGATCTGGATCAGTTTGAACAACTCTCAAACTTGACATCTGTTGTAAACACTGCTTCGTTGTATTTCAGACCCAAAGTTAACAGCACTTCACATCACTCCTCCTGCACAGGGATTGCCACACAGTGAAGGTGAAGTAAACACATTTACAGAACAACCAATACACCCACAAATAGAGCTAGATTTGATTATTGTCTCCTACTGTCGAGCTTTAGATCATCCCACCTTGTTCCTTTGCTGAGCTACATGTGCATTTTTATTACTCCATTATAAATTGCTTTGAGATATTTTCCAATGTTAAAAGTGTTATGAAAGGTGATATGGTCCTGTGGGCACTGGCTGCTTTATTTTGCCCTATACAATGTGGGGCAGGGCGTATCTATGCATAAGGGTAAATTGAACTCAATCAAAAGTTATGCCGTGAAATATATCACAGAACCAGTTTGGTACTTACACTAATCCAAAGCTTTATGATCACTTCAGTTAATACCAACATTTTACTTTCAGAATTTCTTTTTCAAAGAACTGAATTCAAATTTTGAGCAATCAAGGTCTCTGGATTATCAGTAATATAACCATGGTATTACCATACTTGATATGCCCGAGTGGTTAGTGCTTTGGGGAGAAGGGCAGAGGTAGACTGCACTATCTCAGACCAGACTATGCTTGATTGAAAGTTATTGCAATTTTATTCTGTGTGTTCACCATGCTTAAAAAAAAGCCTAGAAGAAATTGAGGCAAAGGGAACCAGAATAGTTAATAATGAGACCCAAGGAGGAACAGAAACCCAGTAATTGAGAAACTGGGGGGAGAAAATGAAAGGGAGATTTGGCCACTGTAGGAATCTTCTCAAAAGGCATGTTACCGAAAAACTCAGCAAGATAACTCTGTACACAGAGACAATCACAACATGGCATTTTTAAATATATATATATATATTTATATATATATATAAAACATTTTCCATTTTCAGTGTGTTTCAAAGCAAAAGTTCACATACACAAGCAGTAGGAGAACAAGCACAGATTAAAAAAAGGCCACTGAATTTTACATTTAAGGCATCTTTTTCCCTTTTTAATATAATCTGTATACACACACATGTACACACATACACACACACATACCAACAGAAAGTAAAGAAACATACATCTGTACATAGACGCATTGAGATTAAAAAACTCAATGTCCATGGGAACGTACTCATCAAAACATCTACCTTGCAATCGGCAGTGGAATAAACATAAAGGCAGATGTTCTTTTCTTAAAAAGAGAAACTTCAAATCCAAGCAGTGACTGCATTGGCTCTTTCACTTTATCTTATTTCAAAACAATTGCTGACAGAAAGAATACCCATAGCCATGTCCCTTGATGTTCACCACTGCGATGGTAAATGCCCATGGTGCAGAACACCAAGACTGAAAGCTTCAACCACCCTCCATTATCAAAACCTCTCCAAAAGAGGTCTGCTACACAAATCACTATTCCACGTAGAAATAACTTTCTTTTTGAATGATAGTGCTCAAATAGATGGCGACAGATCTTGAATCAAATTTCTTGCCCATTCTGACAATCATGTTATTTTCCTCTCATGTCTCCAAGAAGCCAAAATAAATCAATGTGCTTACACATTAAACATTTATACAAGAAAAACAGTATTCAGCCTGCTAGAACTAAATTTGACATTGATGTTCCCTTATTTTAAGACAATATTCTTCTGTGCTATAACAACCCTGTGATATGTGCATATTCTGGCAATAATGACTGGATGATCGGTGTGGGAAATCATCTTCCTTTCTCCCCAGCTCAGTTATTACTGAGGCAGGGTCCTGGCTGGAAGAAGTGGATGAGCCCAAAAGTGCACCCAAATTGGGATTGTTGGGCCCACTGGTTGCTCCCCAACCAGCAGCCCGTTTTCCTGGATGTAGGCTCAAAAATACAGACTTGCTGGGCGCAATTCCATTAAAACATTACCAGGAGAATGGAGGAAAGGCCACAAGTTAGGTTGTGAAGAGATGCCAGGGCCTGTGACCTTTGTTTGTGGTGGAGCCTCTGCGTAAAGAAGTAGCAGCAAGGATTCTCAAAGCTGGGAATTCCCCATTCTTGACCTATGAAGCAGGGGCTGGGGATTGGCTACTGATGCCCAGAGAATGGTGATTCTGGGGGCCACCTTTAGTCTTCCAGCCTTTGACACAGTCTCTGATCCAATCCAAACAGTGATTGTGTTTTTTTTTACAATATTTCAATTATGTTGACCTCTTTGCAAAGGGGTAGCGGGAGGTGCAAACTGGAGGGAAGGAAATTTAAAGATCCCTGGGAAATCAGTTGGAATGAGGGGCTTATGAAAATTTGTTTGTATTCTACTGATATTATACCGGTTGAGACAATAGTAACTTCATATTGCCTTGTGTGTTTATTACACTGAAGTCGAAATATATTGTTATCTCTGACCTGTGAGTCTAATGGGTGTGATAAATTTAATTGGTGCAGAGACTTGAGCCTGATCACTATGACAGTTTGGACCACAGCTAAATTGTAAAGGTTCCTTCTTAAGAGTCTTCATTCTAAGAATGTAAGGTTTGGAGATAATGTTGCTGTCAGATTCATCTAGGTAGGATTTTAAATATGGTTGATTCTAAATACAGATTTAGGATCTCTTGTAAAGAGCTACTTAATCTGAAGTGTCAGCAGTCTAATAACTCGTCCGAAGATCAGAGAAGACAAACCCAAGTCGTGCTCATCAATGTTCACACATGTAATTGGAACAGGAGTTACTGCAGATTTATCCCACCCTCCATCTAAACCCATAGCCCAAGGTTGTTCAGGCCAACTTTGGCGTCTCCACCACCATAGCCCAAACTGAGAGGTGCCTACTCAGTCCGAATCAAGAAACAGTGGCCTTGCTGGTCTGTGTGGCTCAAACTCATGTTGCATGCAAGACTTCAAAAGATGGAGCCTATCTAGAATAACTTCTCATTATTCAGGTAAGTCTTCATTGGTCAAACAGAGACACTTTTCTGTTATCCAATACACATATAACCCCCAACATCAAATCATGAAACACTTTCTGCACTTGCTGGGCCAAGGCCAAATGTTGCATATGCACAGTTTTAAAATAATCTCTGCGGGCTGTGGGCAATGTAGGCATTTATTGCCAATTCCTAGTTGCTAGAGGTGTTGGTGGGCTGTCTTCGTGAACCATTGCAGTCCATGTGGTATATGTACACCCAAACTGCTGTTAGGTAGGAAATTTCAGGATTCTGATCCAGTGATGATGAAGGAACAGCGATTTATGTCCAAATCAGAATGTCCTTCTAGATGTGGGAATATTGTGGTTTGAGAGATCCTGCTGAAGAAGCCCTGGAAGTGAATAGTGTGGTGAGCTATTACCATTTTCCCATAATTCTTATTGGTAAATTGAAGTAGTTTCTATTAAAATAATTCTTAAAAGCCGTTATACTCAAAATACACTTTAAGATTCATAACGTAACAGGGTCTAAAAAATAACTTACAGTAAAACAAATGCAATGTTTTTGATGACTTTTAAAAAGAAGTTTTGTTTAGAAGAACTGTTTTGAGAAAAACAGTGCGTTTCTCAACTAGGTATTCACCCCAGTCATTTACGAATAATTAGGAATTACAATGGAGCACTCCATTTTTAAGGAGATAAAATTTGTTGAACCACGAAGAAGACAGTCAGGGTTAAGGTGGTGGTATGCGCCATATAACTAGCTCAATCCTTTGAGAAATGAAAAGACGACCTTGTCCAGATTTCCCACTTCTAGTTCAGCAGTATACCAAGTTTCAAACCAAGTCAAAATACAACAACAATATATTAAAATGTCCTAAAACCAAATGAAGTGGTCATTCATCATTCTTTGATCTTCCTTTATCTTTCCATTTCTTTTCTGAAGATGGTGGATTAACTCCAGGGACTTGTGACTGTAATTTCACCCAATTGCCCATGTATTACATCTGAACCCAGACTGTGTTAGGACATTGTTTAACCTGATAAGAGTGAGGCCACCTCAAGTGATTACAGAGGTCAGGAGAGGGCAACTGGTCTGATGCCCCACTTTTCTTCCTGACTGCCCAAGAGGACTGAGACAAAATATTACACCCCAATTACAGATGCCTGACCAAATCATATTTCAACTGGGAAATTTGCATCAGCCCTCAAAAACATTGGGCCAGATTCTCTGGCCTCGCCCGCAGCTGGGATTCTCCAGTCCCGCTGCAATGAAGAGAGATTTGGCTGAGAACCAAATTCTCTGTTCTCACTGGCAGCGGCAGCAGGGCACGTATGGCCAGAAAATTCCAGCCAGTAAATTTGGATTCTGAAACCAATCAAGTGGCAGTATGCAATTTTTTAAAGGAGCCAACTTAAAACTCTAATATTGAAAAGTGAAAATGAAAATCTAAAATTTGTCATGCAGGATATCTGTAATATTGAGCAGAGTGGAAGGGAAGACAATAAATCAAAAAACAGCAATTAAATTAAACAGCCTGCAATTAAACAGTAATTAACAGTAAAAGTATGTAGACTGCAGAACGAATGGTAAGTCAGGATTTCAGCAGTCCTGGATATGAGTAAGGAGGGTTAAGAGTAGGAATAGGAGTAGTACTCAGTATCTTGTATCAAGATTAAGAATCTAAGGGAGAAGAATGTGCATTTACAGCTGAGAGGGATTTAAGAAAAGGAACTATCGTCTTCAAAATTGGGGATGATATAGAAAAGTTACATCAGAGATTGGAGACCAGATGGAACAGAAAAATAGCCTCCCTGGTGACAAGATTGGAAAAGGCATTGTTGCAATAATGTTGACCCAGCTTCACAAAGGTTTTGTTCTTTTAAGTTAAATAAATAGAAAAGTTGTTTATGAGTTTGTAACAGCAGGTGGATTCTCGATGGAATGTGGCCTGTCATGGGTAAGCTCTACTTTGTGCTCGTGTCAGTCTTGTTGCACTCAGTTTCTCTGGAAGACACTTGGGAAAAGAATCTTGTCCAACTCCACAGCTGCCTAGCAAATTGGCCTGAACGCATCTGAAAGAAGTGCAGGGATTAAAATAAGATGTGTTACGACCAACCTTTCTCTCCTGTAGGTGCTGACTGTTAGGTTGTGGGTCCGTGGACATAGCAACCCTCCAGTATCCTGCCCAATGTGACCATTGGCATTGTTACTGGATATTGTGGTTTGTGAAAAATGAATTGACAGAGGATAATGAAGGTAATTCTGCTCCTTCACAATAATAGATGATAGGTACACAGCAAGCAATCTCAAAATACACGAGTGAGAATCACAGCTCACAACTTCCTGTCGTGCGCTCTCTCGGACTGGTGCTCCTGTCTGAAGGTGAGGCACAAGATCTTATATTTATTAAAACAGCAAGTTGGCAAGAACAGCGTCATCATTGAACTGGCTCCCTTTGCAGTAAAAGCTGTAAATCCAATGCTCGATTGCATAAATTGGAGAGGGGAGCTTGAATGACATCCTGGTTTCAGAGACTTTGATCTAACAGTTACAGTCTACTCAGCACCAACAGATACAGTAAAATTTACCTAGCTACAAGGTTAGTTTGAAGTTGTTCTTCTGGGAGCAAAGCAGATTCAGGGGAGATTTGGTAGAGATATACAACATTATGACAAGTTTAGATAAGGTAGACAAAGAAAAACTGTTCCCATTAGTTGATGGTAACAGGACTGGGGATACCCATTTAAAGTTTTGAATGAGAGATGTAGGGGGAACATGAGGAAGAATTTTATTCAGCAAGTAGTAATTATCAGGAACTTGCTGCCCATGAGGACACTGGAAGCAGAGGTGATCTATGATTTCAAAAGCAAAATGGAAGGGCACTTGGAGGAAATAAACTTGAAGGGCTGCAGAGATAGAGCGGGTGAATGGGACTGACTGAATTGCCGATAGACACGATGGGCTGAATGTCCTTCTGTGCTGTAAGTGACTCTGACTAAAACTACAAATATGGGAGATTTAAAGTAGGGAAATGGATGACATTCGATCACTAAATGACTTATAAACCAATTGTTAATGTGGCAGATTTATGCACCATCTGTTACTGCAGGCAACTTTTATATCAAATGTTGGTGGATAACAACAGTTCTGTACAAGCATTTTAATTTTTACCGATGTATCTTGTTGTGTCTATAATGCATAACCGTGACAAGAAAATAGAAAAGATGAAGATTCAGAATATTGGTAAAAAATGTGTTCTGCCCACAAAAAAAGTTCCCTCTGAAACCCAATTATTAACATCTTCATGCCCTCATAATAACCACATCATTCTACATGAAACCAGAAGTTTGCACCGTGCAGAGAGAAGACTGTTGTCAAAGGTTGACAATTGTCTAAAAATATATTTTAAAAGTCCTCGCAGTATTAAGGCATTGGATCCTTTTTCCACATTCCTTGTAAACATTCAACGTATTAAATCCTTTGGATCTGAACAGGCGCTTTGGTTGGTGAATGCAGATCATCACATGTGGACGAAGAAGCCTTCTGCTTCTCCAGCCTGCCAGCTTAGCTGAGTTTGCACGTTTTTTAAAGTTTTTAAATAAATAGAAAAGTTTTTTAATGAAGATTGTAACAGCAGGTGGATTCTTGGTGGAATGTAGCCTGAAAAGGCAAGTTCTACTTTGTGCTCGTGTCAGTCTTGTTGTACTCAGTTTCTCCAGACGACACTTGAGAAATACGCCTGGTGGAACTCCACAGCCGCCTGGCAAATTGGCCTGAACGCATCTGAAAGAAGTGCAGGGATTAAAATAAAATGTGCTGCCGCCATTTCTCCATCTCCTTTCCCTCCTGTTCTGTCCTGGAGGTGCTGACTACCATTGAGTTGTGGATCTGTGGACACAGCAATCCTCCAGTATCTAATCCACGTGATTGTTCTCGATGCGTGACTCTGAACAGCTTTCCACCTTTCAATTAGCCATGATCATGTCTAATCTACATCTCAAATCTATTTATATGATTTTACACCCGATCCTTTGATATGATTACCTAATTAAAAAATCCATCGATCCAAGTTCTGAAAATTTCCATTCACTCAGCCTTATTGGGAAGGCAGCAGACCTAGTAGTCTGAGAGGCATGGCGAGAGTGTAAAATGGAAAGGGCCGCAGATGGGACACAGCCAGATAAATATTTGAAGGACAAAAATAAATTGCAGGGATATAGGGAAAGTGTGGGAGAGCAAGACCAGCAGCGTCTGTAGAGAGAGAAAATAGAGATAACATTTCGAGTCCGTATGACTCTTCTCCAGAGTTCTGAGTCATTTGGACTTGAAATATTAAATCTATCTTCTCTCTCCATAGATGCTGCCAGACCTGCTGAATTTTTTCAGCATTTTCTGTTTTTGTTTCAGTTTCCAGCACCTGCAGTAATTTGCTTTTATATTATGGAGAGTGAGACCATCTGGATTGCTCTTCGAGAAACCTTGTGCAGCCTCGATAGGCCAAATGACGACATTCTGTGCTGTACAATTCTTTCGTTCTACGATTCCATCAGTCTAAGTTGCATTTAAACTAAGGTTCGAAAGATGTAAATGAACATCATTTTAACTAAATAGACTATCCAGTTTCTTATAACTGCCCAACACATGAAAGGAAGGGATTACGTTTACATAGCACCTTCCATGTCCATGGGACATACTGAAATGTTTCTCAGTCAATGCATTACTTTTTAAAAGTTTAATCATTGTTTTTCTGCAGCCTACCAAAGTGGCACAGAATGGTCCCATGGGCAGAAAATGAGGTAAATGGCACCTTGCTCTGGTTTAGGAGTGTTGGTGGCTGAATAATCATTGTCTGGAATAATTTCTACAACGTAATTTAGGGCGGCACGGTAGCACAGTGGTTAGCACTACTGCTTCACAGCTCCAGGGTCCCGGGTTCGATTCCCGGCTCGGGTCACTGTCTGTGTGGAGTTTGCACATTCTCCTCGTGTCTGCGTGGGTTTCCTCCGGGTGCTCCGGTTTCCTCCCACAGTCCAAAGATGTGCGGGTTAGGTTGATTGGGCAGGTTAAAAATTGCCCCTTAGAGTCCTGAGATGTGTAGGTTAGAGGGATTAGCAGGTAAATATGTGGGGGTAGGGCCTGGGTGGGATTGTGGTCGGTGCAGACTCAATGGGCCGAATGGCCTCCTTCTGCACTGTAGGGTTTCTATGAGTTATCTATGAGTACACATGTCTCAACTGATAGAATGGAATCACTGACACTGCAGCACTCCCTCAGTACTGCACCTGTGAGTTAGTCTACATTATGTGCTGAAATCTCTGAAGTGCGTCTTGGACCCATGGTTTTAGATTGATTTAAGCTGAGATGTTTCCACCTCCGCTTGAAAACCATCCCTAAAACCTGCCATTTTGACCAAGCTTTTAATCACTCCCTCATAAGTTCTTTGGCTCATTATTAATTTTTGCACTGCAATGAAGCGCCATCAGATGTTTCCCTGTATAAAGCTATCGTATAAATGCAAGTTGTTGTGTAGTTATGGTTAATCAACCAAGCTTCTTCTGCCTTCCTGACTAGGGTTTTACCTCAGAGGGTTTTCCTGATGCCACCACGATCAGTTTTCCATCATTTAATCCTACTAGAATATGGCTGTTATCCTTGGTGACGGAGACACAGTGAATGGGAACCTTCATGACCAGTTTCGGCATTGCACTCTTTAAACTGGAAAAAAAGCAATAAATTAATATGGCACACCATAATAAAGTCACCTTGTTTCTCGGAGACATGTGACAGCACTTAAGAACATATTGTACAATTCAGTCTCTTGAGTCTGTTTCACCATAGATTCACTTAGATCATGATTGATCTGTATCTAACTCCATTTACCCACCTTTGATCTATCCATATCCCTTGATACCCTCAGGCAACAACAGTCTTTTAAATTCAATTTGAAATGTTTCATTGACTCAGTATCTATAGCCTTTTGAGGGAAATGATTATAGATTTCCATTACTGTGTGAAGAAGTCATTCATGGGCAGGATTTTATGCACCCCCCACAGCAGGTTCTGAGGCAGCGGGAAGCGTAAAATTGAATGGACGAAATTCCCCCTGGAACCTGTCCACCCAAACCCAGACACAATTTCTTGCTTGGGTGGGCAGGGCCTCAGGGGAGAAACCCACCCATTTACATATTGTGACCCTTTAAGAGCTTTATTCTGCCCAGCCTCAATTTGTAGGCTGGCTTGTAGTGGGATTTGCACTTTTCCCATCTTGGGTTGAAAGGTGTGGGGCGGGGTGAGGGGGAGTGGGGGGGTGGAGGTTGCAGCGTCTCACGCTGATGGCCGTCTCAGAGCTGGGGCATAGAAACATACATAGAAACTAGAAGCAGGAGCAGGCCATTCAGTCCTTCAAGCCTCCTCTGCCATTCATTATGATCCTGGGTGATCATTAAATAGGGTAGGTGGAAGAGGTCAGGGATTCCCAGAGCTTCAGCGTCCAGAGGGGAGAATGGGTCTTTTTCTGATTGGCAGGCAGTGACTAGTGGGGTACTGCAGGAATTTGTGCTTGGACCCCAAATGTTCACATTATATGTTAATGACTTGGAAGAGGGATCAAAATGTATTATCTCCAAATTTGCAGATGGTACGAAGTTGGGTGGGAGGTTGAGCTGTGAGGAGGATGCAGAGATGCTTCAGCGTGATTTGGACAGGCTGAGTGAATGGGCACATGCATGACAGATGCAGTGTAACATGGATAAATGTGAGGTTATCCACTTTGGTAGCAATAGTAGGAAGACATTATTATTTGATGGGTGTAAATTGAGAGAGGTGGATACTCAGCGAGACCTTAGTGTCCTCGTGCATTAGTTGCTGAAAGTAAGTGCACAGCCACAGCAGATGGTAAAGACAGCAAATGGTAAATTGGCCTTCATAGCGAGAGGATTTGAGTATAGGAATAAGGATGTTTTACTGCAATTATACAGAGTGTTGGTGAGGCCACACCTGAAGTATTGTGTACAGTTCTGGTGTCCGTATCTGAGGAAAGATGTCCTTATTATAGAGGGAGTACAGTGAAGGTTTACCAGGCTGATTCCTGGGATAGCAGGTCTGTCTTATGAGGAGAGAATAAATTGGTTAGGATTATATTTATTTAAGTTTAGAAAGTGAGAGGGGATCTCATAGAAACTTATAAAATTGTAACAGGATTAGACAGGGTAGATTCAGAAAGAATGTTCCTGATGGTGAGGGAGTCCAGAACTAGTTTGAGCATAAGGGGTAAATCTTTTAGGACAGAGGTTAGGAGAAATTTCTTCACACAGAGAATAATGAATCTGTGGAATTCACTACCACAGAAAGTAGTTGAGGCCAAAATGTTGTGTGATTTCAAGAAATTAGATATAGCTTTTGGGGCAAAAGGGAATCAAGAGATAAGGCGGGAAGACAGGATCAGAATATTGAATTTGATGATCAGCCATGATGAAATGAATGGTGGAGTAGGTTCAAAGGGCCTACTCCTGCTTCTATTTTCTATGTTTCTATTACCACATTTCAGGCGAGGGGCAAGGTTGAGAAGGTGCACCTCATGAATAACTTCAGCGAGTATGAGAATTGAACCCACGCTGTTGGCGTCACTCTGTATCACAAACCAGTTGGCCAGCCAACTGAGCTAACGGGTGTGATGGTGTCATTGTTTCAGTGACTGATCCATCTGGTACCATTCGCACACCAAAAGTGGAGCCAAAGAGTCTGGCACCAACCAGTTCATGACATGGGCTGAAAAGTGGCAAGCAACATTTGTGCCACACAAGTGTCAGGCAATGAGCATCTCATCAGCATTCCTGGCCTAACTTGGCCAACACCAGGTTTTAGCATTGACTGGATATTGAATCTTCTTCTATTCATCTATGTCATGGTTTCCCAAACTTTGAGCCACGAAACCGTTATTGACCTTCCAAGAGCATCAGAGAATCCCAAAAATTCTCAATGTTGATGCCCCTTTTTACCACAAAATAGATGCACCCACCGCTCGCTATGAGGCCCACCTGGTCATTCCCAGACCCCATCACCATCTCTATTCCACGCAATCTTTTCTTTCGGCCGCAGGCTTTTCTGCCCCGCAACACAGATTGAAGAAAGCAAATGGGCAATCAGAGCAAAACCTCTTTGAACCTATTTCAAGAGACCTTGTTCTGATTGGCCTACTTGTTTTCTCTAATAATTATTTTTGAACCGGTGTTTGCCGGTCACTTGCCGGTTGTCAGTTTCACAGACCCACCTGGAGAGCCTTCACAGATCCCTTGGGATCCACAGACCCTATTTTGGGAACCCCTGATCCAGGTGGCTCGGTATCACACCTTGTAGTGCCTTTACACACAGAGCAATGGAATATGAATAAATGTATATTTTTGAAACACACAAATATATTTGAGTTGATAATGTCCAAGACTTTCAATCTCCCTCAAAGTTTAGTGATAGTACACCTGTCCTTTGTGTCAAGTACAATGAAGCAGAAGCCTGAATCACTCTACCTCTGAAGGTGCCGGATCTCCAGTGAGCACTGCTCGGTGCCCAGCACCACAAACTCTTCAACGATACACATTGCAGATATCCGTTCATCCAGAGTCACAGAGGTCAAGTGCTTGCCGTTCACAGAATAGAGGTGCAAGAACATTTTATCCTAGATTAAAACAAAATGATAAAATGAATTGAGACTAAGGGAAGGAGATGGGAGATATGGGAGAGGTATGTCATTGAATGTCTTTAAGACAGAGATAGGTTCTTGATTAATAGGGGGATCAGGGGTTATGGGGAAAAGGCAGGAGATTGGGGATGAGAAAAAATATCAGCCATGATTGAATGGCGGAGCAAACTTGATGGGTTGAGGGGCCTAATTCTGCTCCTATGTCTTATGGTCTTATATTAAATGGCTTTAGAAGACCACTTAAAGATTGCTTCAGTTGACTTTCAAACACAGTTCCGATGAAAGGTTAATGATCTGCAACGTTGACTCTGTTTCTGTCTCCACTGATGCTACAGACCTGCCGAGTCATTGCAGCATTTTCTGTTTTCATTAAACAAATGTACAAGTTATTAAAAGATACACTTGTCGTGAATCCTTCACACATGTGTGTCTGTCTTCACAGCAGAAGATGAGAATGAAGTATCAAAGGCACAAGGAAAAATAAAAATAAATCATGGGGAGAAACAAACAAATTCAATAAGTGTCTTTTAGAAAATAGTAATGGAGCAACTAATGAAATTAAAAATAGATTAATCTTCAGAATCTAAAGGTTTCCATCCCAGGGTGTTATAAGAGAGGTAATTGGTTCAAACGTAATTCGTAATACCGTCCTCGCCAACACTCTTAGAATCATAGAATCATAGAAACCCTACAGTGCAGAAGGAGGCCATTCGGCCCATCGAGTCTGCACCGACCACAATCTTGGAGCAGGTACAATATGTATTTGCTACAGTGTAACACCCCACCCTCTCTACACTGCTGAATCAAACACTCCCAGCACGGTTAGATAGAGCAGGACCCCTTCTACAGCATGTCATCAGCATTCTCAGTATAACTTGGCCAACACCCAGCTTTAGCATTGACTAGATTCAGCTCAGGGACTGTCCTCTTGGATAGGAAGACAGTCAATATCTTTCCACCGGGTGGGAGGAATCAAATGTGGGAAGTTGTGATACACGAAAGACAAAAAATGAACAAGACGGCAAGGTAGCAATAAGGGAAATGGCAATCAGCATGTGGCAGGAAGGGACAGAGCGTACAAACTTAAGAGTTGGCTAGCAAATAAGGCCAGAGGTCACAGAAATAGTAAAAAGTCAGAACCAAAAGCTCTGTATCTGAATGCATGTAGCATTCATCACAAAATAGATAAATTGACAGCACAAATGGAAATAAATATGAACGATCTGATAGCCATTACAAAGACACAGCTGCAGGATGTCAAAACGGAGTTCTCGGCTCTCTTGCGATCTTAATGGCTCGTCCCGCCCATCAGTTGGTGGAACGAGAAGGTAAGATCGCCCTCCAGAATTAGGGAAGCAGTTTAAAAATAAGGGATGTCCCATTTAAGACAGAGTTGAGGAGAATTTTTTTCTCTAAGAGGATCATGAATCTGTGGAAGTTGCTTCCCCAGAGTGGAGACAGGGTCATTGAATATTTAGCATGGCCAATCCACCTAACCTGCACATTCTTGGTCTGTGGGAGGAAACCGGAGTACGTGGAGGAAACCCATGCAGACACGCGGAGAACGTGCAAACTCCACACAGTCACCCAAGGCGAGAATTGAACCCGGGTCCCTGGTGCTCTGAGACAGCAGTGCTAACCACTGTACCGCCATGCTTGCCCTATTTAGTCTTCAATTGAAAACAGCACCAAAATAAATTAACTGGTCATTGGTGTTTGCAGGAATTTTTACTGCACAAATTGGATGGCATGTTTGGATAATTATAAACACAAGAATATATTTTGATTTTTGGCTGGTCAGCCATACGCCTCACCGGCAAAGCAGCCCACCTGATTCTGATTCAGTGGCACCCGTCTCATTTACATTCCTTGCCTGCAATGCAGTGCACCAGACTGAAATCAGTGAAAGAAGCTGTTCCCATATAATGATGAATAAACTAAAGCTGAGAAAACCATGATGGGGAGCAGCAATGGAAGTTCAAAATGAGGATTGGCCATCAGATGAGCATTTGCTGGTATCTAGTGAAGCTGCCGGTTTCATCCACCCAACCTAGCCATTACGTGGGTATCGTAACGCCCTGACCATTAACACAAACACTCATGTCATTGTCACTCATATGATTCTTTGTTATTTTCCTCAAGAAACAAGAAAAAATTCATCAAAATCTTTATGGGAGGCTTTCCAGCCCATTGTGCCTGTGCCAGTCAAAAATGAGCTATCCAGCCTAATCCCACCTTCCAAATCTTGGTCTGAAACCTTGCGGGGGTACAAGAAGAAAGTGCATATCAAAGGACTTTTTAAATGTGATGAGAGTTTATCCTCTGCCACTCCTTTGGGCAGCAAGTTCTGGATCCTCTCTGGATGAAAAAACTTTCTCCTCAACTCCCCTCTAATCCTTCTCCCATCTACCTTTGATGGTGCCCTGCTTTCTATACTGCTGTGAATAACGATCTGGCCCTCACGTCCAACAACAAGGTCATCAATGGTCATGGGCAGGGTGCTCTCACAGGGTACTTTCAGGGTCCGCATGAACTGACCTCGTCGAAGTGTGTGCACAATGACAGTGCCATCCTGTAAAAGAAGAAAAGTTTGAGCATTGAATTCTGTTTTAAAAAATATAGAAATTAAAATTTAGTTCACTAATATCCTATGAGGTACAAATCCTGTCATTCTTACCCATTCTGGCCTGTGAGTGACTCTAGACTCAATACAAATAGTACTCTTTGCTGCCAGCAAGTTCCTCAATTATATCAAACTGCTTTAAGAAGGCAGCGCACCAACACCTACCCAGGGCAACCGAGGATGGACAATAAAGGTCAACCTTGCCAGCAACACCAACACTGACAGCCGAGAATGAACAAATAAGAAAGGAAAGTTCAGTATTGCAACTGCCACAGCTAAGATCAGCTAATGTAGCCCAAACTGGGAGAGAATCTAGAACCTTCTATTCTCTAGGGACAATCTCATGTGTTAGCCATGACTCAGTTGGTAATACTCTTATCTCTCAAGCATGAAGGTTATGGGTTCAATTTCTTCTATTCCAGAGTTTGAGTACAAAAATCTAGGCTGTCACTCCAGTGCAGTACTGAGGGAATGGTGCACTACTGGAGATTTTTGATGAGACGTTAAAATGAGGACTAACCTGCCTTTCCACAGGTAGGTGTAAAAGACTCCATGGCACTATTTTGAAGAGGAGGTGGTAAGCTTTCCCCCTGTATCCTGGCCAATATTTATGCCTCAAATCAAATCAACATTAAAAAAATGATCTGGACACTATAACACTGATATGTGTGGGAATTTTTTATGGAAATTGGCTGCCTACAATACAGCAGCAGCATAGTTTTGAGAAACTCTGAGCCTCTAACTGTTATGGGAATGGACTGGCAACATAGTGGAGTTGTGAAACTACTTTAATGAAATAAGGTCAGAACAAGTTTATTAAGTTACGTGTAAACAATAGCAATGAACCGAGGCAGTGATTTACAGTCTAAGATGGGCTGTATATCTCCCCAATAGTTCTGGATGAAAGAGCACGCAACTTATCTTGCGGTTTTTGGCCTTCAGTCTTGAGCTTCTCTTTTTTTCTCCCTCTCCCTCACTCCCCTTGTGTATCACGTTCTGGTTTTTCTCCACCACATGGCTTCGGTCAGTCAGGTTCATTTTATCCTGGCCCTTATCCTTCCCACTTATTTATTCATCCCCATGAATTTTTCAATTATTCATCCCCATGGTCATCATACCCTGAGGATACTTTTCTTTACCAACCAGGTGTGATTCATATGAACATACCAGCCTTATGTAATATTTTCTTGCATTCAACATTGTTTTACTATCCCTCTATCATGAGGCTGCTACATTTGCTTTCTAGTGGTCTTTGCTGGTGAATATTTGCTGCATGCGACGTGTGCTCCTGTACGTGTGTCTGTTTGTGTGTACTTGAAGCATCACAGGCTTCAACATTGCTGCTTTTAACTTCAAGCTGCTTTTAACTTCAAGCCTTTAGCTGCTGCAAGAATTTTAAAAACTTGATATATTGATCCTATGGTCCCACTACAGGGCATCGTTTTATAATCTGCCCAACTTCTCCATTTCTTACTTCACTACACTACAAAATATGAACTTAATGAAACCCACTGATCTTCCAGTGGCTACATTTCAAAAAGTACCCATTGGGGATAAAGTGCTTTGGGATGTCCTGAAGCCACGAAAGATGCTATATAAATGGATGTCCTTTCTTCCTCTAAGAGTTAGTACTAGAGTGTTCCGTGCATTTCTATTCTCTGAATATGCTGTTTCTGAAGTATTTGTTAAAATATCTGAGTGATGGGGAGTACTTTAGAATGAAGCTATTTCTTCCCCCCTTCACAAGACTAGTACCAATCCATTAGATATTTGACAGCAAAGGCACTGCTTGAGACTGACTATCGTGGTTAGGGTCTTTGAAAAATTGGAATGACCTCTCAGGTCCTTCAGTCTAATTCAAACGGCACGGTAGCACAGTGGTTAGCACTGCTGCTTCACAGCTCCAGGGACCTGGGTTCGATTCCCGGCTTGGGTCACTGTCTGTGTGGAGTTTGCACATTCTCCTCGTGTCTGCGTGGGTTTCCTCCGGGTGCTCCGGTTTCCTCCCACAGTCCAAAGATGTGCGGGTTAGGTTGATTGGCCATGCTAAAATTGCCCCTTAGTGTCCTGAGATGCGTAGGTTAGAGGGATTAGTGGGTAAAATATGTAGGGGTATGGGGGTAGGGCCTGGGTGGGATTGTGGTCGGTGCAGACTCGATGGGCCGAATGGCCTCTTTCTGTACTGTAGGGTTTCTATGATTCTATGATTCAAACCTGAATGGGACTAAGATTTAAGAGAGTGACAGTCAGCAGGTAATTTGACCATGGAGCCTGATTCTGTTTTCTGTCCACATCTGATGTTTCATGTACTTACAGACAGATAAAAGGACACGAACACATGTAGTATGCAGCAAACATTCATGTGTATGTACACCAGCAAAGGCCATTAGAAAGCTTTCAAGGAGCCTGAATCCCAGTTTATACCTCTTCTCTCCCAAGACCAGTGTAGTCCAACAGACTTTTGTGGAAGGTCATATGGACTTGAAACGTTAGCTTTGTTTCTTTCTTCACAGATGCTGCCAGACCTGAGTTTATCCAGCATTATTCAGCATTTTCTGTTTTAATTTTGTAAATAATCACCAATTAGCCGTGTGTGTGAGTATGGCAGCACTGTCTTAGCCACGTGTACTATTTTTAATAAAAAAGTGCCTTAAACACACTCAACAGAAGTGTATCAACACATACTGCAGTTAGTGGCCAATCTATTATGCAATTCTACCTTAGGCCACAGTCCTGGAGTCATTTGTAGCACCGCAATTGCTGCTCCAGTTCACAACTCACATTTACATCATATTTTTATTGTAGAAAATATCCCATGGCAACATCACAGGAGTGGAATCAATTAATTTACACTGAGCCAAGAAGGAGATATTAAAAAGTTTGGTCAGAGTTACGCTTTAAGGGTGATCATAAAGGAGGAGAAGAAATTTCTGACCTTAGGGTCTAAATGGCTGAAGGCACAGCCGTCAATGCTGGGATGAAGAAAAGGGGGGTTGCGAGCAACAGTTGGAGGAATGAAGGATTCTCTCAGGGTTGCAGGGCTAAAGGAAGTTCAGTACACAGAATTCTCAGCAGACTGATCCCACTCAGCTTTAACATCCAAATTACTAAATGGTAGTAACCCAAATGATGATCCCCCCCACCCCCCGCTCCTAATCAGCCACAGTGCACAAGACTCACCTTTGAACCTGATACCGCCATGTCAAGCTCAGTGCTGATGGCCACACAAGTGACTGCGTTGTCATGTCCGTAGAGGACCTGCACTGGCTTCTGAACCAGACCACAAGAAAAACCACCCTGAAAACACATCCACAAAGATTAATGAACCATTTTATTAACCAACAATAACTAATTTCTTAAACTCTTTCCACAAAATGGATTCTATATATTAGCCATGGCTCAACAGCAGTAGTCTCAAGTTCAAGTCACAGTTGTGACATTTATCATAGAATCCCTACAGTGCGGAAGGAGGCCACTTGGCCCATTGAGCCTGCACAGACAACAAACCCACCCAGGCCCCAATCCTGTAACTCCACGTATTTACCTTGCTAATCCCCCTGACATTAAGGGACAATTTAGCATGACCAGTCCACCTAACCAGCACATCTTTGGACAGTGGGGGGGGGGGGGGGGGGGGGGGGGGGGAACCGGAACACCCGAGGGAAACCCACGCAGACAAGGGGAGAGCGTGCAGACTCTGCACAGACAGTGACCCGAGCCGGGAAATGAGCCCAGGTCCCTGGCGCTGTGAGGCAGCAGTGCTAACCACTGTGCCACCGTACCACCCATTCAAGGATAAAATCCAGACTAACACTCTAGTCCAGTGTGACTGAGTTCTGAACCATCAGACATGCTACTGCCTTTTAGATGAGACGTTAAATGGATGCTCTGTCTAACCATCTCAGGTTGATTTAAAAGATCCCATGGTATTATTTGAGGAAGGGCTGGGGAATGGGATGGAGTGGAGGGATTGGGGGTGTAAGGGTGAGGCCAGGAAATGGGGCCTGAGGTTTGGGCCCCAAAAGTCACTTCTCACCACTCCAGCTTTCCCACATCTGGGCAAAATGGAGAAATCCAGGGAGGATTAAGAAGGAGGAGGGGATGATTGAGTTTGGCTGAATGGAGAGGAGGGCTTGAGTGACTGAGTGCCATAGGCAAAGTGGGGAGGGATAGCATGAGTGAGTGTGTGGGGACTGAGTGGGGATGGGCACATAACTGTGTCCAATAGTATAAAAACGCACCTGTAAAGGTTGCCCGTGTCTTGCAGCTCCTGAATGGAGTTTATCATAAGTGATTCTAAGGTTCAGAAAGTTTGGCCACTTCTGCTTTAGTAAGGATTAAATTTGTTGGGCATCTTTGTTTTCTCTTAAGATATTTTAAGTTGGAACCTCCATAGTGTACTTCTCTTTGTTACATGAATAAACTGAGGCAGTGGTGTTGAAATGAGAGGGGAAACGATGGTCTAGTGGTGATGTCACCGGGCTAGTAACCCAGAAACCCAGACTAATGCTCTGGGGACATGGGTTCAAATCCCACCATGATAGCTGTTGGAATTCAAATTCAAATAATAAATCTGAAATTGAAAGCTAGTCTTGGTGGCTATCATCAATTGTTGTAAAAACCCATCTGGTTCACTGATGTCCTTTAGGGAAGGAAATCTGCTGTCCTTACCCAGTCTGGCCTACACGTGACTCCAGACCCACAATAATGTGGTTGACTCTTAACTGGCCTCTGAAATGGCCCAGCAAGCCACTCAGTTCAAGGGCAATTAGGGATGGGCAATAAATCCTGAACTTGACAGTGATGCCCACATGCGGTGAACGAATAATGGAGATACTGAATGTAAATCGAAGTCCCATCATGGACTATTGCTCTGGTCTGCTGCTTCAACACACTCTCACAACATCATTCTTCTCAATTATGGTGTATCTTGGGGAGATTGTGTTATAGCTAGAGCAATTTAAAGTGAATTAATTAAGTCTGAAATTGAAAGCTAGCCTCAGTAATGGTGACCATGAAACTAGCAGTGATTGTTGTAAAAACCCATCTGATTCACTAATGTCCTTTAAGGAAGGAAATCTGCCATCCTTACCTCATCTGGCCTACCTGTGACTCCTAACTGCCTTCTGAAATGGCCAGATGCCATTGAGGTCAAGGGTAATTAATGCCACAAATCCTGGCATTGCCAGCAACATCCACATCCCGTAAAAGAATAAATTAAGAAAAATCTCTAAGGAACATTTTACCTGCTGAATGATCTGCCATACTATGCAGGTAGTGTCCCTTGACCCGGAGATCAGATAGATGCCACAGTGGTCCAGTGCAAGGCATGTTACAATATCTAGGCAAAATAAAAGCTATGATTAACATTGGGAAAAATAATGGAATCCCGACTAAAGGAGAACATCTAAAGAACAGCTGGAAAAGAAAAATATTATAATGAATAATGGATGTCAAAAAAGTAAAATCTTGCTTGACTAACATTATTGAATATTTTCAGGAACTAATAGAGAGGGTAGATAATGGTAATGTAGTGGATGTAATTTATCTAGATTTTCAAATCAAGTGCCTCGTAATAGACCAATGAATAAGGTCAGAACATGTGGAGTCAGAAGACAATTATCAGAATGGATTGTTAGCTAGCTTCAAGACAGAAAGCAGAGATTGGGAGTAAAGGATAGTTATTCAGAGTATGAATAGGCAGGAAATGGTGTTCCATAAGCATCAGTGATGGAACCACTGCTGTTAATAATTTACAGGAATGACTTGATCTCTGAAATCAAAAACACTATTGCTAAATTTGCAGATTACATCAAAGTAGGGGCGGCGATGGATGTGGTGGCAGGTGGAATGTAATCAACACCAAAGAGGACTGCAACAAATTAATAAACTTTCAGAACAGGCAAATAATTGTCAAATTAAATTCACTTGGATAAATTGAGGTAGTAGATATTGAAATGAATCATAGAAACCCTACAGCACAGAAAGAGGCCATTCGGCCCATCGAGTCTGCACCGACCACAATCCCACCCAGGCCCTACCCCCATATCCTACCCACTAATCCCTCTAACCTACGCATCTCAGGACACTAAGGGACAATTTTAGCATGGCCAATCAACCTAACCCGCACATCTTTGGACTGTGGGAGGAAACCGGAGCACCCGGAGGAAACCCACGCAGACACGAGGAGAATGTGCAAACTCCACACAGACAGTGACCCAAGCTGGGAATCGAACCCAGGTCCCTGGAGCTGTGAAGCAGCAGTGCTAACCACTATGCTACCGTGCCGCCCTGGTACAAAGTGCTACCGTGCCGCCCTGGTACAAATTGGTACAAAGAATGGGAAAGTCACATATCAGTTGGATGTTGTGAGTTTAGAGATAGAGGAACAGAGAAATGGTTCTTGAAGTACAAATAGACAAATCACTAAACGTTGTACCAAAGGTTATCAAAGCCATAACAAAAGGCAAACCAAGCACTAGACTTTATCTTTAGAGGGATAGAATTGAAAAGTAGGGAAGTTATACTAAACCTGTATCGGACTCTGAATATAGCACGCAGTTCTACTCAACATATTATGAAAAGGATATGGAGGCACTGAAGAGGGTGCAGAGAAAATTTACAAGGATGATATAAAGAAATGCATTGGTGTACATGTTAGGAAAGAAAGAAAAGAAGCTGAAGGCTGACATAGTTGAGGTCTTTAAAATTATGGAAAGTTTTGATAGAGTGGATATTGGGAGAAGGTTTCCACTACTGGGATGAGCATAAGTAGGAGCCATCAATATATGATATTCACCAAGAAATCCAACAGAGAATTCAGAAGAAATCTCTTTACCCAAAGAGGTAAGAATGTGGAACGCATTAGCACATGCGTGGTGGAAATAAATAGCACTAATTCATTTAAGGGGAAACTAGAGAAGAAAAAAATAACGGGACAGATGATAGATTTAGATGAGGAAAGATGGGAAGAGCCTTGAGAAAAGCATAAATGCCAGCACAGACTGGACGGACCGAGTGGCTAGTTTCAGTGCTGTGTATCTTGTATGATCCCATGTAATCCTATAATTCAGTAAAAAGCTCAAATTCACTGTAGCTTAGGTGCAGAATAAATTTACTATATACTTCATCAAATTGTTGTAGACTTTGTGGAACACACATTGGATTTAGATAAAGCTTCCTAGACATAACGCATGCATGGCTACCTGCCCCCCAAAACAAAATGCCTTAGTACCTCCCCCCTTTCTCATTCTTCTGGCTGTAGAACCTGAGTTTCAATTCAGTCCCGGCTCTTTGAATATAAATCTAGTTTCTTTGCTAGCTGAAAGAGTCCACAATTTTATGATGTTAATGGAGATAGTCCCTCACCATCAACATCCAAGGGGTTCCATTGACTAGAAATTGAACTGGACCAGCTATATAACTACTGTGGCCAGAAGAGCAGGTCAGAAGCTGGGAAAACTACAGAGAGTAACTCACCTCCTGACTCCCTAAAGCCTGTCCACCATTAACAAGACACTTGTCAGGAGTGTGATGAATGCTCTCCATTTGCCTTAATGAGTGCAGCTCCGACAACACTCAAGAAGCTCGACACGATCCCTGACAAAGCAACCCGTTTGATCAGCACCCTTTCCACCACCTTCAACAACTAGTGCACAGTGGCAGCAGTGTGTATTATCTACAATCTGCATTACAGTAACTTGCAAAGGCTCTTTTGACACTTTCCAAACATCCCATCACTACCACCTAGCAGAACAAGGGAAACAGATGTTTGGGAACACAACAAAATCCAAGTTCTTTTTCAATCACTTGAATCCTGATTTGGATGCGTATTTCCATTCCTTTATTGTCACTAAGTCCTGGAAGATCCAGGAACTCCTAACAGCATGGTGGATGTACCTAGGACTGCAACAGTTCAAGGGGGCAGCTCACCACCACCTTCGAGGGCAATTACGAATGGGCAATAAATGCTAGCCAAGCCAGTAAAATGCTTACATCACGTGAAGGAATAAAAATAAGATAGAATCTCCTGGGTAGTGTAGTGGACAGAGTAGTGGAACTTTTCTGCATCTCTAATCTGTTTCTGCTCTCAAAGTGTTTGATGGACAGTGTAGATGGCTCTACACCCTTTACTTAACCTGTGTTGGGAAAATCTGTTTCTGGATGTCCATTTCTATTTGCCGTTAATCTTGATGAGTAAAAGTATCATCATGGCAATGAAAATTGGCTGTTACTGACCTATGTGTCTTATAATGTGTCCCGTCACTTTGCCCTTGCTCAGTGATGTAACCCGGAGACTGTTATCCCAGTGACCGCCACTGAAGAGAAGTTTTCCATCAGGGGAAACGGCCAGGATCTTTGGTGACAAATTGACACCAGGAGCAAATGGGCCTGACAGGAAGCGCTGAGTCCTGTCGAAATAATAATAGAAAAGATAAAATAAGAAAATCAGTTCACAGGTTGACGGTTACTTAATTAATGAATCTTTTATATTCTGGGTTCATGAAGAATGGACACCAGTTGAGTGACATTATTGCAAAGGTAAAAGGACACATAACACTTGGGTTCAGTGTGTGAGTGCTAAAGAAAACAGTAATACTCAAGTCAGGATGGTAAAAAAGACAGTCTCTTAAGGAATTAATTAGTTAAAAGAAGATGGTACCTTTAGGGATCAGTATGTTAAAGAGGACAGTGACTCTAGACATCAATGTGTTAAAGAAAACATTAACACTTGGGATCAATGTGTTAAAGAAGACATTAACTCTCGGGATCAATGTGTTAAAGAAGACAGTGACTAAGGGATCAATGTGTTAAAGAAGACAGTGACTAAGGGATCAGTGTGTTAAATGAAACAGTAGCTCTCGGGTCAGTTTGTTAAAAAAGGCAATAGCTCAAGGTATCAGTGTGTTCATGAAACTTTAGGGGGCAGTGTGTTAAAGGAAATCGTAACTCCAGGCATCTGTGTGTTAAAGGAGACAGTTACTCTAAGGGTCAGTATGTTAAAGAGGACAGTAATACTAGGGATCGCTGTGTTATAGAAGACAGTTAGTCTCAGGGTCAGTATGTTAAAGAGGACAGTAATACTAGGGATCATTATTATAGAAGACAGTTAGTCTCAGGGTCAGAATGTTAAAGAGGACAGTAATACTAGGGATCATTATTATAGAAGACTCTAAGGGTCAGTGTGTTAAAGCAAACAGTGGCTGGAATTTCCCTGTTTTCCATGCCTCATTACCACTGCCAATGAAAACGGAGAATTTGGCATTCAACCAAATCTCCATTCACTGCAGTGGGACTGGAGAATCCCAGTCGCGGGCGAGGTTAGAGAATCCCAGCCAGTAACTCAAGGGATCCCTGTGTTAAAGGAAGGAATAACTCTAGGAATCAGTATGTTAAAGAAGGGAAAAGTGTGTTAAAGAAGATAGTAACTCTGCAGGGTCCGCGTGTTGAAGAAGGCAGTAACGCTCAGGGGCCAGTTTTGAAGGAAATAGTAACTCTAGGGGTCAGTGTTTTATAGAAGGCAGTAACTTTAGGGGTCGCTGTGTTAAAGGAAAGAATAACTCTAGGTTCAGTGTGTTAAAGAAGCCAGTTAATGTGTTGAAGGAAATAGTAACTCTGAAGGTCAGCATGTTAACACAGTAGCTCTACGGGTCAGTATGTTAAAGGAATTGGTAGCTCAGGAGGTCAGTATGTTAAAGAAGATGGTCACTTTAGGGGTCAGTTTGTCAGCATTAAAGGGGACCGGGACTCTAGGTCTCGGGTTGGTGTGGATATTAATGGAGATTGTGACTTTAAAGAGGCATCGAAGGATATATTGATTCAAAGTTGTGGTGGAGTTATACAAATTATGGAACTGAAACAATCTCCTAAATTGCACTTACTTTGCATTGGAGACGACTGGATCCCGGGTGAAGGTGAAGTAATTGGAAATGTTTTTGTCGTAGGGCAGCCAGCCATGAGTTCCTAGCAAACCGTTCGCACTCACTGTGACCTGAGTGAAATGAGGCAAACAACTTGAATGCTGCATCTCACGGCGACTGTCGATTGTTATCCCAGAGTTCACCCCTAGAGGATCAATTTCAACTCTGTGTGCCACTGGATGGATCCTATTAGCCAAATGAAAGACTCCCCACCTGGATTCCACCACTATTGATTTTAGCTTATTCTCTTCTGCACATTCAATAAAGAAACTTGATTGGGTCCATCTTTAAATATGCAGATTGGATCTGAAGATGTCATCGAATCATGACTGCTATTTTAACTCAGGCCTAAGCAGGGACGCCACAGTGGCACTCCCACCAAGTGAAACAAGGGTGAGGAGGATCCCGGATCAGAATTTAGTGACTATCAGAGTTAATTAGCTCAGGGCAGGACTTCAACCACCTCTGGTGGTGGCTAGCGTTAGGACGACAGGCATTCCCCAACAAAGATGATCCATAGAGCCAGAGACCCAAGTATATCTGGGGTTTGCCAGGATCTGCCAGCCAGGCTCATGTGAGGGTGGTCAGGAGGCAAGGTTTGGCAAGATGGGGCTGCGGTCTCCATTAGGTGCCCAAACAGGAGAGCATCCCCTCAGCCCACGGAAAAGCCCCATCAGGTGTGCCGCAGAGCGTGGACATTTCCCACCACTGGTAAAATATCAGATGCAAGCCTCAACTGGTTCAAGGGCAGCCAGGCCAACTGAACAGAAGTGGGTTGGCAACTCCTGCCAGACATTCCGGGGGATTGGAGGCTTGCCCCATATAATTGCATGCTTTATTTCCGATTTCCAGCATTCACTGTATTTTGCTTCAAAAGTGCTATATTGGCTATAAAATACTTTGGGAAGAGATGAAAGGAACAATAATAAATGCAAGCTCTTTCCTCCTTGTTTGAAGTTAGTTTCAAGGCCAGGTGTGAAGTGTTTCTATGTGAACTGATTGGCGCAGACTTTGGGTATTACTGAATCTAGTGGTCACATGCAAGTATTTTTGAATCCCATCTGTATGATTTTAGCCTTCATGTTACATCCTTACTGTTACTATAGGTGCTACTCATGCTGCCATCTGTGGTCAGTTTTACATTTTTTTACAAGAGAGAAACTGACGATATTGATGTTTTACACTATCTACTCACCAGAACATATGGAGTTATATAAGAGTCCGCTTGCTTTTTGGGCACCAAAGCCTGTACTAGTGGAATATCATCGCTGATGCCCTGAAAGAAGACAGATGGAGGTTATGTAGGCATTCCCACATTCTGCTATTAATATATATAGTTTTTTGAGGCTCATGAACTTGGAGACTCTTGTGTGAATTGCACTGAGCATCTCTAATCGTTTCTCATACTGAGCATCTTTTCCAACTGGCCAGCAAGTCTATCTAAACTTTTGTTGATGATGCTTAGTGCACATAATCTAGTTGTAACAGTACAGTATCGGTATCTTCATCTCCCACATGCCTGACAATAAAAGTTTGAAAATATTGCTTCCTTCAAATTCTTCAAAAGCCATGTTCATTATTGTCTTTCATGTCATAAGGGAAATAAGTAGGCCATTCAGTCCCTTGAGTCCATTCTGCCATTTAATTAGATCATGGCTAGTCTGTACCTTAGCTCCATTTCTCTGCCCTTTGCTCCACATCTTTTGATACCTCAACCAACAAATATATACCAATCTCAGTCTTGAGCATTTCACTTGTCCAGCAATCATAGCCTTTTGGAAGGAAAGACTTCCTGACCTTCATTATCCTCAGTATTAAAAGGTGTTTCCTGAATTCACTACAAACTGTCCAGATGTCATTTCCCTTCGGTGATTTCACCTTCAATCCTAATCTATTTGGTTGTATCCCGTGATTGCAAATGGAACTCCCACATCTCCTTCACTGGCCAAAATGGTTTATTTTGGAAATTTGTTTCTCTTCACTACCAAACACTTTCCTTCTGAATATATCTCAGCTCTCTATAAAGTCTAAGAGTAACTAAAATGAGCAGTACTGAAGGAGTACTGCACTCTGCCATCTTTTGGAAGAAACGTTAACCCATACAAGTCCCAGTCTGCCCTTTCAGCCGGACTTTACTGATCCCAGGACACTAATTTGGAAAAGAGGGGAGTTCTCTCAGTGCCCTGGACAATATTTGTTCCCACAATCAATGCTACCAAATACAGATTATCGTGATATCTTTGTTGTTTGTGGGGTCTTGCTCTCGACAAATTGGCTGCTGTAGTTCCCTACAACAGTGATTATGTTTCAAAAGCACTTCACTGGCTTAGTGCAATTAAAGGTAGTTATTGGTGTTGGACTGGAATTATACATTGGTCAAATTGTGCAAGAAAGGCAGAATTCCAGTACCTTATCCAAGAGGCTGTTCTTTCTTGAACTATGATTGTTAGTGGTGTCAGATTATTCATCTACAGTGGGGGTTATAGTTCCTGTCCAATGACTCCTGCTGCCAGGAGTCCTGTTAGTTCCAGGGTCACCATTACTGTCATAGGTTGTTATGAAAACCCATCTGGTTCATTAATGTCCTGTCAGAAAGCAAATCTGCCATCCTTACCTGGTCTGGCCTACATGTGAATTCAGACCCACAGAAATGTGGTTGATTCTTAACTGCCTTTGAAATGGCCTAGCAAGCCACTCAGTTCAAAGTCAAATAAGGATGGGCAACAAATGCTGACCTTGCCAGTGACACCCACATCTCAAAACAGAAAAGAATTACATTGAATAAGGCCAATTCAATCTTGGCTAGGATGGTTTTTCTTATTTCCACCTTGGCCAAATAACCTCATTGAACCTCCCTGTCTAGGTTCACACAGAAGATCCGTTTAAGTCACGGATAGATGGATTTCTGATCGGTAAGGGAATTAAGGGTTATGGGGAGCGGGCGGGTAAGTGGAACTGATTCACTTCAGATCAGCCATGATCTTATTGAATGGCGGGGCAGGCTCGAGGGGCTAGATGGCCTACTCCTGCTCCTATTTCTTATGTTCTTATGAATGATGGCCATTTGAGTGATTTGCCAGCACCAATTGAGAAAGAAAAATAACACAAAAGGATTTACAAAAAAAAACCCAAAAGGCCCTGGAGGGGTGCAGAATAAATTTCCCAGAAATTTAGCATGATGGAGGACTTGAGTTTTGTAAAGATAGCAGAGAGGCTGGAGTTGTTCTCTTTAGAGCAGAAGGATAAGGAAAGATTTAATGGAGATGTTTAAAATTCTGCTGGATCTTGATCGAGTAAATAAGAAGAAATTGCTTACCTAGCGATTGGTTAGAATGTAAAACCTGCTACTACAGGGAGTAATTGAGGCGGATAACAGAGATACATTATTTAATTTTTTTCTTAAATTTATTCACTCACATGGGAATTTAGAGTAAATAGATGGTGTAGATTGCCACTCAGTAGGTCTTTCCAGTAAGAACATAAGAACATAAGAAATAGGAGCAGGAGTAAGCCATCTAGCCCCTCGAGCCTGCCCCGCCATTCAATGAGATCATGGCTGATCTGAAGTGGATCAGTTCCACTTACCTGCCTGATCCCTATAACCCCTAATTCCCTTACCGATCAGGAATCCATCTATCCGTGATTTAAACATATTCAACGAGGTAGCCTCCACCACTTCAGTGGGCAGAGAATTCCAGAGATTCACCACCCTCTGAGAGAAGAAGTTCCTCCTCAACTCTGTCCTAAACTGACAGAGTTGAGGAGGTAAAGGAGGTAAAGGTAAAGGTAAAGGAAATGTCCTTCTGCTCCTATCTTTTTGGGCATGACTAGGAAACATAAAATACCCATCACTCAGGGGAAGTAAGGTAAATGAATGAATAAGGAAAAGAAGGATCTATTGATAGGGTTAAACGAAGTATGGTGGGAGGAGACAAGTGTGGGGCATAAACACCAGCATAGACCAGTTGAGTTGAATGGTTTGTTTCTATACTATGTAGGAAGGGGGTGGGGAAAGGGACACCCTACCCTTAAATACCTTTACCTCTGCACTGGGTAGGTCAATTGGACAACCATTTACCTCAACAAAGAAGGATTTGAGCTGGCCCAGGTGTTCAAAGACGTTTGGTGTGTAGTCGAATCGTGCCAAGCGTCTGGCAGCATTCTCTGCAGTAAGACGTGGAGGATGAGGTTCCTGGAAGGAAAGGAGAATTAAATAAATGCAGGAATTAGTACTTTTTTTTTGCTGTTAAGGATGTGAATCCTCCTTCCCAATACCCCAACTTTCTCCACCTCTCCTGGAATGAGAGGCTGTCCTATGAGGAAAGATTGAGTAGAATGTGCCTTTATTCTCTTGAATTCGATGTGATCTCATTGAATCATATAAAATTAATAAAGGAATTGACGGGGCAGATACTGAGAGATTGCTTTCCCCGGCTATCACCCAGAACTAGGGGTCTTAGTTCCAGAATAAGGAATAAGGAATTGGCCAGTCAGGACTGAGTTGAGGAGAAATCTCTTCACTCAGACTGTTCTGAGTCTTTGGAATTTCTACTCTAGAGGGCTGTGGATGTTTAGTCATTAAGAATATTCAGGAATGAAATTGATTTTTAAATTTTAAGGGTATCAAGGAATATGGGGATAGAATAAGCGAGCAGAAATCTAGCCATGTCTTATTGAATGGTGGGACAGGATCATATAATGGTGGTCATATGACCTACTCCGGCTTCTAGTTCTTATGTTCTCTTCTGAAGATGCTGATTTGTGCTGAGGTATATGGTGACTGCCAGTCAGAAGCTCACTTAGAAGGCTGCTGAAGGAAAAAACCTACTGGAGTCCCAGGATTGTGGGCCCAGGTACAAGTAAGTAATGGGGGCGGGGTTCACCTGGGGCTTGTACCAGGCGTCCCCCCTTCCCACCAGAGGTGACAAGCTGGCTGCATGGTTTTAGCCAGTTTTAGCTGCCCTGCATGCCATTTGGTGACAGGACCACCTGTATCTCGGTTAATACCAGCGGCCGTGGGATGAGACTCGGAAGTAATCATTAATTGGCCATATACAGGCCTCAAATGGCAGCAAGACCAGCATTCAATACCCTGAGAACGTGGTGGTAGGCCATCTTCCTGAAAGGTTTAATACAACTGAGTGTCTTGCAACTTCAGAGGACAATTAAGTAAATCATATTATGTAGGACTGGACTCACATAGGTCAGGTCAGGTACAACAATCCATTTGCTTTATGTTCATTTTTACTGATACTAGCTTTTACTTCCAGATTTATTTTTATTTTGTACCCAATTTAAATTTAATTTTGCTATGATGTGGTTTATGCTCATACACATGGATTATTAGTCCAGTGACATAACATGAAGAGTCTTGACAGGGGTGATGGGGAGAGGATGTTTCCTCCTATGGGAGAAGCTAATACTAGGGGCCACTATTTAAAAATAAGAACTCATCCATTTTTAAAAAAAATTCATAGACGCTTCCTGCATAGATGGAGGCCATTTGGCCCATCAATAAAGATCTGACAACACTAATCCCATTTCTCAGCATTTCGCCCATAGCCCTGGTGGTTATGGCAGCACAAGTGAATATCTAAATACTTCTTAAATGTTAAGAGAGTTTCTGGTTCAACCACCCTTTCAGGCATCTGGCGGCTTTATCCATTCTTAAGGCTGCTAAAGCTGTGAGTACCTCCTCTGTCTCTGTTAATTTCCTCTTATATTTCACAGTCCTCCACTCTATGTCTACACCTGCACTGTCATTTCCCATTGTGAAGACCGACACAAAGTATTCATTGAGGACCACCCACATCTTCCGGTTCCACATACATATTACCTATATAGTCCCTAATTGGCCCTACTCTTTCCCTAGTTATTCTCTTGTTTTTATACATTAAAAAAACCCTTTTCCTATTCTCTATTATTCCTTCATTCTATCTGCCAACGCTTTTTCATGCTCTCTCTTAGCTTTCCTAATTTCCTTTTTAAGTTCCGTAGAAACATAGAAGATAGGAGCAGGAGGAGGCCATTTGGCCCTTCGAACCTGCTCCGCCATTCATTACGATCATGGCTGATCATCCAACTCAATAGCCTAATCCTGCTTTTTCCCCATAACCTTTGATCCCATTCGCCCCAAGTGCAAAATCCAGCCGCTTCTTGAATACATTCAATGTTTTGACATCAACTACTTCCTGTGATAATGAATTCCACAGGCTCACCACTCTTTGGGTGAAGAAATGTCTCCTCAACTCCGTCCTAAATGGTCTACCCTGAATCCTCAGACTGTGACCTCTGGTTTTGGACTCCCCCACCATCAGGACTATCCTTCCTGCATCAACCCTGTCTAGTCCTGTTAGAATTTTATCTCAAAGAGATCCCCTCTCATTTGTCCGAACTCCAGCGAAAACAATCCTAGCCTAGTCAATCTCTCCTCATGCATCAGTCCGCTATCCCCAGAATCAGCCTGGTAAAGCTTTGCTGAAACTCCCTCGAGAGCAAGAACATCTTTCCTCAGAAAAGGAGACCAAAACTGCGCAGAATATTCTAGGTGTGGCCTCACCATGGCCGTGTATGATTGCAACCACACATCCCTGCTCCTGTACTCGAAACCTCTTGCAATGAAGGCCAACATGCCATTTGCCTTCTTTACTGCCTGCTGCACCTGTATGCTTACCTTCAGTGACTGGTGCACAAGGACACCCAGGTCCCGCTGCACACTCCCCTTTCCCAATTTACAGCCATTGAGGTAGTAAGCTGACTTCTTATTTTTGTTTCCAAAGTGAATAACTTCGCATTTATCCTCCCACTGTCCTGACACAATTTTAGCTGCAAGTAATTGGAGAAAATCATTTTATATGAATAGTGTTAATAAGAGAGGCTAGCAACTTAACCTTACCTTCAGGAGTTGGCATGGGGTTTGTCCAAAGTTACTGATGATCCCTTCTATAGCTTTCCTTTCCGTCTCATCAGCAATTGCATCCAGATCCACCGCACCTATGTAACAAGAACTGAATTAATATTGGAGACAGTGTTAAGTGATACACCACCAATTCTACACCACCACAGGGGCCAACATGATTCTGATTGAGAAATGTAGCTGAAGGGTTCATGTCTATAGAACTTTAGCAAGACTGTTGAACTGGGAAATTAACATTGGAGGCTTTGTGATAGATTTTACATTCACAAATTGGACAGAAGTCTCTTCTTCCCTTCCTCCCGCCTTCCCTCCATATCCTTTGATCCCCTTTGCCTCACGTGCTATATCCAATTCTTGAAAACATTCAAAGTTTTGGCCTCAACTACTTTCTGTGGTAGTGAATTCCAGAGGCTGACCACTCTCCGGGTGAAGAAATTTCTCCTCATCTCAGCAAACATTGCTCCATGTTTCTCAAATACCCACACTTTCTTTTGCCTTACCAACTCTTTGGAAAATCAGAAAGGCCAGCAACAGTTTCACCAATTGGAAAAGCACACTGGAAAATTGCTTAGTCATCGGGTGCGATTTTCTGTCCCATAATTTCAGTAAATCAGAAATTGATTGGAAGATAGGGAACCTTGGTTATGTTGGAAAGACTGGAGAAGCTGGGATTGTTCTCCTCAGATAAAAGTAGATTAAGGGGAAATTTAATAGAGGTGTTTAAAATTGAGGAATTTTGAAAGAGTAAATAATGAGAAATTATTTCCATTGACAGAAGGCTGGTAATCAGATATAAGATAATTGGCAAAAGAATCGGAAAGTAGAGGAGGAGAATGTACTTAACGCAGTGATTGTCATGAACTAGATTCACTAACCGAAAGGAAAGCAGACGCAGATTCAATATGAATTTTCAAAAGACCGTTTTATATATATAGCTGAAAATAACAAATTACAAGGGTATGGGGAAAGAACAGTGAAGTTGGACAAATTGGATAGCTATTTTAAAGAGCCGGTATAGTCACAATGTGCCAAAGGCCTCTCTTAGTGCTGGATGAATTTATGATTCTATTTACCCACCTGCTGGTAAAACTGCCTGTAAGGAGTGGATTAATATTGCACATGGGCAAAAGTATATTACTTCGCTTCATCTGCATCCTCGGAGACACAGTAAACAACTGATGACATGTACATAATTATTTATAACTGAATAACTTTGATTGCTTCCATCCATCAAAACATTGGCTATCGCTTACTTCTAATTAATCCCAAAATATGACAGGGTCAAAGTAAACCGTAAAGGATTACAGCAAATTGCTTTTCAACCATAAAAGTGGAAAGCATAGAGCTGTTTGTACCAAGCACCTTCCGGTACTCCGACAAGCCCCTTTTTATAACTGAACGCTCAGGCAACATGACACTTGCACAGCTACCTTACCCTCATATGTGCAGTAATAGAAGACATTCAATGCTTCAACAGCCGCAGGACCCCTCTGCTTGTAGCCAAAAATCAGGTCGATCCAATTGTGGAGGTTCGTAGAGACGTACTCTGACTCCTGCGTGACAGGAACAATGAAAAGTCGACATTAACTAATTTAATCCTTCGAGAATGCTTTCCCATGATCATGACTCTATGTATTAAGTCTCCAACCCCCTTGATTAAACTACAGCCTCTAACTTATTCCTCCAGTGTCCATTGTGCTACGTATAAATCACTTGAGCCACTTGGTTTGATCTAGCCTCAAACTCACTCCCACTGAGTTGAATGACCCTAATGAATGACCCTAACTAAGTAGAATGGGCCTATATTATGCTCTCAGGCTTTTAGACCTCACCACTCACCTGAAGAAGGAGTAGCGCTCCAAAAGCTTGTGATTCCAAATAAACCTGTTGGACTTTAATAACCTGGTGTTCTTACTGTGCCCACCCCAGTCCAACGCCGGCATCTCCACATTAAGGCTTTTAGGAGGGTGAGATATGCAAGACTCTATGAAGGTAGATGCTGAGAGATTGTTTCCCCTGGCTGGAGAGTTTCAAATTAGGGGTCACAGTCTTGGAGTAGGGGTCAAATATTTAAGATGTATTGAGGAGAAATTTCTTTACTCAGAGTTGTGAATTTTTGGAATTATCTACCGCAGAGAGCTGTAAATGCTCAGGTTGAGTTTATTCAAGACTGAGATCAATAGATTTTTAGTTAAGGGAATCGAGGGATATGGGGATCGGCAGGATAGTGGAGTTGAGATCAGCGATCACCATGATCTTACGGAATTGTGCAGCAGGTTTGAAGAGTTGTGAGACCTACTCCTGCCCCTATTTCATATATAAAGTAAAAAAGTAAACTTTTATTTATTAGTCACAAGTAACACTGCAATGAAGTTACTGTGAAATTCCCCTAGTTGCCACATTCTGGTGCGAGTTCGGGTCAATGCACCTAACCTGCATGTCTTTCAGACTGTGAGAGGAAACCGGAGCACCCGGAGGAAACCCACGCAGACACAGGGAGAACGTGCAAGCTCTGCACGGACAGTGACCTAAGCCGGGGATCAAACCTAGGTCCCTGGCGTTGTGGCAGCAGTGCTAACCACTGTGCCACCGTGCCATCCCATATAAATATATAAATCATCTGAACCATTGCATTAGATTTTATCCTTGCCTGCTGTGACTGCCCATTCTGTTGATTCTCTGACATATGCCTAGTGTCTTCCCGAATTAATGGTAGCCCAGGTGACTCTGTGGACTCTGGTTCTCTCATCCACTCTGCACTATACCTTCCTCAATTGTCTCAGGGGTCACCAACCTTCAATCTACCCACTGCGCTGTGCATTTACCCACTCTGTCACCAGGGATCATAGCAGAAACCTCCAGCTGGATGTGAAACAGCTACTGGGAGCTGGGAGTTCTCGGCAAGGCTGCAGGTCAAAACACAAGAGGTTACACCTCTCATGTCCTGCTGCAGGGCATAAAGGAGATGGTCAGGATGTGAAGGTGAGTGGGGGGTTAGACAATAGAGATTCATGACAGAAAAGTGGAAACACTCCTTTCTTAAAACAAACAACACAGAGAGTGATCCAGGATCGCAACTGAACCCTGAACTTGCAAAATAGGATCTCACTGTTCACACGGGATCTTGGGACGTGTTTGCAGGAAGAAAGCTCAGTGGTTAACGACAAATTGTAAGCAAAGAGAACTTTTCCCTCCCTCTCAGTTACCAGTGCTTTTCTGTGCTTGTAAATGAAATCTTCAGGGGATTTTGCCCACTTCGGAAGGACAACATCAGTCACGTTTTCGCTGGTCAGCTGCAGGCAACCAAGGTCAAACTCTGGAGAGTAAGAGAGAGCGGGAAAGATGGAAACAGAGAAAAAGATGGAAGAGGGAGAATTGGGGGGATAGATGAGGGGTGTTGGAGAAAGGGAAATACAGTCACACAGGGAAAGAGTGAGCCAGAGAGAGACATTGAGAGTGTGTGAGAGACAGAGATGATAGAGTTTAGGAGAGGAAGGAGAGTAACAGAAAGAAAGAGGGAAACAGATAAACAGAGTCAAAGTTGAGAGAGATGTTATAGAGAGAGGGATGGGAGAGAAAGAAACAAAACAAAAAATATTTTTTGTCAGTGATTTTATCCTTGTTACTTCTCTTCTTTATTAACCAGGTTCTGCTCTGCAGAATGAGAGAAGATGGCTCACATCTTCCCCCATACTGAGTAGTGGCCTTGTAGGGACCCAGAGAGATTTCCAATCCTGTGCTAAAGTGGCACAATAAGAAGTCTCACAACACCAGGTTAAAGTCCAACAGGTTTATTTGGTAGCATGAGCTTTCGGAGTGCTACCCCTTCATCAGATGGGTGACTCTGTTGGGCTTTAAACCTGGTGTTGTGAGACTTTTTACTGTGCCTACCCCAGTCCAATGCTGGCATCTCCACATCAGTGCTAAAGTGGCTAACATTTGTATGACCACAGATAGCCATGGTAAATGTGTGGGGTTATGGGGATAAGGGGGCGGGCCTGGGTAAGATGCTCTTTTGGAGAGGTGGTGCAGACTCAATGGACCAAATGGCCTCCTTCTGCACTGTAGGGATTCTATCGTTAATATAATCAGGCTATTTGACTGCAGTGGCATCACATCCAACTTAATTTCTAGGTGACATACTCACAGGCACACTTTCCAGTAGGGTTGATTAGATACAAATCAGGAGCAGGAATCCTGGGAGATTTTTCCATCTGGATATGCAAGGGATGCTGAAATAATGTGAATCTTTCTCAGATCAACTAACTCAGTTCTTAAGCTTTCTAATTCCTGCAGTTTAATGCCACTGTCCAATGGATTTAATTTACTCAACTGTAGGTCCACTCACTCTCATTTATGCTGTGATGTCAGCCATGGCAGAGCAATATTATTCTGGCCTCTCAGTCAGAAGGTTGTGGCTTCAAGTGTTATTCCAGATACCTGAGCGCATAATCCAGGCTGATGTTTCAGTACAATACTGAGGGAGTGCTGCACCGTTGGAGATGTCTTCTTTTGGATGAGATGTTAAACCAAGGCCCAGTTTGCTTTCACAGGTGGATGTAAAGGATCCCAAGGCACTTGTCAAAGAAGAGCAGGGGTACTGTCCTTGGGCAATGTCCTGGCCAACATTTATCCGTAGACTCCAGAGAATCCCTACAGTGCAGAAGGAGGCCATTTGGCCCATTGAGTCTGCACCGACTCTCCAAAAGAGCATCTTACCCTGGCCCATCCTCCACCATTCCTGTCACCCCGTGCATATAACATGGCCAATCCACAAAGCTGCACATGTTTGGACTATGGGAAGAAACCGGAGCACCTGGAGGCAACCCATGCAGACATGGGGAGAATGTGCAAACTCCACACTGACAGTCACCCAAGGCTGGAATTGAATCAGGGTCCCTGGCGCTGTGAGGCAACAGTGTTAGCTGCTGTGCCACCATGCTGCCCTTGTCTAATATTTTAGTTATTGTATTGGTATTGGAAGAAAAAACAAGCCAATGTTTAAGTCAATGGACTGCAACGATTCACCTCGAGCTGAAGGCTGCTTACCATTCTGGTTCTCGAGAAATTCCGGGAAGTAAAAGAATTCTGGGGTCAGCTCCTTAACATCTACTGGATTGTCTATCCGGACTTGCCAGGCTGCAGGGATCGAGTGAAACTGACGGTCTGCGCAGTCAAACCTGCAGGACACAAACATTTTAACAACACAGGAACATGACATTGTGAGGGCAGCAGGTGGAACAAAACCTCACTATGCTCGTCTTCGAAAGTAGAACCATGTTTAATTGATTTTTTTTCTAGGAGGTTGAGAAGAGCTCCACGGCTGATTTCCCCACTTGGCAATTTCTGGTAAAGATTAAGACCACAGGATAGGTTGTGCCGAGAAATAAAGACCCGCCATATGTTTAATATGCATTGTAGATGAGAATATCCCGATCCCTGATTTGCCAAGCATTGCAACCAAGAACATCAACCTTTACCAATAAGCGCTTATGTGATCTTCATTATGATTACAACAAATGCAGATGGAAGGTTACTACATTTAAAATCTATTGTTCACAATTTGTGCTCACCAAAGTGAACTATGATAATATCGTGAATGGAATACTATCCATTTTGGCCACTTGCACTGCTTAATGTATAGCTTCCTCTAAACTGTCCCATCAAAGACTTTCAGGGCAGATATACCATGGGTTGGATTATTTTTATTATACTTCTTGTCTAATATTTTAGTTACTGTAGAGCATTTAAAGGAAAAAAAACAATGTTTAAGGTACAAGGTATGCAAACTATGTTAGCAATCAATTCCTTGACAAAGGTAGCACAGGTTAAATGGAGGGTAATGCTCCTTCTCTGTTATGCCATCAACCACTCCCAGGTAGAGCATAGGTTGCCTGCTAGACTAAGATCAGTTAATAGTCGCAATGATTGAGCCCTGTGACATTAATTCCCAATTTATATAACCACTGAGGTTCCTAGCTGATTAATGTGGTGTGTATGAAAGCAGTTGAGTTTGCAATGGAGATGGCAACATTGCATCTTTTCCTGAACTAAGGTCAGTACATCTGAACAATAATGGTTTATGACCAATTTAAAGATAACTTTTCTTTCCTGAACCCATCCCTAGCAGGAACTCATTTGAGATTGCTTAAGCTCATCTCACAGCAGACACTAGAAGGTTATTTTCATAGGAACAGGAGTAAATCATTTAGCTTCTCAAGCCTTCTCAGCAATTCAGTTACATCATGGCTGATCTGTATTCAAATTCACTTTGCAATTTTTGCTCCCTATCCCTTGACATCCTTACATAACAGTAATCTACCTACATCAGTCTTAGCAGCTCCAACTGACTCAGCATCCACAGCCTTTTGGGGGAGAGATTCCAGATTTCCACACTTGTGTGGAAAAAAAGTGTTTTTTACTTCCAAATGACCTGGTTCTAATTTTAAGATTGTGCCCTTCTGTTCTGGATTTTCCCACCAGAGAAATTGTGTCTCCATCAAATCCTTTAAACATGTTAAACACATCAATCTGATCATCCCATCAGTCAGGTTCTATGTTAATCCAGTTTCCAGATTCTATTGCAACATATAGTTCTGCTCGATGTAACAGTATAATCCTCTCCACTCCAGAGTCATGGTAGAGAGATCATCCATCTTGCTGAGGCTTAGTGCTCACCTGCCACTCTGTAGCTGGATGTGCAGGGTAGTGAAAGGTTCTATCCGGATCATGTAGTGCATGACTCCAGCTGCATTAGAGTAGTGTGTACCATAGTGAAATTTATCAATGTCTCCTGTGGTATCTTCAAAACTCTCATATCTGGGTGAAGAAACAGGAGGAGTTAAATCTCACCAATATACTGCTCAACGCAACTCAGTTCATGTTAACATAGGCATGTTCTAAGAACAGAATTCCAAAGAACCAATGATTATTCACCACAACCCCAAGTTACCAGGAAGAACATTGCTTCCCTTTCATTCGGAAGAACAGGAGTAGGTCATTACACCCCTACCTCAATCCTGTTCTGCCATTCAAATTGGCTGTATCTTAATTCCATTTACCCGCTTTTGCTCAAAATTCCTTGATAACTTTACCTCAAAAAAATTAGGGAGAACTGGTACAATCATTCAACAAACAAGAAAATGACGCAGACCAAGCAAAAAGACTTGAAAGTTCTCCACTGACTTACTTCTCCTTCACATCTTTTGCATGCTTATCATTCACCACACCAATGGGTCGAGAGAGGTCACGGAAGACATTTGGGTTGTTCAGATCCAGTTCCTCGGATGTATAATCACAGATGATCCACGGGAACTGAGTTAAATAAAATAAAACGCAGCAATGAAAACAAAGCTTTCATCTCCCTCCTCCAGATTTTGTTTTGATATGTAAAATAATGGCCACATTATGCTATGTAAAAATTCCAATGACATGAGAGTTGTACTTTGTGCAGTCTTTGAGCCCCGGTTTTCGATTCATCAGAAGTAGAACCTGCAGTGAGTCTGAATCTACTGTGCCGAGTTCTGACCTGAACCTTTCTGAAAAACTGACACCGACAGAACTGACTGGGGAAAACAACTCCTCAATTGTAGATCAAACGCAGAGTCAACCTCTAGTCACAACATCGAGACCGGTCAAAACAACCACCGACGTTGTTCACACAAAGCCGAAAATGCCAGAGGTTTCAACTAATGCCAAGAAGCAGACATCTGAAGTTGGCCAGCGACCATTTAGAGAACCTCCAAATCATCTGACTTACTGATATTTGTTGTTAATCGATTGTTCACGTTATACTTGCTTAAATGTGTTGGGGAGGTTTGATTTAAAAGGGGAGGAAATGTGGCCTGTTTAGAGTGATTTCTTATCAACAGCAATGAAACTGAACTGAGCACTTTAAGATAATGCATGCATGGCGTCACCGAAAGTGACGTCACCAATCGTTTGCGCGGGTAACTGTGCAGAGTAGGTTTGCAGCCTGTACTGAACACATCTTAATAAAGCTCCTTACTTTATTGAACCTCTGTGGCCTCCTAGCATCAATCCTGCGGACATGCTAGTGCCTGTACTGCGAGTGTCAGATTGTGACATTGGTAAAATTTCCATCCTTTTGAATTGAGACATTGAGTGAATATTTACAGTTCCAGACCTGACTGACACTGATCATGCCAGTGCTTCCCAAAGCCCACGAATGAATAAAGATAATTGAGCTGAGACATGAAGACCACTGGGGTAAGGAGAAGGGGCAAAGAGGATTCCCCCCTCCTCCTTATCCTCTCCCTCAACTACCATCGGGGATCAGAAGGATTAACTTACCACTGGGTACTGAGACAGATCATTGTAGGTTCTCCCTGCGATGGTGTTGAGTTTCATCAAATATTCAAAATTGGAGATCTTCCTCTGAACCCATTCCTGAAAGAGAAAAGTGCCATTAACCATGCAATCAGGAAAAGAAAGATCACAGCGACTAATCTCTTCAAAGTGAAGAAGGCAGCATAGTATGCAAAAGTTAACAAACCTTCATAAATTGCTGGTTAAATTCCAGCTGAAGTATTAGTCTGAATTTGTGGGAAGAATAATAGTGAGTGCTGATAGCCAGTTATTTAGCAGTACATTTGGCAGCATTTAGCACAATCCGAACATGCCCAATAAACACAATAATCAACACGTTTTTGGCTGAGTTGCCCTGTTCCTCCATGAGCTTTGCTATATTGATGCCTTATTGAGAAACTCAGCATTAACATGCATGGAACTGTGTGAATTTGGGGCATTTAGTTAGTTAGGACCCTATCCATTCAAGTGTATATTAATTTTTAACAACACGTTAAATCTTAATCACTGACAATTTATCTGGCACTGAAATTTTACTTTTACAACTGTGGAGTCTCACTCCTTTAAATTTTCAATATCTTGAGAGATTTAACATTTTTCAAGAGTTTGCCCTCTTCTCTCATAACCCATCTTTCCTCCCCTCATTAGATTCTACTTGTTATATTCCAACTTCCATTTCCTGGTTCATTAAGCACAATTCTTCAATATGATTGGTTGAGCATACATGCCATCGCTTGCCCTGTTTGCACAGCTCAGAGATCCCCTGGAGAGGGTGCTGTGCCATTTCAGCACTCCAATTGCCACATATTAGAACAGAGAACAATACAGCACAGGAACAGGCCCTTCGGCCCACGATGTTGTGCCGTACATGACGTCAAATTAAACTCATCCCTTCGGTCTGCCCTTGGTCCAATCCCTCTAGTGTAATTGTAGTGTTCTATTGTAGTGTAATTCTATTGTAGTGTGAAAGAAAGTCAGTGAGCAAGCGTATGAGCAGTGAACAGTGAGTGCTGTTTGTTCATTGCTAAATGCAAAATTCAAGCCACTGCTTTGCAATGTCCAATTCTTTGCACTATACTTTTCGCAAAGATGTCAAGGTACAGAGAAGGTTCATCAGGATGAGTCCATGCTCAGGTATTTCAGTTATGGAGGAGATAAGAGAATCCGGAATTGTTCTCGTTACAGCAGAGACGAAAAAGGGAAGGTATTTTAGAATAAATAAGGAGAATCTGTTTCCGCTGGCAGGAGACTCTAGTTAACCAGAGGACACAGATTTAAGCTCGATGGTGAAAGAACCAGAGGGGTGAAGATGAGATTTTTACTTCTACTCGGCAAGTTATTTCGATACAAACAGAAGGCTGGTAAAAACAGATTCAATAGCAACTTTCGAAAGGGAATTGTATATATACTTGAAAAGGAACCACTTTCAGCATAATGGGGAAGAGCAAGGGCTTAAATGGGTGTTTTATAAACATTCATTTATGGGATATGGGTGTCACTGGCTGGCCAGCATTTATTGCCCATCCCTAGTCACCCTTCAGAAGGTGGTGGTGAGCTGCCTTCTTGAACCGCTGCAGTCCATAGGGTGTAGGTTCATCCACGGTGCTGTTAGGGAGGGAATTCTCGCCTTTTGACCCAGGGACAGTGAAGGAATGGCGATATATTTCCAAGTCAGGATGATGAGTGATTTGGGGGGAAACCTCCCAGATGGACATTGCCTGGCATTTGTGTGGCATGAATGTTACTTGCCACCTGGATATTGTCCAGGTCTTGCTGCATTTGGACATGGACTGCTTCAGTGTCTGAAGAGTCGCAAATGGTGCTGAACATTGTGCAGTTATCAGCAAACATCCCCACTTCTGACCTTATGATGGAGGGAGGTCATTGATGAAGCAGCTGAAGATGGTGCGGCCCAGGACACTATCCTGCAGTGAAGACCTGGAGCTGAGATGATTGACCTCCAACCACCATAACCATCTTCCTCAGTGCCAGGTATGACTCCAACCAGTGGAGGGCTTTTCCCCGATTCGCATTGATTCCAGTTTTGCTCGGACTCCTTGGTGTCATACTCGGTCAAATGCTGCCTTGATGTCAAGGGCAATCACTCTCACCTCACCTCTGGAATTCAGCTCTTTTGTCTATGTTTAAATCATGTCCCTTTGAAAGAATTGGCACAGTCACAATGGGCTGCACGTGTCAGCCACTGATATTCCATTTGCACAGTGGTGCATCACCTTACCTGAGTTAACCCAGATGCTTTCAGCAGTTCCTGGGGAGAGCGGCTGTTGAAGTCGAAGAGATTGGTGGGCCGTGCCCATAGGATACGTGAGTACACTTTATTTCGGACCTGTGTGCAGCAGCAAAAGAAACAAAATCAGGTAGATAGGTTGTAGGCACTCCTTTATTGCAACTGTAAAATATCCCATTTTAACAAAGGTTTATCGGTCAGCCTGTCAAAAGCAATCAGGATATCACAAAGTGGTCAACGGGAACAGCCGGAAAAATTCCAGCCTTTATTGTAACAGTGACTACATTTGGAAATGTATTTAATTGACTGCAAATTGCGTTGGGACATCCTGAAGTTGTGAAAGCTGTTATATAAAAGCAAGTCATTTCTTAATTCAATGGTAAACTGGAAATAATCTCTTTCAGTGTTCACATGGATGGCTGACATGAGAAAACATTGGACTGCTGTTCCTCAACACTTCTGTCTGCTCACATGCTGCACTTCCCTCAATTTGTTTCTCTCTAACACATCACTCAGGATCTCATACTCTATTGGGAGTAGCCCGATATGTGTATGATAGTTGCCATCATCCTGCCAATGTTTATTATTCAAAAGCCTAGGAGAAGATCACACAGAACAAAGAGGGAAAGATGCTTCTTTGGAGTCGGAGCACTCAGTGGTCATCCTCTTGGTCAGCTTTGCTCAATGGTCACTCACTTCTTCAGCATAAGATTGTGAGTTCACTGGGGCAGTGCTGCACTGTCAGAGGTGATGTGTCTGGGATGAAATACTAATCCTCTGGACCCTCTCCATTGGATGCAAAAGATTCTGCTGCATTATTCAAAGAAGTACGAGTTTTAACAACACCAGTCCAGTGTTCACCCCAGTCCAACGCCGGCATCTCCACATTATTCAAAGAAGAGCAGGGGAGTCCTCCTTGGTGTTCTGAGCAATATTATCCCTCAACCTATTTTACTAAAACAGATGATCTAGTCGGTTATCCCTTTGCTGCTTGTTGAACCTTTGCACAGTTTGGTTGCTATCTTACATTGCAGCAGTAGCTTCAAAGGAATTGTATTGACTGCAGAGACAAACTCACAATGAAACACCCCGTGCCGAGGCATAGGGCCCCACCAGTAGGGGGGGCCCCATGCTGGCCAGTGGCTGTGGGGGCACCAAACAGAACCTGGCAGCTCTGAATTTTCTGAGGAGTCTATCAGCAGGCAATGAAGCGCAACGTCGGACTCTGATTGGTTGAGTCCCCTGACAGTGCAGGACTTGATTAGAGTCATGCTCTACTCAATCCCCAGTTAAAACCCTGAGGCTAGGATCACGGTGTGCACTGGTGACAGATGGGAAGGTGTAGACCTTGCAATCTCTCAGCGAGATTGCAGAAGGGTAATTTCAGCAACACAGGTGGCAAAAAGGTGCGGACCATCCATTGCCAGTGCTGTCCCTGGTTTCCATGCCCCTGTCGAGCCTGCTCTCGGCGGCTCCTGCATCATCCTGTCTCCCGGAGTCACCAAGTCAGGATGGTAGTGTATGTCCAGCTTCAGCCCAGCCCCGACTTCCAGCCCAGCCGGACCGAGCGGGATGACAAGAGCCTCGACAATTTCTTCACTAAAAGAGACAAGAAGAGCGGCACGGTGGCAGAGTGGTTAGCACTGCTCCATCACAGCGCCAGGGTCCCGGGTTCAATTCTGGCTTTGGGTGACTGACTGTGTGGAGTTTGCACCTTCTCCCCTTGTCAGCATGGATTTCCCCCGGGTGCTCTGGTTTCCTCCCAAAGTCTAAAGATGTGTAGGTTAGGTGGATTGGCCATGCTAAATAAACAAAGGGATAAGGAAATATTGGAACAGGTGAAGAGGTGGATTTGAGACCAGGGAGAGATCAGCCTTGATCTGATTGAATGTCGGAGCAAGCTCGAAGGGCTGAATTTGCCTACTTCTGCTCCTAATTCCTATGTTCCTAAATTACCCCTTAGTGTCCCAAGATGAAGTGCGACATCATTGGGGTGGGGTGTGATGTCACTGGGGCAGGTGGGGCATGACATAATTGGGGGGGCAGAAATAAAGGTAACATGGACCCTACAAAATGTAAATCTGCCACTGATTGTGCAGAGTTTTGTGACATTTTCTCATTGGGAAAAGATGCCATGTAAATGCAGATTCTTGTGACTTCAGACCCATACCAACTGCCTTCTGAAGTGGCCCAGCAAGCCTCTCAGTTCTATTAAGCGACTTTACATATCGGCTCAAAGTGGCAGCCTACAACCATTGATCAAGCAAGAGCAATTACTGACACAATGCGCCAAATTGCCTCCTTCTGTGCTCTAACCATTCTTTGAATCCATGATAAGAGGTGAGCAATAAATGCCAGCAATACCCAATCCTGAAAACAAAATTTTAATAAAGTCTCAACCCGACTCCAGTTTATAATGAAGAATTTACGGAACATGTACTATACCTTCTTTTTGAAGTTGACAAAGTAGTTTGATCGGTCGATGAAGAAGAACTCCAAAGCAGATCTCCTTAAGTTATAGCGTCTAAGATGTAGCTCTCGGAGATGAGACAGAGGACGCTTGAAATCATACCCAATTCCTGAAAAGAAGACCATGATTCTATTAATTGCTGAAAATTCCATTTACCTTGTCCCCCTTTTCTCTCCTATCCTGAAGGCTATGGTTCAGTTGGAGCACAACTCCAGAGGTAAATCTCTGGTCTCTGTCATTCTTCATGTTTAGTGAACTTGAGAGTCAAGTGTTGGTATACTATTCCACTGTAAGGGCATCACATCTCATCCCAACCCATCATCATTTGATATCAAGCCGTGCACATTTTTCTGACGAGTGTTCAGAAGCAAGAGTCTTGGCTGAAGTCTACCCCATGCCAAATATGCTCAACTTATCCTTTAAGATGGTTCTCTTTGACCAAGGTTTTGGTCATCTGCTTTAACATTTCCTTATGTAGTTTGGTGACATGTCTTATTTGATAATGTCCCTATGAAAATACTTTGAATGTTCCTATATTGTTATATACTATATAATTACAAGTTGTTGTAGTGTCCATTGTGGCTCACTGATAGAGCTCTTTACACATGAGTTTGACTATTGTGGGTTCAAATCCCATTCCAGAGATTAGAGCACATAATCCAGGTTGAAGCAGTTCAGAGAAGGCTCACTGCCTTATTCCTGGGATGAAGGGCTAATTTTATGAGGAAAGGGTGGACAGGTTGAGCCTGTATCCACTGAATTAAGCGCAATATGAGATGTTCGTACAGAAACAGATAAGACCTTGAGAGGACTTGACAGGGTGAATGCTGAGAGGATGTTTCCCCTTATTGAAGAGACTAGAACTAGGGGGCACAGTTCAAAAACAAGAGGTCCTCCATTTTCCAGGAGGCTAAGGCCTCCCCCTCTATTTGTATAAAATATACGTATCTCATCATGACTAATTTATAAACTTTTAAAAACTGGACAAAGACTTTAAAATGACTGAAGCCATGGCTGGCGATGACTCAAGCATAAAGGAATTTTTTGGCATTCAGAGAAGCTATCTTGTTATCTTTGAAAATATGTTAATGATCCGGTGATCGACAGAAGACCAACTTCCCAGGGAATTATACAAATGCCATTTACATTTTCTAAGCCTGGCCTGGCCAAAGGAGACGACTTGTCATCCTATTTTGAAAATTTTAACGGTTGAAACATTAACAATATTAAAAATACAAATTAAGGAATATGCACCCTTATCAGAAGAGCAACCAAGCAAATGAGTTTCAGGAGCCTCACCCTCCTCTGTCTCCTCTTTTTCAATGCTGCCATCATAAAAATAGATGTGCTGTGTGGTGACCTCTAGGCGTCCAGGGATCACTGCGACAATTGTGATCAGCTCGCATTCCTCAGAAATCACCAACTTCTCCTTCTGACTGGGCTCCTCAGGTTCAACTCTGTAAATGGAAAGACTGTTTAGTGAGCAAGAGCTAGTGAATGAGTCCATTTTGCCTGTAAAGGATCTATTTTATACTGAAGCCTAAAGGTAAATGCCCGCATAACATCAAACAGAATCCCTACAGTGCAGAAGGAGGCCATTCAGCCCATCAAGCCTGCACCGACAACAATCCCACCCAAGCCCTATCCCCATACCCCACTTATTTACCCTGCTAATCCCATGATACTAAGGGCAATTTAGCATGGCCAATCAACTTAACCTGCACATCTTTGGACTGTGGGAGGAAACCGGAGCTCTTGGAAGAAACCCACGCAGACACGAGGAGAACGTGCAGACTCTGCACAGACAGTCACCCAAAGGCAAGAATCAAACCCGGGTCCCTGGAACTGTGAGGCAGCAGTGCTAACCACTGTGCCATCATGCCGCCCAATGGCCAGGTTGGGTTCTATCAATTGCATTTAGATTTGAATTCGTCTTATGGATGTCAAAAAGCTTTGCGTAACAGATGTTTAAAGAGTCTGGAACTTCTTCAAGACAGGAGGCAATTGGTGAAAAGTGCATCAAGATTATGTGAAATAATAATATAGATAGAAATAAATGAAAACGGTGAAATTATAATTAGGGGTGGCGCGGTGGTTCAGTGGTTAGCACTGCTGCCTCACAGCAGCAGGGACCCAGGTTTGAGTCTTGCCTCGATTCCTGGCTTGGATCACTGTCTGTGTGGAGTTTGCACGTTTTCCCCGTGTCTGTGTGGGTTTCCTCCGGGCGTTCCAGTTTCCTCCCACAGTCCAAAGGTGACATTGATAGGATGAAAGACTGGGTGGAGAAGTGGCAGATGGAGTTCAACCCAGATAAGTGTGAGGTGGTTCATTTTGGCAGGTCAAATAGGATGGCGGAATCTAATATTAATGGTAGGACTCTTGGCAGAGTGGAAGATCAGAAGAATCTTGGGGTCCGAGTTCATAGGACGCTCAAAGCAGCTGTGCAGGTTGAGGCTGTGGTTAAGAAGGCGTATGGTATACTGGCCTTCATCAATCGAGGAATTGAGTTTAGGAGTCGTGAGATAATGTTGCAGCTATATAAGACCCTGGTCAGACCACACTTGGAGTACTGTGCTCAGTTCTGGTCGCCTCATTACAGGAAGGACGTGGAAGCCATAGAAAGGGTGCAGAGGAGATTTACAAGGATGTTGCCTGGGTTGGGGAGCATGCCTTATGAGGATAGGTTGAGTGAGCTCGGCCTTTTCTCCTTGGAGAGATGAAGGATGAGGGGTAACCTGATAGAGGTATATAAGATGTTGAGAGGTATTGATCGAGTAGATAGTCAGAGGCTTTTTCCCAGGGCTGAAATGGTTGCCACAAGAGGACACAGGTTTAAGGTGCTGGGGAGTAGGTACAGAGGAGATGTCAGGGGTAAGTTTTTCACTCAGAGGGTGGTAGGTGCGTGGAATGGGCTGCCAGCAATGGTGGTGGAGGCGGATTCAATAGGGTCTTTTAAGAGACTTTTGGATAAGTACATGGAACTTAGTAAGATAGAGGGTTATAGGTAAGCCTAGTAATCGCTAAGGTAGGGACATGTTCGGCACAACTTTGTGGGCTGAAGGGCCTGTATTGTGCTGTGGTTTTTCTATGTTTCTATGTGCGGGTTAGGTGGATTGACCAAGCTAAATTGCCCCTTAGTGTAAGGGGGACTAGGTAGGTTAAAATGCATTATGGGGATAGGGCCCGGGTGGGATTGTGGTTGGTGCAGACTCGATGGGCTGAATGGCCTCCTTCTGCACTGTAGGATTCTATGAAATTGAAGCAAAAGGAAAAGCTAGAAAGTCAAGATCGACCACTATAATGTTTTGTCAACCTGTGTTTCTCAAACTGCCCTACCACGATCAATGATTTGCATACATATACCTGGAGGCCCTTCTGCTCCTGCACTCCCTTTAGATTTGTACCCATTATTTTATATTGCCTCTCCTCATTCTTCCCTCCAAATAACCTGCCACTTGTCTGCCCATTCCACCAGCCTGTCTATGTCCTCTTGGAGTCTATCACTAACCTTCTCACAGATATCAATACTTCCAAATTTTGTATCAGACACAAATTTTGAAATTGCTTCCTGTACATCCAAGTCTAGGTCATGAATAAAGATCAAGAAAAATGAGAACTACATCACACATCGCAGAATTCCCATTTCATAAATCTGAGCACAGAATCCAGGCAGATACTGCAGCATGGTGCTGAGACAGTACTGCGCTGTTATTGGTGCCATCTTTTGGATAAAACATCAAACCGAGGCCTCACCTCCTCTGTCATTTGGGCATAAAAAGGTCCCAGGGCACAATTTTGAAAAAGAACGGGTGAGTTTCCCCCTCACTGTCTTTGCCAGTATTTATCTCTCAATCAACATCACTAAAAGAAATAGGTTAGCAGACCACTATTTCATTGCTGTTCGTGTGTGCTGTGTGTGAACTGACTGCCACATTTTCTACATTACAACAGTAAAACACTTCAATGTATCTTATTGGTTGTTAAACACCGTGGGAAGTTCGGAGGTTAGAAAAAGTATAATATGAATTCTGTCTTTCTTTAAATTCCTTTGCATAACATTGGAGGCATCAACACAGGAGGCATCAAGTTCCATGGTATTCATTTCATTTGGTCTCATTCTAAATACCTTCTGATGTTGTTCCTAATCAGATATTCAGCCTGTTCTGTTTCTACAAATTATTGTTTGCTTCTCTGTGAGAAACAAAAGGTTTATTTTGATCTCAATCATGCTTCAGCCTGGTTACTTTTATAGCGTTATAGCCTGATCTACTTTTATAGGTCTTCCATTTCCATACCCGCAGTCCAAACTAAGTAATGAGATTTCAAAAACCACCAAGAGCATTTCCTGAATATTTCAAACAATTGCATGGAACACCCTATTTCATGACCTTTTCATACAGTGGCATGTTGTGGTAAGGTATCATCGTCAGGCAGACACTAGATTGGAACCTGACACTGTGGCCAAAGCCTCTTTAAACACAGGCTGTTTCTTTGATCAAACACTTACTGGTTACTAAGGAAAACAAGGTCTTCATCTTCAAGCTGATCATCTTCTAACTCGTTCACTTTTGCCTCCTTTGCCACCGCAAGTGGTAGAGAGTCTGGTGGGCTTCTCGAATGATCGGTACCTGTGGAGAACCAACAAGAGTCGGTCAGTTTTGGATCTATTTTGCTGCTGAGTGTTTGTCATGTGCACATGCTAAAATACAATTTATTTTTATTAATTTGCAGATGTGGGCATTTCTGTAATAGCTGGTATTTATTACTCTTCTTCCATTGTCTTCAAGCAGGTGGCAGGCTTTCTTATTGAACTGCTACACTGCTTTATGGTGTAGGTGCTCCTACAATGCCATTTGAAATTGGTTTGATATACTGTGGGGCTTGCTCGGCCATTTCAGAGGCCAACATAGAGTCAACCACATTGGTTGAATTGAAATCACAAATTAACAATCACAAAGAAGGCATTCAACAAGGTGCCGCACCAAAGGCTGTTGCATAAGATAAAGGTGCACGGTGTTACGGGTAATGTATTAGCATGGATAGAGGATTGGTTAACTAACAGAAAGCAAAGAGTGGGGGTAAATGGATGTTTTTCTGGTTGGCGATTAGTGACTAGTGGGTGTGCCTCAGGGAGCAGTGTTGGGACCGTAATTGTTAACAATTTATATAGATGATTTGGAGTTGAGGACCAAGTGTAGTGTGTCAAAGTTCGCAGATGATATTAAGATGAGTGGCAGAGCAAAGTGTGCAGAGGACACTGAAAGTCTGCAAAGGGATATAGATAGTCTAAGTGAGTGGGCAAGAGTCTGGCAGATGGAACACAATGTTGCTAAATGTGAGGTCATCCATTTTGGTAGGAATAACAGCAAAATTGTAAAAAATTACAGCATGCTGCTGTGCAGAGGGACCTGGGTGTCTTTGTGCATGAATCACAAAAAGTTGGTTTGCAGATGCAGCAGGTAATTAAGAAGGCAAATGGAATGTTGTCCTTCATCACTAGAGGGATGGAGTTTAAAAGCAGGGAGGTTATGTTGCAGCTGTATAAGGTGCTGGTGAGGCCACACCTGGAGTACTGTGTACAGTTTTGGGCTCCTTATTTGAGAAAGGATATACAGGCACTGGAGGGGGTACAGAGGAGACTCACTAGGTTGATTCTGGAATTGAGATGGTTGGCTTATGTGGAGAGACTGAGTAGACTGGGACTATACTCATTGGAATTCAGAAGAATGAGGGGAGATCTTAAAGAAACATATAAGATTATGAAATTAATAGATAAGATAGAAGTAGGGAAGTTGTTTCCACTGGCAGGTGAAACTAGAACTAGGAGGCATGGCCTCAAAATAAGGGGGAGCAGATTTAGGATTGAGTTGAGGAGGAACTTCTTCACACAAGGGGTTGTGAATTTGTGGAATTCCCTGCCCAGTGAAGCAGTTGAGGCTACCTCATTGAATGTTTTGAAGGCAAGGATAAATTTTTGAACAGGAAAGGAATTAAGGGTTATGGTGAGCGGACGGGTAACTGAAGTTGAGTCAATGAAAAGATCAACCATGATCTTAATGAACGGCGGAGCAGGCTCGAGGGGCCAGATGGCCTACTCCTGCTCCTAGTTCTTATGTTCTTAACCAGGCTGTAATCACAGCAAGTTTTATCCCTTAAAAAATAAGTTGTGAATCATTTATCTTTTAACAACAACCTGATAGCTTTATGGTTTTAATAATTCTTTCCTTTTTATTTCTGTAGGAGGTCTCTCTATGGAAAGTCTGGATGACCAGCATGAAGAAGAGTGGAATGATTAGAATCTACAGCTGGAGCAAGTTTGTGCTCTGAACAGGGCTTTATAAGCTGGAACTAAGCTAAATAAAACAGGCTGCGAGTCTCCAACATTACAACAATGACAACGGATAGAATTTTCCACTCCCACCAGTGGTGGGCATCATAATGGACGGGGGCACTAAATAAAAGAAGTCCGTTTCTCACCAAAGGAAAATTAGTTTGGAAATGTTGTTCTCCTGTCTTTGATGGTAGGTTAAAGATGGGTCAAGTTTCATGCTGAGCTATGTTGGCAGCCATATTTACATTTATTTGCATGTCATGAATTTGCATTAAAATGTCAACTTGCCAGAATTATGCTCTCCCTCCAAATTAAATGCTTCTTCAGCACATAGTTAGAACAATCTGATTTACGATTTTATATATAAGAGGCACGTACCCATTCTAGCTTCAATGGCTTGGAGGTCTGTAGATTTTGCTTTTGCCTTCTTTTAATACCTTAATTGTGAAATGCTGCCTGTAGCACAAGCTGCGGCAAGGCTTGGCACGGGAGGCCTGACCAGTGGGGAGGGGTGAGACAGAGATAGAATAGGGGGGAGGGTGAGGACATGAGAGGTGAGGGGAAGACAGGACTAGGAGGTGATCAAGGAATAGAGTGATAGAGTGAAAGACTGTCTAAGGGGCAAAGGTTAAAGGACGGTCTGTGGTCAAGAGTGGATTGCTGTCTTGTAGCTGTTTAAATATGGTGCCAAAACTTCCCATGAGGGAAGGGTGGTGCGGGTGAATCCCTGGTTGCTCCTCCACGAGATTTACTGAGCTCCTCACTGATGCATAATTAATGAGTTGAAAAGCAAAAGATTGCGCGTGTTCACCCAACCTGCCACACAGCGGGAATCACATCTTTTCTGTCTGCCACCACACTGACTACAGAATGGAAAATTCCACGCAACATTTCTGAAGAGATTAATTGACCTTTATGTGCCTTGGAAGGTGGTATATAAATGTAAGTTTCTTTTTTCCTTTCTTTACTACTGTCCTAAAAAGAAAAAAATAGATGTTGTTTACCAAGGTTATCCCGTAAGGCACTGGCTTCCGCATGCTTGTCGAAGTTATAATTTGGAACCAGTTTGAGCCTCATCCTGGAGTACGTCTCCACACTTGATAGTTTCCATTTAACTTTGGTTGGATTGCTATTGAGCAATGAAAAATCATGTTAGTGGTGTGGTAGGAGTCACTAGTGTACACATAGGCTGGAATTTTACCACCCCGCTTGCCACAGGAATCGCAGCAGGTGAGGGGCGGACAATGGGAAGGTCCGTTTACCTCAGGCGGGATCTTACGGTTTTGGGATGAGCGAGGCCATAAAATCCCGCCCATACTCCCAGAAGTTCAGGAATGGCATAAGTTAGATGTGCTGACCTCAATGTTAAATTCTCCAAGCTGGGCTCTTGTTGATTGATACTCAGTGTCACTAATACCTTGCAATTTAGGGCAAAAGAGTTACTCTCTCATGAAGACTAAGTCAAAAGATTATGAATCAAAACTTGAATTCAGAGAGTTAAGACCTAAGCTGATGTTCCAGCACTGACAAAGCCGGCACAGTTTTCAGATGAGAAGTCAAAACAAGGCACTGTCTGCTCTCTCAACTAGACATAAAATATCCTGTGATATTATTCAAAAAGGAACAGGGAGTTCTCCTCGTGTCCTGGCCAATATTTATCCCTCAAGCAACATCAACTAAAAACATTGTTTGATTATGCATCTCATTAATCTGTAATAACCAGCAAACACAAGAAGATAAAGGCAAAATACTGTGGATGCTGGAATCTGAAACAAAAACAGAAAATGCTGGAAAATCGCAGCAGATCTGACAGCATCTGTTGTGAGAGAACAGAGCCAACGTTTGGAGATGAAGGGTCATCCTGACTCAAAATGTTGGCTCTATTCTCTCTCCACAGATGCTGTCAAACACAGGAGGACTTTAATTCTGTTACTTAGAGCTGGAAAAGGCCAGTTCCAATCCACTATACCATCTAATTGCTAGCCTAGTGGTTATGGTAATCATGAGGCCTGGAAGAATAGAATGTGAGTTTGAGAATTTGAATTCAGTTTTTAAAATAAAAGTCGGATGGCAGTAAATGGGCTGTTGAATGGTTGGAAACATTCAACTTATTCGATAATTTCCAGGCTCCTCCAAACTCAATTGCAAATTCTCATTTTAAAGAACCTGCCACCTACCGTTCTGCCCAAGCCCCACGTGGGCAGGTAAAGAGGCGCCTTAATGACTGCCACTGCCGGAGTACAGCGCTGTGGTGACTGTTGATCTGTTTGAGGACACTACTGTATCGAGCATTCTCGCACCGTACACGCTTCAGATATGGTTCCAGTATCGACTCCTAAAGGGTGAGGGAAGGGGAAGCAAACAGATTGGAGAGAGATGTCATTAATCTTCTTCCATAATTTTAAGGTAATTGTTTAGTAGCAGGAGCAGCGCAATAAGCCTTTGCCTTTCTCATAGATTTCATGCGCACCGAGCTGGCTTCTCACGGTATTCCCTCTCCACAAGAGTACTGAGGAGAATTTTACTGCCAAGAGATAGGTTTGGATGCAAGTGGGGGAATAAGAGCTTGCAAAGTGATGTTGAGTTGGAAACCTGACATGATCCAATCCACTTCTGGGCTTAACTAAGACGGGAAAGCTTCTTGGAGCTCAAGCAGTCAGGCAAGTAATTTCAACAATAGTCAATCAGTTGTGAGTTGTGAGTTGTGAGTTTAACCCAGCATTTTTGCTTTCGCAGCCAACACATAGGTTTCCCAAGCTGTATGGAACTCACCAGGGTCAACAAGGTGAAAGCACAGTGAGGAGTCTTGAACATTGAAACTGATAGGCTGGAAAGCCGTAAAGGAGTGAAATTGCATATCTGCTGGCTATGAGAAAGACTTGTGCTCAATGCACTTTTTCTGAGCAATTAATTGCACTGCTTTACGGTTGACATGTTATTTCCCCTACCTTGGATTTTACTCACACTGATCTGTGCTTCCCTGCTGTCAGCCTACACTGCAGCATGGAAGCAACTTACGCAGCTATAGCATGATCTGTGATGTGGGACAATAGGAGCAGACAAATCAACACCAGTAACACTAGGAGCCACACCAACAGCAATAGCACCAGCAACACCAAAAGCAGCAAAACGCCAACAGTAGCTGCCTTCTCCTCAGCACACTTGTTGCTCTAGAGCATACATACAGAGTTCCAGGTCAAAGGAGGCAAACCCACCGCCCTCTCCCATCCCCCAGCATAGGGCTGACAGACTGAGGATCAGCTTTTCTGCTGACCCCTGCCCTGGAAATGGTCATATACTTAACCAACTCCCATCTGAAAGGCATAATTGAATATCCCTTCAATACTGTTGGGTCAAAAATCTTGATATTCCCTATCTAGCACCACCATTGTCACAAGGATTGCTTCAGTTCAAGGTGAAGGTCTAATATCGTCTACTTAGGGCAACTAGGGGTGGGCAATAAATGCATCCTTGCAAGTATTGCCCTTATGCCAAGAAAAATATCAAAAGTCACACAAAACACTTTTCAAGGAAAGACCAAAGGCTCAGTTTGGCTGCAGGAACTTCAGTTGCTCTGGAGTGTGAACTGTTTAATTGTTTGGAGTCATTGGATGTAATCACAAACATAATAACATACAAATTATTAAATGAACAAAAATCCATGGTCCATCCAGTTCTCCTCTACTAACATGGTGGCTGCATGGTACAGTGATAATGGAACTGTTGGATGATCAGAACTGTCTATTGCCACTAATTAGTCGATAACAAACCCAGACTTGATCAAGGAAAACACAGTGGCAGAGATTTTTGGGAACCCTAGATCCAAAGTCACATGTTTCTCCCAAACATGTTACACTTACCACATATCTTTCCTTAAAATGTTATTTTCTGAAATAAGTCTAATTTGCATTTGAAAGAATCAATATTTTCACAGAGGAGATGAGTGAAATAGAATTCATGATAGGTTAGACTAGGGTAATACAGGGCCTGTGGGAGGAGATTAAATGGCTGGGGTGATGTCCACGATAATGTAAAGTGTATATGATCCATAAGTGGAGATTAAGCAGGTGCATAGAGCTCACAATACTGTCAATTGTACAGGGACAGTGGAAGGAGGTTGCTCAATGAGTCAGATGGCCTTCTCAATGCTTGCCACTCTCATCACAAACCTGGAACTTGGAACGGCTCTCCCCACGCTCATGCTCCCGACGTAGCGAGCTGCTCATTAGAGAATCATAGCAGGAATTCCAGAAATTGGACATCTGATCGTGGCTTCTGCCAAATGTGTCCACCTCGTATTGACTCATGGCTTTCAATACCTGCAAAAGCAGGCAAAGATACATCACTGAAAGTAAATACACCAAAGAAAACAGGTCGACAAGTCATAGTAACATAAAGTAAGATAAGGTAGGCTTGAAAAGTTACAATAATATTCGATAGGATCTGTTGGATAAGATATGATAAAACATTTGATCGTATAGATTGAAATACTTAGAAGACAACGCCAGCACAGGACGATCAAGTGGGCAAGGTGATGTGAATCCTTTGCTTGGATGAGGTGCAGAGCTGAGAGGGGGAAGATAGACTGGGAGATGCAAGAAGATAAAGTCAGAGGAGTTAACAGGGCAGGCACAGGAGCCGAATAAGGATGGAGATCCCAGGACAGAAATGAAAACCAAGAAGGAGAGAAAAGGGTAGATATGAGGATAAATGAGGAAACATAAGGGCAGAGAGAAGGACAGATTAGTAAAAGAGATCCCAAAACAGATTGGAAGATTAAGTGGATGAAGAGATTGCAGGATAGAGAGTATCACTGAGCAGGAGCAAAGATACCAGGCTAGTGAAATAGACTGAACTGGGGAGAAGACAGAGGCAGAAACAAGGGTCAGGAAGGAGATGTCTGGACAGACATGAGGACTGACCAGAAGAGCACAAGAAGGGGGGGACAAGTTTGGAGGTGGTGGCTAGATTGATTATTTTTAAAATTAAAAGAACCTATGGATAGAAGGATGGCTAGTGAACAGGAAACAGAGGGTAGCCATGAATGGGTCTTTTTTGGTTGGCAAGATGTAAGGGTTGGTGTGCCACAGGGATTAGTGCTGGTGCTACACCTTTTAACAGTTTATATAAATAACTTGGATGAAGAGACTAAAAGTTTGATTGTTAGATTTGCTGATGATGTAAAGATAGGTAGGAAAGTAAGATGTGCAGAGGAAACAAGGAGGCTACAAAAGGATATAAATAGATTAAGTGAGTGGGCAAACATCTGGCAAATGGAGTATACTGTGAGAAAATGTGATATTGTCCATTTTGGCAGGGAAAGTAGAAAAGAAGCTTATTATCTAAATGGTGAGAAATTGCAGAACTCTGAGGTGCAGAGGGATCTGGGTGTCCTGGTGCATGGATCACAAAAGGCTAGTTTACAGATACAGCAAGTAATTCGGAAAGCTGAAAGAATGTTATCATTTATTGCAAGAGGAATTGAATACAAATAAAGGGAGGTTATGTTCATGGCATTGGTGAGACCACATCTGGAGTACTGTGTACAATATTGGTCTCTTTATTCAAATAAGAATGTAGATGCTTTAATAGCAGTTCAGAGAAGGTTAACTAGACTAATACGTGGAATGGGCAGGTTATCTTATGAGGAAATGTTGGACAAGTTGGGCGTTTATCTGCTGGAGTTTTGAACAGTAAGAGGCGACATGATTGAAACATAGAGAGGATCCTGAGGCGACTAGAGAGGGTGAATGTGGAGGTGATGTTTCCCCTTCTGGGAGAATCTAGAACTAGGGGATTATTTAGTGAGGCGACTGGGGGATTTTCACAATAACTTCATTGCAGTGTTAAATGTAAGCCTACTTGTGACACTAATAAATAAACTTTAACTTTAAAAACATGGGATTTTCCATTTAAGACAGAGATGAGAGAATTTTTTTTCTCTCATAGGGTCATGAGTCTTTGGAACTCTCTTCCTCCAAAGGCAATGGAAGCAGAGTGTTTGAATATTTTTAAGAAGGAGGTAGAAAGATTCTTGATAAGCAAAGGGAGAGGGGTTTAAAAGTTATCAGGTGTAGGTGAGGATGTGGAGTTGAGGTTACAATCATATCGGTCGTGATCTTATTGAATGGTGGAGGAGGCTTGAAAGACTGAGTGACCTTCCTGTTCCTAATTCCTATGTTGGTAACCTAGGAGAAGTGTCAAGAGACATATGATGCAGGGTATCTGTCAATTAGGATAAACGACAAGAGGAATTGTCCAGTTAATCCTAAGATCAGGGTTGAAAAGCACAAAGGCTTTAGGATAAAAACAAATGACTGATGGACTTGAGGAGTCTCACATTTCTGAAATGGGAAAATTTTAGATTATATATTAAGGACAATAAGACTGGGCTAATTGCACTTACATGACAACTGTTCCAGAATGTCAGGCACATAAAATCAAACAACTCACGAAAAACATGTAAATATATCAAACAATGCCGAGGTGCATAAAATACTCACATGTCTGTCCATGAATGATCTCCATTCGGAGGTGGCGCAGAAATGCTGGAAATCTTCAAAGATGGTTGGGCTGCCATTGGTGGGTGGCAGGGATGGCAGCTGGTACTGCAGATCAAGCAACTGGTAACACTGATCCATGAGAGTGCGGACAATGGGCATCAGATAAGAGAAGATCTCGGTCTTACCCTTAATGGATCTGGTAAGGGGAATGTCTAGTTTTCCAAGCAGGAAGCAGGCTTCCTCCTTCCGTATTGGCATGGTCAGTAGGAGGCTATGAAGCTTAACGCAGGCTACTGCACACACCTGGGGAGAGTTGAAGAGCAGAGAATTGAATACAGAGACAACAGCTTAAGCAGACAAAACATTTTTCTCTAAATATAGTAATTAAATGGCATTAAATAGAACTGGGGAGCTGAGGCTATATTTAAAACTTATCCTCTATCAGCAAGATAGCACTGTCAGGACAAAGGGTTGAAAAGCACAAAGGCTTTGTAGCCAACTGCTAGTTCTGATCAGTGGCCAAAGCTGGTCACACTCAACCTCTCTCTTAAATGGAGATTTCTTTCTGCCAAAAAGGGCTGAGGAGAACCATCCTTTTCTTGTGCCATTATTTGTGGTCAGACAAAGTAATAGGAATAACTTGAAATTTAATGCAGTGAAGTGGGAATTATATGGAATTTACAGCACAGAAACAGGCTTTTCACCCCAACTGGTCAATGCTGGCATTTAAGCTCCACAAAAGCTTTCCCCCACCCTAATTTAACAAACCCTATCATATCCTTCTGTCCCATTTTCCCTCGTACACTTTTCTAGTTTCCTCTTCCATGTATCCACTTCATTTGCCTCAAAGTGACAGCAAGTTCCACATTTTAATCACATTCTGGGTAAATACATTTCTCCTAAATTTCTTATTAGATTTATTGACAGCTATCTTTTTAAAAGCCTTACCAACTTATCCCACCACAGACCCTCAGGTCTCTCTGACGCTCATCAAGTTTTCAGGCACGCAAACTTGGTAAAGTTGAGTGTGAGGCGAGTAGCACAATCCGTACTGGTTCCCCCTTTAACAAGGGCTGAAAATGGCCGCCGTTGGGACTGCGCCCAAAATGGGCGCGACGTCAATTTAAATGTATTTGCATGCATTTAAATTGACTTAATGGGCTGCATGCCCAAACATACCGGCACATCCCCCTTCACCACTGCGTTCGCCCATCCAGATTTGGCACGAAACAGACATGGTCCACAAAGGTCCGATTTGGGTGCTTCAGCTTCTAAGGAGGTAGGTTCAGAGCATTCAGCGGCTCTCTGCTTCAGATCGGTGGGGAGGGGTGTGGGGGGGGGGGGGGTGGTGGTTGGTGTGGTGGTGGGTCAGATGACTCTCTGACTCAGATTGAGAGATGGGGCGGGGAGGGAGGTGGGTCAGATGGCTCTCTGACTCAGAACGGGGGTGGGGCAGGGGGTTCGCTGCCACTTTGCATGTGATCAGTGGGGGGAAGGGGGGTCCGCTGCCACTCTGTGTGCGATCGGTAGGGGGGGCAGGGGGGTCCGCTGCCACTCTGCGTGTGATCAGTGGGGGACAAGGGGGAGGGGCCTGCGATCGGTCTGGGTAGCGGGGGGGAGGGTGGGGGATAAGGGGGTCAGTTATATTGTGGGGATGGGGCAAAGTCTGTGGGGGCCAGGGAGAAGGCATTATCCGGCTCGGGAGCAATGTGGCAGGGGAGCAGCATTCTATGTTTTCTTTCTGCGCATGCGTAGTTGGAGGCACTGATCGGAGCTGCAGGGTTTCGGCCACGTCAAGGCCTGCCCAAAGGCTTCTGCAGCGTGATTCAGAATCGCTGCTATTTTCTCACGCAGAGTGCGTGTGGGGGCGCCTGAGAATGGGTCTAAAGGTTGGATCTGAAACATTCCCAGTTTCAAGTCCGCACAGCACTTAGAATGAAAATGGGTCAACTTAGCACGCCCAATCAACCTAACCTGCACATCTTTGGATTGTCGGAAGAAACCGGAGCACCTGAAGGAAACACACAGAGAGAATGTGCAAACTCCACACAGACAGTGACCCAAGGCTGGAACTGAATCCGGGTACCTGGCACTGAGGGAACAGCGTGTGCCACCGTGTAGTCTAAATCTAAATTCCAATGAGTACAGGTCCAATCTGCTCAACCTTTCCTTATAAGATAACCCCTTCATCACAGGAATCATTCTAGTAAACATTTATGGAATTTCTTCCAAGGCAAGTGTATCCCCCTTAAGTAAGGAGACCATAAAGGTATACAACTATAGCCAGACTTCCCTACTTTTATATTCCATCTCCTTTACAGTAAAGGCCGACATTCAATTTGCCTTCCTAATTACTTGTTGTACCTGCATGCTAATGTTTGTGATTCATGTCATGGTGAAGAAGAGTGAGTTAGTAGCTTGGTAGGATCCGACTCAAGAGGCAACTTTTCCTAGCGCTAGAAGCTGTGGCTGGAGGGTTTAGGAGAGTCAAGGAGATGAGGTAGACGAGGAAATGATGCAAAGTGCTCTTGCTCGGAGCCTAAACTCCAGACTTGGCGGGACCCTGGCATTGCTCGTGTTGTTTTTCACAAATAAAAGTTTACAAACCTGTGTGTCTTCCTGTACAATGTAGCCCAGAATAATCCTGAGGCCAATCTGAGCCATTTCCTTCAGATCAGATGTCCCATTGTCTGAATGGAACCAAACAGCTAGCTTGTCCAACAAGTTAATGACACCTTCAAGAATCTGAAAATAGGAAGGTCAGTCAATAAATAATTGACCAGTTAACACACATTCATACACACACTGCTATTCTCCTACTGCCAGGTACACAACAAGAGTCAGAGGATAGAATGAGGAAAAGGAACCAAGGTCCATCCTATTCTGTACTGAGCTTAATTTTTATATATATTAATTCCCAGGACGTGGGTCCTATTGGCAAAATTTGATTTTTATTGCCCTTCCCTAGTTGCTCTTAAAGTCCTTCTTGTTGGGCCTTCTTCTTAAGCTGCCACAGTTAATGAGGTGAGAGTGCTCCCACACTAGATACAGAGTTCCAGGATATTGACACAGCGATGATAATCATTGCATTCCAACTGACAGTCCATTCAGCCAAGCTGAGTTGACACATTACAGACGAGTAATGGAATCTGGGATGTTCTGGCCTGTAAGGCTTAGTAACTTCACCATACAAAGTACGTACCCATCAATTCACACCTCTTTTAGCTCAACAGTCTCATTGCAAGTAGGTCCTGTGGTGCAGTGGGTAGACACCCTGCTTCTGATCCAGAAGTTCCAGCCTCAAGTCCCACTCCAGGATTTGGTGGTCAAGGAAGGTGCATTCATAACATGGCCAAACAGGTTGAGTATCAGCTTGTAAATCCTTCCAATATGCGGCAATGGCAGGCGGCAAGAGCAGGAAATGGTCAGCCATTTGATGGAAAGAAAATTGCAGCTCTCCCATCACTATTCATCACTCCAGAGTACAACATGCATTTAAAAGTGGATGTTGCCATAGGAACTTGAATTCCCCAGAGGTTAATTGGCTGGACAGCTGGTGCCAACAGAACAGGCTTGATCCCTGTTCCAACTGGGGTGGCTTTGAGCTGCCTTATCGCTCTACCCGCGGTGGAGGCCGTGGTCACTGTGGGTTGGACCTGCCTTCAGAAACTGAAAAAGAGAAGTCTCATTCGACCGACATCCCTGCCCATTGCTTACCTTTTCACTCCATAGCACTTGATTGTTCTGCCCTTCTGAAAAGAGGAAGTCCTGAAGCAGTCGGAGAAGCTTCAGTATGTTTTGGATGTGACTTGTTAATGCTGTGCTCGTAGCGTCTTTAATGTCAGAGAATGCAGACTCCAGCATCATCTCCAACAGGCTGCAATTCAAACAAAAAAATAGCATTCAACCCATAACAAAATCTAACCATCAGCCTTGTGATTTGATGACTGACTTCAGCAACTATCTTCTCCATTATCTTGTTGCCTTCTATCATTCAGATTCTCCTTTCTATTTTGCAACTATGTAAACACAAATAAGCCAATTTTAATTCTGTGTAAGTGAGAGTGTTTTGAAGTTCAGACCAGGGATTCAGCCTTGGCTCAGTGGGCTGCATCTCCACATTGTCATGGTTCATAAACCTGAGTCCAAATATTTCAATGCAGAATCTAGGAAGCTATTCCAACACAGCATTGAGGAAGTTCTTTACTGTCAAAGGTGTCAGTGCAGTGTAACATGAGGCTCTGTCTGTCTTAAAGGCAAAATACTGTAGATGCTGGAATCTGAAACAAAAACAGAAAATGCTGGAGAAACTCAGCAGGTCTGACAGCATCTGTGGAGAGAGAATAAAGCCAATGTTTCGATTCTGGATGATCCCTTCATCAGCTCTGACGAACAGTCATCCAGACTCGAAATGTTGGCTCTCTCTCCCCAGATGCTGTCAAACCTGCTGAGTTTCTCCAGCATTTTGTGTTTTTGCTCTGTCTGTCCTCTCAGCTAAACATGATGGGTGGGGTTTTTGGCCCCCTATTGTGGCGGCAGAGGCAGCTTGCCAATAACCTGCAGTAGATTTTCCAGTCCTGCCATTCTCGATGGTGTTTCCCATTGTTTGCACCTTCTGCTGCCGGGGAACCCATAGCTGGGGGGATGTGTCTGCTGCCATCAGGATCAGAAGATCCCGCTGACAGGAATAGCTAGAAAATCCCACTCAAGATATCCCATATTGCTCTTCCAAGAGTTCTCCTATTACCCTGGCCAATATTCATCCCTCAACCAAAATAGCAACAGATTGTCAGGCCATTATCCCATTATCGTTTATGGGATCTTGCTGTTTGCAAATTGGCTGCCATGTTTCCCCACATTGCAATAATGGCAGTAAAGTGCTTTGGCATCCTGAAGTCATGAAAGATGCTATATAAATCAAACGTTTTTTTCTTTCTCACATCCATTCTCATATCCTGACTGAGATGGCTTTCATGCATTGTTCAATAGTTCCCAGTCTTTTTTAAGGGAAAAAAATAGATTCATTCCCAGAGTGTTAAACTGATTAGCTGCTTCACTTTATTAATTTCAACTTGTGACCATTCTCTGTTGTTTCTGTTATAATGGCCATTCCTATCAGGGTGTCTACTTACTGTTCAGTGCCATTATATTATTGTATCAGGTCTAAAATAATTTATTTTGCTCATTGAGGTAATGCTTCCAATGGAATGCTCTCCATTTCAGGAAACCACTGTCCCAAACTTAGACACAGAGTAAAGCCCCCTCTAAAATGTCACATCAAACATTCTCAGTGCAGGGGCTAAATACTGAGTAAAGCTTGCTGTATGGTATCCAATTCAACAATCTCAGGGCAATTGCAACATGAGTTTGAGAGGAAATCAGTAAGATGGGTTCAACAGCTATGGATGTTGGTGGGAGAGTCTCTGAACCTATCCCTGGTAGCGACTGAGGGAGAAAGAATCACTTACCTTTATTCCCATGACATTCGGGCTGGGTTCAACATATGAAAAAGCTCCTCTAATAGTGTTATACTTCCTTAGCATTGCACAGAAATGTTAGCTTAATGATGAGCTCAAATTCTTGAGATGATGTGTGTACCTCACAACCTACTGCCCAGAGACAAATGTACCTGGAACTGAGCCAAGCTAGCACATAGGCAGATAATGTATTTGTTTAAACAATGTAAACATTGGAATTACTTAATCGAAAGGTCTAGAGAATAGAATACCAAATGGAAATACCATCTTGCACTATTGAAAAGATGAAATGTACAGGACTGGGGAGATCCTTGATGCTCATTAAGCTGGTTCCAAAGTTCATGGACTAGTCTACACCCTAGCATTCAACTTGGGCAATATCCAAAGTAGAAAATTGGTAAAAATGTGATTTGAATTTGTCCACTCAATTTCAGCCATGAGATCAGGAGCAATATGATGGAAATATAGGTCTAAATTTCATGCCCCTCAATCATTCTGCTGCAAAATATCTATCCGATTCCTTCTAGTACTTGCAATATCATTTGAATACTCTGTAAAAGTGATTGGAAGACATTTTGGTGGCTGAATGACTGGCGCAGTGTATCAGCCGGGCTGCCCGTTTCAATAACAAGGAGATTCCTATCATTTTTGTGCCTCTTTTAGGGTTACAAAAGACATCTTGGAGCTCATTAGATTGCAGCCTGATAATTGGGCAAAGTTGCCACCTGCAGGATAAATGGCGCAGGGTTTGGGGAGTTGCGATGGTGGGTTGTGGTTCCATATCAGCTGCAATCCGAAGTACATTGGTGGGCTCAGGAGGAACACAGCTGCTCCTCCTCAACTTCATCCTTTGCAGCTTCTTCTGTTCTATGATCCATGGAATTGAGCAGGGTTCAACCTGTTCTTACCTACAGTCGGAGTGAGTATCTGATCTTCATATGAAACTGGTGGGTGATTTGGATACCTGGCAGAACAGTCAGCCCCTTTCAAATTGGGGCAGTCACATTCCCCATGTTAAGGTTACTGACTGCATTTTGAGTCTGTTAACACCATGTTAGTGCCAGGCAAGGTCACTTGAAACCAGCCCCATTAAATCAAAACTGTTTCCTTCTCTGGCCTCTTCCTGTAAAGTTTGTGATTATTAATGTGCATTTCAACTCGCTCCTTTGGAATCTGCAACACTTGAAAAACATCCTCCCTGAACATTTTTCATCATGGAAACTTTCCCAGTTTTACTGAAGTCAATCATGGACGTGAACAATTTCACTCCCAATGTGGAGTATGCATTTTTTTGAAACAAGTGTTTTTTTGGGGTCAGTGGTTGGATTTGTGGGAACAGGATGAGGAGGAGAGGGCAAAGAAGAAAAATCCACATGGTTTACAGCAAGTTCAAAGATGCGACACTGACCTTCTTTTGATTTCATCAGGTGGACGGACCAGCTCGCAGGCTGTCCCAAGTTTGGTCAGGACAGAAAAGATCTGTCCTCGGTCTTTCCACGCTGCATCTTCAGAGCCCTCTACACCTCGCCATGTTACAGAGAAGATGATGTTCGTCAGCAAGTTGCAAAGTTCCTCTTCTGGTGTTTGCTAGGAAAGAAAAAAGAAACATGGCTGAGATCATTTCTCCATCAGGAAGCTTTCAGTTATGTTAATTGACCATCACCAGTAAGAGACACTCTAACCACCGCTCCTTGACATTCAATGGTGTGACCATCACTGAATCCCCCACTGTCAACATCCTTGGGGTTACCATGGACCAGAAACTCAATTGGACTCACCACATAAGGAAAGGTTGAGCAGGCTAGGAATACTGCGGCGAGTAACTCAACTCCTGACTCCCCAAAGCCTATCCACCATCTACAAGACACGAGTCAGGAGTGTGATGGAATACTCCCCACTTGCCTGGATGGGTGCAGCTCCAACAACACAAGAAGCTTGACACCATCCAGGGCAAAGCAGCCCGCTTGATTGACACCACATCTACAAACATTCAATCCCTCCACCACCGACACTCAGTAGCAGCAGTGTGTACTATCTACAAGATGCATTGCAGCAATTCACCAAAGATCTTTAGACAGCACCTTCCAAACCCACGACCACTTCCATCTCGAAGGACAAGGGCAGCAGATAAATAGGAACACCACCACCTGCAAGTTCTCCTCCAAGCCACTCCATTCTGACTTGGAAATATATCGCCGTTCCTTCGCAGTTGCTGGATCAAAATCCTGGAATTCCCTCCCCGATGGCATTGTGGATCAAGCCACAGCACGTGGACTGCAGCGATTCAAGAAGGCAGCTCACCAACACCTTCTCAAGGGCAACTAGGGATGGGCAATAAATGCTGACCAGCCAGTGACGCCCATGTCCCACGAATGAATATTTTAAAAAAATTGCATATGATTTGAACATTTATGATGGAGGTATTCAGGTGGTGGGCCTTGACTGGGGATTCAGTTGTGTTCATGTATACAGGAAAAGGTGGTGGTTGGGTGGAGATGCATGATATGTAATGTGTGTCCCTGTAAATAAAAGCCAGTGCATGTATAACTACTTGGTTCCAATTCTATCCTTCACTGCAGGGCTATCTGAGTTGTGACAAGATATGGACTACTATTATAGCGATAACAACTTGCATATATAAAAAATGATATACCAAAAGCGCCAATGGGCTTCACAAAGGTGCTATCAAAAAATGGATATTGAACAAAATAAGCAGATATCAGCAGGAATGATCAAAATGATCAGACTGTGAGCCTAGATAACAAAGACACCTATGTCAGACTCCTATTTATTGACTACAGCCAGCCTTCAACACCATTATTCCTACGAAACTCATCTCCATTCTCCGTAGCCTGGGCCTCAGCTCCTCCCTCTGCGACTGGATCCTGAACTTCCTAACCCACAGACCACAATCAGTAAGGATAGGCAACAACACCTCCACGATCATTCTCAACACCGGTGCCCCACAAGGTTGTGTTCTGAGCTCCCTATTCTACTCCTTATACAGCTTTGACTGTGTAGCCATATTCCCCTCCAATTCGATTTTCAAGTTTGCTGATGACACCACCATAGTGGGTCAGATCTCAAATAATGACGAGACAGAGTACAGGAATGAGATAAAGAATCTGGTGAACTGGTGCAACGACAATAATCTCTCCCTCAATGTCAACAAAACAAAGGAGATTGTCATCGACTTCAAGAAGCATAGTGGAGAACATGCTCTTGTCTACATCAACGGGGACGAAGTAGAAATGGTCGATAGATTCAAGTTTTTAGCTGTCCACATCACCAACAACCTCTCCTGGTCCCCCCATGTCGACACTATAGTTAAGAAAGCTCACCAACACCTCTCCTTTCTCAGAAGACCAAAGAAATTTGGCACGTCAGCTACGGCTCTCACCAACTTTTACAGATGCGCCACAGAAAGCATTCTTTCTGGTTGTATCACAGCTTGGTATGGCCCCTGTTGTGCCTAAGGCCACAAGAAACTACAAAAGGTGGTGAATGTAGCCCAATCCATCACGCAAAACAGCCTCCCATCCATTGACTCTGTCTACACTTCCCGCCGCCTAAGGACCCCACGCACTCCAGACATACTCTCTTCCGCCTTCTTCCATCGGGAAAAAGATACAAAAGTCTGAGGTCACATACCAATTGACTCAAGAACAGCTTTTTCCCTGCTGCCATCAGATTTTTGAATGGACCTACCTCACGTTAAGTTGATCCTTCTCTACACCCTAGCTATGATTGTAACACTACATTCTGCACTCTCTCCTTTCCTTCTCTATGATAGTATGCTTTGTCTGTATAGCCCGCAAGAAACAATACTTTTCACTGTATACTAATACACGTGACAATAATAAATCAAATCAAAATCAAAATAGGCGGTGGTGTTGCCAATTGTCAAGCTGGATAAAGTTACATGGCTTAGGGAGGTGAGATAATTTAAACACAGGGATGAAATTTTGGTGACTCAGAGCCAACAAAGGTCAAAGACAGATTTGATTGATAGGTGTAGGACACACAGGATACATTCAAGTCCTCTAAGGTGGGCAGCGAAGAGACATAAGAATGGAAACTTTGTGATTTGTCTGCAACATGTGAGGTATTGTAGCTAAAGACATTTTCATCAGGTCATTGAAAGGATCTGCTCTGGAATTTAATGTTGAATAGATGGACTGCAGCCAATCTATACATTCCTGTGTTGCTGCCTGATTGATCCGACTGATGGACTGAGTTATGCTGGAAAGTGCACATCTATGGAGCAGAATTTTCCATGCAGCCCACTGTATGTTTTGTGGTGGTGGAAGCAGCCCGCAATTGGCCAGCGGTGGGATTTTCTGGTCCATGGTGTGGCTACACCATCTGCAGGACTGGGAGGTTCAAAACGTTCGGACATTTGTCCTCACCCAATACATTTCCTACATTGTCATACATTTCCTACAAGCTTCTAGAAGATTTTGGTATTTAGACCATTTTCAGAAATATGAGGATAATTGATGTTGTACTGGGGATGCAATTCCAATTTTTACAGAATATTTCAATTTTTACTAAGAGTTGATTGCTTCCACTATGTAAGGTTTAGATATAAAGTACTCCATCTGATACAAAAGGGGCGATTTTGCGTCTGCGTTCACCTAGAGTGTAAATGTGGGTGCAGAATCTCATGAGAGTCGAGAAACGAGATTCTTGTCGGTGAAATCTTGTTTCCTCTGTCCCTTGCCAATGACATTTGATAAATTTTAATCTTATTAATGGTCCTCCCCACCACATGATTCCCCCCCGCCCCCCCTCACTGAGTATTCAAACCTCACCAATGTGACAGCTTTAAAAGAAAAGGATTAAGTTGAGGGGATCCCACCGGGGGCATGTTGTGGGGGATTGGAGGGGGGTAATTTTACCTCAGCGTTGATTGATGGTGCCCCAATCTCTGTGGAGTCGGCCTTGCTGGCTCCATCAAGCCCTGCCCCACCAGACTGACAGCGTAGACCCCATTCCCAGAGGCTGAAGATCTGCTCTGGAAACGCAGCTGTGCACCTGGAGAGATACACTCCAGTTTTCAGTCAGAGTCTGACACTCTGACAAATTATGGAAAAATTCCACCCGAAGAATGAGAAGTGATCTCATATAAACTACAAAATACTTAAGGGGAGAGGGTGGACGCAGTCAAGATATTCCTCCTAATTGGAGGGTCTAGAACCAGGGGACATAATTTCAAAATAAGGGACAATCCATTAAGGATGAAAATATGGAAAATTATTTTTGCCCAGAAGGTTATGAATCTTTGGAATTCTCTATCCCTGAGAGCTTTGGAAGCTGTCACCAAATGTGTTCAAAGCAGATGTTGACAGATTTCTAACTATCAACAACATAAAGGGACATGTGATGGTTTGAGAAGAAGTGGATTATCAGACATGAATGTATTGTTTGGTGGAGTAGGCTCAATGGGCTGTATGTCCTACTCCTGCTCCTATGTTCCCTCAGGATTCTTGGCTTTTCATGGCAGAGAATTCCAGATTTCTATTACCCATTGAGTGAAAAAAATGTTTCCTAATTTCTCTCCAAGGTAAGGTAGCCTAGCTATCTTCAATTTACTGTAACACTTGCAGCACAAATATCATTTGGTCAGTATGCATTATACCCTTCTTGGACAATATTGCTTTCCTGAATAGCGGTGCCCAGAAAGTAATTCAATGTGTATAAAAATTATTATGAAACCAAGGAGCGTTTCAATACCTGTGGGTTGCTGGTATTGGAAGCATCATCACTGGGGAGATTTTCCTGGTAGCTGCTGTCATCCAGGACATTGGAGAGACTGGAACTTTTCCATGTCCGAATCCCTGGGAAGGGTTTGAAATTCTCCAGAGGAGATGGTGTTTCTGATGTGCTGACTGGAGTCAGATTTCCACTCTCCACGGTGGTAAAGGAACTGGTACTCCCCATTTCCGTTCCCAAGTCAAAAGAAGGGAGTGTGAAAGGCGACAGAGGCTGATAGAAAGCATCATCAGAAATGTCAGCAGGGATGGCTTCGCTTGAGCTTGGGATATCTATTGTATTGGTGGAGGAGTGACTTGTGCGATCCAAGGAATCAAATGACTTGAAGTTGAAGGAATCATAGGACTTTATCTTGCCAGAGGGGAAGGTAGGAGACATGGAAAGGTCAGAATGCCCTTCTGAAATGTCTTCGTTGAGATTCTTATTGAAGGGGAGAAAGACGTCAGAGTCTTGGAAGTCTGTTTGGCTGTTCATGCGATTGATCAGCTCTTTGCCTTGCTCTTGGATGAAGTCTTGGTTCTGATCAGAGTTCTTGAGTAAGTCTATAGAGTAGTTATTGAACGAGCTTGATAGACTGGCCTCCCGAGATTCGTATGACTCTTTGACATAGAGTTTGGTCAAGTTGTCCTGCCATCCGGCCTGTTTTGCTAACTGGCGAACAATGTCTTGCTGAGAGTAAATCAGATGAAACAGCTGAAATAAAATTGATAGTTTAGAACAGAAATAAGTAGATTGGAAATACCACTGAAAGAATAGGCTAATTAGCCCAACACCACACCATATAGAGTTCATGTAAGAAGCTGTCATGAACTTCTACCTTCATATTTCCCATCATATTATTACTGCTCCTCCCCACCACACGATCCCCCCCTCACTGAATATTCAAACCTCACCAATGTGACAGCTTTATAAGAGATTAAGTCGAGGGGATCCCACCAGGGGCACCAAGGTAATTATAGCACCCGCTAGATAGGGATAGGCCTGTTGATCCCTTATTTTAAGGAATGTTGTCCTTCCCCTATCTCCTCTGAAAAAAAATTAAATAATAACATTAAACTATCCACAACACTCAAACTGCTATCTCAACATATATCAATACAGTTCTTCTTCTTCAAATTGTCAATTAACATCATTTCCTTCTGAAAGATCCACTGCTCTGGTAGTGTTGGAGATGGGGAAACTGTTGCACTTTAATCCCCAACTTTTGGTCTGTGAACTTTACAGAGCTATCTTTGAATCCTATGATCATTGGAGTATGGCAGTGTGGTGATGTAGTATTAAAAAAGCAAACGAGAAGCTGCTATCAACACGGTGCTCACTGACTTATGTTGGCTGCTGGTCCACCAGTCTCAATTTAAGAATCTCATCCTTGCATTCAAATCCACCCGGGGCTTTGCCCCTTCCTGTCCATGTAACCTCCTCCAACATTGCAACCTTACTAGAAGATATAACAGAGAAGGAAGCCGTATATCTGATCTTTGGGATAGCTATTCAAATAGTCCCATTTCCATGCTGTTCAGCAAATGTTTCCTTTTTAAGTAGAGGCGGGTACAATTTTGCCTTTTAAAAAGCATTTAGACAGTTACATGGGTAAGATGGGTATATAGGGATATGGGCCAAATGCGGGCAATTGGGACTAACTTTGGGGTTTTAAAAAAAAGACAAGTTGGGCCAAAGGGCCTGTTTCCATGCTGTAAACCTCTATGACTCCTCTACGACTATTGATCCAATTTCGGGTGGCACGGTGGCACAGTGGTTAGCACTGCTGCCTCACAGCGCCAGGGACCCAGATCCGATTCCCAGCTTGGGTCATTGCCTGTGTGGAGTTTGCACATTCTCCATGTGTCTCCGTGTTTCCTCCGGGTGCTCCGGTTTCCTTCCACAGTCCAAAAGACGTGCTAGTTAGGTGCATTGGCCGTGCTAAATTCTCCCTCAGTGTACCTGAAGTGTGGCGACTAGGGGATTTTCACAGGAACTTCATTGCAGTGTTAATGTAAGCCTACTTGTGACACTAATAAATAAATTTAAACTTTAAAGTATAGAGGCACACGAGAAAGCACATGAGGGTTCATTGGTGCCTGACCAAAAAAATACCAGGTTTATTGACTTCAATTCATAACTTTCTTGGTGGGATTTGAACTTTTAGCTTTAGGATTGCTAATTCATTACTGTAACCACGACTACAGATGACAAGTCAAACAGGAACACACTGTTACTGGCAGAACAACCACTTATATATGTAACACTGTTGGTATAATTCTCTTGTCTACATAGCATACTACATACATCAGCCCAATTATATACCCAATTATAAAGCTTAACAATCTGTGTGAAGCTGCATAGGAGTAATGGATGCTGCAATCTGATATTTCACTTGCCTTCCGACAGACGTCCAGTCGCACAGTTAGGTCTGCTTTGTGAGACAGATAAACTACAGCAATCAGGTCCTTGTAATTTGGAACAGGATCTTAAAAGAGAAGTGAGGCCAGCATTAAAAAGGAAGAGAGGGAAATTGATCACCTTTACCAATAAAAACCATCTTACGGATGAGACATTAAGCCATGTCTGCCCTTCCAGGTTGTTGTACAAGATCCCACTACACTAATTGAAGAGGAGAAGGAGTTCTGGCTCATGGCTGTCATGGCTAACATTTACTCCTCACCAACAAGACCAAAAACAAATCACCTGGCCAATATCTCATTGCCCTTTGTGGGGTCTTGGTGTGCACAAATGGGCTGCGGAATTTCCAACATTACAACAGAGACTGCACTTTATGGGCCCGATTTCACCTTCATGTTGCCCCCATTTTTGGGTGCGAAAGCTTGGTAAAGTTGGGCATGAGGCAAGTAGCACGATCCACGCCCCAGCCTCTGCGCTGGTTCCCCCTTTACCAAGGCCCGAAAATGGCCGCAATTGGGACCGCACCGAAGCGGGCATGACGGCCATTTAAATGCATTTGCATGCATTTAAATTGGCTTAATGGGCTGCACGCCCAACCTTACTGGCACTTCCCCCTTTACCACCGTGTTCACCCATCCAGAATCTGCATGAAACAGACATGCTCCACTAAAGTCCAATTCGGGCGCTCCAGTTAGTGAGGAGGTAAGTGCCGAGCGTCCGACGGCTCTCTGCTTGAGATCGGTGGGCGGGGTGGGTGGGGAGGGAGATGGGTCTGACAGCTCTCTGCTTGAGATCGGTGGGGGGGAGGGGGGGGGGGGTCCACTGCCACTCTGCCTGTGATCAGTGAGGGGGAAGGGGTGGTCTTCTGCCACTCTGCCTGAGATCAATGAAGGGTAAGGGGGGGTCCACTGCCAGCCTGCCTGAGATCGGTGGGGGCCCGCGATCGGTCTGCGTGACGGAGGGGGTGGGGGGATAAGGGGCTCAGTAATGTTGTGGGGATGGGGCAATGTTTGTGGGGGCCAGGCAGGAGGCATTATCCGGCCCAGAAGTGATGTGGCAGGGGAGCCTCATTCTATCTTTTTTTTTCTGCGCATGCGCAGTTGGAGGCGCTGATCGGAGCTGCAGGATTTCGGGCGCATTGAGCCCAACCCACAGGCTTCTGCTGCGTGATTCGGACTCGCTGATATTTTTTCAGGCAGAGTGCATATGCGGGAGCCTGAGAACGGGTCTAAAATTTGGATCTGAAACACTCCCAGTTTAAAGTCTGCCCAGCACTTAGAATCAAAATGGTAAAATAGGGCCCTATATTTCACTGGCTAGAACATTTTAATCAAACCCTGTTAACATCCTAAACACATTGATCAGATCATCCCTCAGTCTCATAAACCAGGTTTATGCAAACTATCCTCATAATCTAACTCTGTAAACGTTAATATCATTATGGTGAATCTGGAAAACAGTTGGGCTTGGAGGTCCGTAAAAAATGAGCAGCTTCATGACATGCTAGGTTAATGTACAAGGAAACGGTCTTCTATTTGACTGTGTCAATCAGTGGGAATTTGAAGAGACATAAAGTACTTACCTGAGCAAAGCACCTGCTCTGACAGGCATCGAATGAGGGACATCGAGGCAGGAAGTTCATTTAGGAAGGAGGTCAGACCTTGGTAGCCTATGTCCTTCAGCTTCAGTCGCAGCTTGAATCTTTCCTGAACTTTCTCATATTTCAACATCTTATACATTACCTGGCCACAAAACCAAGCAAAAAATTACAAATCTTTTCAAGCCAGTGGAATTATAAAATCTCAATTGCTACTGTCCAAGATGATTTTACATCGCCAAAGCTTCTAAATAGTACAAACATAGGGTGGAATTCTCCAAACCACTGGCCTGACAAAGACAAAGGGGGCGGGGGCAAGGTGGAAGGAGGGCTCTGCAAGGGGGGGTAGAAGGGCGAGAGTTCACGATGGCAGGCAGACGGGGTGGAAGAAAAAGACAAACAATGGAATGCAGAGGGAAACCTGCGAGGGGAGGGGGGGAACTGAACCCCAATAAAGCTGCATGAAAAGATCACAGACAAGGGGGGTTGGTTAAAGGTATAGCACATTGTTTACTGTCAGGGGATGCACAAAGGCTCCAAATGCTTTGGGTAGGGGTCCAAGTGGGGCATGGGCTTGGGGGGAGGGTGGTTGAATCGAGGAACAGACTTGTTCTTGAGGCTGCTAGCCTTTTCCTTCTGGGTTGCTAATATCCTGCACAGTCTGGTGAAGACAGTTTGGCTGGAGAATGATATGAATGTGCTGGACTAGTGTTTAAAGATGGCATCAGAACCTTTGAACCCACCAGCAGATCGTAGGTGGTTGAATCAGCTGTTGGCCCACCAGATTTGGCAGGGAACTCACTTGCGCATAAGTAATGAGGCCCCAAGTGCAGAATCTGGTGCGGGATCCCACCATTCTGGCGAATGGAAAAGACACCGCCACTGCTGCCCACCAATGCGTCTCGTCTCAAAAACACAGAATCCTGTCATAGTCTTTCAGGTTTATCCTTTAGGACTATTTCTCTTGGTTTATAAGATTATCATGGGAGGAGATTGGGAGGAGTTAAGACCTAGCTGGAGGGTTTGCCTAGTTGATGCTAGAGGAAGAATTCCCAGGTAAAACTCACACGGTGGAAGATGGTATTAGGAAAGGAAAACATATGTGAAATCCTTGTGAGTTGTGAGACACTTTGGATTGGTTCCAAGAGAATTGATTGTCTACTTAAGAGACTGAACAACATAATGGGCGGTATCTTGAGCCCGCGTTCGCCATCTGCGAGGAGGGGGAGAAGGTGCCGATGATGGGGGGGGGGGGGGGGGGGGGAGGTGGGTGGAGAGAGGTGCCAATGACCGAGGGTGATGGGGGAGGACCTTGAGACCTTTGTGGTGGGTGGTGGGGAGGTTTATACAGGTATCCTTTAAGGATGGTGCCTGAATCTCTATGCAGCGGGTTTTGCTGGCATGTTTGGTGTCCGCCCCCCTGTATGACAGCTTGAAACACGCCCCCTTGATTTCTTTTTTAGCAAGAATGTCGTACGATCTGAAGAGACAACTGGTGTATTTCTCTGGAGAGAAACATGCTGGTTTTCTCACCAGAAGTGACACACTGCCATTTTTTGATAAGATTTTGTCCAATTAAATTGATGTTTTTGATTGTTGGTAAAGGTAGAAAGGGGCAAATTCTTTACAGTGTTTAAAAATCTAAGTTACCTACGAAAAGGAAATGCTGTTTAATATTGTTTTATCCTTTGCCACTGATACAGTTATATTTCTTTTAAAATGTGAAATCTTGACATGTCATCCTTTCAGCTGATAACTGGAAGTTTAAATTTATTTTTGAACCATTCTCGGTCTCGGGAAACCATAACAATTGGGACAGGAGTAGGCCATTCAGCCTCACAGCTGTCTTCCATCAGTTACTTATATCATAACTGATCTGTACTTCAACATGGTGTTCCTTCATCAGAAGTGAAGCTGAAACAGATGGATAATGGCAGCAGAGTGAGCTGTTCAGAGGAAGCATTATGTACTGGTTCTTGGGATGCAACACAGGCAGAATTAAACTATCATTTCTAGTTGCCCCAAGAACACAAAGAGGTAATTTGATATTGCAGATCATCCATCCATTGTCGAACCCAGCCAGTTTTCAGAAATTGAAACCACTGAAATGTGATATCAGGCAGGTTCTTATAAAAGGCAGGTGATGTCCTCTGCCCAGATAATGAAAGTGTAAAATAGCCCCAAAGAGGTCAACCAGATAGTGCAGGACTGGAGTTCAGTGTGGTGCCAATCCTAGCTAAGGGTAACTGATTTCCTTCTCTGAACATGACAGTGAATCCGTTGGGCAAATGTTTATGCCCATTGTGTTTTCCTGGTGTCAGCTCAGAAATGACCAAATTTATTTAGTTCACTTTCACAGTTTGACATGATGAGGTTTAAATTCATGTCTCCCTGAGCTGCAAGGGCTGGCATTCATCAGAAAACGGGGAGTGAGGAATAAGATGGGTATATAAGATTAGCAGTGCTTGCATGTAGGATAAAAAACACACACTGCAAAAGCAAAACATTGCAGATGAAGGAAATGGAGATACTCAGCAGATCAGACGGCATTTTTGGAGAGAGAAACAACATCAATGTTTCAGCTGAATGACTTTTCATCAGTGACCTAGATAGCATTGACGGCCTGAATGGGTTGTTTCAATTTCTTAATTTGTTTTTAATTCCACGACCATCAGGCTACCAGCAGGGTTTCCCAAACCTTTTCAGCCACGGAACCCTTTTGACCTCCCAAGAATATTAACGGAACCCCGAAGAAACATTGAAGAGTGAAACCACAAACAATGATTATTATTGCACAATAGCTACAAACATACAAAAACAAATTTATAAAGGTTTTTTTTCTATTTCTTATATGTATAACATTTAAACAAAGAACAAAGAATAGTACAGCACAGGAACAGGCCCTTCAAGCCTGCGTCAATCACGTTTACCTATCTAAACCAACCGCTTATATCCCACTATTCCCCGTTTGCTCATATGCAATTAGAAAGCTGTTTTATTCAGCAATTTTTTTTCTTCTAGCAATTTTTATGTTTGTCCAGCAACAACTCACCCTAAAGATCTTTTCACGCACTTCATCTGAATACTTCTTCTGTAGGATCAAAGAGTAGAATACCTCCACATTGCCAGGTTCAAAAAGCAAGGTGTAGAGCTGGTCTCGAGAAGGACCTCCCTTCAACAGACTGAGCAAGACGTCCAGAATACCACAAAGCTGAAGAAAACAGAGGTGTTTTATTCTGTGAGGCTCAGGACATGATAACCAAAGAAAAAAGAGTGGAACAGCCATCACTGGGTCACATCACCAATTCAACCTGAAACATTTGCCAACGCAAGGAAAGGAATGGTGAGTGTCAGCCTCAGCTCAGTAGTTGTATTATACCTTTGAGTCAGCAGGTTGTGGATTCAATCCCCAATCCCCACTCCAGGACTTCTACACATTATTCAAGCTGTATCACTAAGGGGAGTGTTTCCCACTGCGGAAGCTGAAGGGAAACCATGCCACATCTTCCGGCCCTGTTTGGAGATGAACTTTTGGAGATGTGCTTCTATGATAGCAACTTCCAAAACAATGACACTACCATCCAGAAGGACAAGAGCAGCAGATGCATTGGGATACCACCATCTCGAAGTTCCCCTCCAAGGCCCACACCATCCTGGCTTGGAAATATAATATCGTTCTTTCACTGTCACTGGAATCCTGGAATTCCCTCCCTAATAGCATGGTGGGTGAACCTATGCCACATGGACTGCAGCAGTTCAAGAAGACAGCCCGCCGGCACCTTCTCAAATGCAGTGAGGGATGAGCAATAAATACTGGCCTAGCCAATGAAACTAAACATCCCATGAATGAATAAAAATAAATAGGAAAGGAAGATGGTTTGATAAGAGTTGAATGGATTTTGGAAAGGACAAGAACTGGAATGAGACTTTTCTTATTCATAAAAGCTAACCTCCCCACACATCGGGCAGAATTCTCCCGTACCTCCGTTCAAAGGCAGGCAGGGCAGAGAATTCAGCAGGAGAATGAAAATCAGTTTTATGTCAGTGTGAATTTCCCATGAGATCTTCTGCTGCTATCTGCCATAACGGGTCAGGAAATCCACCAGTAGCCAGTGTGAAACTGATCCACTAATGGGACGCAGGTGATGGAATGATCAGAGTCTTCCATCCACATCCAATTCTCTGCGAAGCCAGCAGGAAAACACGCCAGTCAGAACACGTCTGGAACAATGTGGCGAGTTGTGATTTACCTGAAGAATGCCAGTGGCTGTGTCTGAAGTTCTGGAGGTATGGGAGAATTCTGCCCGGTGTGTGGGGAGGTTAGCTTTTAAGAATAAGAAGTCTCATTCCAATTCTTGTCCTTTCCAAAATCCATTCAACTCTTAGCAAACCATCTTCCTTTCCAACTTTTGTTAATTTATTCATGGGATGTTGGCTAGGCCAGCATTTTTTGCTCTTCCCTCATTGCCTTTGAGAAGGTGCTGGTGGTCTGTCTTCTTGAACTGCTGCAGTCCATGTGGCATAGGTTCACCCACCATGCTATTAGGGAGGGAGTTCCAGGCCCGCCAGTGACCCTGGACCCTGGAACGTCCCAGCAGTGGGTGGGAGGGAGCATCAATCAGGTGGACCTTCCAGCTTCAGCGTCATTGAGGAAGTCCATCATCTAGACTCAGAGGGCTCCTGGCGATCCATCTTCTTTCTTCAACGGTGGGTCAGTGATGTTGGGCGCCTTTTCAATATGGCACCCAGATATGATGGCAGGATGCATGCAATCAAGCCTGCCCCACCATGTAATTTGGTGCTAAACCCCCGGATGAATAATTAGTGAGGTTGGGCTGGAAGATGTGGCACGGTTTCCCCTCAGATCCCACAGTGGGGAACACTCTACCTCCCCATCCCCACCCCCATTATGGGACTTAGTCCCAGATATTAGAGTTTCACCCATCATGTTAGGGCATTACATTTTCATCGAGCTTGTACATAAAAGCAAACAGAAAAAATATACATTTACAAAAACAAATGAACGGGGGAAGTTTATTCATCAATGTAGTTCCAATATCATGGATGAGTTGACCCATATGCCTATGAATCCCTGTGAATGAACTTTCAACAACACTTGTACCAAGATTACCTGATCATCATCATTTGCTGTTGCCATGTAAGAGATGATGCTGTGCAATTCCTCAGCTGAAACTGCTTTGCTGATAAAATCCTTCACCAGATTGAAGAGTGACAGCTGAACAGTTTTAACATCAGCTGTGACCTGGTAATCCTTCTGTGGGCTGAGAAGAAAGGAATAGATGATGAAAGTGATTGTGAAGCTGCTGTATCCCTCAAGTATGGTAATTCCAACACAACACTTGGTTTCTTGATAGCTTGGTTTTCATTCAATGCCTTGAACAGGCTGAATAACCAGTAACTGGTTATTCGGCCTGGGGCAGAACAGCCTGGGGCGACACAGTGGTTAGCACTGCTGCCTCACAGCGCCAGGGACCCGGGTTTGATACCCGGCTTGGGTTACTGTCTGTGTGGAGTTTGCATGTTCTCCCTGTGTCTGAGTGAGTTTCCTCTAGGTGCTTCCGGTTTCCTCCCACAGTCCCTAGATATGCAGGTTAGGTGAATTGGCCATGCTAAATTCTCCTTCAGTACCTGAACAGGCGCTGGAGTGTGGCGACTAGGGGATTTTCACAGTAACTTAATTGCAGCGTGAATGTAAGCCTACTTGTGACTAATAAATAAACTTTACTTTACTTTAACTCAATTAATGGTAAATAATTGCATACTCTGTTGAAAAACTGGTAACTGAAGTGCAGAAATTCACTACCTGCAAACCAAACGACTGCTACAGTAAACCTTCCCACTCACCCGTAATGTGTCCGGATGGAATCAAGTATGTACTGCACACCGTACTTCTTTCTGATACGCTGCTTGTGATCTTTGATAATCGTGGATAAGTACTGTATGTGCCCTGCGAATGTAAAGAGAATCAGGTGGTGAATTGTCTTCCTGCTCACATAGCTCATCTCTCATTAATCTCAAATTACCAGCAAAGGGAGTTTATGAGGTGCAGGCAAATTTTACAGGTGGCTACATTCTCATCGAGGGATTGGCAATAAAGCCTTGCCAAGGACAGCCATATCCCAAGAATTTTTTTTTTAATAAATGGGGGAGTAAGCAGCAATTTGTGGTCTTTAGGATGAGGGATGTGAATGCTGGGGAATAGAACACTTTCCATTTCAGATACGTTATCAGCACAGCCAGATGCAGAGTTAGGCTCCCTTAAATCTTCCTCAACATGTTTTAAGCCCAATGTTACTGGATTAATAACCCAGTGACCTGCATGAAACATTCTGAAAAGAGCTCAAATCCTCCCATGACAATTTGAATTCTAGAAATAGAAGTTTTCAGTAAATTTAACTACAAAGCTGCTGGGCTGCTGTAATCTGGTTCACTAATGCCCTGATATGGAATATGCTACTCTGGTCTCACAGACATATAGTTGACTCTTAGCTGTCCTCCAAGGTGACCTAGGACACCCTCTGTTGCATCAAACTTTTGATGGGTAGGAAATGTTAGATTTTCTGTCCCATCACATTCTGCCCAATCCCTTGGTTATCCTAATATGCACATTCTGAACTTAATTTGAACTTCTCTGCGAAACTTCTGAAAGATCATAGAATCCCTACAGTGCAGAAGGAGGCCATTTGGCCCATCAAGTTTGTACTGACAACAATCCCACCCAGGCCCTATCCCCATAACCCCACGTATTTATCCTGCTAGTCCCCGTGACACTACGAGACAATTTATCATGGCTAATCCACCTAACCTGCACATCTTTGCAGATTTGCAAGTTGCAGATTTTCTGGTTTAAATCTATTCTTCAGGTAAAATTTTGCCAAAAATGGCAGAATCTTGGGTCCGGTACATTTCGTGCCACCGGTGTGCCGCGTTTTTGGGCTGAATCTTATGGCTCATTAGTGTTCATTTCTATTCTCACGAGTTTCACGCCGCTCCAGTGGCCTATTCCCTCTGATTCGCCTGCCACGTAATGACTTAACTGCTGCAGGCACTGGGAAGCTCCATATAAACGGCGCCCCAGCACTCCCCAGCACTTGTTTCATAATGACTGCAGGGGATGGCAGCCTAGTCATTTCAGGCAAAAGGGCATGGAAGTCAGCAGGCCACCTCAACCTCAGCTGTGGATCCTGAGGAGACACCTTGACGTAATGGGAGGGTGAGGAACACCCTCTAACAGCTCGGTTAGAGTTGGAGTAATTATACTTAAATCATTTTAGGCGCACAGGCTGTAAGAGGAACCATTTGGTTCTGAATGTTTGTCAATAAATTTCACTTTGTTCACCCATACAGTCTCCACCCTGTCTGTTCGAACCACCAAGCTTTGGGGAACCACCACACTCATCCAGCACCTCATCCCTGTGGAGTGTGAGAATGGCAATTTTGTGTCCCTCTTGCCAGCCCCCATTACGGAAGGGCATTCCCTCACCTGTGATATGGACAGGAACTCAGGAAGGAGGACGCGGGAAGCGCTGCCCGCATACCAGCCTTCATTAACCCCATTAGATCAAAGGGCGCCTGACATGAAGGATAGAGAAGGCCTGCAAGTGACCCCTCCCGAGCCCTCTCCCTGAAATGGTGATTCTGGGACCCTCACCCATGGCCCCGAGTTGAACCTATCCATCTCCTCCAAGTCTTCTCTGCTGCCCCCTGAGCTGTGTACTCCACGGAGGGAGCTGGCTGCCTGAGCACTCATCTTCGATACTCCCCTCACGCTTCTGTAGACCTGTTGTAAATGGCGCCAGTGTGACGCAAATCATGCCCTCTGCACTTTGAACCCACACTGCCATTCCCGCAGAGGGGGAGTGTGGGCCCAAATTGCCCCCTTCATCTTTATTATTTATATCAAATTCAAAGATGCGGGTGTCACGTTGGCACGGTGGTTAGCACCGCTGCCTCACATTGCCAGGGACCAACGTTCGATTCCCGGTTGGGTCACTGTGCGGAGTCTGCACATTCTCCCCATATCTGCGTGGGTTTTTTCCAGGTGCTCCGGTTTTATCCCACAGTCCGAAAGACGTGCTGATTAGGTGCATTGGCTATGCTAAATTCTCCCTCAGTGTGCCCGAACAGGCATCGGGAGTGTGGCGACGAGGGGATTTTCACAGTAACTTCATTGCAGTGTTAATGTAAGCCTATTTGTGACACTAATATATAAGCTTTAAAAGAAAACTTATTAAACTTTTAAAGATGAAAGAAATATTTAGATGGGTTGCCAGTTCTGGCAGCTCAGTACATAACCATACAGAGCTCAGCAGGCCAGAGACATAGCCTAAATTTAAAAAATTTCTATTGACATAGGTTCAGTTCTTTTTGGGCACGACTGTTTTCAGTTTGGACTTGACCTGATCCTCCCACTTCCTCCTTCCCCAATACTTCGCTTTCATGTGGAGACTTGGGTTTCGCAGTACAGCAAAAGGTTTTTCAGGTGAAATGTAAGTGGTTACCCAATCGAACGGCGAAGTCGCTGTGGCTCCAGATGCGGAAGTCAAAGAGCAGGTACTGGTACATGTAGTGGAGTAGGAGGTTATTGCCTTCACTAGCTGCCTGCTCCATCAGGAATTTACAGGCCATGAGCACATTCATATCCACTCTGTGGCTCGGAACCTAAGTCAAAAGATACAGTTATATTTATGACTCTATGTAACTTCTTCCGTGATGACAGGACATCTCAAAGTTCTTTTTAATGAGGTACACTGGAGTGTGGTCACAGTTGTAAAGTAGGAAACATGACTACCAATGTGTACAGCAAGATCCCACTAACAAATGACATGATAATCAATTTTAGTAGTGTTGATTGAGGAGTAAGTTGTGGCCAGAATTAGTCAATTCTTCTTCAAATAGACCATGGGTCTTTTAATGACCACCCAAGAAGCAAGATGGAGCCCAAGTTTAATATTTTGAGAGAGAAATAGCCTATTTGACAGTCCAGCACTCCCTTGGTACTTCACTGTGGCACCTGCCAGCTTAGATTTCATGTTCAACTCTCCAGAGTGGTTCTTGCACCCATGACCTCCTGATTCAAGAGACAGCGCGACCATTGAGCCACAGCTGACATGTAGATGAATGAAAAGAGTAGTTGTTAGGAACGTAGAATTTGTAATGATATAAAGAAAAAAAACTGCAATCCTGTACCTATCTCAGTAATGATTCAAACGGTCTTGCAAGTTTATAAAAGATTAAGTATCCCACATATGACCTGCACCCAAGATCACAATAGGTGCTTTGCCACATACTCACATTACACCTCAGTGTCTCTCTACTGCTTATGATGTTTTATTTATATTCTTTTTAGCCTCACTAAACCATAGACATCTGCATTCCACAACCCTTTACCCAGTTTCAGTACCAGTCACTATAAAGATGTTCCTAGTCTTGTTAAAAATTATGATCTCAAAGTTGCACGGAGAAGCAGATGATTGTGTTTACAAACCAGGAAAAGAGAACTGAGCCTGCAGCTGGGATTGATAAAGCAAATTTAATATACATGTGTTAGCTGGCCTTAGAGAATGTTATTGTCACCTTTTGTAATATATTGTACTGATAGTTACTTTTGGAGTCTTTAATTCCAAGATTTAACCACTGTATTTCATATAACTAATTCTTTCCTTGTGAGCCCAATCACCGATTTCTCTTTGATGTCATTATGTCTAACAGACTCATGAACAATTTGAAAAGGGATTGCTACCAATAACAGGCTAAAGGGACATATGCCTGAAAAAAAAACATTTGTAGGATTATCGGGAATGAGCTGGGGAGTCAGGCTAATTGGATAGCTCTAGCAAAGAATCAGTACAGACGCGCTGGGCTGCATGACCTTTTCTGTCTTGTGCGATTCTATCATTTCCTCTTTTCAGCACTATCATGTACCATTGTGTCTGTGCTGGTTCTTTGATCGAGCAAACTAAAATGAATCCCACTGCCATACAATACTATCCCCCCACAGCCCTCTGTCCACTTTCTTTACAAATTCTCATCTAATGTTCCTTTAAAAGGTCCGATGGTCTCTGCATCATCCACTCCCAACGATATCAGTCCTCACCCTTTTAGTGAGAATTATAAATTGATCCGTTATCATCTGAGAAAACAGAGTGGCCCAATTCACTTTTTATAATTTAAAAAAATTATATTAAATCTCCTATCAGCCAGTTTTGCTCCTCTGAAAATTACCATAACCAATGCCTTTAACACAGAAAAATAAACATCCCACAGTGTTTCAAAAATGTGCAAAATGTAAACAAAAATGGATGCCTAGGCAAAGGCGGAGATATTAGGAAGCATGGTCAAAACAGGTGTTTTTTAAGGAAGGTCTTGAAGGAGAGACAGAGGGGTTTATCGGAAGGAACTTGTAGGGCTGGAGGAAGTGACAGATTACTGGGGATAATCAGAAGACCTACACGGGGATGAAAGTATTAAATGTGGCACTTGGAGACTGTAAGTCACTATAGCTCAGTGAACACTGGTATAATGGGTGAATGAGACCTGGTACAAGTTAGGAAATGGGTGGCAGAGTTTTGGATGAACTAAGAGGGCATGGCAGGTCAGTAGGAGAGGGTTGGGATAATCGAGTCTATAGATAAAAAAGGTATGAATATGAGCTTCAGCAGCAGATAAGATAAAGTAGATTCCAAGATGGAGTTTCAGGAAAGATAGGCATAGATCATAGAATCATAGAACTCCACAGTACAGCAGGAGGCCATTCGGTCCATCAAGTCTGCACCGAGCATCCCACCCAGAACCTATCCCTGTAACCCCACATATTTACCCTACTAATCCCTCTTACCTACACATTTTGGGACACTAAGGGTGAATTTAGCATGGCCAATCAACTTATCCTGCACATCTTTGGATTGTGGGAGAAAACCCACACAGGCATAGGGAGAATGTGCAAACTCCGCAGTCACCCGAAGTGGAATTGAACCCAGGTCCCTGGAGCTGTGAGGCAGCAGTGCTAATCGCCTTGCCACCGTGCTGCCTCCAATAGAGTTGGGTGGCAACATGTTTAAGAACTTTCGCAAAGTTGGGGTGGTAGACTGAAATAATAGAAGGGTCATGGATGAATGATGATAAATATTTTGGAAGGGATGTAGACAATTACTGAGCATTTGTACTGTTTGATAGTATGAGGTCCAGGAAATTGTTGGATGGTGCTAGTTGAGTGGGAATGTGGTCAAAGTGCCATGGACAGGATGAGCTTGGCGAGGGAATGCAGTGTGATGGAGAGAGATGAGGGCTCAGGCTAGATTGGAAGAAGCCTCTTGAAAGGTTTAGCTTGGGGGGCAAAAATTGTTGGGTTGGTGGGGGGTGTGGGGAGAAGGACAACAACAGAAGCAGCTGAACATTCTCAATCTTTGTGATAAAGAAATTTATGAGTTCTTTACACTTGTGGTTGGAAGTGAGGGTGAAGGAGGAAGAGGAAAGGGGTTTAAGGAGATGGTTGACAGTGGAAAATAGCCAGGGATTATTTTTGCTCTCCAGGATGATGCTGCAGTAATGCACAGTTTAGGTATAACTCACATTTTTTCTTACATAGAATCATAGAATGTTTACAGCACAGAAAGAGGCCACTTGGCCCATCATATCTGCACCAGCCAAAAAAGGAGCCACCCAGCCCAATCGCACTTTCCACTATTTGGTCCATAACCCTGCAAGTTACAGCACTTGAGGTCTATATCCAAACACCTTAAAATGAGTTGAGGGCTTTCGCCAACCTTTCAGCCAATGAGTTCCAGACCTCCACAACCTCATTTCCTCATTTCCCCTCTCATCTTTCTACCAATCACTTTAAATCTATGTCACTTAGTCACTGACCTCTCTGCTAAAGTAAATAAGCCCTTCCCATCCACTCTATCCAGGCCCTTCACAATTTTATATATCTCCTCATCCTTCTCTGTTCCAAGGAGAGCAACCTCAGCCTATCCAATCTTTTCTCATTGCTGCAATTTTCTAGTTCTGGCAACACCCTCATAATTCTCCTCTGTGCCCTCTCTAATGCAATTACATCCTTTCTTCAATGAGGTGGCCAGAACTGTACACACTGCTCAAATGGTGGCCTAACTAATATTTTATATCATTCCAGTGTAACCTCCCTGCTCTTATATTCTATACCTCGGCTAATAAATGAAAGGATCCCAAATGCTCTTTTAACCACCTTATTGACCTGTCCTGCTGCCTTCAGGGATCTGTAGACATTCACTCCAAGGTCTTTCACTTCCTCTACACCTCTCAGTATATTGTGTAATTTGTGTAATCCTTTGCCTTGTTTGACCTCTGCAATGGGTGAGATTCTCTGGCCTCCATTCAGCGCCAGGAGGAGACATGCCGTTCATTGGCGGGATCTTCTGGTCCCACCACTGGCAATGGAAATTCCCATTGAAGCCACCCCACACCGCCAGGAAACCCCAGGAATGCGCTGCTGGAGGGACCAGAGAATTCCAGCCAATATATCAGCACATACTTCACTGGAGAGAATTCCTTTTGCCACTTTCTGCCCATGTGACAAATCCATACCTATATTTTCTTATGCCTGACATCATCCTAGTGAATCTAAGTTCTCCCCCTCTAAAGGTTTTATCATCCTTTCTCTAAAAGGATATAAAAAGTTGCAGCCTAAGTTTTATATAAACTCTGTTTTATTAGTTCCTCTTATAGCCTGTGCGCCTAAAATGATTTAAGTATAATTACTCCAACTCTAACTGAGCAGGAATGATCACCCATCAACATTCTGCAAATATAGTAATTTCTTTTGGTTAAAATTGACATGCTTAAACAAAATGTTTACTCTGAGATAGGTTTAATGGAACTTGCTAGGTTTAAAGAGATCTCATTAAGTTTAATGGAACCTCATTAACTGCAAAGTCACACCCTTTGTAGCCCTTTGAAACTTGTTACTGATTTCCTTTTTCCTGATACTGCTCCTACAGGGACATCCACTTCCAGCTCCCTATAGTGGGAACATTGACTATTTATATATATATTATTGCAATGGCTTCAATCAGGCCACTGAGGTTGGCCTACTGGAATATGAACTCCATGATTAAGGAGTCAATAGATGGGCCAATTAGGGAGTCTTTTCCTTGTATTTAACCAGGAGTGTCAGTTCCTCTGCCGCTCCCAAAGGGAGACTGCTGATTGATAGCACTGTGTGTACTGATGTTGGAATTGTAAATAAAGGGATTTTGGTGAAGGGACTTCTGCCTCCGAAGACTTATTACAATTATATATATCAGGTGCAGCATTATTAGATGGGTGGCAATTTAAACAAACTTGAACTGTGTGACTGAAACTGTTCCAGTCCAAAATAAACAGGGCATTGCCTATTTTTAAAAGAAAACCTTGTTAACGTGTTAATTGTTACTGTTGGGAGATGATAGTCCAGTGGCCATATCACTGGATTAGTAATCAGAGGCTGAGTCGAATGCTCCTGGGACACAAATTCAAATCTGACCACAGCAGTTATTGGAAGTTAAATTCAATTAAGAAATGTGGAATTAAAAGCTAGTCTCTGTAATGATGGCCATTAAGTGTCATCAATTGTTGTAAAGGCCCAACTGCTTTTCGGGAAGGAAATCTGCCACCCTCACCCGATCCAAAGTGCATTTGACTCTAGACCCACAGCAATTTGCGTGACTCTTAATGCCCTCTCGAAATGGCATAAGCAAGCCACTCAGTTCAAGGGCAGTTAGGGATGGGCAACAAATGCTGGCCTTGCTAGTGGTGCCTACATCCCATGAAATAATAAATAAAATATTATACTCTTGAAAATAAGGAATCTCTCCCTCTAGCACTGGAGGAGGTGCAGAGGAGATTCACTATGTTGATTCAGGGGTTGAGAGAGTTGGCTTATGAGGAGAGACTGAGTTTATACTCGGTTATACTCAGTGGAATTTAGAAGAATGGGGGGGGATCTTATAGAAACATATAAGATTATGAAGGGAATAGATAAGATAGAAGCAGGGAGATTGTTTCCACTGGCGGGTGAAACTGGAACTAGGGGGCATAACCTCAAAATACGGGGGAAGCAGATTTAGGACTGAGTTGAGGAGGAACTTCTTCACAAAGGGTTGCGAATCTGTGGAATTCCCTGCCCAGTGAAGCAGTTGAGGCTACCTTGTTGAATGTTTTTAAGGCAAAAATAGATACATTTTTGAACAGTAAAGGAATTAAGGGTTATGGTGAGCGGGCAGATAAGTGGAGCTGAGTCCACGAAAAGATCAGCCACAATCTTATTGAATGGCGGAGCAGCCTTGAGGGGCCAGATGGCCTACTCCTGTTCCTAGTTCTTATGTTCGCTACACTGTCCTTAGAAACATTGAGGGTAGAGCAAGTAGACCATGGGTTAGATACAGAATAAGAGCTTCCTTTACACTACAAATTTACAAAGATCATACCACAAATCAATCAGGAATGGACTGAAGGCTGACTTCTGTGCACTGACTTGGTGCAGGCAGAGGCAGGCATGTGTAACTCAGTGACTGCCTGTGCGTGGGAAAAAACAGGAGGTTATGTGGCTAAACTGGGAAGGTAGGTGGCAGCTTCAGAGTATATTGGTTTCTGAAAGAGTTGGCTGATAACCCTGCATCGCAGGCACTGACAACCAAACTGAAACAAGGGGAGGTAGTGGTGTGGTGTTGGAACAGGAGCTGATTACTGTGTGTGGAGGAGGGAGTGGCAAAAGGGTTGATTACTGTGGGTATGAGTGGGGAGGAGAGGAAGGGGCTGATTAATGTAAATACGGGCTGGAGAAGAGAGGAGCTGATTAGTCTGTGTGTGGGTGGGGAGAGGGGCTGATTACAGTGTGTTGGGGGTGGGGAGAGGGGCTGATTACAGTGTGTTGGGGGAGGGGAGAGGCACTGATTACAGTCTGTTGGGGGTGGGGAGAGGGGCTGATTACAGTGTGTTGGGGGTGGGGAGAGGGGCTGATTACAGTGTGTTGGGGGAGGGGAGAGGGGCTGATTACAGTGTGTTGGGGGTGGGGAGAGGGGCTGATTACAGTGTGTTGGGGGAGGGGATAGGCACTGATTACAGTGTGTTGGGGGTGGGGAGAGGGGCTGATTACAGTGTGTTGGGGGTGGGGAGAGGGGCTGATTAGTGTGTTGGGGAAGGGAGAGAGGCTGATTACAATGTGTTGGGGGAGGGGAGAGGGGCTGATTACAGTGTGTTGGGGGAGGGGAGAGGCACTGATTACAGTGTGTTGGGGGTGGGGAGAGGGGCTGATTACAGTGTGTTGGGGGTGGGGAGAGGGGCTGATTACAGTGTGTTGGGGAAGGGAGAGAGGCTGATTACAGTGTGTTGGGGGTGGGGAGAGGGGCTGATTACAGTGTGTTGGGGGTGGGGAGAGGGGCTGATTACAGTGTGTTGGGGGAGGGGAGAGGGGCTGATTACAGTGTGTTGGAGAAAGGAGTGGGGCTGATTACAGTGTGTTGGGGAAGGGAGGGACTGATTACAGTGTGTTGGGGGTGGGGAGAGGGGCTGATTACAGTCAGTTGGGGATGGGGAGAGAGGCTGATTACAGTGTGTTGGGGGTAGGGAGAGGGGCTGATTACAGTGTGTTGGGGGAGGGGAGAGGGGCTGATTGCAGTGTGTTGGGGAAGGGGAGAGGGGCTGATTACAGTGTGTTGGGGGAAGGGAGAGGGGCTGATTACAGTGTGTTGGGGGAAGGGAGGGGCTGATTACAGTGTGTTGGGGATGGGGAGAGGGGCTGATTGCAGTGTGTTGGGGAAGGGGAGAGGGGCTGATTACAGTCAGTTGGGGATGGGGAGAGGGGCTGATTGCAGTGTGTTGGGGATGGGGAGAGGGGCTGATTACAGTGTGTTGGGGGAGGGGAGAGGGGCTGATTACAGTGTGTTGGGGGTGGGGAGTGGGGCTGATTACAGTGTGTTGGGGAGGGGAGAGGGGCTGATTACAGTGTGTTGGGGGAAGGGAGGGGCTGATTACAGTGTGTTGGGGGTGGGGAGAGGGGCTGATTACAGTGTGTTGGGGGTGGGGAGAGGGGCTGATTACAGTGTGTTGGGGGTGGGGTGTGGGGCTGATTACAGTCAGTTGGGGAAGGGGAGAGGGGCTGATTACAGTGTGTTGGGGGAGGGGAGAGGGGCTGATTACAGTGTGTTGGGGGAGGGGAGAGGGGCTGATTACAGTGTGTTGGGGGTGGGGAGAGGGGCTGATTACAGTGTGTTGGGGAAGGGGAGAGGGGCTGATTACAGTGTGTTGGGGGTGGGGAGAGGGGCTGATTACAGTGTGTTGGGGATGGGCTGATTACAGTGTGTTGGGGGAGGGGAGAGGGGCTGATTACAGTGTGTTGGGGGAGGGGAGAGGGGCTGATTACAGTGTGTTGGGGGAGGGGAGGGGGGCTGATTACAGTGTGTTGGGGGTGGGGAGAGGGGCTGATTACAGTGTGTTGGGGGTGGGGAGAGGGGCTGATTACAGTGTGTTGGGGGTGGGGAGAGGGGCTGATTACAGTGAGTTGGGGGAGGGGAGAGGGGCTGATTACAGTGTGTTGGGGGTGGGGAGAGGGGCTGATTACAGTGTGCTGGGGGTGGGGAGAGGGGCTGATTACAGTGTGTTGGGGGTGGGGAGTGGGGCTGATTACAGTCAGTTGGGGATGGGGAGAGAGGCTGATTACAGTGTGTTGGGGGTGAGGAGAGGGACTGATTACAGTGTGTTGGGGGTGGGGCTGATTACAGTGTGTTGGGGGAGGGGAGAGGGGCTGATTACAGTGTGTTGGGGGAAGGGAGGGGCTGATTACAGTGTGTTGGGGGTGGGGAGAGGGGCTGATTACAGTCAGTTGGGGAAGGGGAGAGGGGCTGATTACAGTGTGTTGGGGGAGAGGAGAGGGGCTGATTGCAGTGTGTTGGGGGTGGGGAGAGGGGCTGATTACAGTGTGTTGGGTGTGGGGCTGATTACAGTGTGTTGGAGGAGGGGGAGGGGCTGATTACAGTCTGTTGGGGGTGGGGAGAGGGGCTGATTGCAGTGTGTTGGGGATGGGGAGAGAGGCTGATTACAGTGTGTTGGGGGTGGGGAGAGGGGCTGATTACAGTGTGTTGGGGATGGGGCTGATTACAGTGTGTTGGGGGAGGGGAGAGGGGCTGATTACAGTGTGTTGGGGGTGGGGAGAGGGGCTGATTACAGTGTGTTGGGGGTGGGGAGAGGGGCTGATTACAGTGTGTTGGGGGGAAAAGGGGTTTGTTTCTGTTTGTTGTGTGTGCGGGGTGAGGAGATGGGGAGAGAGGCAAATTATCATAGAATCATAGAATCCTTATAGGGAAGAAGGAGGCCATTCAGCCCATCGATTCTCCAGTGACAACAATCCCACTCCGGTGTTGAAGTGGAAACTTTCCTGCTTCTTGACTGTGATAGAAAGACTCAACAAAATTTGTTCCGACTAAATAACTAGCCTTTATTTACGAAAGACTGCATGCAGTATTGGCTGAAACTTGAGTTCAGAGAGCAGCTGGTACAATTTGCTAATTCTTCCTCAAGTCCGCGCTTACAGAAAGAAACAGTTCAGTATTTATATATAAGCATTATCAGTTTGTGTGACCAGAGCTTATTCAGGAATTTGATCAGTAATAGAATCATAAGCAATGTCATTAATCATGGCACAACCTGCTGACCTCCTAGGACTCTTTGTCTCATCATTCATACCCTTATCCTGTCCTTTGATGTAACAGAAAGAGGTCGGTGACTCCTTCATCCCTGACCTTATCTTGTCTTATTCATACAACCCTAAGTTATGAGGAGTCAATCTTATCAGGCCTTACAGAGGTTAGGCATTTTGGAATAGCCTGACCTTCTCTGGTCTTATTCATGTCTTAAGTTATGCGGAGTCAGCCTTATCAGGTCTTACAGGGGTCTGGCATTTTAAAATAGCTTTGGTCAGCTGTTCTTATATTGTACCAAATAGTTGACCAATTTCCCATCATGCTATTCCTTAGTTCGTACAACTTCACCACCGGCCCTATCTCGTTAAGCCCACATATTTATCCTGCTTATCCCCCTGGCACTAAGGAGCAATTTATCATGGTCAATCAACCTAACCTGCACATCTTTGGACTGTGGAAGGAAACCGGAGCACCTGGAGGAAGCACCCGGAGGAAACCCACGCAGACATGGGGAGAACATGCAAACTCCACACAGTCACCCAAGTGCAGAATTGAACCCAGATCCCTGGCGCTGTGAGGCAGCAGTGCTGACCACAGTGCCACCATGCCACCCAGTGTGAGGCTGGAAGGAGAGGGGTTTTACTGTGCCTTCTGTCACTGAGGAATATGGAGAGCTTGGCTAAAACCTACACGAGTACCTAAGATATCAATGCTTTTCCAAAGTACTTTTCAAACACAGATTTGCATATTTTGATTATGTTTTTTGGTATGTTGATTTACATTACGTGAACTTAGTATTGATATACTGAGTATTGCTATGCTGCTTAGTTTCTGTTTTGCTTTTGCTGACTTCTGGGGTCATGTAAATTTGCATTTGTTAAATTGAGGTCACATTAGATAATAATTTGATAGGCACTGGGGTAGACACAGAATGTTCCACTTTTAGGGAAGAGAAAAACTAGAAGCCGTCACTATAAGATAGTCACTAAGAAGTCAAATAGGGAATTCATAAAAAACTTCTTTACCTAGAGAAAGTGGAACTTGTGACCACAGGAAGTGGTTGAAGCAAATAGTATCGATGTATTTAAAGGAGGCTAGATAACGATATGAGGAAGAAAGGGAGGAGAGAGAGTCGTGTGAATGGAGTTAGATGAGTAAGGATGGGAGGAGGCTCAAGTGGACCTGTTTCTGTGCTGCTTATTTTATGTAATTCTGTGCAATATTCTAAACTAGAGCTGAACCATTTAGCAAGGAAATTGGGAAGGAGCCTTTCACACAAAAAATCTGGAATTCTGTCCCAAAAACTGAGGATGCTGGCTAATTGAAATTTTCAAGATGAAATGGTTAGATTTTTGTTGATCAAAGATTTTAAGGGATATGGAGCAAAAACAGGTAAATATAGATCAACCTTTCTCTTTGACTAAACTTTTGGTCATCTGACCCAATGTTCCCTTTTGTGGCTCAGTGTTATATTTCGTTTTATAATGCTTCTGTGAAACGCCTTGGAACATTTTATCACATTAGAGGCATTAATGAACTGGCTCAAGGGGCTGAATGGCCTTCCTTCTCCTGACATTTCCATTATTTCCTTCTTCCGATATTTCAAGCTCAGAAAAACACCTTGTTGTATCAGTGTTCCTATGGGTGTTGTGTTGGAATTAGGGATCAGTTGTATGCTATAGGCCTGTGGCCATGGTGGTAGAATTTTGACCACTGACCTAGAGTCTTTGTTGCAGTACTCCCAGGTGCAGCACTTGGAGGTGTGGAGCAGAGTCTCGCCGACAATGAGACCTTACCTTTTGTAGCAGGGCACCAATGACAGCGGGGCCATTGCACTGGATGAAATTCTCCTGATTTATGGTATGGTTCCGGGTTAAGTTCTTAACCAGTAGCAAGAATGCAGCCACACTATTCCTCTCCAATTTGTTCTCTATGAAAAAGACCACAAGATAGTTAGGATAAAAGACGTTCATTTATTTCATCCTTATGATATACCAACTCTGCCATCTTGCAATCATAACCTTTCCAAGTTCACACTTGGGGGAGGCGATGACCTAGTGGTATTAATCCAGAAACTCAGCTAATGTTCTGGGGACCCGAGTTCAAATCCCACCACGGCAGATGGTGGAGTTTGAATTCAATAAAAAATATCTGGAATTAAGAATCTATTGATGACCATGAAACCATTGTCGATTGTCGGAAAAACCCATCTGGTTCACTAATGTCCTTTAAGGAAGAAAATCTGCCGTCCTTATCTGGTCTGGCTTACATATGACTTCAGACCCACAGCAATGTGGTTGATTCTCACCTGTCCTCCAAGGGAAACTAGGGATGGGTAATAAATGCTGGCCAGCCAGTGACGCCCATGTCCCGTGAATGAATAAAGAACAACACTAAGTTGCACAAAGCTCCATTCGCTAGGAGACTATATATGTAAATTTAAATGCAGGAACTTATAGATATGGTAAGATTTTCTTGCCATTTATGGAAGCAAAATCCTTTGGAAGGAGTTGACACTTGTGCATGATAGATGCCCCTATGAACCACAGAATCTCTAACGTGCAGAAGGAGGCCATATAGCCCATCATGTCTGCACCAACACTCCGAAAGAGCTTACTCAGGCCTTTACTTTTTACTTTATTTTTCATCAGGCATTTGCTGCTCAATAAAGGCAACTCGTATTTGCTGTAGCACTTTTAGCATAGGAACAAATCTCAAGGCAATAAATTGACAGCAAGTCAAAAGAGATGACAAGGTAAGTTTTAGGGAGCATCATATTAGAAGAGAGGTGGAGAAATTGTCAGCTTTGTGGCTCGAACGCTGAAGGCATGGCTAACAGAAGTGGAATGAAGAAAGTGGAGGGCTGACAAGAGGGTAGAGTTGGAAGAATGCTGAGTTCTCGGATGGTTGTGGAAGTTACAGAGATATGGAGGGGTGTGATCATGCTCTGTTTCTATTTGCACTCCGTGGCTTTCCAATGTTTTTGCTTTCTCCCCTCCTCTCTGGGGATGCTGGAATATGATTGTGGAACCATTCCAGCCAGGATATGATAGCCGTGCCACTTCTCATGTCCAAGCGCAGAGAGTGCCAGGTTGCACAGCTGTTTTCCTGTTCACACCTGATATCCATACACACCCACTCTCCCAGTGTGGGGGTGGGAGTACAATCAAGAGGCTGGGTGTGAGGGGTCTTCGAGCAAGGACGGCACTTCCTGCTTGTAGGGGAGAGAGGTTGATCTGCCTCCTAGCACAGGACACAGAACTGGCTATCAGGAGGGACTCACTCCATCTAAGGTGGCAGTCAGGCCTCCGGGGTGTGGGCACCCTGAGGTGGGAAGTGACCATTCAGTAACCATTTAGTTGCTATTTAGGGTCTCATTGGGCCCCAAGAGCAGGCCAGCCAGCTGATATCTACCTGACAATGGAAGAGGACAGATGATAGGCACAGTGCCACCCATGATGGGCACAGTGCCACCCTCCCCACTTCTGACAACCCACTTGATATTACATTTCTGCTGTTTTTGGGGGGGGCGGGGGGGGCGCACATAAAATTCTGGCCAAAAGATTACCTGAAGACTTCCCGAGTGGCAGGAGCATCCCTTGGACATTCTGTGAAGACGTCAGTTCTGGTCCCACCAGATCGGTCGTCTCTTGATTCTCCTCTGAATCGTCACTTTTGGATGCCACTTGTTCCAGCAGCGGTAGGAGAATGCCCATCCCCCCCATACAGTTAATCACATCCTGAAAGACAAGTAATAATTTAAGACTACAGGAATAAAATTCCTCCAGTGTCACCTACAGTCAGTTGATGAATAAAGCTTCTGATATGCAAAATGGCAATGCACTTGACAGATTTCCGAGAATCACTCCACAGCACCAACTACTGGTTAAATCCTGCAGTGGCATTGTTACAAGCCACTGTTTACATACTAGCCCAGCACTGATTGTCTATAACAGGGCAAACTGCCCTAGTACATAACAGGGCTGGTTGTCCCAGCACCAACTGCGTGCATAAGACTCTTATGACAAGAGGAGTATATCCAGTACTGACTTACAGGTGTTGTGGTGCCATCCCAAATTTTGTCTCCCCCAGGTAAGTAACTCCTTCATTTCCTTTGTCAATGTGACTAAAATCATGGGCCAAGGTTTTGTTGAGATGGCACTGACCCAGTCGAATTGCCAGAAATCCAAGGGATTACCCACCATGGCCACATCTGGGGGGTGCAAATGTATTTTACATCCTTGAGGCAGCAAAAGATCTTCCATCAAGGCTCCATTCCCTTTAAGAGATGCAATCCTACCTCTGAAAACTGTGGGAAGAGCCCTCAATACAAGGTAAGTAGGGTCTGAACCCCATAATCAGTCTGGTAGGCCCCAGCAGGGGAGGTGTTTCCATAGAGGTGGCCATTTCCGCTTTGGGGATTCACAGGGAGCCAGATTAGGAACTCCCTCCCCTCTATGCCAGGTCTGCAGGGAGACTTCCCAGATTCACCAGGTGGTCTCCCCGTGTGGTGGAGGGCCATCCTCCACTGGAAAAATGCCCTGGTGGTATGAAGGTGAAAGGTAAGCTGCTCCACTCCCTCACTCTCCCTTCCAACCTGCTCCTGAGGCCCCAATAAATCCCAGTCATGGAATAGACATTCTGTGTTATGCTTGCTGACATTTTCTACAGAACTGGCACCCACCTTAATATCCCAGTTGACTGTATTGTGTCCCGTCAACCTCCCATCATACAAGTGGTTTGTGGATAGGTCCAAGCAAATTTGATTCCTGTAGGCCTAAAAAAAGAGAAATGGATGAATGTTCTTATAACTAACATGCATGTCTTAAAAAGACAGTTTGCATGGGGTGTACGCTATTAAATGCCTCTAGAAATCACACATTCCCCAATCCATACCCCCTCCCCCAACAAAATCCCCCACAAATCGGTTTCCCTATCATGGGGCTCGCCTCCCCCCTCCTTGCTGTTGCTCTCTAGGTGGTTGGAACTTGTGGCACCTTTGCCGAGTGGGAATTCTTCGTGCACAAGCCTGTTTCTGATTTGTGTGATTCAGTGGTAGGCTTGTTTTCGAACCATCGAGGGAACTTAAACCTTCCTGAATTTGTTGCAATCTTAATTTAAAAAGCTTCCTGGACATACTCACCTTGGGAGTGTAATGAAGGAGCAGCTTGCTACTCAGCTCTGACAGATCACTGTCTGGCTTAAAGGGCAACAGGTTGTTTGGACCTAAGGGACGAAACAGCATCAGAAATAAAGTCAGTCACTGCACTGCCCTTTGCTTTTGTATTTTCTTTCAATTTATGAGTTTGAATCATGAACACAACAATCTCAATTCTAGCAAAGGGCCTTTTACACTGGATCAGGTCACTGTTTATCCCCATGTCCCAGAGAGACCACAGAAGGAAAATGTAGAGAGAGAAACAAAATATAATAAGAGACACAGAGGTAGGAGGCAGAGGTAAAGAACAGTGCAAGGGAGGCGAGGGGAAGACATTGCGAGGAGAGAGACATCAGAAACACAGCACTGGAGGAAGACAATGTCAGAAATATGTTGAGCCAGAGTCAATGACAGTGACAGGGAGTTAGAGAGGTGAGATGGGGAAAGAGTGAGTGAAACAGAGTGTAAAAATGAGAGGTAGAAAGATACAAATACAGAAAAGGAGCCAGAACGAAAGGAAGACAGAGTGAAAAAGACACAGAAAAGGAACTGAGCAGGAAAGAACAAACCTATATTTATCAGCACTGTTCACTTCCCCAAATATCTCAAATCGCTTTAGGAGTGTTGTCACTATTACTTTGTGAGAAAATATGACAACAATTTGGGAATAAACAGGTCCCACAAACTGCACTGAGATAAACAAACAAGTTTTGGTGAGTGAAGAATGTTGGCCAGGACACTGGGGGAAACTCCCCTCTTCTTCAAATTGTCACATAATCTTTACTATCCACCCGAGGACACAAACAGATAGGCAACTCTATCAGTGCAGCACTCTCTCAGTGATGCATTGAAGGGTCAGTCCAGGTTATGCGCTCAAAATCTCTGGAATGGGGCTTGAACCTGCAACATCTGGATAGAGGAGTGACTTCTCCCAGTGAGCCAAGGCTGACATTCGGAAGAAGCAAAGAGAGACAAATGAACAGACTGTAACATCAGGAGAGCTGGGAACAAATGGAAGAACAGTGTCAAAAGTGGTGGCTGGAAAGGACATAGATATAAAGGAAGCATGAGAAAGAGGTAGGAAGAGGAAGAGATGTGTGCATTGTACATTTACAGGAGCTGATATCTGACACACCAGAGTCGTGCAGTACCAGATAGAATTGAATTGTTTGTTTTTACTCAGTGCTTACAGTACATGTGCCATGACTGACAGTGGGACACACAAGATCTATAGAGTACCAGATGGTACTGAATTGTTTGTTTTCCTTGGTATGCACTGTATGTGTACAGAGCTGACACTGAGACATACACAAGCTGTACAGTATCAAATGGAAGAGAAATATTCCCTTTCACCCACTGTGTACTGCATATGTTAGTCATGATGTGGAGATGCCGGCGTTGGACTGGTGTAAACACAGTAAGAGTTTTAACAACACCAGGTTAAAGTCAAACAGGTTTATTTGGTGGCAAATGCCATTAGCTTTCGGAGCGCTGCTCCTTCGTCAGATGGAGTGGAAATCTCCACTCCATCTGACGAAGGAGCAGCGCTCCAAAAGCTAATGGCATTTGCTACCAAATAAACCTGTTGGACTTTAACCTGGTGTTGTTAAAACTCTTACTGCATATGTACCAGTGCTGGCACTGACAAACACCCAGACTGTATATACCATATGGGAATGAACAACCTTGTGTGCGCTGCCTCTCACACGGTGGCCGATCGATTAAACACAGTATCAGTAACACTCACCTGCATTAAAAAGTGCTTTGATATGCGCCAGTTGCAGAGCCTCATGGAACACAAAGACGGATCCCATCTGCCCTTCCAGGGAAGTCGGTGTGCCCCACTCTGTATCCTGCATGCCAGCCGCTATCGTATTCACAATGGCTTGCGGTGAGCTGGAGCCTCGCATAGGAGTTGCGAAGCTGGCCGGGAAGGACTGAGAGCGGTTGAGAGGGGAGTGCGAGGTGAAGGAGAGATCGGGAGACTGGGAAGGAGAAGTAATGATCGTCGTGGTTGTCCTGTGACCAGCTGATCCAATGCAGCAGTATGTGAAAGGCTGGAGAGGAGAAAGGATAAGATTTTTTAAAAATGAAACTGTTCAACGTATTTATGAATTAAAGATAAAAGGAAAGAAACAGAAAATTCTGGAAACACTCAGTGGTCTTTCAGCATCTGAAGGAAAGATAGACAGGTTAATATTCAGTCAAAGACGGGTGGAATCTTACCGAAAAATGGCAAAGTGTCAGGGTCTGACTGAAAACTGGCATATTTATCTCCAGAGAAACAGGTTGGTTTCCTCTCCAGATCTTATGGCCCAGTGTAGGGCTGGGTGAACCAGGCAGGAGGTAGCTGGCGACACCAAGTTTGTATTGTAAATACCTGAAGATTGCAGAGGAAGTGAAGGCGGGGGAAAGTGAGGCCGCCCTATTATTGTGGCTGATGTCAGCCCAGCATTGATTTATATAAACGATCTGGAAGAAGGTGTAACTGGGGTGATCAGTAAGTTTGCGGACGACACAAAATTGACAGGACTCGCAGATAGTGAGGAGCATTGTCAGAAGCTACAGAAGGATATAGATAGGCTGGAAATTTGGGCAAAGAAATGGCAGATGGAGTTCAATCCTGATAAATGCGAAGTGATGCATTTTGGTAGAAATAATGTAGGGAGGAGCTATACGATAAATGGCAGAACCATAAAGGGTGTAGATACGCAGAGGGACCTGGGTGTGCAAGTCCACAGATCCTTGAAGGTGACGTCACAGGTGGAGAAGGTGGTGAAGAAGGCATATGGCATGCTTGCCTTTATAGGACGGGGCATAGAGTATAAAAGTTGGGGTCTGATGTTGCAAATGTATAGAACGTTGGTTCGGCCGCATTTGGAATACTGCGTCCAGTTCTGGTCGCCACACCACCAGAAGGATGTGGAGGCTTTGGAGGGAGTACAGAGAAGGTTTACCAGGATGTTGCCTGGTATGGAGGGGCTTAGTTATGAGGAGAGATTGGGTAAACTGGGGTTGTTCTCCCTGGAAAGACGGAGGATGAGGGGAGACTTAATAGGGGTGTATAAAATTATGAAAAGCATAGATAGGGTGAACGGTGGGAAGCTTTTCCCCAGGTCGGTGGTGATGTTCACGAGGGGTCATAGGTTCAAGGTGAAGGGGGGGAGGTTTAACACAGATATCAGAAGGACATATTTTACCAGGCAAGGTGGTGGAGGCCTGGACACACTGGGAACGTTTAAGACTTATCTAGATAGCCATATGAACGGAGTGGGAATGGAGGGATACAAAAGAATGGTCTAGTTGGACCAGGGAGCGGCACGGGCTTGGAGGGCCGAAGGGCCTGTTCCTGTGCTGTATTGTTCTTTGTTTGTTCTTTGTTCATTGGCTCAGTGGTAACACTCTGGTGCCTGAGTCAGAGATTTGTGGGATCAAGGCCCAATTCAAATGATTTGAGCATACAGTCTCGTACTGAGCGGGCGTTGCATTGTCAGAGGTGCTGCCTTATGGATAATATCTTAAACTGGGGCCCAGTCAAAATCAGTGGGGTAAGCCCCATCATCTGTGCCACACTGAATTCAATTGTGTGTGCTTTGTTTCGGGGAATAAAGGAAAATTCTTACGGGATTAAGTTGCGGTCAGACCCTCACCTCGTTTAGTGAAGGGAACCGTAGCTGTGCCGCCTTCCTCAGAGAACCGTCGGCGTAGATATTTACCACATTCTGCCCAAAGGGTCGGCGGCCCGCCATGTGAATAATGTCAATGCAGTGCTGTAAGCAAAAGATGGGGAGACAGTGAAATCATGTTGGCGAGTGGAAATACCCTTCCATCTATGTTCTGTCTCTTTCTCTCTCTCTCTCTCTCTGTCCTTAATTTCACCAGATTTGATTTTTGTGCCTTTGGCTGACACAAACAGAATTTTTCTGGAAACCTGCACCAAAGCCGAGGTGTAATGCCTGACTTTTCACTGTGAAAAGATGGAGAACATTTGGGTTCAAATGGCTTACATAAGCTGTTAGGTTGCATCCAAATTTCCTCCACCTTTTTCAATGAAACCGTTGTCAAAATCCTTCAATACTCATTAATATAGCATCTCATCATCCCTCGACTGCACTCACATAGTAAGTGTGTGTGTGCTCATTCTCTCACACTCTCATGGTCATCGTTATTAAGTTTAAAGTTTATTTATTAGTGTCACAAGTAGGCTTACATTAACACTGCAATGAAGTTACTGTGAGAATCCCCTACTTGCCACACTCCGGCGCCAGTTTGGGTACACTGAGGGAGAATTTAGCATGGCCAAGGCAACTAACCAGCACATCTTTCGGACTGTGGGAGGAAACTTGAGCACCCGGAGGAAACCCACACAGACATAGGGAGAACATGCAGACTCTGCACAGACAGTGACCCATGCCGGGAATCGAACCTGGGTCCCTGGCACTGTGAGGCAGCCACTAATTACTATTTTTTATTTTATTATCAATTTATTGCTTTGATGTTGCTTTATTTTTGCTCTACAAGTTGTTTCTTTTCTCCATACCTCAACGGTTTTTTGAAATTCATTTTTAGTGTAATGCCAAAGCTTATCTTTCTGAAATTTGTCCATCGGCTCCTTAAGTGAGAAGAAAAACGGAAAGGTGGCCTCCCCAAGTGAAAAGGTTGAGCAGGTAAAAAAAAAGGCTTCAAAGGTGGAGGACACAATGAAATACGAATCGAGGGAAAGTAGTGTTATTTGATTTTGATTTGATTTGATTTATTATTGTCACATGTATTAACATACGGTGAAAAGTATTGTTTCTTGCGTACTATACAGCCAAAGCAAACCGTTGGTAGAGAAGGAAACGAGAGAGTGCAGAATGTAGTGTTACAGTCATAGTTAGGGTGTAGAGAAAGATCAACTTAATGCAAGGTAGATCCATTCAAAAGTCTGACAGCAGCAGGGAAGACACTGTTCTTGAGTTGGTTGGTATGTGACCTCAGACTTTTGTATCTTTTTCCCGAAGGAAGAAGGTGGAAGAGAGAATGTCCGGAGTGCGTGGGGTCCTTAATTATGCTGGCTGCTTTGCCGAGGCAGTGGGAAGTGTAGACAGAGTCGATGTGTTATGTTATGGAAATGGAAGTGTTATGGAAATGGAAGTAGATGACTTTGGTGGAGGAGTGAACTTGCCCCTTGCTTCATCCATTTACAGTTAGCAGACATGCTGATCTCAAACATGTTCCCTGTGAACAAGAGGCATGGAAAGATCCTGTCACACAGAAGCTCAGCACAGTTATAATCTTCTCGCTTGCAGGAGGAACAGTGCCTATCCTTCACGTTTCTGCATATCAGCTTAGCTGCCTCTTGGATGCTGCAGGAAGGAATGATCACGGAGTGAGCACTTTAAAATGGGTCTGATGGGATTGTTCTTTTCACAGGAAGGTTGCCTGTAGTTGTCAGTGATATAGCCTTACATTGCCTAACAAGAATGTTGGCAGGAAAAGCAGAACAGAAAAGTATGTGTTTCCCCAGGGCCCTGTAAATAATTAATCTGAGCCGCTGCTATTCAGGGCTTCCTCCTGCCATCACCATGCTATCACACCCTCCCTTTCACCCGCTCCCCTTCCCCCACCCTCACACTATGACCTTGCAGAATTTATCTCGATTCCAGCTCTGGACTGTCTGTTCCTGAACTGGAATTGGAATCAAATGAGCTACGTTTTTTGAGTGCTGGCTGCTTGCTGCTTCTGTGCAGTGAAACCTAGGCCTCAAAACAGCTCTTGTCTCTTCACTCCTAGCACCAGATGGAGTGGCCCAACCCACGAGTTCCATCTTGCCCCCTGCCCAAAAGCTAAAGCCTGTCCCATTGTCTGACAGCCACTCAGATGACAAAGGTTTCAGATTCAGGCCAGAAGGGTGTCTCTTTAAGGGACATTTTGACAAATACATGAATAGGATTTGAATAGAGGAATATGGTCCCCGGAAGGGTAGGGGGTTTTAGTTCAGTCGGGCAGCATGGTCGGTGCAGGCTTGAAGGGCCGAAGGGCCTTTTCCTGTGCTGTAATTTTCTTTGTTCTTTGTTCAGAGCTTGCTCAATGGCTACTCAGTTAGCAACGTAGCTGCTATAACTGATCTCCGCACTTCTGTGATAAGGCAGGAAATGTTAGACAGGGTGCCTGCTCCTGACCTCAATCCTGCCCCGTCCATCACCCAAAAATACACACTGAATGATGGATGGTGACAAGTTGAGTACAGCTTCAGTGTTCTTATAACCAAAAAGCTGACAGCAATGCTGGTCCAGAATTGTGATTCATCTGAATAATATCTTGTAGGGAAATAAACTTGCCACCTTTACACAGTGTGGCCTGCATGTGACTTCAAACTTACACCAATGTGGTTGACTTTTAACTGCCCTCTTAAGTGGCCGAATAAGGTAGTCACTCACCTGCTATCAAGATATAAGCTTATATCTAGCTTGTTAAGTTATAAGCCCATTTTCTCTAAGGAAACCATGAAAGGATAAGATAACCATCTCCAATGAGATGACCTCAAGAGGTCAACACAGTAAGAAGTCTCACAACACCAGGTTAAAGCCTCTTTAACCTGTGCTTAATGCTCTCTCCACTCACATTGTCTGTACCTTTAAGACTTGATTAGCTGTAAAGACTCGCATTCCAATCATTATTTTGTAAATTGAGTTTGTGTCTTTATATGCCCTGTTTGTGAACAGATCTCCCACTCACCTGACGACGGAGCAGCGCTCCGAAAGCTAGTGGCTTTTGCTACCAAATAAACCTGTTGGACTTTAACCTGGTGTTGTGAGACTTCTTACTGTGTTTACCCCAGTCCAACGCTGGCATCTCCACCTCAAGAGGTCATGCAGAAGAACGTACCCAGAGCGAGTCACTAAAGGAGAATTCTGGCAGAGCCACAGTCATATATTCTTTCTTTGTGCAAACCGCAACGACCAACATCCCATCCGACGTGAAGAAGGCCTCGAACCCGGTCCCACTTACTGTGAAGAAACTGCAGGAAAAGGCGAGAAAGAGAAAAGTAAAATATGTCAGTGAATGTTCTAACCACTGCTTCGACACATCCCTGCTTCTTGGAAGTTTGTGTATAGATTTGGTCTCCTTATTTAAAGAGGGATATACTTCCATTGGAAGAAGTTCAGAGAAGGTTCACCAGGCTGATTCCTGGAATGAGGCGATTGCCTTATGAGGAAAGCTTGAGCAAGTTTGCCTATACTCGTTGGAGTTTAGAAGAATGAGAGATGATCTCATTGAAACATATAAGATCCTGTGGGGAATTGACAGGGTGGATGCTGAAAGGATGTTTCCCCTTGTGGGAGATTCGAACTAGGGGACGCAGTTTAAAAATAAGGAGCTTCCCATTTAAGACTGAGATGAGGAGGAATTTATTCTCTCAGACGGTCATGAGTCTTTGGAATTATTTTCCACAGAGAGTAGTGGAGGCTGAGTCATTGAATATATTCAAGGCCGAGCTAGGCAGATTTTTGAACGACAAGAGAGCCAGGGGTTATGGGGGACAGGCAGGAAAGTGGAGTTAGGACCACTCTTGATGACTGGTGAAGCAGGGCTCGATGGGCTAAATGGTCTACTCCTGCTCCTATTCATTATGATTTTATTAACCTTCCCTATTTGTACAAGTTGTCAATTCTTACCTGTACATTTGGGTGATGCTTGACCATTCCTACTTGTACAGACAGATGATACTTGACTATTATTTCCTTGATAGGTGGATAATACCCAACAGTTTTGAGTACAAAGGTGCCTTATATTTTACAATTCCTACCTGTATAGTTGTTTTCGTTTCGGTCTCTTGCTGAACAAGCAACTATCTTCCCGCTCCTCATTCAGACAGAGCCACGTGTGGAAAGCAAAACCATTACCCGGCCACTTTTGAATGGTGGGAACCATTATTCCAGCCATACTAGGAGTAAGGTCAAAATACTGCAGCACACTTTCAGACCCATCCTTCCTTGCCATAGCTGATAAGGCCCGAATGACACGGGCAGAGTATGGGTGTGCTTTTCCATCATCAGTCTGAAGTAGTTTTATTAGCTGACGAAGTTCTCCAGGTTGTATGGAGAGGCTACCCAGTACCTCCAGCAGGTCAATAAGGTTCTCGCCACACTTCCTGTCGAGCTGGGAATAACGGCCCAATGATTCCAGTGTGGCGCTGAGCATCCCAGCCTTCACACAGGTCATGCGAGTCCGCAAGGTAGCGCCACAAACTTTCTTCAGCCAGTTGGAGACAAAGATCTGTAGATTGCGAGATTTCAGGTCAGGAATCCACTGCACCAGGATCAACAGTGGCTGCTCATTATTGATTGTGATGAGGGAGGTCATGTTCTCATCTTCAATAGCCTGCAGATATAAGGGAATCGTTGTGAAATGCATTGATTGGAGTTTGTCATCATTACCTGTGCTGCACTGTGAGGCTCCCCAAGGTGGCTCTGATGGCTCTTTCTGTCATCTGGAAAGAAGCCATAATGGTGCACTGCTAATTTAACCTTGTGCCCGACTCATTCATGATTAATGGAGAGGATGAAAATTGGGTCCAATGTAGGAGGAAAAATCATGCAGTTGTAATGTATGCCTGCTCCTAGAATGTCCACCACCACCACCTCTTCAGGCCAATGAGGGAGAAACAATACATCACAAGCTGGCCGGCTATGCCCACATCCTGAGATCAAAATGGAAATTGGTCAGGAGCGGGAAGCCCACCGTCTACCTCCCTCTCTCAGCACAGGGCATTCATACCAAATGTAGCACATCTGGTGTACTGTTATCTCAGGCAGTGCCTTAACCACCCAGGAGCCATGCGCTTACCATGTTCATGAGTTCCTGCAGAAGATGCTTTGTTGGTTCTCCCTGGCTTTTGAGCACTTCATACAGATGTGAGTAACCAATCCGCTCCTTGAATACCTCCTGTTGGCAGAAAGTTATAGCTGCTAAATGAATTTCTTTAATATAATTTGAGTAGCTGCAAACATTGCAAAGGACAAACCATTCTTTAGAAATGGGAATATGACATTTTTTCCCCACTAACTACAAACAAAATCTTGTACCATCACAATGAATCACATCATTGCAATTCTACCAATAGGTTGTTAGATAAAAGAAAGATTATATCTTGCCTTTCATGTCCTCAGAACATCCAAACTTTACAGACAAGGAAGTACTTTTAAAATGTGCTTACCGTTGATACATAGGAAAATATGGCAGCCAAACTCTGCACAGGAAATTCCACAAACAACAATGAAATTATCAACAGATAATCTATTTTAGTGATAATAGTTGAGTAATAGATATTGGTTAGGACACCATGGAGAACACCCCAGGTCCTCTTTGAAATAATGTGTGGGATCTTTTGCCTCCATCTGAGAGGACAAATGGGGCCTTAGTTTAATGTCGCATGAAGAAATTCAACCATGGCCTCTGTAGCTCACTGGAAGACACAACATTGGTCATTTTGGCCCCAAGTTGCTGGGCAGCACGGTGGCACAGTGGTTAACACTGCTGCCTTACAGCGCCAGGGACCCGGATTCAATTCTGGGCTCAGGTGACTGTCTGTGTGGAGTTTGCACGTTCTCCCTGTGTCTGCGTGGGTTTCCTCCGGGTGCTCCGCTTTCCACCCACACTCCAAAGATGTGCGGGTTAGGTTGATTGGATATTCTAAATTGGCCCTTAGTGTCAGGGAGATTAGCAGGGTAAATACATGGGGTTACGGGGATAGGGCCTGGGTGGGATTGTTGTTGGTGCAGGCTCGATGGGCTGAATAGCCTCCTTCTGCACTGTAGGGATTCTATGGATTCTAAGTTCTGGAATTCATCTCCTAAGTCTCTTCACCTCTCTCGCTTCCTTTAAGACACTCTTTCCTCTTTCAAAGGTGGAGAAATTCCTTGATACTACACTAAAATGTCAGCCTCTATTATATGCGCAAATCTCCACAATGGAAAAGAACATTAGACAGTGAGATTGGTAAATATTAACAAATGAATTCCATAATATTGTTATTATGTTATAGGAGTGCCCCTAATGATTGTGCTTTTGGCAGGGAGAGGCAGGCATTTCTGCGGCAAGTTTTAACGGAGCACGTTTTAAAGTTCTGAGGTAGCATTCCCATTATCTGTTGTAATGGAAGGATGCCAATCCCAATGGAAGGGCTGCAGGGAGTTACAAAGGTCCAGAGAAAGAATGGATTTTGTGTCTTAAAGGAGCTGAAAAATTAGTCTTCTCTCCTGAAAAGTGAAGACTGAAAGGTGATATCACAGAAACGTTTGAAACCATGAAACTTTTGAATAAATCGGATACATGTAAACTCTTGTTCCATGAACACAATTTGAGCACTGAGTGTTTACAAAATAAAGTAGGAAATGGAGGAGGGTTTTTTCCAAAGAGAATGGTTAAGCATGTGACATGGGTGACTGGCAAGGCTTGTGAAGAAAACCTTCCTGGGTTTGAAAGGAGAAAATAGACAAGTTGTTGTCAACAAATAGGCTTCAGGGTTATACGCAATGAATTACAGGCATTCTGTGGATGGTTGTAGGAATGCACAGAAAGTCCTTTCCCTTAATGTTGGAATCTTGTTACAATGAAGTGCATGCTTCAATGTGAGAGATCTTATTACTAATTTGGGAAAGATCTGAGAATCATCCTCAAGAATATATAAATTGCTATGCACAACATAGGGGGAGGTAAGAACATAAGAAATAGGAGCAGGAGTAGGCCATCTAGCCCCTCGAGCCTGCCCCGCCATTCAATAAGATCATGGCTGATCTGAAGTGGATCAGTTCCACTTACCCGCCTGATCCCTACAACCCCTAATTCCCTTACCGATCAGGAATCCATCTATCCGTGATTTAAACATATTCAACGAGGTAGCCTCCACCACTTCAGGGGGCAGAGAATTCCAGAGATTCACCACCCTCTGGGAGAAGACGTTCTTCCTCAACTCTGTCCTAAACTGACCCCCTTTTATTTTGAGGCTGTGCCCTCTCGTTCTAGCTTCCTTTCTAAGTGGAAAGAATCTCTCCACCTCTACCCTATCCAGCCCCTTCATTATCTTATAGGTCTCTATAAGATCCCCCCTCAGCCTTCTAAATTCCAACGAGTACAAACCCAATCTGCTCAGTCTCTCCTCATAATCAACACCCCTCATCTCTGGTATCAACCTGGTGAACCTTCTCTGCACTCCCTCCAAGGCCAATATATCCTTCCGCAAATAAGGGGACCAATACTGCACACAGTATTCCAGCTGCGGCCTCACCAATGCCCTGTACAGATGCAGCAAGACATCTCTGCTTTTATATTCTATCCCCCTTGCGATATAGGCCAATATCCCATTTGCCTTCTTGATCACCTGTTACACCTGCAGACTGGGTTTTTGCGTCTCATGCACAAGGACCCCCAGCTCCCTTTGCACAGTAGCATGTTGTAATTTTTTTCCATTTAGATAATCCAATTTGTTATTATTTCCTCCAAAATGAATAACCTCACATTTGTCAACGTTATATTCCATCTGCCAGATCCTCGCCCACTCACTCAGCCTGTCCAAATCTCTCTGCAGACCTTCTACGCCCTCCACACGATTCACTTTTCCACTTATCTTTGTGACGTCTGCAAATTTTGTTACCCTACACTCAGTCCCCTCCTCCAGATCGTCTATATAAATAGTAAATAGTTGAGGCCCCAGTACCGATCCCTGCAGCACGCCACTAGTTACCATCCGCCAACCAGAAAAGCACCCATTTATTCCGACTCTCTGCTTCCTGAGGGATAGCCAATCCCCAATCCACGCTAACACCCTACCCCCAACTCCGTGTGACCCAATCTTCTTCAGCAACCTTTTGTGAGGCACCTTATCAAACGCCTTTTGGAAATCCAAAAACACCGCATCCACCGGTTCCCCTCCGTCAACCGCACTAGTCACATCTTCATAAACATCCAACACGTTCGTCAAGCAATGCTGCGTCTGCTTAATTGAACCATTCTTATCCAGATGGCCTGCTATTTCTTCTTTAATGATGGATTCCAGCATTTTCCCAACGACAGACGTTAAGCTAACCGGCCTGTAGTTACCCGCCTTTTGTCTATTTCCTTTTTTAAACAGCGGCGTCACATTAGCCATTTTCCAATCTGCCGGCACTACCCCAGAATCCAATGAATTTTGATAAATAACCACTAACGCATCTGCTATTACCTCTGACATTTCTTTCAGTATCCTGGGATGCATTCCATCCAGTAAAGGGGAGTTTGTGTTCTTGTGAATAAATCTTTGAAAAGAAAAAGACCCAGATTTGTCCTTTACCTCATGTAAGAAAAGAGAGTAGGGTGGCACCGTGACACAGCGTGAGGGATCCGGGTTCAATTCCCGGCTTGGGTCACTGTCTGTGTGGAGTTTGCACATTCTCCCCGTGTCTATGTGGATTTCCTCCCAGTGCACCGGTTTCCTCTCACAGTCCAAAAGATGTGTGGGTTAGGTGGATTGGTCATGCTAAATTATCAGGGGGACTAGCTAGGGTAAATGTATGGGGTTATGGGGATAGGGCCTGGGTGGGATTGTGTTCGGTGCAGACTCGATGGGCCAAATGACCTCCTTCTGCTCTGTTAAGACTCTATAATTCTACATTTGCCTCCAAAGCACTTCCAGATACAGCACAGTTAAACGTCGAGTAAGAATTCCTCTCTCCTGACTCAATGCTCAATTTTAGATGAACATCCACCTACTACATCAGAATAGTATTATTTATATTTGCCACACCAACTATCCTTTGGCCTCTCCACAATAGCCACCAGGAGCTGGTTTGAGATTGCAAGATTGCTTATCATGCGTGTCAGCAAAGCTTAGAACAACATCAGTCCATAAGCATGACCCTGAGCCTCCAGTAGCACGCCATTTTAACACTCCAGCTTGCTTTCATGTTGAGATCTCTCGGTGACATAAAGCGAGTTCAAGGAACAGCATAACATAATAAATCAAATTACTGTGGATGCTGGAATCTGAAACAAAAACATAAAATGCTGGAAAATCTCAGCAGGTCTGACAGCATCTATGAAGAGAGAACAGAACTAATGTTTTGAGACTGGATGACTCTTTGTCAGAGCACTCAAGGAACAGCACTTTGTTTTTCGATTAGGCACATGACAACTTTCTCGACTCAAGTTGAGTTTAATGTCTCCATTTTGTATGATTTCATGGCATGTTTCAGTCTTAACTCTTGTTTTTCTGGTTTGTGCTTTCAGGTGGAGCTGTTCATTATTCTACCAAACTACACTTCCAACTTTGCCCAGTTCTGCTGAGAAGTCATCAAGCTGAAACATTAACTCTGTTTCTTTCTCCACAAATGCTGCCTGACCTGCTGAGTATTTCCAGCATTTTCTGTCTTTAATCTTGAGAACAGCAATCCCTGACATTGGCAATCTGGCGGGCATACCTTGGCAGAGGGTGAGTTCTTCATTATTGCTGTTAGCACTCTGATAGCATGCACTGTGATGGAGTCTGACTCTTTCTCAAATACCTGCAAAGGATCCAGAGAATGGCAACAATACAATAACCCTGTAAGTACAAACATTATGACATTGCGCTGCAACAATCCATCACAGGAACCAGGCTGGCTATGATGTGTACGTTTGTTTGGTAAAGTAGATGAGGAAACAAGATCTGATTTTACCCCAGAAGGATTCCACTTGCATTCTTCTATGATTGTAATTTTCAGACAAAGACACCAACATCATTGACTCGTAGCTGCTCTCTGCAGTGGCCTAACAAGCCATTCAGCTGTATGAAACTGCTACAAGGATCAGCAGCAGTTCAAGGAAAGGTTCCACCACCACTATTTTACACCGGCACAATTCCCAGTCTTTGGCCTGCTCTTGTAACCACAGCATTTATATGGCTGGGCCAGTTCAGTTTCTGATCAATGGGAACCCTCGAGATACTCATTGTAGAGGATTCAGTGATGGTAATGCCATTGACTGTCAAGCAGAAATGATTAGATTCATTCTTGTTGGAGATGGTCATTGCCTGGCACTTGTGTGGTGCAAATGTCACTTGCCCCTTTATCAATCCAAGCTTGAATATTGTCCAGGTCTTTCTGCATATGGACATGGATGTCTTCAGTATCTGATGATCCACAAATGGTGCTGAACAATCTGCAATCATCAATGAACATCCCTACTTCTGTCCTTAATTTGGACAGAAGTGTTATCGGGGCAGCTAAGAATTAGAAATAAATACTATCCTTGCCAGCAACACACATCTGGAGAATGAATAATAATTTAACAAAACAAGCATTGGCCATTTATTTAACCAACATGGCTCGGGGGCAAATTTGGCAAAATTGTCACCTGTGATTTTTCTAGTGTGGGGTGATAGATTAGCTATTGGGAGGGGAAACCTGTCTATTTTACTTCGCTTCCTTAGCTCAGGAAATGACAGATTTAAGAAGCTCTACTGGGAATTTAATTGAGAACAACCATTTCAGCACCTCGGATCTTCTTGGCTTGTAATTTTAAATAGCACAATAGTAGCGCAAGTAGCGCAGAGCCACATATTGCGGTGTTCAGCTGAACGAAAACTTGTCAGTTCGCAAACATGCTTTAACATGTTTTTTTTCCTGGAAAAAATATCCAGATGAGAGGTATACCACCAGGCAATGTTATGTATAAATACGCATTCTGCAGCTACAGCAGTTAAAGGAAAAAAGACCAATTCCACTTTCTCATGGCCACTGGGGCGGGCCATCAGCAAGTGTGGTCTTGTTAGCCATGCACTGCATCCTGAGAATGAATGTAAACATAAGCTGGGAGAGAAGAGTGTAAAACATTCTGTAAAGCTCTAATCCATGTGCATGTGTACATTTGTTTGGGGTAGAATGAGGAGTGTTGTGACACATTAAAAAGGACTGCCGAATGTGGACATCACCTGCAAGGCTGGCATTTATCAAAATTCTTTCCCAAATTTGCTATTTTCTCCCAGACAGATCAAGGAATGTACCTACATTTTAATAAGTTTTATCAAAACCTCTAAGAGTCAAGAACATTCTTGTCTTTATCCTCTGGTCATAGCCAGCAATGCTCAACTGGATAATTGCAGACACAAGTCACCATGACGTTACATCACATAATATGTTCACCACAAACACAAGAATCAGTAAAAATGTTTTAATGATATTAAAAAATTAACATCACACCACAACATGTATGCAAAGATCACTTTGTTCCCCCTTGCTGCAGCAGAGATCATCTTCCACCACTGAACAGGAAGATCATGCAATGTGCAGACTGCAAATATCATTCCTAACCTTATACTGACCTCATAACATTACATTCAAGAAGTTTACTTTTCCCTCTCTCAATAAGCCACTACTTTCCTATGAAGCCCAATAGTTGGGCAACTCCAACTACACCTCTCAAAAGAATGTAGGATTGGAATAGGAATTCAGGTCTTTGAGTCTATTCTGCCATTCAATTTGATTTCTAAAAATTAATTTACGGGATGTGGACATCACTGGCTAGGCCAACATTTATTGCCCATCCCTAATTGTCCTTCAGAAGGAGGTGGTGAGCTGCCCTTTTGAACTGCTGCAGTCCCTGAGGTGCAGGTACATCCACAGTGCTGTTGGGGAGGAAGTTCCAGGAATTTGACTCAGTGATAGTGAAGGTTCAGCGATATATTTCCAAATCAGGTTGATGAGTGACTTGGGGGGGGGGAACTTCCAAGTGGTGTTCGCAGGTATCGACTGACCTTATCCTTCTAGATGCTAGTGGTCATGAGTTTGGAAGGTGCTGCCTAAGGAGCCTTGTTGAGTTCCTGCAGTGCATCTTGTAGATGGTAGACCCACTGTTCGTCAGTGGTGGAGGGAGTTCATGCTTTAGAAGGAGAGATAGTCAAGCAGGCTGCTTTGTCCTGGATGGCGTCAAACTTCTCAAGTAATGTTCGAGCTGCACTCATCCAGACAACTGGAGAGTATTGCATCACAGGATTTCAAGCCCCTGACCTACTCTGGTAGTCACAATATTTTTGTGGCTAGTCCAGTTCAGTTTCTGGTCAATGGTAACCCCCAGGTGGTTGACAGTGGGGGATTCAGTGACGGTATTGCCATTGAGCGTGAAGGGGTGATGGTTAGATTCTCTCTTTTTGGAGATGGTCATTGCCTGGCACTTGTATGACGTGATGGTTACTTGTCACTTGTCAGGCCAAACCTGGATATTGTCCAGGTTTTGATGCATTTGGACATGGACTGTTTCAGTATCTGAGGAGTTGATTATAACTGACTTGTACCTCAGCTGTACCTACTTTCGCTCCATTTCTCTTAACGCCCCTACTGATTTAAAATTCTTGATCTCCTTAACAGCGCTATGGGTGTACCTCAGAATGCCTGAACACCCAGCTCCAATTTTAACCATTGTGCATCCTCTTGGATTTCCCCATGAGACAAAATGATTTATTTGTATCTACCCAATAGAATCCCTTTACCATTTTAAACAGTTAGGTCACTCCTCGAACTTTTATGCTCTGGGGAATGCAAGCCAATGAACCTGAACTTGTAATTTAACTCTTTCAGTTCTGGCATCATTCTGGTAATGCTCTCTCTCCAGACCATTATATCCTTCATGAGATGTGGTTTCCAGACGTGAATACAGTGCTCCAGAAGGAGTCTAACGCTAAGGTTGTGTGCAGCAGAAGCATCTCCTTTACATTTCTGTAATCTCGCCCCCTTGAAATTCCATTCATTTTTTGATCACATTTTGTAATATTTTGCTTGCCGTTAGGGATGTGCTCCTTACCACTCAAATACCTTTGTTTTTCCATAATTCTTAAACTCCCACCATTAACAAAGTATTCTAATTTGTTCTTCTTGGTTCAAAGTGGATGACTTTGCACACTGAATTCCATTTGCCAGTTTTGCCCATTCACTTAATCTATGTCCCGGCACATTTCTGCTCTTGTGCGGACAAACCTGCCCGTTGGCTTAAGAGCCTCAAAGAATTCAACTAAATTGGCCAAACATGACCTACTCTTCAAAAATCAATGCTGACTCATTTTGATTAGCTGAAGTGGACGGAATGTACTAGTGTGACGCTATATCACAGCACAGTATCACAATAGATTTATATATTTCATGTCAGTATATGAAGTCTGTATTTCGGTATTTGCACCTTCTTGTTGTGGGGTGATGTTATTATCTTCACAATCATGCATTTCAATAAAGCAAATCAGATAATGCTGATGATTGGCAGACTTATGGAACACAGGACAAGAGACAGGATCAGCACCTCCAGCAGCCAGCTGGTGTCAGCATGCTGTAATTCTCCATACATATTTCACAGATGAAGATTTGCTTTCAGATTTGCTTTGCTTTTTTTTTTAAAAAAGCTCCTTCTTTTCCAGTACACAAGTTATGTCTTGCCTCCTTTTAAGGAGGGGTGAGGAGTGAAGGAGAATAGAAAACACAGCAGTAGAGATTATCAAGGGGATTGGGGACAAAGAGGAACAGGGGAGAAGCAGCAAAAGGAAAGAGAAAGGAAAAGGAGAGAGAGTAGGAAAACAACGAGAAAAGGGTAAAGCGGAACAAAGGACAAAGAAAGAGGAAAGGAGAGAAATGAACTGAAAAGAGAGAATGAATGAGGGAGAATGCAACAGAAACAAAGTAGGGAAATTAAAGAAAGCATGAGTGCAACAAACCAAAATAGTAAAGGGAAATAAAAAATGATAGAAATTTATCAAAATGTTTGGAAGAGAATGGGAAAACACAGGGAGCATGAGAGAAGTAGAGAGAAAGGACAGAGATACAAATAAGGGAAAGAATGCAACAGACATCAGGACAAAACTAAAAGTGAAAGGGAACAAGAGAGACAGAGATAAATGGGAATGGAGGAGGGTCAATTTCAAAGTTGTTGATGACACCATGCTGACATCAGGCCTGGCCATTTTCTCCAGAGTATCGACGTCTCCAGTAATACCTTGCTGAGATTGATTTCAGTCAGTAACTGAGTGGCAAGATCACTCCCACCCTTGCTGTCATCCTTAGACCTACTGCTTACATAGAGCTGTCAAAGAGAGGGTGAAGGGTGGGTAGGTGAATGAGGGAGGAGTTGGAAAAGCGACAAAAAGAGAGGAAAAAAACATGACATCAGAAACCAGACAAAGCTTGCAAAACACACAACAGTGCAAACATCAAATCATCTTTAATGTTAACTCTCAGGTTAAAAAGCGTTGGGGGGAAATGTGGAGGGGTGAGGTGTTTTTGTTTTAAGCGTTCATCCATTTTACCCAGAAACATATTGACCCTGAACTCTTGCAGGGGTTCCTTTGATGTCTTGTTATAACTTGGGTGGGAGATAGATGTAAGGTTCCAGAGAAACATGCTAGGAGATCCCCTCTTGCGGAAATTTGATATGATCCATGAAGTTGGGTCTGTATCCAAGTTTAAAAAAGTTATTTTCTAAGACTGCAGAGATAGAAAATTCAAACTAGTATGGAAGCTGATCAGAAAATGGCCAACCACCATGGCACAGTGCTACTGACCGAGCGCACTGTGGATCCAGCCGGCACTGATACTTTTCAGATTGGATCAGCTCATAGATTGGTTTGAAGTTGAAAGCTTGCTCCTTCTCACTGCTGTTTTCAAAGGAGCCACTGCAGGATGTTCTGGGGTCCCATGCTCTGTGCAGCTAACAAAACTGAAGATTATATATGACACTATCTTTTGTAGATATCTTATCTTCCATTACAATGACCCTCAGCCTGGACCAATGCCCTTCAAAGATGTACAAACCAACATCCTTGTAGACTGATTGGTCACACAAACACGCTCCTTCTCATATTACTCGTACTCACTTGCAAATTCTAATTCACTCACTCTTGCACTCCATGCACATGCTTGTAAGCAGTCAGACTCAATCACATACTCATTTGCATCTATTTATGACCACACATTGATATATAAACTCATTGGCATATGCTCTGGCTCAGCTATATACTCACACACAGGCAGGCTTACTGTTTTTGAAAAATCACATGGATGCTGTGGGGGCTGGTGGTCCCTTCGACCAAATTATATCTCAGATGGTGATGACGAAAATCTAAACCCCATGAGTTTGCGTGTCCAGAGAATAGTGGGTTTGAACTCGATGATTCCATTCACTGCATGGTTGAATAGCCAACATTTTCAATTTCAAGGCTGATACACAAAGAATAGCCAGTTTGATTGGGTAATAAATGGTGGCCAGTACCTGACCAAAGAACCAGAAGGATTGGAATCATGGAATGTTACAGCACAAAAGGCCATTGTTCAATCCATCGTGTCAATGCCACCTCTCTGAAAGAGCTATCCAATTAGTCCCACTCCCCCTGCTCTTCCCTGATAGCCCTCCCACAAGAAGGGAGAAAACTGGGGTAACAAATGATAAGAGATGTTCTCCCCAAGCTTCAACCTATCTTGAGTCTTGAATTTGAGTTTCAGATTTTGAGTATTCCTTTTCATCCACATAATCTTCAGTTGCCCAACTTCACTTTTAAGCATCCAGAAGAATGAAAGCATAGCAAGGCAACAGCAAGCAATAAGATGGGACTATACGGTAAGCCGTCCATACCTTGCTGTTCTGGATGAGTCGGATGATGTGCTCAAAGCAGTTATTATTAAGAAACACCGTCTGAAGCACAGCTCGATCCTTACAATTCAACATGTCTGAGATAGCACCTGCAACACAAAATATGCAATCTAGCATCACAGCAGCGCAGTGAGATAAGAGGTGCAACTTGAGCAATCCACAGTGGCTCAGTTAGTACCACTCTTCCTCAGAAACACAACACAGGAATTGCTAGACAAAGAAAATAGCAAGTTCCACTTAGTTTTCCTTACAACATCCAGGTAGTCGCATGAAACAATGATAAAAGAGTTGTTGGCTATTCATAGTAATCAATTTCTATCAGTTAGTCTATAACAGTCTTAAAGTTTAAAGTTTTTAAAAACATTTATTTATTAGTGTCACAAGTGGGCTGACATTAACACTGCAATGAAGTTACCGTGAAAATCCCTTAGTCGCCACACTCCAGCACCTGTTTGGGTACTCTGAGGGAGAATTTAGCATGGCCAATGCACCTAACCAGCACGTCTTTCGGACTGTGGGAGGAAACTGGAGCACCCGGAGGAAACCCACGCAGACATGGGGAGAACCTGCAGACTCCGCACAGTGGCCCATGGCCGGAATCAAACCTGGCTCCCTGGCGCTGTGAGGCAGCAGTGCTAACCACTGTGCCACCATGCCTCCAGTTCCAAATATGACAAGAGGAAAACTCAAGTGGTGGAATGATTTAGGAACAAAAATTAAAAGTCACCTCCGAAGCATGCTCCACGTTCCATGTCACGTCTCAAATTATTCATATATTATATTACAAATTATTATTTTCCGAGAGGTATCTAATTTTCATTTGAGCTATATTCTTTGATAGTCTCCCTATGCAGCTTGCTCTATACATAAATTGACTCCTCACTCTCTGAAATAATGCTGCTGAAAATTAGTTTAGAATTTACCCCCTATCAAACACAGGTCACAGAGGCACAAAGATAACTTTACTTACTGAGCATTTCGATCCGCAGGGTGATGAAACCATCCTCTAGTCGGGTTTTCGTCCCCTCTTCCAGGACGGCCACTGGCCTGTCAGCATTCAACAACTTAAAGTAGCTGTCCAATATTGTCTTGATCGTCACTCTCCTCTGGTCAAGACTGCTGGCATGGAGAATATGGATCATTCCAATTAGGCACTTCAAGGAGACTTGCAACAGCCTGGTGTCCTTTTGCTCCTGAGTTCCTGTGTCACATGAGGTCCTGAGAACCAGCATAAGCACCTCAACGGAGTTTGGGGTGATGGCAAGTAGTGCATTTTGCTGCATGGAGAAGAAGAGAGAGACTTAAACCTGGCCCTCCAGGACTGAATAGTCATGTGTCAAATGGACCTAGTTTTAAAGTTTATTTATTAGTGTCACAAGTAAGGCTTACATTAACACTGCAATGAAATTACGGTGAAATTCCCCTAGTCGCCACAGTCCAGCGTCTGTTTGGGTCAATGCACCTAATCAGCATGTCTTTCAGACTGTGGAAGGAAACCAGAGCACCCGGAGGAAACCCACGCAGACACGGGGAGAACGTGCAAACTCCACACAGGTAGCAACCCAAGCCAGGAATCGAACCCAGGTCCCTGGCGCTGTAAGGCAGCAGTGCTAACCACTGTGACACCGTGCCGCCCTAAACCAATAGGACAAAAATCTCGCCGTTTATGTCAAAGGCAGGATGGTCTGTCCTGCCAGCTTGCCATTCCAGTAGAGAAAACACTTCCTGGTGTAATTGAATGCCTTCTGAGAATAAAATGTGTTTGAATGAAATAGGTGACTCAGTATTTGGGCTGATGCATAGGGAGAGTTTTCTTTTAATCTAGCAGTAACTATATTCCTGTGAGAGAGAAAGAAATAGAGAGATACAGGGGTAGGTTGAGAAGAGATACTTAGAATGGGATAAAGCTCACATGGCGTATAAACACTGTTTGAGTTTTGAAATGAAACCAGTTTGATTGACACATATGGCTTTTACTAGTCATGTGACTGCACCATGAGGTTGCCTCTGAAGGTAGACATCTTAAGACCAGTTTCACCTCACAGCACCAGGGACCCGGGTTCAATTCCGGCCTTGGGCGACTGTCTGCGTGGAGTTCACACATTCACCCCGGGCCTGCGTGGGTTTCCTCCAGGTGCTCCGGTTTCCTCCCACAGTCCAAAGATGTACAGGTTAGCTGAATTGGCTATGCTAAATTGCCCATTCGTGTCCAAAGTCCATTGATTTTTGGTGGAACCAGACAATCCCAGTGGCATGCGGACTAGAAAATTCTGCCCAAAATGTGCAACATACACACGGTAACTAACTATTGAACAAACAGTTGTTAATACATGAGAACAGTGGGCAACTTGGGTAACTCAGTCACCCAGGATTGTGCATGCAATGTTTATAAGGATATTTGTACCCTTTGCCTGATATGAAAAGGGGTATGTTTAGGTTCTAAGATGTAAGCAAACTGATTAACACATCTGGCTTTCTGTAGTCATGTAAATATGCCATGAGGCTGCCTCTGGAGGTAGACATCTTAAGCCTACATTAATGTAGACTCTCACTGAGACAAGACACTGATGAAGACTGTTGTCCTTATACTTTAAAAAATACCACCATAAACAGGTTAGTCTGAATGGGCTGTAGCTTCTACGAAATAGATTAGCCGGGTGTGGTTTGCTATATTAATGGAGGAAAATATGATTTCATTTTGCAGATCCATTTCCATTGGAGGAATTTGGCTTTCCAGCTTGATAATAAGCATCTGAGAGATAATTTTATAGATATGTCGAAATAGGTAAGGGAAAGGAAAATAGTAATTGAGATACAAAGGGTTCAGAGAGCAATTTTAAGACATAGATCACTAAAGGTGATCAACATATAGACTGTCAGATAGAACACATGTGGCAGAAACCCCAAATCATTAAAGAAACAGTTTTATACTCCAGCAAGGATACCAAGATCTCCTTCAACAGATGACCAAAGATGGCCCAAATGGCCATGCTCATCATAATTATCTTGTGATGTATCTTTATAGGCTTCAGTAATATAAGGATTTTACTTTAAGACGCTGATAACAACATAGAAACAGGTTGTTTGCTCCGACCAGCTCATGCTGGTGTTTATCCTCTGCTCAAGCAGTAGTGAGGGCTTAAAGGGTTAATAGGCTGTATAAACTTAGTTTGTATTCCCTTGAGGAGTGATTTATTCAAGGTTGTTAAAACGATAAAGAGATATGACAGGGTAACGACTGTCTATTTCCATAGATGTGGAGGAATCAAAAACAAGATGATGTCATCTTAAAATTAGAGCTAGGCCATTTAGGTGTGAAATCAGGAAATAATTTGTTCACAAAAAGTGCTGAGAATCTTCAATTCTCTGCACAAAATGGCAGATTTTTTAGCCCTGGACTTTTAGATTTTTATTAAGGGATATGGACCAAAGGGAAATAAATGGAATTGAATACAGCTCAATGGCAGACAGGTACAGAGCAGAATAACCTATTCAAACCGAGAAATATGGTTCACGTGAGGAACTTCGACATTGGCTCTCTGTGGATTCTGGAAGTTATTCTCGAGAAAACGGGACTGGTGTCTTATAAGGTAAAAATCAGGGAGAAGACCTTAATGCAGCACGTAAATCAGCTCTGTCACAGGGGGAAACTGTTTCTATGGACGCCCACCATCAGCGTCCTGTGGATGGGAAACTCTGTTCTCTAAGAGCCAGTCACCTGGACAATGAAGATTATGGGTCAGACATGGAGGCAGAGGCGGTGGATACCCAGTCAGAGGTCACCACCGGTTATTCTGGAACCCACCCTTATAGTGGGTTCCAGAATAACCTAGGGGCAGCACGGTGGCACAGTGGTTAGCACTGCTGCTTCACAGCACCAGGGGCCCGGGTTTGATTCCTGGCTTGGGTCGCTGTCTATGTGGGGTTTGCACATTCTCCCTGTGTCTGTGTGGGTTTCCCCCGGATGCTCCGGCTTCCTTCCATACTCCAAAGGTGTGCTGGATAGGTGCATTGGCCATGCTAAATTCTCCCTCTGTCCCCAAACAGGCGCCAGAATGTGGTGACTAGGGCATTTTCACAGCGACTCCATTGCAGTGTTAATGTAAGCCTACTTGTGACACTAATAAATAAACTTTACTTAACTTTAAACCTATTCCTGTTCCTGTGTTCCTTGTGCTAATTCCATTTAGTCAATTTATTCCTATACTCCTTTGTACCAGTCTATTCTATTTTGAAAAGTTGAGAAGGTCTTTGCTTCTGTCACACATGTCAAGTATGCCCCTCCACTGTCAAGGCTCATTATCCTCATTGAAGTCCAATGATGGTTACCTCTTCCCATCAATCTCATGTTTTTCCAAACTTGGATCCAGAGGCTATCATAGATTGATGTAATGATTCAGGAAGCTTGACTGGAAAGGAACATGACTTATTACAGAATGCAAAGTGAAACCACTACCGCAGTGTACACACACTAGTCCCTATCTACAGTTAAGCAGGCCTGCCTTATAAAAGGCTCAGGTAATGAGTTCCAGCTGGGCAGGCCACTGCCTGCTACCAGCAGAACTCATACTCATCGAGCCCCACAGAGAGATCAGTCAGTGATTCCCCATGGACCTCATGGGGGTTATCACACCCCTTCCTTCACCTCCCCACCGTGAGTCCAAGGATTTTCCCTCAATCACATGATGATGGGGCCTTCTCCGTCTCTTTATGCGTGGCCTGATCTCCGCTTAGAGGGTCTGGTCGGGGACCGTGTGACGGATAGGTGAAAGCCTCTTCCATAACGAGCGTCGAAGAGCCACAATAAGGGGCTCATCCTCATTGGTGACCTCTGACTGGGAATGTGCTTCCTCTGTTTCCATGTCCGAGTCATAATCTTCATTGTCCAGGTGACTGACTCTTAGAGGACGGAGTTTCCCATCCACAGGTCAGTGTGAAGTTGGCGCGTCCATAGAAACAGCTGCCTCTGCGAAGGGTTCTCTGTGATGGAGGTGATCTACGTGCTTTTTTAAGGTTTTCTCCCTGATTTTTACCTTATAAGAAAGACACCAGTCCTGTTTTCTTGAGAATAACTCCCAGAATCAACAGACAGCCGTCGCTGAAGTTCCTCACCTGGACCGTATTTCTCGGTTTGAAGCCTCTATCCAGTCTCTCACAATGGCCCCTTTTCTGGGCTTCTTGTTTTAACTCGACATTGCTGGCCAAATTTAGGAACGTCAGGTTAAGCCTAGTCTGCCCATCAATAGCTTCCCCGGGGATATTTATAGTTAAAAAGGAAAGGTGCCAGCTTTGTTTCTAGAGAACCTGTGGTTTGTTTCTTCAAGGCATTTTTGAATGTCTGGACTGCCCGCTCAGCCAGGCCGTTTGAGGATGAGTGGTAGGATGCCGTGCAGATGCGCCTTACTCCATTCATTGTCATGTAGGTCTGAAACTCCCCGCTGGTAAATGGGATCCCATTGTCCGTCATGAGAACTTTGGGTATACAATGCATAATAAGAGATTGACGGAGTTACTCTATGGTATTGTAACAGGTAGTAGAGGCCATCCGGTGCACATTGATCCATTTTGAATGGGCATCAATGAGAACTTAAAACATGGAGCCTATAAATGGCCCTTCAAAATCTGCAAATACTCGCACCCAGGGTTTCCCCAGACATTCCCAAGGGTGCAACAAGGCTGCTGGTGGGGCCTTCTGGTTTTGTACAGCTTTACCAGGTTTTCACTATCACTGTCCATGCCAGGCCACCAGACATAGCTCCTTGTGAGCATTTTCATCTTAGGAATTCCTGGGCAGCCATTGTTCAACTCTTGAAATATTAGTCACTGGACTGGATATGGGACAACTACCTGGGCTACCCACAAGATGATGTCATCTTCTATACTCAACTCCTGATATTTAGAGAGATAAAGTTTCAAATCCTCTGTGGTCCACCACTTTGGACAATGTGATGTAGTTTTGCCAACATCAGGTCCTTTTGGGTGCATGCCTGAGTTTGCTTGGTGGATAGTGGCAGAGTGTCCATGAAGTTCAGTCATGACAACTTCATCCAACTTCGGAGGAAAAGGTAGGATGGTGGTCAGTGGCAGCCAGTTCATGGCATCCACATTGGCTATATGTCTCCCTGGACGATATTCTAAGGTATATTAATAGGCACCTAACAGAGTGCCCAGCATTGGAGGTTTGCCACAAACCTCTGTTGCCCAGCAACAGAGGTTTGTGGTTGGTTAATATGGTGAAATGCCGACCATCTGGGCATACTTCCTCTCTGCATCCACCAGGGTTTGCAATGTGCACGCAATTGGACATTCTATCCCATCGTCCCAATGGTGCGATAATACCGCTCCTATCCCATAGGGGGAGGCATCACAGCTTACAAAGAGTTGTCTCAGGGGTCATAATGGGCTAGTATATTTGCTGACAGCAATTGTTGTTTGATATTTGCAAAGGCTTTCTCTTGTGGTGTTTGCCATGACCAGTTCTGATTTTATTAATGGTATGTGGAGGGATGCCAGCAGGGTCGCCAAGTTCATATGAATCTTCCATAATAATTTATGACACCAAGGAAAGACTTCAATTCCGTTATGTTCCGTGGAGAAGGAGCCCCTTTTATGGCCTTCACCTTCTCTTTGGCAGGGTGTAATCCATCTTTGTCAACTCTGTACCTGAGGTATGTTACCTCGTTGACCTGGAACATCTATTTTTCCCTTTTTAATCGGATGCCAACATCAGGAAAAGGCTGTAAGACCTCCTCCAAACTCTTCAAATATTCCCTTGCAGTAGCTCCTGAGGTGAAAATATCATCCAGATAGACTGTCGCTCTAAGCACCCCTTGAAGGATGTTCTCCATCACCATAGAGTCCTTTGTGAGTATTTACGGTGACATACTTCCTGGATGACACCTTAAGCTCCAGTTGGAGGTAAGCGTGGCTCATGTTTAATTTGGAAAATATGTGACCCCCAGCCAGCTTTGCATACAAGTCTTCTATGCATTGCGTAGGACATCTGTCTAAACGGCAGGCTTTGTTGACAGTGGTCCCAACAATACATAAGGGCTCCCCAGTATACATGGTCAATCTAGCCTTAGCAGGCTTAAAGGTAAGATGCCCAATCAGAGTCGCCTAAAGGTTTGCTCCCCAATAATAGATACAGCAGCTCCGGTGTCTACTTCCGTGTCTAGGGGGTGGCCATTTACCTAGAGTTTAATCTTGATTGGAGCCACTTGGATGCGGAATCAATTCCTCATTAGCTGCATCAATTCTTCATTCTTAGGTTAATTTGTAATGCCCTGTCCTGAGGTGGCTTCGCCATTCGGCCTGGGTGGTACATGTTTTGCCTGTTTCAGTAGCCTTGTCTGGGGCGGATTCTATGATCACAAGTGCAGCATGGATATGCTCGCTCCTCACTGTATTGTGGAGAGATTTCCGATCTAGTTCTGGAATCTCATGGCCTCTGACTCCAATTGCCTTTTCTTAGCAGCAATTGGGAGACAACCAAGTCTGGGGACTTGGTTCTGCGGTATTGGGGTCACCCAAGGCTGAAGATTGCACTGTCTATGGACCCCTGAAGCTCCTGGGCTCCCTTTTCCTGTGTTTTCATGGGAAAGGACCAGTTCTATGGCTTTCTTGAGGTCCAGAGTTGATGCAGTCAGTAGCTTTCATTGGGTTGCAATATTATTAATTCCACGTACTAAACCATGCCTAACATTTCCGGAAGTGCTGACCCGTACTCAATGTTCCGCCAATTTCCACAGTCTCATCAAGAATTCAGTGACTGGTTCCCCAGGCAGTCTAGTTGTTGTGTTAAACTTGTGGCTTTGCAATATAACAAACGGTTTAGGGCCGTAGTGGTTCAATACCATATCTACCAAGTCGTTAAAAGATTCTGAATCCGGGGCTGCTGGGTAGGTTAAACATTTTATGATGCTGAAAGTTGGGGCCCTACAAGTGGTCAAGAGGATGACTTCTTGCTGGTCGTCTCCTTCTATCCCGTTTGCCCAGAAGAAATATCTAATTCCTCGGCGTACTGGGGCCAATCCTCCACACCCGCATCATAAGTTTCCAGTTTCTCGAACAGCGGCCTTTTCAATATCTCCCTGTCACTGCCTTACTAGGTTCATTGACAGGCGAGGCTGTCCGAAAATTTTCTTGTTCCTCATCAGCAATGTAATGACTCAGGAAGCCCGACTAGAAAGGAACATAATTTATTACAGAATGCAAAGTAAAACCACTACCGTGGTGTCCACACACTAGTCCCTGCCTGGGACTACAGTTCAGCAGGCCCAGTCCTGGGCCTGCCTTATGAAAGGCTCAGGTAATGAGTTCCAGCTGGGCAGGCCACTGTTTGTTACCAGGGGAATCAATCAGTGATTCCCCATGGACCCCACCGTGGGGGTTATCACAATTGAAGAGACCATTTTGGCAATTATCATTGTGATGTGAGTTTGGGGATGTAGCTTATGCAGGGAGTAAAAACCAACATGGACTGGGCAAAACATTACAATTTCTGTGTAGCTCAGTGAAGATGCAGGTAGGGGGAAAGGGTCTGTAGGATAGTGAGCTTGGAGGTTTGAATGTTTGTAGAAGTAGTGATGAAATAAAGGGAGACAAGAAAGTTAAAACAGAGAAAGACTGGCCAACATTCCTTGCTCAATCACTATCTTGCTGTGTATAAAATGACTTCAAAACAATTGATCGACTGTGAAGCACATTGGGATGTTCAGAAATCTAAATATGGTGTGTAACACAAGTTCTCCCCTTCTTGAAGATGAGAAGGGACCGTGCATCATATAAACTGCATAAAAGAAAAGGCTTTTCAAGGTTGCTATAGATTCTAACTATGGGATCAGTACTCAAGCTTTGCTTTACCTTACTCCCGCTGATAATGGCTCCATAGAGATATATCAGTCGTAGGTGGATTGTCTTTGGCAAGCTCTGGCTGTTCTTGAAACTTTCTGTGAAGATTGTGAACAAAAACAACAAACATGAGTTAGAATAATTCCAGGTGGGTACATTGAACTTGTATGATAAAGTCTTCATTCAATCAAGCTCTCTTGGCACACACCCATGGGAGAAATCACCTGTAAAACACCTGTCACTACTGTGAACAATTCATGGCTGCATGTGTATTGGAAATAGGATAGCATAGTTCTTATGTTCTAGTTCTTAAGTTCTTATACAGTGTGTCACACACAGAATAACATGGTGTGTCGCACACAGTGTTTCACACACAAGATAGCTAACAGTGTGCTGCACACAATGGGGATAATTTTGACATTGATTGCTTGTGTGAAATGGCCATCTCTTGTATATATCTCTTGTACTTTCCACTTTCATTGAGGTCACTGTAAATGAGAATCGGAAGGGATGTATAAAAGATTGACTCATCTGATATCACAAATTTCACCCCATCGCCAAATCTGAATTACTCCCTTCTCCCTCGTGTCACACGCTGGAAAGTACATAGCAAGGATAATTTTCAATTCTATTGACGGGTGAAAAATGAATGTTAGTGAATCAGCAGCCTCTTTTGTGCCTTTCCTGATTTGCTATTCTGTTGAAGTTCCAGCTCTCTGTAAGCCTGCCTGTAATATATTCCAAGGTCGGTGTTATCCTGTTTGGTAGATGTTCCCAGGTCTGTCTTATCCTGCACAGATACTCCCAGCCCTCTGTTACACTTACTGCACTCCAAGCTCCCTCTTATTCTGCCCATCTCTAATTGCCCTTGAGAAGATGGTGTTGAGCCACCTTCTTGAACTACTGCAGTCCATCTAGTGTAGTAACACCATAGCTTACTGGACAGCAGAGATCTCTGCACTCCTATATGCTCCAGAGACTTAGGACAATCTCCAGCAGGTACCCCAAAGCAATGCAGAATACCATCAGCAGTGTTTTGGCAAGATCCCTCAAATCCAATGTCAAGAATGGTCATCCAACAGCAAAGTCCTCTACCAAGCCAATATTCCCAACATCAAGGGTGTTATTCCATTCAAACCAGCTCTAGGCAGAACATGCCATTCATATACCTGACACCAGACTCCCAAAACAACTGCTCTACTTGGAACTCATGGCAGGAGACTTCCAGGAGGACAACTGAAAAGCTTTAGGAATATCCTCAAGTTCAAACATCCCCTTCAATTTATTGGAGGCCCTGGCTTGTGCCTAACCAAAATGGAGAAGATTCATTGAGGAAAACACTTAATACATCATGAGACTTCATTAGGAACTCACAGAGGTGAAGTCGAAGCATTGGAGAGAGAGCACCAACTTTCCAAACATTCATCTACCCAACCATCCAAAGACCACATACCCAGCATCTGTCAGAATCTGCAGATTGCGCATTGGACTTAAAAGCCATCTCAGAACACATCAAAATGGAGTGAAATAATTCTAAGGGTCTATGAAAACCAGGTACCCTACAGTGATGTTAGGAAGGGAGTTTCACATCTCTGACTTCGTGACAGTGAAGGAACAGCGATATGGCTCCTAGTTAGGATGGCTCCTAGTTAAGAACTTGCAAATGATGGTGTTCCCATGCATCTGCTGCACTTATCTGCTAGGTGATAGAGACCACCAGTTTGGAAAGTGCTGTCTAAGGAGACTTGTCAAGTTGCTGCAGTGGATCTTGGAGATGTTACACATTGTTGTCACTGTGTGATCGTGCTAGAGGGAATGAACATGTAAGGTGCTGGATGGTATGCCGTTGAAATGGACTGTATTGCCCTGGATGGTGTCAAGCTTGTTGAGTATAATTGGAACTGCACTCATCCTGGTAGGTGGAGGAGGAGTACTCTATCACAGTCCTGACCTGTGCCAGGTGGACAGACTTTGGGGGATCAGCTAGTGAGTTACTCACTGCAGAATTCCCAGCCTCTGACCTGTTCTTGTAGTCACAATATTTATATGGCTAGTCCAATCCAGTTTCTGGTCAATGGTATCCCCCATGATGTTAATAGTGGGGGGGGGGGGGGGATTCAGTGATGGCAATGTCATTGACTACCAAGGGGTGATTGTTAAATTCTCTCTTGTTGCAAATGGTCATTGACCAGCAGTTGTATGGCGTGAATGTTATGCATAACACAATCCCAGCCCTCTGCTACTGTCAGAGTTCTCACTTTTACTTACCATGGAAGAATGTGTCGAATTCCTGAGGTAAAACAGCTGGTGCAAATTTATATTTACTCATTTCCATGGAACTGATAATCTCTCTGGAACCAAAAAGATTGGCAGGAGTTAGGCTTTTAGCAGGTTCCATGCTAACAGCTAAACTTTGTAAGCAGATCACCAATCTCATTTTCAGACCTATGGGGAAACCCCATTGACAACAGAGGGACCAGAAGATCCTGCCACCAGCCAATGATGGGTCGCCTCTCCCACTGCAAAATACACAGTGGGTTGCGCAGAAAATGTCACCCCAAGTTCATTCGTTCATAAGATATAGGAGCAGAATTAGGCTATTCGGCCCATCGAGTCCACTCCACCATTCGATCACGGCTGAAATGCCCCTCATGCCCATTTTCCTGCCTTCTTCCCATAACCTTTCAACCCCACTATCAATTAAGAATCTGTCTAACTCCTCCTTAAATTTACTCACTGTCCCAGCATCCACCACACTTTGGGGTAGCGAATTTCACAGATTCACAACCCTTGGAGAGAAGTAGTTTCTCCTCAACTCTGTTTTAAATTTAAATAGGGCGGCACAGTAGCATAGTGGTTAGCACTGCTGCTTCACAGCTCCAGGGACCTGGGTTCGATTCCCGGCTCGGGTCACTGTCTGTATGGAGTTTGCACATTCTCCTCGTGTCTGCGTGGGTTTCCTCCGGGTGCTCCGGTTTCCTCCCACAGTCCAAAGATGTGCGGGTTAGGTTGATTGGCCATGCTAAAATTGCCCCTTAGTGTCCCGAGATGTGTAGGTTGGAGGGATTAGCGGGTAAAAATATGTAGGGATATGGGGGTAGGGCCTGGGTGGGATTGTGGTTGGTGCAGACTCGATGGTCCGAATGGCCTCTTCCTGCACTGTAGGGATTCTATGATTCTATGAAATTTGCTACCCCTTATCCTAAGACTATGACCTCTCGTCCTAGAATGCCCCGCCAGCGGAAGCACCCGCTCCACGTCTACCTTATCCACACCTTTTATCATTTTGAATACCTCAATTTGATCTCCCCTCAGTCTTCTAAATTCCAGAGAGTATAGGCCTAAACTGTCCAATCTCTCTTCACACGACAAACCCCTCATCTCTGGAATCAAATCTAGTGAACCTCCTCTGAACTGCCCCCTGTGCCACCACATCTTTCCTCATATAAGGGACCAAAACTGTGCACAATATTCCAGGTGCGGCCTCACCAATGCCTTGCATAGTTGCAACAATACTTCCTTACCTTTGTATCCTATTCCTTTAGCTATAAATGCCAACCTTCCATTCGCTTTCTTGATTATCTGCTGTACCTGAATGCTAGTTTTCTGTGACTCATGAACGAGGACACCCAGATCCCTCTGCACCGGAGCACCCCGAAGTCTCTCCCTATTTAATTAATAAGTTGCCTTCCCATTTTTGCGACCAAAATGCATGACCTCACACTTATCCACGTTAAACTCCATCTGCTACATTTTGGCCCGCTCTCCTAACCTATGCATATCCATTTCTAAGGTTCTTATTTCCTCATGGCAACTTACTGTCCCGCCTATAAGTCTTACTTATTAATTCCCAGGATGTCAGTATCATTAGCACAGTCAGTATTTATTGAGCAGTTCTGGTTTGATGCAACTGTTGACCCACTTTTGATGAAGAATTTCCTGACATCAGTCATGTTGTGAATCAATGTTTTCCAAACATAAACCTGCATCAGTACTCAATGAAGGCTGACACTTGAGTGCACGTTCTTTCTGGGTAACATCCATTACCCACTCAGGTGGGGATGGGAAACAAAAAGGCTGCCCTGGCCAGCGCCGCCCACGTCCCATTAAATATATTTTTCAAAAGGTGGAGGTGCAAAATCCCATGTAAAGAAGAGCACAGTTTTCCTGCTGTCCTGGTAGAAAATTATTCTTCAATGAAATGAGAACATGAAAGGGAACCCAAACCTCTGTTATTAATAATAAAAGGATAATAGAAACATAGAAAAAACAGGAGCACGAGGAGGCTCTTCGGCCCTTCAAGCCTGCTCCGCCAGTGATTATGATCATGGTTGATCATCTAACTTAATAGCCTAATCCTGCCTCCCCCCCATCCCCATATCCTAGAGAAACATAATCAATAGGTGAGGCCAATTAGAGACCAAAAGGAATTTCTTATGGAGGCCGTCTTCTGCCAATGTCATAGTGAAGGTGCAGGCAATAAAAAAATGGATGGGACAGAAATAGAAAAGAGGAAATAATTGACAAGTTGATCGTGGTCAAAGTAGAAAATCCACCCATTTCAGGTGGGATGAAGGAAGTGAGAGTAGAAATTGAGAGGGCTCCAGTCACAATCCTCCAATGTTCATTATATATGGGATAGTGCCAGGAGCATTGCAAATATTACCACCCAGTTTACAAAAAGGACAGGGGAATAAATCCAGAAATGACAGACCCATCAGTCTAATGTTGATGGTGGGGAAACTTTTGGAAAAATTATTCCAAGAGAAAATTATTGGCACTTGGAAAAAATTAAAGCCAGCACAGGTTTGCTTGAAAAGGATTGAGCGGTGCACTAGTTATGATATATGCAATGGCGATCCAGTAGTTTGGGCTAATAATCCAGAGAATGGAGTTCAAATTCCACCCTGAGGCTTTGAGAATTAGAACCCATTTAACAACTTCTTGATATTAAAAAGATGTTATCAACAATCTAAATGACTTTGAATGGATCCTTTTTTAGCATGGCCTATCTGTAATTCGAATCCCCTGACAATGTTGTTGGCCGGAATTTTACCGGCATGCCCGCCCGAGGCTCGTAGGATCCCGCCCGAGGCCAATGGAGAATGCCGTTCTGCGAGCCTCCGGGGCGGACCTGCCAGTAAAATTGCGACCGTTGACTCTCAGTTTGATGCAACAAAGGATGGCCAACAAATACTGACCTTGATGCCTAGCTTCCAAAAATGAATTAAAGGAACGTCATCCAAAGTAGGTGAAGAAAATTTTCCAAGACTTGTGGGTGAAATGTGAGACAAGGATCTTCAAGTGACTTCACCGCGGCACAGGGTGAGAGCAAGGGTGCGCAGGAAAAGTGCCGGGGGCTGGGGTGTGTGGAGCGGAATTAGCCTACAGTTTTCTGAACTTGCTCAGGTTTAGGGAATACTGGGTGTGGGAAGATCAGCAAGGAGAGCTTGAGAGAAGTTGGTCCTCAAGCTCATGTCCTCAACAATAAGTGGGGTCATTTATTAGGTAATCATTGTGCACCGGTCATGTATACTCACCCTTTCAAATGCCGCCTCCAGATTTGATATGGATCGAACAGGCATTCACACAGGTGCAGTGCATACATTGTTAATTGCTCAACCTTTGAGGTCTCTGATAAAACCTTCTCCTGTGGTCCCTTCTTTAACTAGAAATGAACACAAAGTAAAATGAAAAAACTGTTTGTCAGAAGGAAACAATTACAGCACAATATACATATATTTAAATAACACTTCAGGCCTAGTGGTTAGCACTGCTGCCTCACAGCGCCAGAGACTCGGGTTCAGTTCTGTTCCAGCTTCGACTCACTGTCTGTGTGGAGTTTGGGCGTCCTCCCCCTGTCTGCGTGGGTTTCCTTCGGGTGCTCCGGTTTCCTTCCACACTCCAAAGATGTGTGGGTTAGGTTGATTGAGCAAGCAAAATTGTCCCTCAGTGTCAGGGGAACTAACAGGGTAAATATGTGGGGTTACAGGGATAGGGCCTGGGTGGGATTATTGTTGATGCAGGCTCGATGGGCTGAATGGATTCTGTGATTCTAATTTTTCATAGTGCTGCTCCAAACACTTTTACAGCAGATGCAGCAATGAGTAAGATATAGGGTGGGATTTTATAGCCTTGCTCAAGCGAAACCAGAAATTCCTGCCCAAGGTGAACAGACCTTTCTGTTGTCTGTCCTTCGCTCGCTCCGATTCCGTAGCGGGTGGGGCGGTAGAATTCCGGTGATAGAGTAAGCCTCCCTTAACATGGCCCCAACACTCACATGGCACATCATGGGTTCAATATATGGATAAAGTTCTATTTATTCTATCCCAATTATATGTCTTATATAGTAATCACAAGACAAAAGCTGGTTATTCAACCCAACAGATCCTGGTGTGCACACTCTAACGAGCTTTCTCTCAGCCTTATTCATCTCCCCCCATCAACAGATTTTTCTATTCCTTTCTTCCTCAGGTGTTTAGCTTGCTTCTCCTCAAATGCATCTATGTTATTTGCATCAAGCACCCTCTATGGTAATGAATTCCACATTCTAACCACTCTCTGGCTAAAGACATTTCTCCTGAATTCCCTATTAGTTTTCTTAATGACTATCTTATATTTATAGACTGGGCTTTTGTGTCTGCATTCGCTGGACAATATGGCAAGAACAGCTGACTGTACAGCTGGCGTGCTGCACACTGATTTTTTCGCCTTGTCCAGCACTTAGAGGAAAAAACAGAAAATTCAGTCCTTAGTCTCTAAATCTGGTCTTGCCTTAAGTGAAAACATCGGGTGGGATCCTCCCAAAAAATTTCTAAGTGTCGAATTCACGTAAAAACTGGAGTAAATCCTGCTGGTCTTTTCAGCGTGAGTTTCAAAATGAATTTTCCACACTCTGTGCACTGGATAGTGCACGAAAAATTAATAAAGTTTATTTATTTATTAATCAGAAGTAGGGCTTACATTAATACTGCAATGAAGTTACTTCCCCTCGTCGCCACATTTTGGCACCGGTTCGGGTCAATGCACCCAACCTGCACGTCTTTCGGACTGTGAGAGGAAAGCAGAGCACCTGGAATCACGCTAAAAATCTGTGGGCGGGGCCTATTCCCGCTGGAGAGGCCGCCAGCAGAGCGCTGAGCGGGCCACTGCGTATGCACCAATCTGTCAGTGCCAAGATCGACACATGTGCAGTAGCCCTGCACTGCCAGCCTCCCAATCATTGGCCAGCTCGACCGCTGGCCAGCCCCGCGACCCTGCATCACTGCCCCTCTGACCCTCCCAACGGCCCGATCGCTGGCCCCACGAACATGTCCGGGATAGCCTCAACCCCTCCCCCCTCCGTTCATGGCCCGCCTCGATCTCCCCCGCTCCCGGCAGCTCCGATCTCCCGATTTCCCACCCCCCAAAACCGGCTGCCCCGACCAACCCCCCAAATCAGCCCTGCCCCCCGACAGGCTGACCCATCCCATCCCGATGCCCAACCCCGAACGCTGGCCACCATCCCTCTGTCACCGATCCTGAGTGCAGAGTGGCAGCGGGCCCTCCCACCCCCACTGATCACTCCCTCCCAGAGGTCCCACCCCATTATGCCCTGCCCCATTATGCCCTGCCCCCATGGCACTGCACAATGTCCGGTGGGCAGTACTAAGGTGCCCCCTGGACATTGGCTCTTTGCCCCTTGGGCAGTGCCAGGGGGCCAGGCTGGCACTGCCAAGCTGGCAATGCCCGGGGGCTCAACCCACTCAGCCGCCAGTTCCCTGCAATTGGGGAGCTATAATAAACCCCACTGGAGTGAACCACTCCTGGCGGGGGGGAGGGGGCGAGACACTAGCGGGCCCAGAGATTTCAAACCTGGGGCCGCAAATGGGACTTAAAATAGATTCAAACAAGTATTACCATAATTTATGCAGCTCCACGCCGATTTATGGTGCGGAGCTGACGGCGCTGGAAATCCGGCTGCCAGAGACTCGCGGAGGCCTTGGCGCCCAGCGGGGAGCCGGCAAAACGGCTTCTGCTCGAGTCTCCCGGCAGACAATTGACCCCATCATCTCTGTGCGTATTGTTTCAAACCCTTTCATAATCTTAAAAATCGCCATCAGGTCATTGGAGAAAAGGGAAGAGCCTGTTCAATCTTTCCTGACAAATATAACTTCAGCTATGTCACCATTCCAGTGAATCCTATGCGCATCTTTTCCAGTGCCTCTATATCACTGTAATATGGAGACCAGAATTGTTCACAATCCTCCAGCTATGCTTTAACCAAGGTTGTAAACAAGTTTAATATAACTTTTCTGCTTTGTAATTCTATTCCCAGTTGGCGAGATGGCTTGTGTGCGGCTCAGAAGAATGCCAACAGCACAGGTTTGATCCTGGAGGTGGTAGACCATGGACCTGCCTCCTTGTCCTGCCCCTGGGCGCGGAAGGCAATGATAAACTATCACTGACAATAATCGTCAAGAAAAACAGCTCAGGACAAAACATCAGCAGGCAATATGCTAAGGACTTGCCTTTGGGCAGAGCACACATAAATAGTTAATCTTCCTATGAAATATGCACATATCTCTTTACAAAATCTCATATTCCAATTGCCTGTCCATTGTGCAAGTTTATTAATGTCTTCCTGTATTTTGCTGCAGTCTTCCTCTTTATTAACTATACCCCTGAATTTGGGGTTATCAGCAAACTTTCAGATTCTACTTCCAATTCCCAAGTCCAAATTATGAACAACAGTGGATCTTTGTGCAACACTGCTTTCTACTCTTTGCCAATTTAACTAACCAACTTTTGACTTATGTATTGCTGCAAAAAGAGACATGCTGTCTTCGCTTTTCATCTTCTGTTCATCAGGACAGATCACAAGATTACCAACAATAAAGGGAACAACATATTATACTGCATAAGAAGGGAGTATTGATTGGTTGGCAAGTGGATTCTGATTAGTGAGGTGTTGCCTTGGAGAAAGCAGCATGGAACTGTTATTCCAAGCTATTGTCCAAATTCAAACCAGGCAGATTGATCCTGATGGTCAAGACATTGCTATGGGGAATAAATCAGGGAGTGGCTGCCTTTAAAGCAACTGTTTAATTTACAAAGATGCAAGGGAAAGGGCCTTATGTCTGAATATTTGTGGCTTCTAACGTGTCAGTGAGCCACACTGCAAGCCTGACTGATAAGCTTAAATTGGTTTTCAGTGTAATTCTTAGTAAATTCAGGATTACTTAGCAAGTGTTGCCCAGTTGCATCATCACATCTAATTCCTCTTGTCAATGTCTTGGCCAATGAGACTCAACCTGCCTGATTTGAATTTGAACAAAAGCTTGGCGGTTAACTGTTCCCTACTGCATTCTGCATGGCAATGCCTCTGCCAGTCAAGGGTCCACTTGCAAACCAATTGGCACTGTCTTCTTATGCAGGATAAACTGTTGTTCCCTTGACTGTTAGTAATCTTGTGATCTGTCCTGATGAGTACAAGACAAAAGGTTTAGGAAACATGCCTCTTTAAGTTCAGCAATACTCAAGGTCTGTATGAACAATGGCTATTTAACTTTTAACTCCTAACTCTTGGTTTCTTTTTTCAGCCAGCTTGTTATCCATTTATTAATTTGTCCCTAGACTCCAGATGTTCCAATCTTAGTCATGAATAAAACGCAGCATCTTATCGAAGGCCTTTTGAAAATACAAATATATTACATCCACGACATTACCCTTTACTACCCTGTTATTTCTTTAAAAGATTCAATAAGATTGGTAAAGCATGACCTTCCTTTTTGAAATGTTTTTGGTTCTGGGAGAAATGTCACTGAACGTTCTCCAGGAAGAAGCGGAAGTGAAATAAATCAAGAGATTTATGTTGCCCAACTTAAGTCACAGGAAGGAATAAAGACTTACCTCAGAAGTGCACACAGCCAGCAGATTAACAACCTCTGGGATAAAGGCCGGAGTGACTTTTGCTTCAATGTTTTCTAAATTTCTGTGTAAAGAGAAAATTGGCCTGATTACTACACATTCTGGATAGGCTTACGGAGATATGAATGAATTACAGATTGCAATCTAATCAAGGATTTCAGATGATTTATATCTGGATTAATTCAAAGAAAGTATGCCTAGGTTTTGCTAACTAATTTTAAAGAGGGGTTTGAGTTTATCAGAGAAATATTGCTTGATTGGAACTAATAGTGATAGATTAGCAGTTTGAAATGCATCTTGTCATGTTTAAGTATTGTTCAATTGCTATAGGTTGAGCTAGTTCATTTGTAATAGTTAAACTGTATTGTTAAATAAAGTTTGTTTTGATAAAAGCTCCCTAGTTTGTCAGTGGAATGAAACTTCTATCTTCGCATTAATGCCAAAAATAGAAAATTGTTGAGGTCTAGTCTGGGTTCATAGTGCACATTGGGGTTTCTGATCTGGTACCCGAACAAAAATTGGGGGCTCTTTTCCAGAATTAAAAGCTACATGAGAGTGGGTGTTGAGGTATTGGTACTTTTTTCAGGTGTTGCATTTGGTTAGTTTAAATATATATATTTTTTAAAGTTTATTTATTTATTAGTCACAAGTAGGCTTACATTAACACGGCAATGAAGTTACTGTGAAAATCCTCCAGTCGCCACATTCCGGCACCTGTTCGGGTACACTGAAGGAGAATTTAGCATGGCCAATGCATTTAACCAGCACGTCTTTTTGGACTGTGGGAGGAAACCGGAGCACCTGGAGGAAACCCACGCAGACACGTGGAGAATGTGCAAACTCCACAACGACAGTCACCCAAGCCGGGAATTGAACTCGGGTCCCTGGCGCTGTGAGACAGCAATGCTAACCACTGTTCCACCATGCCGCCCCCAGGGACGACAGTGAGTGGCTTGAGGAAAAATGGTTCTTTCACTGGCTAAAGATTTCCTGGGTGTAGAAAGTCACCCGGAGTGGTTTACAAAAAGTGGTTAAAACAAAGTTTTTGGATTTGGCAAACTAGCTGAAGTTGACCGTACCTGAAGGGTTGAGGAAGGCAGAGATCATTTCAGCAATAGCTGAGCATTGGAAGTACAATCTGAATCATTGGAATTGACTAACGTTCAATTACAAATGAAATAGTTGCAACAGGAAAAAGAATTAAGACAGCTTGAATTAGAATTAAAAGCACAAGAAAGAAAGGGAGAGAGGAACAACTGCAGTTGAAAAAGAGAGAGATTAGCAATCACAATGGAAAAAGCAAAAGAGATCTTCTGAACTTCAGGAACTAAAAAGGAAACATGAACTTCAAATGGTGGAACAACAAAAGGTTAAAACTGTGAGATTAGCAGTAAAAATGGCAGATGATTTTGAATTGGTTCATAAATCAAGGTTTGGTTTTCGAATATCCCTTGATCCCTTTAGCCCCAAGAGCTATATCTAATTTCTTCTTGAAATCAGACAACGTTTTGGCTTCAACTGCTTTCTGTGGTAGTGACTTCCACACATTCACCACTTTCTAGGTGAAAAAATTTCTCCTCACCTCAGTTCTAAAAGGTTTACCCCTTATCCTCAAACTGTGACCCCTAGTTCTGGACTCCCCTACCATCAGGAACATTCTTTCTGAATCTACCCTGTCTAACCCTATTAGAATTTTATACGTTTCTATGAGATCCCTTCTCGCTCTTCTAAACTCCAGTGAATATAATTCTAACTGACTTAGTTTCTCCTCATATGACAGACCTGCCATTCTAGGAATCAGCCTGGTAAACCTTCGCTGTACTCCCTCTATAGCAAGGACATCCTTCCTCAGGTAACAACACCAAAACTGCACATAATACCCCAGGTGTGGCCTCACCAACACCTTATACAATTGCAGTAAAACATCCCTATTCTTAAATCCTCTCGCTATGAAGGCCAGCATACTATTTGCCAAATCATTAATATATAATGTGAACAGTTGGGGTCCTAGCAAAAATCCCTGTGGAACCCCACTCGTCACTGACTGCCAATGAGAAAAAGACCCATTTATGCTAACTCTTCCTATCTGCTAACCAGCTTTCTATCCATCTCAAGACATTACCTACAATCCCATTGTGCTTTAACTTTACATAGTAGTCTGTTATGTGAGACCTTATTGGAAGCCTTCTGAAAGTCTAAATAAACCACATCCACTGGTTCTGCTTGGTCAACTCTACTGGATAAATCCTCAAAGAATTCCAATAGATTCATCAAGCATGATTTCCCTTTTGTAAATCCATTCTGACTTTGTCTGATTATACCACTGTCTTCCAAATGCTGAGTTATGAAATCTTTGATAATAGACCCCAGCAACTTCCCCAATACCAACAGGCTCACTGGTATACAGTTCCCCGTTTTCTCTCTACCTCCCTTTTTGAATAGCTTAAATTAGCTACCCTCCAATCTGTAGGAATCAGTCCAGAGTCCAAAGAGTTTTGGAAAATAACTACCAAAATATCTACTATTTCCAAGCCACTTCCTTAAGTACTCTGGGATGAAGATTATCAGGACCTGGAGATTTACCCACCTTCAATCCCATCAATTTCCCCAAAATCATTTCTCTTCTAATGCTGATTTCCTTCATGTCCTCACTAAAACTTGTTTTTCTCAGAACTTCTGGCACATTATTCATGTCTTGCTTTGTGAAGACTGAAGCAAAGTACAAATTTAATTCCTCGGCCATTTCTTTATTCCCTGCTATGAATTCTTCCGTTTCTGACTGTAAGGGGGCTACCTTCATTTTTGTCAATCTTTTTCTTTTTACATACCTATAGAAACACTGACAGTTTTTATATTTCCACTAGCTTACTTTCACACTCTATTTTTCCCTTCGTCCTTGGTCCTCCTTCGCTGAATTTTAAACTGCTCCCAATCCTCAGGCCTATTGCTTTTTCTTGCCAATTTTCCTTGCATCTGATGTTATCTCTAATTTCCCTTGCAAGCCATGGTTTGGTCACAATTCACTTAACACTCTTGTGCCAAACAGGAATAAACAACTTCTGGAGCTCACCTATTTGCTCTTTAAATGCCTGCCATTGCTTGTCCACTGTCTTTCCTTTCAGTAATGTTTCCCAGTCTATCATGGCCAATTCATGCCTCATGCCATCACAGTTACCTTTATTGAGATTCAGGACCCTGGTCTCAGAATCAACTACATCATTATCTACCTTGACAAAGAATTCAACCATATTATGATCACTTGTCCCCAAGGGTTCTCTCACAACTAGACTGCCAACTAATCCTTTCTCATTGCACAACATACAGTCCAAGATGGCCTGTTATCTTGTTGATTCCTCTGAGTTATTACTGAGTTACCTTGCGGAAGAAAAGCAAAATGACCTGAAAGAGTTAATACAGTCTCATAGAACTATATGTGGGAATAAACTGGGAAGTACTAAAGGAATTGTGCATGATGTAGATGTAGAAAATGCTGTTCCAATTAAGCAACATCCGTATAGACTTAATCAAGTTGACACAGGTTCAGAAAGAGAAGTTGACATTGCTCAGTCTGAGATGCAGCAGTTGAAAGTCTCGATCAAATATTCCGAGGAGACGGTGGATACTTACACATCCCAGTTAATGAAGACACGAATGGAGGCAAATGAGTGCATGTGAAACTGGTGGAGGGAGAGGAGAACCAGTTACTGGGTGATTACGAGAAGAAGGAAAGTGAGCAGGTGCAAAGACAGTTGCAAAAAAAGATGATTGATTTGAAGCCTGTTCCTGAGGTTGTTGAAATTAACTGAGCATAAACTACAGGACTGTCGACAGCAGCTTGTCATCTAGGAGAAGAAAAATGTCAGTCAGCCAGCAGTCACTTGTGATCTCAAGATGGAGATTGAGGAGCAGAAGCATTGTTCTACCACAGACAAAAGAAAATGACAATGATCTGAAGTCAGACTGTTTGATGAAACTGTACCATCATTCCAAATTAACTGCTGGGATAATGAATCTATACAGCTTGCACAGACATGGACACCCAGAGAAACAGTACTGTTCATAGCTGATGTTCAAGTTAATCACGATGGTTTGTGCAACAGCGCATGGCTTACACAATGATCACTAAAACAATAAATCCTGACACCAAAGAAGCCAAACTGCTAAATAACTTCACCAAAGAATATGAAGAAAATGATGATGAAGATCCAGAACAAATAAAGGAATTAATAAACTACATTGGAACAGAAATATATACTTTTACTTTCACAATCCGAGATTGTCCAGGTTACTTCCTCAAGGTAGCTTCCTGGGGGAGAGAAGAATATGTAAGAAGACTATCTAACCATTTCAGAATTGAGGATTGTGTTGTAATTGAAAATCTAATAGTGCAAACCGGGGATGCAGGAAAAGAAAAAAAATGTAAAACGAAGCTAAAAATTGGAGACTCTGGAAAGACTTAGTGTACCATTTTGCAACAGAAGGTAGAGTTGGACTACCTGACAAAGGAATAAGGCCAGTTAACAAGACAGGGATAAAGTGACCCCCTTCTGGATGGCCCTGAACACACACATGTAAGATTGAGAAAGTGTGGAAAGGGACAGTTTCTCCGTGACAAAGTCTGTGAGCAGCTCAACCTTCTTGGAAAAGCATTACTTCAGTTTGACATTTTCATGACTCTGAAAATCAAAAGAACTGGTTGGATTCAGCGAAGGAAATTAAAAAGCAAATCTGAAGTGGTTTGTGCCAGTTTGCATTCAATGTAAAGTTTTACCCTCCGGATCCTTTTGTTTATTTAAGTTCTCCTGGGATTTCAGACCAGATATGTGGAATCATGTGGCTAATGGGAAGAGCTAAGCTTGCCAGAAAGAACAGTTTCATTTTCATTTTAAAATCCAGGGGAGCTGGTACAAGAAAGAAGTGTCTCTCTGTTTTTGTTTTTCTTTCTCTTTCTCTCTCTCTCTCTTTCTCTCTCCCCAGAGGCTTTTTGAAAGCTTCAAGAATGTTAACCTAAATCAAAGCAAGTGTGCCTCCATCTTGCTAAGTAATTTTAAATAGGGGTGTGAGTCTGTAGGTGAAATATTGTTGAGTGGAACTAATAGTGATAGGTTAGCAGTTAAGAATTGTATCCTGTCTTGTATTGTGCAATTGTTAAAGATTAAGCTAATTCACTTGTTATAGTTAAACTGTGTTGTTAAAGAAAGTTTGTTTTGACAAAATCTCCCGAGTTTGTCAATAGAACCACACCTAGAACAAAACATCCTATCTTCACATTAATGCCAAAAATAGAATATTGTTAGGTCTAGCCTGGCTTCATAATATACCCTGAGGTTTCCATTCTGATACCCTATAGTGAATCATTTAATAGTTCTATTGTTGTACATTAGCTAGATTAATTAGGGTGGCACAGTGGTTAGCACTGCTGCCTCATAGCACCAGGGACCCGGATTCGATTCCCGACTTGGGTCACTATCTTTGTGGAGTTTGCACATTCTCCCTGTGTCTGCGTGTGTTTCCTCCGGGTGCTCCGGCTTCCCCCCACAGTCCAAAGATGTGCGGGTTAGGTGAATTGGTCATGCTAAATTCTCCCTCAGTGTACCCAAACAGGTGCCGGAGTGTGGCGACTAGGGGATTTTCACAGTAACTTCATTTCATTGTGAATGTAAGCCTTACTTGTGACACTAATAAACAAACTTTTAAAGATTCCTGATGAATATTTTCTGATGGGAAAGAAAAGTGCCCGCTGGTGCCTGTTCATCTAAGATAGTGAGCCTTCAGGAACCAGTACCATTAGTGGAATGCCACAAATATGACTTGTTTTGTGGTCAGAGTCTAACTCTGGCAATCAGCATCGACGATTACAGAAAAGATGAGTGAAAATTGTTTTAGGTGAAATTCACTTGCATTGAAATTCCCCTGATCTTCTGCTCTGGTTGGGCTGGTTCCACCAAGTTTTGCACTCATAACTGACAGAAACAAGTGGAAACTCGACCCCAACGCAGCTAATGCCCTGAAAGTGTTTGATGAAATCATGGAGAGGGAGTTTTATTGTGTGCCTAATTGTACAATATCTGACATAGAAATAAATGATTGATGGGACATTGCACCGAGAACTTTACTGTGTATCTAACCTGCATCCAAGAAAAAGGAAAAACTGATAATGCTGGAAGAGAAGGAAGGGGAAACAGAGAAAGAGGGAGAAGAGGAGGAACTTTGGTGATTGCCAGAAGTGGGGGTAAGTGCCTGTGCGTTGAGAAACTATAGTCAGATCAATTTCAGCAAACCATCCCTAAGGGTCATGAAACTAGACAGCCATTTGATGTCACTCCAGCAGAACTCCACCCAAAATATATTTCCAACAAGTGACTGGGGGAAATACCCCCTGCAGAACATTAAAAACTGAACAGTTAAATCAGAGAGCAAAGCACTGAAACAAGATCAGTGAGAAGCAAAAGACCGGAGGAGAAAAAAGGCAGCTTTTTCAGTTACAAAAGAATACAGCCCTTCTTTTGACACATGGTTCTGACAGGTTTCGATGAACTTTTGTCATCTGCAAATGTCCCTTTCCTGTGCCCCTCCCCCAACCAGAATTCAGGCAGTAACTTGACAATGAGGATCCTTTTTCTTTCCTTCAGCCCAGGGTAGGAGCTGGGAGGGATTATGTTGAGTTGACTAATTAGCCGGGCTATGACGGGCAGATTCCCTTTGATGTAATTCAACCTTTGTACACTCAAAAAGGCCAGTCAGCAGCCTGACTTTGAGAATGTGGTTTTTGTGGAGACATCTTGTACCTTCAAGTGCAGTAAACACTTTGCACGTTTGCAGTTATTGCCCAAGTGCAGGATGTTACTGACATCAGATTGCCCAATATGCAATATAGATGCACATCAGTCAAATAGACTGATTTCCTCACCAGAGACACATGCCATGGAAATTTTAGGTTATGACTATCTCCAACAAGAGTGAGCCTAACCAGCTCTTTTGTTGAAAAGCATTGTCATCTCCGAACAACCCACCTTCAGCACCTAGACATTTGTATTGACCAGAAGTTCAACTGGACAGCCATCTGAAAGCCATTGTTACCAGAACAAGTCAGAGTCCAGGTATTCTGTGGTTCAATTCCTGACTCCTCAGATTTTTTACCACCTATAAAGCACAAGTAAGATGGAATACTCCCTTGTCTGGCTGGATGGAGCTGCAGTGACACTCAAGAAACTCACCATCATCCGGGATAATGCAGTCCACGTGATCAGCAGTCATCCACCAATTTACACATTCACTTACTCCACCCATCAGCAGGGTCCATTACAGTAACCCAGGCTTTTATTACAGCACGTTCCAAACCCATCACCACTTCCATCAGGATTGAAAGGAGTAACAGGCACTTGGAATGATAACCACTTTCCAAAGACCATGTCTCTTCCCAATTCAAACACTATCCTAAGCTGGGAGTATATTGTTATTCCTTCATTGTTCCTAGGTTAAAATCCTAGAATTTTCTACTTAACATTACTATCAGAATATCCTCATCACATGTAGACTGTGAGTGTGAGTAAAATTATTTACAGTATGAAGGCCAACAATTATTTGTTTAGCCATATTTTTCACGATGCGATACAACTAAGTTTAACATAGCAGAAATGAAATCCAATGAAATGAAAGTGCTAACTTATCCAGATGAAAAAAAATAAAAGAACGATTTCATCAAGTTTATATCTCAATGTACGCTACCCCATCTTACGTTCTGTCTTCTTCGGCTGAAGGTGATGAACCCTCACTGGGACACAGTCCCGTTGATGCCAGCAGCTTTCCAGAGCATCATCTTGAAAAGTGAGTTCCAGCATGTTATTTGACCATGAAAGCATCCTACATATTCTAGTATAGTATACAAGCTGGTCAGAGATCGTAAATTGAAAACCCCACCCAGACGGATTGTAAACTTGAGTTTAATAAACCTGGTAATTTCTGAATTGGCACTAGAAATCTGCCAGATTGTTGTAAAAACCCAACAGGATCACTCATATCCTTCAGGAAAGGCAACCTGGTGCCCTTAGCTGGTCTGGGCCTACACAGCAATAGCACCAATGCAGTTGACACGTAATGACCTTTGAAGTAACCTCGTAAAACATTTCCAACAAGATAAAGCCTCATCACCGCCTCTTCAGGGCAACAAGCAAACAAGCACTTAATTCCAGCTTTACCGGTGTCATCCATATTTCAAGAACAAATTTTAAAATTCACATAGGGGATGATGCTGCTTTTCCCCCTCAACAATGCACTTTTCATTTTAAAATTTACTAAATTTAGTGAAAAGCCAGGAGCTAAAGTGTGGGCTGATGAGAGTAAATAAAATGAAGGAAGAGAGAAAGGAAAGAAAGAGAAAGAGAGTTAATGCAGAAACAATTGCCGGGACTTTACAACCTCGCTCAGGTGAGGCTCGTAAAATCCCGCCCGAGGCCAATGGGGAATTCTGTTCTGCAAGTCTCGGAGCAGGGATGGCGGTAAAATTCCAGCCTGTGTCAAGAAAGCAAGATTAGATTGGATTGGCCCGGGAAGCAAGAGGAGATTATGGGGTCTGCGAACAGAGGACAGGTAAATATAATTAGGAAAGTTTGTTTGTAAGGAAGGTAAACGCTGACACAGACTGGTTGACCAAAATGGCCTGTTTCCGTGTTGTAACTTCTATATATTTCCAATTCTCAATGCACAGAATGAAGAATAATTTTTGCTGAGGATTTAGAGGGGTTGCAGGAGGCCTGAGGCATTGTACTGTAACAAAAGCCTTCAGAAGAGAGGGAAGAGAGAGAATAGAAAAAGGAAAAAGAAGTTTTAAAATATAGGCCCCAACTCATTGGAAGCTATCCGAAGATGGGTAAAAGAACAAAGGAACAAAGAACGAAGAATAATACAGCACAGGAACAGGCCCTTTGGCCCACCAAGCCTGCGCTGATAGGCGGTTTCTATCCCACTGTTCTCCCCCCACTCATGTGTCTATCAAGGTAGGCCTTAGATGTTGCTAATGTGCCTGCTTCCACCACCTCCACTGGCAGTGCATTCCAGGCACTCACCACACACTGTGTGAAAAACTTTCTCCGCACGTCTCCCCTAAACTTACTACCTCTCACTCTAAACATGTGCCCTCTTGTAGTCGACCCTTCCACCCTGGGAAAAAGCCTCTGACTATCCACTGTATCGATGCCTCTATCAGGTCGCCCATCAGCTTCTGTCCTTCCAGTGAAAACAATCCAAGTTTACTGAACCTCTCCTCATACCTAAAACCCTCCAGACCAGGCAACATCCTGGTAAACCTTCTTTGCACCCTTTCCAAAGCATTCACATCCTTCTGGTAGTGCGGCGACCAGAACTGCACGCAACATTCCAAATGGGGCCTAACTAAAGTTTTATGCAGCCGTAACATAACTTCTTGTTTTTAACCGAATGGAGTATCCTTCCGTGATAACCATCACGAGGTCCACGGGAAATCACTGACTGACCTCCCTGTGGGGCTCATTGTATATGATTTTCCCTGGTAACAGGCAGTGGCCTGCCCAGCTGGAATTCATTACCTGAGCCTTTTGTAAGGCAGGCCCACGACTGGGCCTGTTGAACTGTAGTCCCAGGCAGGGACTAATGTGTGTATATTACGGTAGTGGTTTTACTTTGCATTCTGTAATAAATTATGTTCCTTTCCAGTTGGGCTTCCTGGGTCATTGCACTTTCAAAATGCTTCTCTGCAGCGTCCACATAGAAAATACGGTGATATCTCATCAGGCCTGCCCTTCTTGGCTTACCTTTCTTGTTGATATTCAATATGATGGGCTACAATTTTTAAAAAACTACAAATGCCCCATTGATGACCCACACTGTGACCTCGACCATTTACATCCAACACTGAAGCATTGTCTTAAAATTACCATGAAAATCTTATCCATGTCTTTATCGCACCAGTAACATCCAAACTCAACTCCCATGCATCTTATCCTGCATGGGGGTTGAGAGGAAGTGTTAGGTTTTTTTAGGGAACATTAAAACTGACAAAGCCCCAGGGCCTGATGGCATCTATCCTCGACTGCTCAGGGAGACGAGAGATGAAATTGCTGGGCCTCTGACGGAAATCTTTGTCGCTTCTTTGGACACGGGTGAGGTCCCTGAGGATTGGAGGACAGCGAATGTGGTCCCGTTGTTTAAGAAGGGTAGCAGGGATAACCCAGGAAATTATAGGCCGGTGAGCTTGACGTCCGTGGTAGGGAAGTTGTTGGAGAGGATTCTTAGAGACAGGATGTATGTGCATTTAGAATGGAACAATCTCATTAGTGACAGACAGCATGGTTTTGTAAGAGGGAGGTCGTGCCTTACAAATTTGGTGGAGTTTTTTGAGGAAGTGACAAAAACGGTTGATGAAGGAAGGGCCGTGGATGTCGTCTATATGGATTTCAGTAAGGCATTTGACAAAGTCCCACATGGCAGGTTGGTTAAGAAGGTTAAGGCTCATGGGATACAAGGAGAAGTGGCTAGATGGGTGGAGAACTGGCTTGGCCATAGGAGACAGAGGGTAGTGGTTGAAGGGTCTTTTTCTGGCTGGAGGTCTGTGACCAGGGGTGTTCTGCAGGGCTCTGTACGGGGGCCTCTGCTATTTGTGATATATATAAATGATTTGGAAGAAGGTGTAACTGGTGTAATCAGCAAGTTTGCGGATGACACGAAGATGGCTGGACTTGCGGAGAGCGAAGAGCATTGTCGGGCAATACAGCAGGATGTAGATAGGCTGGAAAATTGGGCGGAGAGGTGGCAGATGGAGTTTAATCCGGATAAATGCGAAGTGATGCATTTTGGAAGAAATAATGTAGGGAGGAGTTATACAATAAATGGCAGAGTCATCAGGAGTATAGAAACACAGAGGGACCTAGGTGTGCAAGTCCACAAATCCTTGAAGGTGGCAACACAGGTGGAGAAGGTGGTGAAGAAGGCATATGGTATGCTTGCCTTTATAGGATGGGGTATAGAGTATAAAAGCTGGAGTCTGATGATGCAGCTGTATAGAACGCTGGTTAGGCCACATTTGGAGTACTGCGTCCAGTTCTGGTTGCCGCACTACCAGAAGGACGTGGAGGCGTTAGAGAGAGTGCAGAGAAGGTTTACCAGGATGTTGCCTGGTATGGAGGGTCTTAGCTATGAGGAGAGATTGGGTAAACTGGGGTTGTTCTCCCTGGAAAGACGGAGAATGAGGGGAGATCTAATAGAGTTGTACAAGATTATGAAGGGGATAGATAGGGTGAACAGTGGGAAGTTTTTTCCCAGGTCGGAGGTGACGATCACGAGGGGTCACGGGCTCAAGGTGAGAGGGGCGAAGTATAACTCAGATATCAGAGGGATGTTTTTTACACAGAGGGTGGTGGGGGCCTGGAATGCGCTGCCAAGTAGGGTGGTGGAGTCAGGCACGCTGACATCGTTTAAGACTTACCTGGATAGTCACATGAGCAGCCTGGGAATGGAGGGATACAAACGATTGGTCTAGTTGGACCAAGGAGCGGCACAGGCTTGGAGGGCCGAGGGGCCTGTTTCCTGTGCTGTACTGTTCTTTGTTCTTTGTGCACATAGTCCCACTTTCCTGTTGTTTCTACTGTTGTCTTCACCTGTTCTCCATCTATCAAAATTATTCTCCCCATTTGTAAATCCCTCATTCCATTGGAACATTCTCCAGCTCTATGCTCCAGTAGACTCTTCTGACTTAGACCTCAAGTGCACACTTCCTCCTTCCCCTAGTCTACCAATGAGGTAGCTGGGGAATGAGGGGAGGGGGGGGTGCAGGAAGGGGTGGAAAGTTCAGCTGCTGAAACCCCACATGATGGAATTCTACCCATCTCCCTTCAAGGGCCTCATCAAAACCTTAAAACCCTTTTCACCATTAGTTTAGTCTTCATTTTTTTTGTTGTCTTTCTTAAATGAGAGTAATTTTAGCCTAACCGCCCAGCCACACAATTCCAGGGTCAGATCAGACTTCACATTGACTTCCACGTTTAACTATATTAAACAATATAAGCAGCCCATATCGGCCTACAGCAGGTCCTAGACAACACCTAATTCAGTGTTGATAAGTTGTAGCTAACAGTCATGCCACTTAAGTGCCAGCTAGTCATCTTCTCTTATAAGGTACCAGCATCACTAAATGATCCACTGTCAACATTTTCGTCCTGGTCACCGTTGATCAGAAGCTGAACTAAACCAGTCACAGCTACGAGCAATGCAGAACCTGGGTACTATGTGATGAATGGCTCAACTCCTGACTGTTCAAAGCCTCACCATTATCTACAAGGCTTAAAGCAGGAGCATATCCACAATGACACTTAAAAAGCTCAACACCATCCAAGCAGAGCCATTTGTTCCATAAGTGCCCTTACTACTGAACTCCGTATGTATCCCTGCCATTATTGGTGTACTGTGGTTGCAGCATGTACAAACTACATGCTTAAAGTGACAAGCTTAAAGTGACAACATGGCATCTAGCACCAAGGATGACAAAAACAGCAGGATCATGAGAACAACAGTCACCCTAGATTCCAGATGCATTGCAGAACTTGCATTATCTAACTTCAACAGCACCCCTTTCCCCTTTGACATCTCCTGTCTAAAATGACAAGAGCTGCAAGGTCAAGGAAACACCATCACTTTCAAATTCTCCTCCAAGTCACATACTGTCCTAACTTGGAAATTTATTGACAATCCTACATTATCACTGCAATTCTCTTCATACTGGAGAGAAGCACCATTGCCACAAAGGTCTCAGCGCTTTTAAGCAGAACACCTACTGCCACCTTTTCAGGGGCAACCAAGGTTGGACAATAAATACCAATGTTGCCAACAGCATCCACATCCCAAGAACAAATAAACAAATACCACAATTAATTTCAGTACCCTTTGATGAAGCTGAGCTCTGGTTTGCTATTCAGTGAATCTGATTAACAGAATGTTAGATAAGGAAAGGATTGACCTTTTCTCTAATGCCTCTCAACACTCACGCTTTAACATATGGCCATTTCAACAAGGCATTGGAAGGCTGTCAATGACCATGATTTCTTACACCAGCACCCTCAGGAAAGCAACGGGGAACACAAGCAAAAAACTGATTCTGTTCACATTTAGCATGGGCTAGGATTTTGGGTAAAGATTCTTCTTCATTGCCCAACACTGTGACTTAAGCCCAACTTCAATAAGCTAATGGGAGGTCTTGTGGCGCAGTGGGTAATGCCCTACCTCTGAGCCAGAAACTCCGGGTTCGAGTTCCACCCCAGGACTTGATGGCTCATAACGTGGTCAAACAGATTGAGTGTGTGCCCCTCAAGCTATAAGCCTCTGGTGACCGCCTAGTGACCTGTTACAGGAATTGCTAGCTATGGAAATAGATGAAAAATCTGCCTTGGTGCACCAGTAGGTGCAGGAAAAGAACTGGGATTGGAATCAGTAAGCTAACGCCTATCAAACGAAGGTGCTGTTTCTCTTTCCCACACCAACCATCGTGTAATGGCTGTGAGTTCAGGAACTCAATATATCATTACCTAAACAACACATTTTCCAGCAACACTGTGAAAAGTCAATTAAACTAATCATTTATCTTATTATTGATGTGATTTAGCTGTGCTCTCACTCAGCCTGTTTAATGATAAGACATCATTTACTCTTAGGGGGAATACTCTCGATTTAATGCCCTCATGTTCTAGTCTCCACAATAGGCCAGGGCCAACAAGGCAAACAGCAGACTCTTTCCTTAACTTCCCCAAACTCTGCGACTAAGACAGCTACAGCAGACACAGCGTACCTTCCCCTTCAAATCATTGGGCAGGAAAACTTTGTTCAGAGTCTCATCTTTGCTGCTGGTAGCCCTGAAAACAATTTCTCCAACTCCCAATGTTTTGGCTGAGAAACAAAGTAAACACAAAATCTGAAAATGCAACAGTAAAGAAAGGAAATAATGAGAATAGTTTGCACCTGCAGATAATAATGAGAAACTTTATCAGGAGGAGTGCTTGTCCAAGGCCTGCCTCGGCCTCCTCGGTGGATAATCTCTGTACACATTGATTCAGTTGCTGGCTCAGAACTTGAAGCACATTGCCTGGCAACAGTGGAATCTCTGCAGCCATCTCTTCAGGTCTGGAACAAGAAAACACAGCGGATTGAAACCATGGCAACAAAATGTTAATCAGATGAGGCCTTGACCCAGCAAGAATCAAAAACATTTAGGTCCCAGCCCCCTCATTTCTGTGGATCAAAATTTAATAACACATTTACTTTGTCACTTTAAAAATTCTTCAGAGAAATATACGAGACAAAAAAATATCCTACGGTGTCTCAATTAATTTTCATTTCACAACACAACAGCACCCTAATGCTATACTCTTGATCTCAATCTGAGGTGATGGCAAGTACAGGTCAGACATTTCCTCAAAATATGCAAATGTCTGGTTACAGGGCCTGCCAAGCTGCCTCAGGTCCCTCAGGTGACCCTCAGGCCCAGTTCTAACTTAACTTCATTGCAACTAAAAAATGTAAGGTGTTACTCCATCAGGAACACGCTTGCCTCTGAGCCAGAAGGTTGTGGGTTCAAGTCACACTCGAGAGACTTGAACAGAAAAATATACCCCGACACTCCATACAGTGCTGAGGGAGTGCTGCACTCCTGAACGACTGCCTTTTGGTTGAGGCATTAAATGAGGTCCTGCCTGCTCTTTCATGGCACTATTTTGAAGAAGAGCAGGGGACTTCTCTGTGCCAACCTGGCCAACATTGACCCTTTGTTCTACAGCACTAAAAACAAATGATCAGGTCGAGATCACATTCCTGCTTGCGTGAGCTTGCTATGCGTAAATTGGTTGCTGCTTTTCCTACATTAAAACAGTGACTACACTTCTAAAGTGCTTTGTTGACGATAAACTGTTTTGTAACATCCTGAGGTCATAAAAGGCACCATATAAATTAAAAACTCCATTTTTTAAATGGCGAGTGACATGGGGGGGGCGTGGGAAAGAATTCTAAATCACCAGGAAAATCACAATCAAAAAATATTGGGCCCAATTTTACCATCGCATTGCGCCTGTTTTCAGGCACGAAAACTTGGTAAAGTCGGGCGTGAGGCGAGTAACCCGATCTGTGCCTGCCTCCGCGCCAGTCCCCCCTTTCCCGAAAATGGCCGCAATTGGGACTGCGCCTGAAACGGGCGCGACAGCCAGTTAAATGCATTTGCATGTAAATTAACTTAATGGGCTGCACGCCCAACTTTACTGGCATTTCCCCCTTTGCCACCGTGTTCACCCATCCAGAATCGGCACGAAAAAGACATGCTCCACAAAAGTCCAATTCGGGCGCTCCCGTTAGTGAGGAGATAAGTGCTGGTGCGTCCGACGGCTCTCTGCCTGACATCGGTGGGGGGTGGGGGGGGCGCGGTGGGAAGGGGGGGGTCTGCGGCCACTCTACCTGAGATCAGTGGGAGGGGGGGTCTGCTGCCACTCTGTCTGAGATCAGTGGAGGGGAAAGGGGGGTCTGCTGCCACTCTGCCTGAGATCAGTGGAGGGGAAAGGGGGGTCTGCTGCCACTCTGCCTGAGATCAGTGGGGGGGAAAGGGGGGTCTGCTGCCACTCTGCCTGAGATCAGTGGGGGGGGAAAGGGGGCGGGGGGATAAGAGAGTCCAGTAATGTTGGATGGGGCAATGTCTGTGGGGGCCAGGGGGAGGCCTTATCCGGCCCGGGAGGGATGTGGCAGGGGAGCCGCATTCTCTTTTTCTTTTCTGCGCATGCGCAGTTGGAGGCGCCGATCGGGCCTCAGGGTTTCGGACGCATTAAGCCCCGCCCACAGGCTTGTGCAGCACGATTCGGAATCACTGATATTTTTGCAGGCAGTGTGCGAATGGGGGCGCCTGAGAATGGGTCTAAAGGTTGGATCTGAAACACTCCCAGCACATGGGAGGGGATGTGATTTTCAGCTCCCGTTTTTTATGTTTTTCACACTAACTCTGAGATGAGATAATGGAGAAAGGTGCTTTTTTTTGTGTTCCTTTCAGTACTTTAATTCTAATCAAAAAAGTCAATTCAAATTAAGTCCAATCATGGTCCCCACATGAGGGACAAACAAGATCCCAAGCTGACAAGACAAGACATTGCATCCCATTTTGGGCTTGATCTAATGCTTCATCTTGGCCAAAAGGCCAAAACGGCTTTGAAAAATTGCATCAGGTAAAGCCTCGGTTTAACCTCATTGGCTGCCCTGATCCTTCACTCTCCCGTAGCTTAGGCAAACCACGAACATAGGCGTCAGCACACCCCAAGTACAATGGGCTAGTCTCGTCCCCTCCTTGATCATGGTTTCACCCTTGCCAGGTAAATATGAGAAAGATGCTGTTAGTGCTGGCAGCTTCCTGCCGGCTACTGGCCTTTGCCGATATTTGGGAAAATTCTGCCCCAAGACCTAACTGCCATATGGCAACTATTTGCTATGAGAGGAGAAGGGAGTGGGTGCGAATAGTTACTGAGTAGTGTGACATGAACCCAAGATCCTGGTTGAGGCCACTCGCGTGCGGAACTTGGCTATCAGTTTCTGCTCGGTGATTCTGCGTTGTCGTGTGTCTTGAAGGCCGCCTAGGAGAACGCTTACCCGAAGATTGGTTAAGCGTTCTGCTGATGTGTTCCCTGACTGGAAAGGAACACTCCTCACTACATGTAACTCCCACCATTTGGCCTGGGCTTGCAAAATCTTACTAACTGTCCTGGCTTGAGACAATTCACACCTCTTTAACTTGTGATTATCCCTCTCTTCACTAACACTGTTTGTACCTGTAAAGATGTGATTACCTGTAAAGGCTCGCCTTCCAACCATTATCTTGCAATTGAATCTTTTCCTATATATGCTGTGTTTATGAACCCAACTCTCCACTCACCTGATGAAGCAGGGGCGCTCCGAAAGCTCGTGATTCCAAATAAACCTGTTGGACTTTAACCTGGTGTTGTGAGACTTCTTACTGTGCGCACCCCAATACCGGCATCCCCACATCAAGTCTCCTTCTGAGCATTTCCTTTTTGTTCCCTCTGAGCTGTAAGTGCTTGGCTCACTCATTTGAGTCAGAGGATTTTGGGTTCAAGCACCAATTCAGAAACTTGAGTACATAATCTAGGTTTACACTTCATTTCCATTTACCCATCTTTGATACTTTTAGACAGCAAAATTGACCCATCTCAGTCTTCAAAGCTCTAACTGACCTTGCATCCACAGCCTGTTGAAGGTCCCTGATTTCCAATACCATTTTTCTGCAAAGAATGCTTCTCAGTTTCACTCCATGGCCGAGCTTTAAGATTCTGCTCAGTTGTTCTGTATTTTCCAGAATTAGCTCCTCTGTATTCAACTCTTCTGAATCCATCTATCATTCTGAACATCCTGATTATATCACCCTCAATCTTCCCAACTCAAGTGAATACAAGCCATGACTTTATGATCATTTGTTAATGCGTTGGCCCATCATTACCATTGCAAGGCGTTGAGGAATGGATAATCAATGATAAACCCAACAAAAGGGTGTGCGAGAGGTTCCTGAACAGTAGACTAGATGGGCCAAAGACATTGTACTTGTTGAACTCACCTTCGCTGCAGTGGTTCATAGGAGCTGACGTCAATAATTCGTTCGAAGGAGGTGACAAAAGCTTCGAGCCATTGTTGCAGGTAATGAGGATCCTTCTGTAAAGAAAGCACAAGAACCATGTTAATTTCACCATCTCCTCAGGACTTCAAATCTTTCTCAGGTTTGCTTGTAGGTGTCACACCTAGTAGGACAGACTGGCTAACAGCAGCAAGTTCCCTTCCCTAAAGGACTTTGGGTGTTTACAACTACCTGACGTCTTCATGGTGACTTTAACTATGGTGTCAGTTTTTAATCTCTAGATTTGTTTAAAACGTTAATACAGGTCCTCAAACTGCCATTGTATGGTTATGAACTCTCATTTTTTGGATTAGTGGTGCAGGCCTCTGAATTACTAGTCCAGTAACACAACTACTCCAATAGTGTGCCCCTGAGAATATCATGGGCTGGCCTTGCTGCTCTCTTCACCGCGACTGAATGGTGCTACCATAATTCTGCGAGGACTCCCAAATGCAGTCTGACTAGGGCCCCAGCCATTAGACCTCACAATTAACTGGCGTTATAACCCAGAATTCTATTTAGATTGTTCATTGTCACCCCAGTCTGGTTGTTAAACAGGTTTAGTTTTGCTTTAATCTTGGGTGGGGTCCAATTCACTCACATTTAGCACCTGCCAACCCAAACTGACTTCTTGTTTTATGACCCATGTAGCATGTTACTGCTGAGAGATTGCTAAATACTTGGCTTTTAGCTTGTAAAAGGGGCAGGGTCTTGTCATCAAGCTGTCCGAAATCATTAAAATCCTCCTAAACGTTCTGTGTGTTTTCTTGGACCTTGTCAAGAAAATCATGTTACAGATTCTGGTAGGTGCTGACATAATAAGAATGCAGGAATTACTGGCTTTTTAAAGTTTTTAGTTTATATATTAGTGTCACAAGTAGGCTTACATTATTATTGCAATGAAGTTACTGAGAAAGTCCCCTGGTCACCACACTCCAGTGCCTGTTCAGGTACACTGATGGAGAATTTACCACGGCCAATGCACCTAACCAGCACGTCTTTCGGACTATGGGAGGAAACCCACGCAGACACGGGGAGAACATGCAGACTCTGCGCAGTGACCAAAGCCAGGAATCGAATCTGGGTCTCTGGTGCTGTGAGGCAGCAGTGCTAACCACTGTGCCACCAAGTCTCACAATTTCAGGTCGAACAAGGTCAGGAAAACCTGTGGTTGATCACCACCTATTTCTCTTATTTTCACTGATGAACCATGTTCCCACCACTTTGAAGATGGTCTCAGGGAAAAAAAGAACTCGGAGAAATAAGAACAAAGGTACTCTATTAGTGTCATCAATCCACGCAGACATGGGGAGAACGTGTAAACTCTGCACAGACAGTGACCCAAGCTGGGAATTGAACCTGGGTCCCCAGTGCTGTGAGGCAGCAGTATTAACCACTGTGCCACTATGCCACCCATGACTCAAATCCAGCCTAAAACACCAAGATCAATCTACTTCACCTTCCACTATCCTGGTGGCTGCATGATGCAATGGAGTTGTTGACTCATTGTCGCAATCATAAAAACATGGGAAAATAGGGGCAGGAGATGACCGTACAGTCTGTTGAGCCTGGCCTGCCATTCGATACAATCATTGCGGATCTTTGACAACTCCACTTTCCCACCCGCTCCCCATAATCCCTCGATTCCCTGACAAACCAAAAACCTGACTATCTCAGCCTTAAATATATTCAGTGATGAAGCATCCACTGGAGTAATCAATTTCTATCAATTGGTCTACAATTAGATACATACATGAGTTTTAAATTCCAGTGGTTGAGAGCAATGTAAACCAGCCATGGTATTAACGTAAAGGACATTCTGAATGGGATGGGGTGATTGCAGAACCTAATTTGTACTTAATGGGCCAATGCAGATGTAAAGTTTTGAGAAGCCAGATGCTGCCTAAGATGGATTCACAAAAAGGGCAGCCTCTAGATACAATGATGCTTCCCTTGAATCATTGCTGGGTGCAGCCAGGAGTAGGAGGGATATACCTTTACCAACAATGGGAGCGAGAAACCTGTTGTCACCAATGTGACATGATTGGAGGTGGTTGAGGAGGTGAGCAGCAGAACCATTGAACCCTTGTCTTGAATGTAATGCAGGAAACTGTTTAATGACCTAACTGGGTCAGGAAAATGAGGATAATTTTTGATTCAGCGACAGCAGGTTATACAAATCCTCCACCTTTAGAGGGATATGGTCCCCAGAAGGGTAGGGGGTTTTAGTTCACATGGGCAGCATGGTCGGTGCAGGCTGGAGGACCGAAGGGCCTGTTCCTGTGCTGTAATTTTCTTTGTTCTTTGCCAAGCATACTCCATTACATTACCCCTCATACTCATCAAGTTTCAGCAGCACCCAGCCTTCACTTTCTCTGTATTTTCTCCCCTCCCCACGTATTGGTCAACATTTGCCACTCACTCAGTCCTTACATAATGACGTGCATCTGTCCGAAAGCCACCCTCAACCAATGCACTGCACCCAGAATGTATAAGTGACCTTCACTCACTCACAGTGTGATATTCTTTCTCACTTTTTGGAAAAGAGATCTCAAAACAAGGGAGATGTTTGGAGATTGCCACGCCATACATTTTGCAGCTAATAGATACTGAGGAAGGTGCCATGGAAATAAGTGGCACATCCGTCAGGGGAGAGAATCTATGCGTGGAGCCAGAGGAAATAGGCGAGGTATTAAATGAGTACTTTGCATCAGTATTCACCAAAGAGAAGGACTTGGTGGATGATGAGTCTGGGAAAGAGTGTGTTGATTGTTTGAGTCATGTTGAAATCAAAAAGGAGGAGGTATTGGGATTCTTGAGAAACATTAAGGTAGACAAGTCCGCAGGGCCTGATGAGATACACCCCAGAATACTGAAAGAAGCAAGGGAGAAAATTGCTGGAACATTGAGAGGAATCTTTGTATCCTCACTGGCTACAGGGGAGGTGCCAGAAGATTGGAGAATAGCCAATGTTGTTCCTTTGTTTAAGAAGGGTAGCAAGGGTAATCCAGGTAAGTACAGGCCAGTGAGCCTTACATCAGTGGTAGGGAAATCATTGGAGAGGATTCTTCGAGACAGGATTTACTCCCACTTGGAAATAAGTGGACATATCAGCGAGAGACAATGGTTTTGTGAAGGGGAGGTTGTGTCTCACTACTTGGTTGAATTTTTCGAGGAAATGACGAAGATGATTGATGAGGGTAGGGCAGTGGATGTTGTCTACATGGACTTTAGTAAGGCCTTTGACAAGGTCCCTCATGGCAGACTGGTACAGAAGATGAAGTCGCACGGGATCAGAGGTGAGCTGGCAAGATGGATACAGAACTGGCTCAGTCATAGAAGACAGAGGGTAGCAATGGAAGGATGCGTTTCTGAATGGAGGGCTGTGACAAGTAGCGTTCCTCAGGGATCAGTGCTGGGACCTTTGCTGTTTGTAATATATATAAATGATTTGGAGGAAAATGTAACTGGCTTGATTAGTAAGTTTGCGGACAATACAAAGGTTGGTGGAATTGCAGATAGCGATGAGGACCGTCAGAGGATACAGTAGGATATAGATCGGTTGGAGACTTGGGCAGAGAGATGGCAGATGGAGTTTAATCCGGACAAATGTGAGGTAATGCATTTTGAAAGGTCTAATACAGATGGGAAATATGCAGTAAATGGCAGAACCCTTAAGAGTATTGATAGGCAGAGGGATCTGGGTGTACAGGTACACAGGTCACTGAAAGTGGCAATGCAGGTGGAGAAGGCAGTCAAGAAGGCATACGGCATACTTGCCTTCTTCGGCCAGAGCACTGAGTTTAAAAATTGGCAAGTGATGCAGCTTTATAGAACCTTAGTTAGGCCGCACTTGGAACATAGGGGGAATTTTACCATTTTGAGTCTAAGTGCCGGATTTGGGCGTCAAATAGATCCACGTCTGGAATCCTCTTTGCAGCGCGCCCATACGCATTTTGTCGGCTCCAGCCCGATCCGCGCTGTGGGCGGGGCTTAGCGCTGGCGGACCGATCGGAGCTCAGAACTGCGCATGCGCAGTTCGAAAAAAATCTGACAGCGCGCGCCCGGGCACGAAAAAAAAAGCAGGAGTGGAGAGAGCGGCTCTCTGACGGTCATCCTCTGGTCGGGGGGGGGGGGGGGGGGGGGGGGGGGGGATGGGGGGGGAGGGGGGTGTGACCGATCATCCCCTGGGGGGGGGAGGGGAGGGGGCGGTGGTGGGAGGGGAGGGGGTGTGACCGATCATCCCCTGGGGGGGGGAGGGGAGGGGGCGGCGGTGGGAGGGGAGGGGGTGTGACCGATCATCCCCTGGGGAGGGGGGGGGGAAGGGGTGAGAGGGGAGGGGGTGTGACGTCTCATTCTCTGGGGGGTGGAGAGGGGGTGTGACGTCTCATCCTCTGGGGGGTGGAGAGGGGATGTGACGTCTCATCCTCTGGTAGGGGGGATTCCGCTGCCTGTCTGCGGCCGATCCCTCCTGGCACCATCACTGGTACACTACCAGCCACAGCCATCTCTCCCGCTCTCTCGCACCTGCAGGGAAGAGTAACCTGTGGCTGGTAGTGTATCAGTGATGGTGCCAGGAGAGATCGGCCGCAGACGGGCAGCGGAACCCCCCTGACCAGAGGATGAGACATCACACCCCCTCTCCACCCCCTCTCCCCTCCCACCCCCCCCCCCCAGAGGATGATACATCACACCCCCTCTCCACCGATTTGGCGGTAGAGTTGGGTGCACGGTTCATTAAGTCGATTTAATTGCATGCAAATGCATTTAAATTGTCAGGCCACCCGAAAACAGGCGCGAAGCTTTGGTAAAATCAGGCCCACAGTGTTCAATTCTGATCGCCACACTACCAGAAGGATGTGGAGGCTTTGGAGAGGGTACAGAAAAGGTTTACCAGGACGTTAGCTACGAGGAGAGGTTGGAGAAACTTGGTTTGTTCTCACTGGAATGACGGAGGTTGAGGGGGCGACCTGATTTATGAGGGGCATGGACAGAGTGGATAGTCAGAAGCTTTTTCCCAGGGTAGATCCTAGGGGGCATCGGTTTAGGGTCCGAGGGGTAAGGTTTAAAGGAGATGTACGAGGCAAGTTTTTTACACAGAGGGTGGTGGGTGCATGGAACTTGCTGCCGTGGGAGGTAGTGGAGGCAGATATGATAGTGACTTTTAAGGGGCGTCTTGACAAATACATGAATAGGATGAGAATGGAGGGATATGGTCCCGGGAAGGGTAGGGGGTTTTAGATCAGTCGAGTAGCTTGGTCGGTGCAGGTTTGGAGGGCCGAATGGCCTGTTCCTGTGCTATAGTTTTCTTTGTTGTTTGTTCTGTGTCACTCTCAACTGCAGATGGACAGGGAACTTGCAGGTGGTTGCTGGCAGAGTTAAATGTATCTCTGACACACATGCTGACTTTATTCCATTCGTGACTGAAATATGAGAAGACTAAGTATGGTGATTTTAAAGAGCATTACTTTGCCACGACTGCCAAGGCCTTCATGAATAGAATAAAAGTCACTAGAGATGCATGAAAATGATTTCTCAGAGGACCTCAAGAGTGCATCATCACAAGATGTACAGCCATACATCAGCGTAAATATTCCCACTTCAGTGCACCTGCTGATTTACAATTTAGAAGCATTGTATTGGTAGTAGAACAGCTGTGGAGAATTGATGTGATTGGGGGCGCAATGCTCTTCTCGTTCTGCTCAGCTGGACACAGATTCTGAACTCCGGGGGCCATCATTAAAGAGGAGAACAATAGACCTACATCAGGATCTATATGGGGTACTGACAGGTGTACTACACAAGCTATCCATAATCGTAGTCAGGATGGAGGAGTCCAACTCAAACAAAAGGGCATTGTGAAATTGCCTGCAACAGAGAGAGTGGTTGACACCATGGAGCTTCATGTCCGACTGTAGGTCCATGTAGGGCAAATCCAAAGCTGCGGCCAATGTGCCTTTGCTATAAATAGGACCACAGTTGCATTACACAGGGCCATACAAAGCATCACTGATCTTTTCTTCACCGAACTGCTCTTCAGAAGACAAGCAGAAGTGATATAGCGAGCCGGCCAGGGGAGCAGGCATGATGCTGAAAGGGGCCATGGAAGTGTAACTTGATTCACAGTGTTCCCACTTCTCACCTGTTACCACCCCCTCCCTCCCCCACCCCACCCCACCACCTCATTCCATTGCGTGAGCCTCAATCTCCCCCACCCCTCCTCAATGAGTTCCTGATATGCTGGCTGGTCTCCTGATGGCAAAATCCGACTCCGCACCGCTGCAGGTGCAGCCACCTTTGAGAAGACTGTGGCCCAAAAGGACCCCAACAGTCAGGGAAAGGACCTGAATGGTCTGCCTCAACCTTTTGTTTAAGAGGCACAGATGAGGTAGTAAGCACAAGTTAAAGGAAAAGTAATGAACCAAAAACATGCATATGGAAGTTTGACAAAATGTTATGCGGTTAAGCTTTCTTTTTTTGATAATGCCTCACATAATTTATTGATCAGCACCACTTCTACATCATTGTATCTGATGGTAATTCAGCCTTTCACTTGTTTCATGATGAGCCTCAACGTATGACAAGATCCATCGGATAAAGTGGGCAATGGGGCAATGCATAAACAAAGGGCTATTTGGAGAAGGGATTGAGGAGCAACGGAATGGCTGTTGCTACTGCTTTCATTTGTTATTTGTTCCAGTTGTATTTTATCTATGTGGGTCTCTCTGACATCCTAAACAGCAGCTGATCTTGCCATGGATGTCTCATCTCCATGTTCCTCCTCTCTCTCCTCTCTTTGTCCATGATTCCCTCATCAGCAGATGACTGGACGCGAGGTCATAGTCTTAGGATAAGGGGTAGCAAATTTAAAACAGAGTTGAAGAGAAATTACTTCTCCCAAAGGGTTGTGAATCTGTGGAATTCGCTACCCCAAAGTGTGGTGGATGCTGGGACAGTGACTAAATTTAAGGACGAGTTAGACAGATTTTTAATTGGTAATAGGTTGAAGGGTTATGGGGAGTAGGCAGGAAAATGGGGATGAGGAGTATATCAGCCATGATCAAATGGCAGAGCAGATTCGATGGGCTGAATGGCCTAATTCTGCTCCTATATCTTTTGAACTATGAACTTATGACTGATGAATGCTATTGTCATCCCCATCTGTAGACCTCTCTGTTGCACAATGTTGTGAAGGACAAAGCATGCTACTATGACTTTGGCTGTTCTCCTGGCAAGTAACAAAATCACCTCCAGAACAATCAAGGCACCTGAAGCACATCTTACTGGTTTGCTTGATGATGACCTGATGGTCATTATACCTACCTTAACCTTGAATGTTAGCGTCTAACTTAGCAATTGTAGATTGTTTTATCTCTCTGATCTCGTAAAGTTTATTTTGCATTTGTTCAAAACATGTAGAATCTTGTTGTTTAGTTCTCCGAGCAAGTGCCTTGAATCTACTTTAAAAAGTCAAAAGTCTACTTTAAATAAAATGTTACTGATCCCTAACCAAATCTTACCAAAAACCTGGGGTTCTGGTTAAAGGTCATATCATGTACAATGATGTAATAAAATCCCTGGTGGTTGATTAAAAACTCCTGGTTGATGATGGTCCTCGGATTGCTACAATGGTACACTTGATGGCACCCTGTGCCTGAGGGAAGATAGCCTACTCATTCTAGCCATTGCCATCACAAGGGGTGTTGACATAAGCTGTTACCTCAGCAAACAAACCATTTGTGACCCACCAGATACATTTATGGGCAGCCAATTGAGAAGCTCTCAAGCTATATCTGGTATCGCACTGGTAGGAGCCAGAGGAAGATAAATTGATACCTCAATTTACCATCAAACAAGACTCCCAGATCTCTTTCATTTTCATTAGACGTTACATTCTTCCCATTTAATTAATAGTGCCTACCTGGAATTTTTTGTTCACGAGTGAAGTGATTTGCATTTCTCTTCATTGAATTTCGCCTCCCAACCAGTCTGTCCAATTCTCAAGTATAACCAAATTCTCTTGTAGCTTGGGAATCTATCACCTTCATCATATCATCTTCAAATTTAGTGATTCCTTGTTCTGATTCATTTATAAAGATATTCAACAGAAGTAGTCTAAGAACAAATCTCTGTGAAATCTCACTGGTAAGATTCTCCCAGGCTTTTGATAATCCCAACACCATGGGTGGGCTCTCCCGGTCAACCAAATATATATCTATTGAGAAATATTTCCACTAAAGCCACTTCCATTGGAAGTTGGCTGTTTTTGTGATGGAGCTGAAGTGGATCACAAGCTCAGCTTGGGGCCAAATTGGATGCAGACATTGCAATGAGTCTGGCATATAAGAGAAGGTGACTTTACAGGCATTTAATGGGACAGAGAAAGTAAACCAAAATCAATACTTTAACTTGCACAAGGGCAGCAAGGTTTAGGGTTGCGAGGGTCAGTTTCAGCACAGACAACAGGGGAAGTTAAGGATGGTCAAAAGCTGGAAGAATTTGTCAAGAAGGCTGAGACCAGAACAATTTACAAGATAGCCGAATGTTGGAAGGGGAAGACAATGGTGTTGACTTCCTGGCTTGATGGAGCTGCGGGAGCTTTTTCATCTAAATCAATTTTCTGACTATAGATTATTCACAGGAATTGAACAGGAAATGTGAAAATTATAAAGACAGCTAATTGTGTGCTGGGATTCATTTAGAAGGAACAGGAGTCAAACAGCAAAAGTGTCCTAACCTCAAGAACCACTGGAGTGGGACTTGATCTCACAACAAGACTCACAAGATTAAAGTGCGATCACTGTATCACTGCAAATTTAATGGAGAAGAACATGATCCAAATCTTTAATAAGCAATCAGTACTCACATTGCCACCACACTTTTGAAGCTGGAAGGACAAGTTGGTAAGGCTATTAAAACAGCAAATAGCACCCTTAGCTTTCTAAATAGAACCAATGGAATACAAAGGTAAAGAAGTGATACTAAACTTTTATCAATCACTGGTTAGGCCCCAGCTAGAGTATTGTAACCAATACTTTTGGGAAGGATGTCAAAGCCTTCAAAAGGGTACAATGGAGATTTTCCAGAATGACACCTGGGATTAGCGACATCAGTTATATGGAGAAACTAGAGCAGCTGGAATTGTTCTCCTTAGAACAAAGAAGGTTAAGGGAAGATTTAATAGAGGTGCTTAAAACTTTAAATGTGTCTAAGACACAGCAACAGCTGTAATATTTTTAAAATTCTAACTGGAGTAGATACAGGTAAAATGAGAAGGTCAGGCCCAGGTGTGTGGAACAGACTCCCAAATAAAAAGAAACAATGACATTTATATAATGCCTTTCATTATCAAAGATGTCGCAAAGCACTTTACAGCCAATAAAGTATTTCTGAAACGTAATCACAGTTGTTATGCAGGAAACACAGCAATCAATTTGCACACAGTAAGACAGCACCTCAATTCAACATCTGATCTGAATGGTGGATAAGACAAATATTGATTAGCTTATTTTAAAATGAAGAGTTGGGTAGTTAATAAGACATTCTTATATCATTGTTGTCATGGTTACTAATAAGACAATATTGGACAAGCAGTTATTGCTTGATTTATTACGGTTCAAAACAGCACAGAATCAGCTGTTTACAATTTGTACCTAGCAACCTGACTCACTCCAATCTGGATCTAATTGCCTAATGGCTGGCTACTCAAACAAAGTAAGAAGCCTCACAACACCAGGTTAAAGTCCAACAGGTTTATTTGGTAGCACAAGCCATAAGCTTTCGGAGCGCTGCTCCTTCATCAGGTGAGTAGGAGTTGTGTTCACAAACAGGGCATATAAAGACACAGACTCGATTTACAAGATAATGGTTGGAATGCGAGTCTTTACAGGTAATCAAGTCTTAAAGGTACAGACAATGTGAGTGGAGAGAGGGTTAAGCACAGGTTAAAGAGATGTGTATTGTCTCCAGCCGGGACAGTTAGTGAGATTTTGCAAGCCCAGGCAAGTTATGGGGGTTACAGATAGTGTGACATGAACCCAAGATCCCAGTTGAGGCTGTCCTCATGTGAGCGGAACTTGGCTATCAGTTTCTGCTCAGCGATTCTGCGTTGTCGTGTGTCGTGAAGGCCGCCTTGGAGAACGCTTACCCAAGGATCAGAGGCTGAATGCCCGTGGCCGCTGAAGTGTTCCCCAACAGGAAGAGAACACTCCTGCCTGGTGATTATCGAGCAGTGTTCATTCATCTGTTGTCGTAGCATCTGCATGGTCTCCCCAATGTAACAGCCTTCAAGAGAACAGTGACCACGACACCACACAATCCTGCCACAGCAACCTCTGCAAGACGTGCCGGATCATCGACACGGATGCCATCATCTCACGTGAGAACACCATCCACCAGGTACACGGTACATATTCTTGCAACTCAGCCAACATTGTCTACCTGATACGCTGCAGGAAAGGATGTCCCGAGGCATGGTACATTCGGGAGACCATGCAGATGCTACGACAACGGATGAATGAACACCGCTCGACAATCACCAGGCAAGAGTGTTCTCTTCCTGTTGGGGAACACTTCAGCGGTCACGGGCATTCTCGATGGGCCAAGTGGCCTAATTCTGTTCCTATGCCTTATGGTCTTATAGTAGGAGCAGGAGGGTAGCAAGAGAAAGAGTAGCCCGCTCAACGACAATGAAGGGAGGTTATGCATGGAGCCACAGGAAGTGGGTGAGATCCTTAATGAGTACTTTGTATCGGTATTCACTAAGGAGAAGGACATGATGGATGTTGAGGTCAGGATAGGTGTGTGAACACTCTAGAGATTGTTAATATATCGAAGGAGGAAGTATTGGGTATCCTAAATTGCATTAAGGTAGACAAGTCCCCAGGCTGGAGAGGATCTATCCCAGGTTACTGGGGGAGGCAAGGGGAAAAATAGCTAGGCCTTAACAGATATCTTCGCATCCTCTTTGACCATAGGTAAGGTTCCAGAGTACTGAGGAATAGCCAGTGTTGTTCCCTTGTTTAAGGAAGGAAGCAAGGATAATCCAGGAAATTATAGGCCGGTGAGCTTGACGTCAGTGGTGGGGAAGCTTTTGGAGAAGGTACTGAGGGACAGGATATATGCATATTTGGAAGAAAATGGACTAGTTAGTGATGGGCAGTATGGTTTTGTACGGGGAAGTTCATGTCTCACCAACTTGATTGAGTTTTTTGAAGTGGCGACAAAGATAATTGATGAGGGAAGGGCTGTGGATGTAGTTTATATGGACGTTAGTAAAGCATTTGACAAGTTCCCACATGGCAGACTGGTACAAAAACTAAAATCACATGGGATTCAGGGCAGGCTGGCTAGATGGATACAGAACTGGCTTGAGAGTGGGGGTGGATGGGTGTTTTTCAGAATAGCGATCTGTAACTTGTGGTGATCCGCAGGGATCAGTGTTGAGACCTCTGTTGTTTGTAGTATATATAAATGATCTGGAAGAAAATGTGGGTGGTCTGATTAGTAAATTTGTGGATGACACGAAGATTGGTGGAGTTGCTGATAATGCCGGGGTTTGTCAGAGGATACAACAGGATATAGATAGACTGGAGACTTGGGCACAGAAAAGGCAGATGGAGTTTAACCCAGACAAATGTGAAGTGATGTATTTTGAAGGATCAAATTTAGATATGAATTATACAAATGGCAGAACCCTTAGGAACATTAACACCCAGAGGGATCTGGGCGTGCAGGTCCACAGTTCCCTAAAAGTGGCAACACAGGTGGCCAAGGTGTTTGAGAAGTTATATGGCATGCTTGCCTTCTTCAGTTGGGCCTCTGAGTACAAGAGTTGGGAAATCGTGTTGCAGCTATATAAAACCTTGGGTAAGCCACATTTTGAGTATTGTGTGCAGTTCAGGTCATCCACAACCAGAAGGGTGTGGAAACTTTGGAGAGAATGCAGAGAAGGTTCACCAGGATGTTGCCTGGTCTTGGGAATGTTGACCTCGGGGCGGCATGGTGGCACAGTGGTTAGCACTGCTGCCTCACAGCGCCAGGGACCTGGGTTCAATTTCGGCCTCGGGTCACTGTCTGTGTGGAGTTTGCACATTCTTCCCGTATCTGGGTGGGTTTCCTCCGGGTGCTCCAGTTTCCTCCCACAGTCCAAAGATGTGTGGGTTAGGTTGATTGGCCATGTTAAATTGCCCCTTAGTTTCCAAAGATGTGCGGGTTAGGTTGATTGGCCATGTTAAAATGACCCTAGTGTCAGGGGATTAGCAGGGTAAATATGTGGGGTTGCGGGAATAGGGCCTGGGTGGGATTGTGGTCGGTGCAGACTCGATGGGCCAAATGGCCGCCTTCGGCACTGTATGGATTCTATGATTCTATGATGATTATGAGGAGGGGTTGAATAAACTAGAATTATCTTCACTGGAAAGACGGAGGCTGAGGGGAGACCTGATCAAGGCCTACAAAATTATGAGAGGCATAGACAGGGTGGATAATCGGAGGCTTTTTCCTCGGGCGTAAGTGTCAATTACGAGGGGATCAGGTTCAAGGTGAGAGAGGGAAAGTTTAAGGGAGATGTACGGGGGAATGTTTTTCACACAGAGAGTGGTGGGTGCCTGGAACGCGCTGCCAGAGGAGGTGGTGGAAGCAGACACACTAGCAACATTTAAGAGGCATCTGGATGGGTACATGAAAAGGGAGGGAATAGAAAGATACAGATTGAGTAAGGGCAGAAGATATTTTTAAGTTTAGTTCGAGCATCATGATTGGCACAGGCTTGAAGGGCGGAGGCAGACCATGCAAAAGTCAGTTGACGGGCAGGAATCTCCGGCCTTGGGGTGAACGTAGCCGGAAAATCCCACCCCAGACCTACAATAATGTGGTTGACTTTTAACCATCCTCTGAAACGGCCCAGCAAGCCATTCAGTTCGAGAGCAATTAGGGATTGCCAGCAACACCCAACTTTCATGAAAGAATAAAGGAAAGAGAACATGGGTGTGCTCTGCACAGTGCGGCTGAGTAATTATCAGTTACAAGTGGCTGACCTCATCACCTTGAACACAGGGTGGAGCTCAAATACTCTACCTGATAATGCAAATCACCGGAAAGAGAAAGGAGGAGGTAGAAAAATGACAAAACTAATAGATGATTTGGTATGGCATTGTGGTATTTATGACACTGGGCTGTCCAAATTTTCTTGTGGTAAATTGAGAAACTAAATGTGATAATACGCAAATTGTGGAAAGGCACCAGGAAATAAATGATCAAAATCTAACTGGCTCTCTGTGGACTTTTGGGGAGGGAGCCTGTCACCCATCTCTGGACTCCCCTATATGTGGCTCCAATCCCACAGCATCTGGTCAATGCCCCCGAGGGCAATTACGGGTGGATAATGAACACAGCTTTGCTGATTCACCCAAGTACAACAATAAAAATGAAAGATTAATTTTATCCCATTAGGTCACGTACTGCACATTACTGCGAAGCCCCAAACCAAAGCCAAATATGGTCCTCGATTTTTCTCAGTGACCTACAGTAAATCCTCGCCACTGGTGTAAATGACAGAGAATGCAGCATAGAAGGAGCTAAATGGATGAAACAAAGATCGAAGTGGACCGGAATTCATCCAAAACAGTGTGCAAACTGCATTGCTTCAATTCTGGCCTCCTGAACATCTCTAATCTCCTTCATTATTGAAAAGAACAGGGGAGAGGAGGACACAGAGACAGAGAGCAGCATCTAAAAGAACGGGAGAGAGGAGGATCCAGAGACAGATAGCAGCATCTAAAAGAAAGGGAGACAAGAAGATCCAGAGACAGACAGCAACACCGAAAAGAGTGTGAGAGAGGAGGATCCAGAGACAAGACAGCAGCATCTAAAAGAACGGGAGAGAGGAGGATCCAGACAGAGTACAGTATCCAAAAGAATGTGAGAGAGGAGGATCCAGAGACAGACAGCAGCATCTAAAAGAGCCACAGACTGAACACATTCTGAGAAAAATCAATGAGATGTCACAGGAAAACAGGTTACTTCTGAGTATTTTCTCATTTATCTTTCAAAACCTGAATAATTTTAATAATTGCTTTATAAGCAATACCAATAGCGATGAAGCTAATTTGACTGGCTGGTGAGTGTTTCCTCTTCATCTCAACATGGGAATTTCAATCAGGTAAGTAGAACACTTAGTGAAATAATAAAATAAGCAAAGGCAGAAATAGAGACATCATATAAAATGTAATCAGTAAATTAATAAATGAATTAAATACTGTAAAGATGGCAGGGCAGGTGATGTGTGGCAACTGCAGAATGTGGGAGCTCATGTGGACAGCTTTTTATCGTTTCATGAGATGTTGACATCACCAGCATTTATTGCCCATCCCTAATTGCCCTTAAGAAAGCTTCCTGAATTACTGCAGTTCAATATTTCGTAGTTACATATTTAAAGTTTATTTATTAGTCACAAGTAAGGCTTACATTAACACTGCAATGAAGTTACTGTGAAATTCCCCTAGTCGCCACACTCCGGCACCTGTTCGGGTCAATGCACCTAACCAGCACGTCTTTCAGAGTGTGGGAGGAAACCAGGGCATCCGGAGGAAACCCATGCAGACACGGGGAGAACGTGCAAACTCCACACAGACAGTGACCCAAGCCGGGAATCAAACCCGGGTCCCTGGTGCTATGAAGCAGCAGTGCTAACCACTGTGCTACGTGCCGTCCACTCCCAAAATGTAAATGTTGTTAGGGAGGAAGTTCCAAGATTTTGACCCAGTGTCAGTGAAAGAACAGAGCTATAGTTCCAAGTCAGGATGGTGTGTGACATGCAGGGGAACTTGCAAGTGGTGTGTTCCCATGTGTCTGCTGCCCTTGGCCCTATTGATGGTAGAAGTTGGGGGTTTGGAAGCTAATGTTGAAAGAAACTTGGTGAGTTGCTGCAGTGCATCTTATATATGGTAATCATTACTGTTGCATATTGGAGAATGACACTAGGAAGTACGGAGGGTTAAACACAATGGATTTTTATTTACAGATGCGTGTTCTCTGACATGGCTGCTTCTTCTCCACCTGTTTCCCACACTAGGGACTTGACATAATTTCTGGTGAGTACATGAATACATTAATACAGCAAAGCTCAGTAAGCCAATAAGAAATATATAAATACATAACAATTGCTGCCACAGTGTGTCAGTGGTGAAGGGGGTAAATGCTGAATGTGGTGGATGGGGTGCCAGTCAAGTGGGATGCTTTGTCATTCCACTGAAAATGTTATTCTTCTCTAGCATTGTTGGAGCTACAATCATCCAAGTGGAGAATATTCCATCACACTTTTGTCTTGTGCCTTGTAGTTTTTACAGAATTTTGGGGACGGTCAGGAGGTGAATCATAGAATCCCTACACTACCGACTCTCCTGACAAAGCATCCACTTGAAAGCACTGTCGAAGACACTTTACATCACTTTGTTGATGATCAAGTGTAGACTGATGGGGTGGCAATTGGCTGTGCTGGATTTGTCCTGCTTTCTGTGGACAGGACATACCTGGACAATTTTCCACATTGCCGGATAGATGGTAGTCTTGTAGCTGCACAGCTTGGATAGGGACATGGTTAGTCCTGGGGCACAAGTCTTCAGTACGATTGCTGGAATATTGCCAGATATAGCCTTTGCAGTATTCAGTGCCTTCAGCCATTTCTTGATATCACTTGAAGTTAATTGAATTTGTTGAAGACTGACATCTGTGAGTCTGGGGACCTCAGGAGGAGAAGGAGATGGATTATCTTCCAGCTGATGATGGCTGCAAATGCTTCGACCTTGTCCTTTGCATTGATGTGCTGGGCACCACCATCATTGAAGACACTAGGTCAAAATCCTGAAATTCCGTCCCTAAGAGTGCTGTGGGTGTTCCTACACCATATGGACTGCAGAATTTTAAAGTGGCAGTTCACTATCATCTTCTCAAGGACAATTAGGGATGGGCAACAAATGTTGGCCTAAGGAGATACGAGAGGCAAGTGTTTTTTACACAGAGGGTAATAAGTGCCTGGAATGCACTGCCAGAGGAGGTGAGAGAAGCAGATACAATCACAACGTTTAAGAGGCATCTTGACAGATACATGAATAGGCAGGGAATAGAGGGATACAGACCACATAGGGGCAAAAGGTATTTAGTTTAGAAAGGTTTCATGTGTCAGCGCAGGCTTGATGGGCTGAAGGGCCAGTTTCTGTGTTGCACTGTTCTTTGTTCTTTGTAGACAGTGATGCCCATACCCCATGAATGAATTTTTAAAAACAGACAAAATTCAGAGGCCAGGTACAGCACTTGAAGGAGGCCATTTGGTTTTCGTCAGCTTTCTGCAAGAGCAACTCAGCCAGACACACTCCCCTGCCTTTTCCCCATCGTCCACCCTCAAACCATACCCCAGATTGAGATAACTTCGCATAGAACGGGGATTGAATGCTGGGACCTTCTCAGTTGGTATGACTCATAACTGCACTGGGAGGATCATTTTCAATTTCACCTTCTGAGTAATAATGTGGCAAAGTGATTGCTCACCCGCTGTCAACTGCCGTTCATCAACTGACTCTTTCATCATTAGCAGTTTCCTAAGCCAAACTTCTATGAGTCCCTCCACAATACTCTCTGACTCTCCAACCAACTTCCTTTCTTATTTAAGAATGCGTTACTTTGACCCAGTATTTGGTCCTTCCATCAATATCTCTCACTTTGGTGCAGTACCGGTTTCTTTTGCATTTCTTTCAAGTGCCTAAGGATCTTTAACTCCTTACATAATAGGATCAGGTGCAGGCTGTGCAGCCTGTTCTGCTATTCAATTAGAAACCAACGTTGATCTGAGCTTCAACTCCATGTATTTGCCTCTTTTGCCATACTCCTTGATAAACTTACTCAACAAGTATCAATCTATCTCGGTTTTGAAAATTTCAATTTATCCGTGGGACCTTCTGATTTCACTTCCCAAGATTAGAGATGCCATCTGCAAGCAAATAGCTGGTGTTTCGGAACATGAGGCAGCCAGTGACATTGGAGCAGAGTACAAGCAATACTCAAACATTGGAGCGATAGAGACAGTCTGCAGCAACACGTGGCTTAGTGAGACCAAATAAGAAAGAAAATAGCTTGCATTTCTATAGGACATCCTCAGGACACCCCAAAGTGCTTCATAGCTGTTATGATGTATCTGCTCTGGCCCTACCTACCATTGCCCAAACTGAATGGCTTATGGGACTACTTCAGAGGGCACTTCCAGACTTCAGCTTTGGAATTCCCTCCCTAAACCTCTGCTCCTTCCAAATCCTCCTGAAAAGCTACTTCTGTGACTAAGTTTTTTTTAATCATCTGAAAATCACCTTTCTCTGTGAGTGTCGATTTCTGCGTGATTACCCTTCTCTGAAACACCTTGCAATGGTTTCCTTTGTTAACGGGTGGGATTTTCCAGTCAATTGTCTTCTGACCACTCTCCAAGTTTTACGGCTAGCCTAACTGGAAAATCCCGGCCCTGTGTTTCTATATAAATGCATGTTGTGGCTGTCCCTTTTGTTCTCCAAACATGAAGGGTTTTTTTTAAATGGGGGAAGAAGCGAATGTGAATGGATAAAGTTAATATTGCACTGGAGGATTCCCTGGAAAATCCGAAAGGATTTCAGTCCAAAGATGTGCGGGTTAGGTTGATTGGCCATGCTAAAATTGCTCCTTAGCGTTCTGAGATATGTAGGTTAGAGGGATTAGTGGGTATAATATATGGGGGTAGGGCCTGTGTGGGATTGTGGTCAGTGCAGACTCGATGGGCCGCATGGCCTCTTTCTGTACTGTAGGGTTTCTATGATTTCTATGGTTTCTATGATTTTGGGAAAGTTTCGGGGAAACTAACCTATGACCATATTATCCACAATCTTCTAGCATCCAACCAATGAAATAAGCCACTCTGCGTGACTGTCTTGTGATAAACTTTCCTACACTGGCTATGACTTTTGGTTCTTTCACTCTGAATTAAATAGGACAGGTTTTGTGTCTGAAGGGGCAATTAGGCATGTGGACGATTTGGCCTATGCCATATCATTCCCCTTGAGTGAACCAAACATTGGGCCCTCCTGGCATTTTTTAATGATCTCAGGTGTTGCACCTCCACACTTTCAGTCAAAGTTTTATTTACACGTTTATTACTGACATTTCAACCATAAATTGGTCTTGCTTAGTTTGACGCTGTACACCCTTTTCCTATTGTTGCAAAATAGTTTCATGTAGTTTTCTACACTTATTTACAATCTTAAGTATCTCTTAAATGTTATCTTTCAGGTACATCCTTTTAAAGTGGTAAGCTCTTCCCTCTAGAACTCTCTTCATAAACTACTTCACCTTGCATCCTCATGCCTGTATTTAAAGGCATCTTTAAATTTCTATTGCAGTGGCCCTGTCTTCCACCCTTCTTCCTACTTAAACTTATTTCTTGTCTTGCTCAATGTGCACAGAAACGAAACTGCTCATGTTTTCACATCCAAAAATGCAAAATAATGAATTATGTGCAAGACATTTTCTGATCAATACAAATGATGCAGCTTTAGTTACAACAGCACTTATCTGTCTTCACTCTCAGCATGAGTGCTTGTTTTCATATCAGAGGCAAGATCTTTTGTCTGAGTTTTTCATGAGAAAATAATCCAAATGATGAAACTTGACACCAAAACAAGTGGTGAAAATTCTAGAATGCCATGCAACGAAACAGAATTTTAACTTATTAGGGGTGATTCTCCGACCTCGCCACGCCATCCTCAGAGAATACCATGCGGGTCTAAAAATCGGTTTCACGTCTATTGCCAAACAGTTTGCAATTCTCCCAGCCCCTTTCTAATGACGCAAACCAGATCGCACCAAGAAAGGGTACAAGGTGATTATCTTATTTAACGTAGCATTAAAATGTATATAGACTGTTCAAATCCCAGCACACGGAAGTCCCCAGCTTTTGAGTGCGGCGCGGTAACGGCGAGAATCACTAGTGGTCTCCACTAGAGGAGACATGGTGCTCTGGCCATGCCAGGGAGATGGGGGGGGGGGCTCGGAGGCCAGGTCGTCGGGAGCATGGCTGGGCAGTGCCAATCAGGCAGTGCATATCTGGCCGAGCTCATGTTGCACACTGACGGTGCCCACCAGACACCCCAACAGTTGCCACCACAAACTCCAGCAGCGGTCACCAGACACTGCGGCAGTGCTAGTTGGGCACTGCCAATGTGTCTGGGGCAGTGCCAGTGTGCCAGGAGCAATGCCAAGGGAGTGGGGGCTACGCAGGGGGTCTATGACAGTGGGCTATGCAGGGGGGGGGTCATGCAGGGGTGGATCATGTCGTGAATGATGATAGGGGGGCATGCTGGGAGTAATGATATGGGGGGCATGTCGGGGGTCACAATGGGGAACCCATTGGGAGGGCCTCGATGCCGGTGATCCATGTCAGGGAGGGGGGTGGGGAAAATGCTGCCAATGAGGGGGGTGATCCTGATGTCCATTGGGAAAAGGAGAGGGTCTTCCATTGCACTGTGAGGGGCGCCCTTGCAAAAGGGCACCTGAGTGCTCTGAAGCTGGGCTCACTGGCATGTTTAGGGCCCACTCCCCCATACTAGCACAAAACTCCTAACTGTCCAAAAAAGTGATTGAGTGTGGGAGGATGCACGCCTGAGAGCCTGGCGCGGATCACTCCATTATTCTTGCCGTTATTACGCAGTTTTTTTGGGAGAATTCCACCCATTGTACCATAAAGCTGTGACATTTGTCTGTAGGCCTACATCCAAGATGATTGAAGTTGGCGGTGCCAGAAATTATAGTAGTTGTGACGGGCTATATTATGGAGCTCTTTGTCAGCTTTTCTGAAGCTTTTGAGCTTAGCACAGCATGTATGGCAATCTCCGAATTTCAAAGGTGCAAAATTTGAATAATTATTTTCTGATTCAGTCTCATGTTTTCTCCTACACTTTGAACCTCGGTGGAATCAAGCACTATGGCTTTCACCTAGGTTTCTCAAATTTAGAGGGGGTGTATTTGCATTTACTTCCTGCCTCAAAAGGTTGAAATGCCTCAAAGATGTTCACAAAAATGAACTATTTCTTTTCAAATGCAGTCATGGTCGATATGTCGGCAAATGGCAGCCATTTTGCTACCGCAGCATTCCAAACATAAGGTTAAGATTAATCACTAGTTATCTGTTCATTTTAGGCGAGGGAGGAGTGATAGAATAGGAGAATTAAAAGCTTCTTAAATAATGTCATTTTTCATCTTACCCATAGGGATGGATTTTTGATTTAAAGTTTTTTTTTAAAAGGGTGAATAACAGTCAGCTCAAATTTGACTATTTCTTAGCATTCTCAAATTGAACAGTGAGTTAGTCTGAAGTTGACAAACTTTGCATGTTGGGATTTAGCAATGCATACTTCCCTGTACTCTGCCTGCCTCACTTCCTCATCCTATAATGCAGAGTCCATTTTTGGTCAATGCAGTGGTTTGCCTTCCAGCTACCCAATTTTAGCCTCACCACTGGGTAGGTCCATGAATGTCCAAATGTATAACTTGGACTGATAAATATTTAAAACAAAAGCACTTTGATTAGAAATAGTGGAGGGGGTTTGGTGGCACAGTGGATAATGTCCCTGGCTAGCCATGTATTGGAAAGAAAGTTGGAGCCTCTTCCATCACTATCCATAGCTCCAGACTACAACAGGTAGGTAAAAGTGCATGGTGCCCAGCAACCTGGTCTCCCTCAGTGAACTGTAACCCACCCCTACCAAGAGATGGTGGAAGTAGCTAACATCAAGCCATTTCCTTTAGAAAATAATGTTTTGGGTTATAGTCATTGATTAATTTGAAGTGTGGCACATAAGTGTTAGGGATATAAAGGTGACCACACTCCCAGAGCTTTCCACCACTGGAATCTTCCCAGTATCACATCTGGGTAGTAGATCAATTGATAAAAGTCAGATTGCCACAATTAGACATGCATCACCAGATTACCTGGACGGTAAATGGCTAAATAGATTTTGACTTCTTCTCAACTAGCAAATCCTATACTAAACATAGAAACTAGAATCAGGAGTAGGCCATTCAGCCGTTCGAGCCTGCACCGCCATTCATTATGATCATGGCTGATCATCAAATTCAATATCCTGATTCCCTCTCCCTCCATATCCCTTGATCCCTTTAGGCCCAAGAGCTATATCTAATTTCGTCTTGAAATCAGACAACATTTTGGCCTCAACTACATTCTGTGGTAGTGAATTCCACATATTCACCACCCTCTGGGTGAAGAAATTTCTCTTCACCTCAGTTCTAAAAGGTTTACCCCTTATCCTCAAACTATGACCCCCTAGTTCTGGACTCCCCCATCATTGGTAACATTCTTTCTGAATCTACCCAGTCTGACCCTGTTAGAATTTTCTAAGTTTCTATGAGATCCCCTCTCACTCTTCTAAACTCCAGTGAATATAATCCTAACCAACTTAATCTATCCTCATATGACAGACCTGCCATCCCAGGAATTAGCCTGGTAAACCTTCACTGAAATCCCTCTATAGCAAGGACATTCTTCCTCAGATAAGGACTCCAAAACTGCACACAATATTCCAGATGTGGCCTCATCAACGCCTTATGCAATTGCAGCAAAACATCCTTATCCCTATTCTCAAATCCTCTCGCTATGAAGGCCAATGTACCATTTGCCTTCTTTACTGCCTGCTGTACCTGCGTGCTTACTTTCAGCAACTGATGCACGAGGACTCCAAGGTCACGTTGACTATCCACCTCTCTCAATTTATACCCACTCAAGTAATAATCTGTCTTCCTATTTATTGCTACCGAAGTGGATAACCTCACGTTTATCCACATTATACTGCATCTGCCAAGCAGATGCCCACACACTCAGCCTGTCCAAGTACCTGGAAGCATTTCTGCATCCTCTACACAACTCATCCTCACATCCAACTTTATATCATCTGCAAATTTGGAGATAATACATTCAGTTCCCTCTTCCAAATCATTAATATATATTGTGAACAGTTGGGGTCTTAGCACAGATCCCTGCGGAACCCCACTCGTCACTGATTGCCAATCAGAAAAAGACCCATTTATGCCAACTCTTTGCTTCCTATCTGCTAACCAGCTTTCTATCCATCTCAAGACATTACCTGCAATCCCATGTGCTTTAACTTTACATAATAGTCTGTTAGAACAAAGAACAAAGAACAAAGAACAGTACAGCACAGGAAACAGGCCCTTCGGCCCTCCAAGCCTGTGCCGCTCCTTGGTCCAACTAGACCAATCGTTTGTATCCCTCCATTCCCAGGCTGCTCATGTGACTATCCAGGTAAGTCTTAAACAATGTCAGCGTGCCTGCCTCCACCACCCTACTTGGCAGCGCATTCCAGGCCCCCACCACCCTCTGTGTAAAAAACGTCCCTCTGATATCTGAGTTATACTTCGCCCCTCTCAGCTTGAGCCCGTGACCCCTCGTGATCGTCACCTCCGACCTGGGAAAAAGCTTCCCACTGTTCACCCTATCTATACCCTTCATAATCTTGTACAACTCTATTAGATCTCCCCTCATTCTCCGTCTTTCCAAGGAGAACAACCCCAGTCTACCCAATCTCTCCTCATAGCTAAGACCCTCCATACCAGGCAACATCCTGGTAAACCTTCTCTGCACTCTCTCTAACGCCTCCACGTCCTTCTGGTAGTGCGGCGACCAGAACTGGACGCAGTACTCCAAATGTGGCCTAACCAGCGTTCTATACAGCTGCATCATCAGACTCCAGCTTTTATACTCTATACCCCGTCCTGTAAAGGCAAGCATACCATATGCCTTCTTCACCACCTTCTCCACCTGTGTTGCCACCTTCAAGGATTTGTGGACTTGCACACCTAGGTCCCTCTGTGTTTCTAGACTCCTGATGACTCTGCCATTTATTGTATAACTCCTCCCTACATTATTTCTTCCAAAATGCATCACTTCGCATTTATCCGGATTAAACTCCATCTGCCACCTCTCCGCCCAATTTTCCAGCCTATCTACATCCTGCTGTATTGCCCGACAATGCTCTTCGCTATCCGCAAGTCCAGCCATCTTCGTGTCATCCGCAAACTTGCTGATTACACCAGTTACACCTTCTTCCAAATCATTTATATATATCACAAATAGTAGAGGTCCCAGTACAGAGCCCTGCGGAACACCACTGGTCACAGATCTCCAGCCGGAAAAAGACCCTTCGACCACTACCCTCTGTCTCCTGTGGCCAAGCCAGTTCTCCACCCATCTAGCCACTTCTCCTTGTATCCCATGAGCCTTAACCTTCTTAACCAACCTGCCATGTGGGACTTTGTCAAATGCCTTACTGAAATCCATATAGACGACATCCACGGCCATTCCTTCATCAACCGTTTTTGTCACTTCCTCAAAAAACTCCACCAAATTTGTAAGGCACGACCTCCCTCTTATAAAACCATGCTGTCTGTCACTAATGAGATTGTTCCATTCTAAATGCACATACATCCTGTCTCTAAGAATCCTCTCCAACAACTTCCCTACCGCGGACGTCAAGCTCACCGGCCTATAATTTCCTGGGTTATCCCTGCTACCCTTCTTAAACAACGGGACCACATTCGCTATCCTCCAATCCTCAGGGACCTCACCCGTGTCCAAAGAAGCGACAAAGATTTCCGTCAGAGGCCCAGCAATTTCATCTCTCATCTCCCTGAGCAGTCGAGGATAGATGCCATCAGGCCCTGGGGCTTTGTCAGTTTTAATGTTCCCTAAAAAACCTAACACTTCCTCTCTTGTAATGGAGATTTTCTCTAACGGAATGGAGATTTTCTGTTATGTGAGACCTTGTCAAAAGCCTTCTGAAAGTCTAAATAGACCACATCCACTGGTTCTCCTCGGTCAATTCTACTAATTACATCCTCAAAAAATTATAATAAATTCGTCAAGCATGATTTCCCTTTTATAAATCCATGCTGACTTTGTCTGATTATACCACTGCCTTCCAAATGCCGAGTTATGAAATCCTTGATAATTGGCTCCAGCAACTTCCCCAGTGCCAATGTTAAGCTCACTGGTCTATAGTTCCCTGTTTTCTCTCTATCTCCTTTTTGAATAGCGGGCTTACATTAGCTACCCTCCAATCTGTAAAAACTATTCCAGAGTCCAAAGAATTTTGGAAAATAACCACCAATGGATCTACTATTTTCTGGGCCACTTCCTTAAGTACTCTGGGATGAAAATTTTCAATCCCATCAATTTCCCCAAAACCATTTCTCTACTAATGCTGATTTCCTTCAGGTCCTTCCTAAAACATGTTTCTCTCAGCAGTTCTGGTACATTATTCATGTCTTCCTTTGCGAAGACTGAAGGAAAGTGCAAGTTTAATTCTTCTGCCATTTCTTTATTCCCCGTTATGAATTCTCCCATTTCTGACTGTAAGGGGCCTACATTGTTTTGTCAATCTTTTTCTCTTTACATATCTATAGAAACTTTTACAGTCAGTTTTTATGTTCCCTGCTAGCTTACTTTCATATTCTATTTTTCCCTTCTTAATCCCTTGGTCTTCCTTTGCTGAATTTGAAACTGCTCCCAATCCTCAGGCCTATTGCTGTTTCTTGCCAATTTGTATGCTTCTTCCTTGAATCTGATACTATCTCTAATTTCCCTTGTAAGCCATGGTTTGGCCACAATTCCCTTCCAACTCTTGCGCCAAGCAGGAATAAACAACTTCTGGAGTTCACCTATTCGTTCTTTAGTTTATGGGAATATATATTTCCTTTGCTTGCAAAAGCTCATTAAAAGGTTATCATAAGGTTGTTAATCCGGACACTGCGGGTGGTGATTCTCCCAAAAACATTCTAAGTGCCGAATTTGCATAAAAACTCAGCATAACTCCTGCTGATCTTTTTAGTGGGATTTTCAAATGAATCTCTCACACTCTGAGCATTGCAAAGTGCCTCGCAGAGGTTCACGCTGGAAATCTGTGGGTGGGGCCTATTCCTACTGGAGAGGCCGGCAGCATAGCGCTGAACGGACCACTGCGCATGCGCCGATCTGTCACTGCCGAGATCGGCGCATGCCCCGCACTGCCGGCGTCCCGATCGCTGGCCAGCTCAATCGCTTGCCATCCCTGCAACTCCGCATCGCTGCCCTTGCTGACTCCCCCCCCCAACTCCCGAAACCCACGACAGTCCCAACCCCCTCCCCCCGCCGCCCCACCGAATCGCCCCCTGGACCTCCTTCCAGCAGAACTTTTTGTTCATCTCCAAAAGTGTTTAAATCTTTTTTTTTACATCCAACTCAACATGCAGACAGGAAAGGATGGGATCTGTGACACTGCAGATTATGACTTTCAGAGGCAACTGTGGAGCTTGAATCCATATTCTTCTGAGCCTGGGTTCTCCCAACTGAGACAAGATGAGGCAAATTGTAGATGATTACAACACAGTTTCTTACAAAGCATGAGTTATAAGTTCAACATGACTCGACATTGTGTGGGGTGCAAGGGGGAGGTGGTTGTAGGATGTGAAATGCTAACATGTAGCTGCCCAGAACCGTTGTAATGCTACATACAGATGAAATATCAATTTTATCATTTGTAAGTGATAGAACTCAAGTCAGCAATTTAATCTGATTCATCCAAATTTTCTTATCAGTCAGTCTTCAAGTTAAATGATTAACAAAGTAAAAACTTGGATACAGTCAAATATCCAAATCTTCCAATTTATTTTTTAACTGAACCTGTAACAGAGTTATTGCCAGTGCCTCAATACACCAAAGGCTGGAGTGCGCAGGTGACACGCACTGTTCAGCTTCACATCTGAAGCATGAATATTTGGGCGAGGAAAGCTGGTTACTATGACACCACTGGAAAAGATCAGTGATTCTGCACTTCCCAGGAGCAAGCTGTGCCCAGCTGTGGTAATTTGTATGACAGTGTTCTGGCCCCATCTCTGCCCCCCCCCCCCCCCCCCGCACCTCCCCCCCCCCCCCCCCCCCGCACCCCCCCCCCCAAACTACCAACATTTAAAATAAATAAAGGATGTAAATAAATACATATACATTACAGTCCGTGGTTGCAAACACACACCTGCCAGCGAAAATACAACCAAGTATGAATTGAATCGCTCTGTGAGTGCTTGTGTAGTTGGGAATATACACAATTACAGGGAAGTTACAGCAGAGCAAATGTATGTAACTAGCACAACATTAATTTTAAAGAAGGTCTGGGCATGAAACCACGCTACAACAACACATTGCATGCTCAATTGGTCTCCAAAACACCATTCATCTTTGATAGACCCAGGAATAATAAATGAGCAGACTAATCTATAATATTAAGGAGGAGATTGCATCACTTGCTCCATTGTATATATCCTGAAGCTACTTGTTTCCACCATCACCCTGCTGCCCCACACCCCCAACCGCCATCCCCCAATCTCCTACACTCCACCTACTTAACCACTCTTAGACTCAGGTCAAGAGTTCGGTCAGTTCACTCCTCCTTGAAATGGCATTTTTACTAAGTGTCAGATAGCACAGAGGGAAGTGTGGCACAATGACATTAGAAACTACAGCACTGACCCACAAATTATCACACTCCAGGCTCAGTGTTAGTTTCTAGTTTCATTGTAATTAGGAGGAACATGAAAAGGAAGTAAATAAGAAACTGGGCAGATGGCTTTGTTGAAAAGGGGAAGAAGAAAGGGAAAAGAGGGAGGGAAGAAGGGAGAGAAGGAAGCACTAGGGGAGAGGAGAGGGGGTGGGGAGGAGAGAAGCAAGAGGAAACAAAGCAGGAAAAGGAAAAAAAAAGAATTCTACATTTGGTTGAGATCGTGACTCCTAATGAAGGCTGGATCGATGCACATGGAAAGGCATTAAAGGTGAGAATAAGATTTTGTGATGCCTTTCAGGAATAAATATTGGCTGCCTAGGCACACCAATGAAGAAAAACCAACAGAATGGGTTTGATAGTGGAGGGCTGGCGTTGGATCTACTCCAGAGGGATGTGCCAGCACCTTCAAGAGGAGGAGAGGAGGAAGCTGATGCTTTCAGTACATGCAGCCTCCAACAGCTTATGCTACTGGTTATGCCTCAAATTGAGAGACAAACACATGTCAGCTTCCCCTTTGAAAGCCACAATACCAGAGGAAAGGAAAGTAAGTAACATTGAAAGATTGGCACATTGTTTATTAAGAAAAACCATGCTCTGCAATATCAGTTTTCCTGTTTCCAGTCAACCACAATAGCCACAGATGGGAGGCGAAGCAAACTTAACTCCACCTCCATTCCCAGTTGCAGAAGACAAGATATTTGTATGTAACTAGTTAAAAAGATAATGCGCTTCTTCAACATCCTCAGGGAGAATGAACTAGTATTTCACAACCTCAAGGTGTCCTAAAGCATTTCATAGCCAATGTTATCATTTTGGTCTCTTAGAACAATCAGCATGAATGTGCAATAGGCAAACTAGAAATGGGACACAAGTCCCTCGAGCCTGCTTTGGCACTGAACTAGATTGTGGCTGATCAGTACCCTCAACTCCATTCACCTGCCTTAGCTTCATATCCCTTGATATCCCTTTCTAAAAAGACTATTGATTTTAGTCTTGAAAGCTCCAATTGTTCTGCATCCACAGCATTATGGGAGAAGGAAGTTCCAGTTTTTGACAATCCTTGTGAAAGAAACATGCTTCCTGATCCCCCTCCTAAATGGCTGAGTTCTAATTTTAAGATTATGGGGGTGATTCGCCCATCCCGCTGTGCTGCTTTTTTAACGCAGTGGGCCAGGAGACTCTAGCAGCGGCCGATTCGTGTGATCCGTGCTGGGCTTCTGGGCCTGAGCACGTCTCCCAGCGCTGGATTTCCGGTGCCGTCAGCTCTGCGGCCGAAATTGGCACAGAGCTGCCTACTGTATGCAGCCTCTCATTATCATATATTTTGAATATCATTAGCCGGCCAGGGGCTGAAGTCTACAGGCCCGCTAGCCTCTATCCCACCTCCCGCCAGGAGTGGTTCACTCCAGCGGGGTTTAATAGCCCCCACTTGCGGGGAGCTGGCGGCCTGACCCCGCTGGAATGAAGGGGGGGGCAATCAAGGTCCCCCAGAGTTGGGCACCAGGGGTTGTCCCCTTGGCATTGGCACCTTGGCAGTGCCAGCCTGGCCACATGGCACTGCTCAAGGGGCAAAGTATTAATGCCCAGGGGGCATCTTGGCACTGCCCATTGGGCAAGTGCCAAGGGGGTGGGGCCTAATGGAGGGAGGGGCCTGATGAGGGCAGGGCATCTGGGAGGACGATTGGTGGGGATGGGGGTAGGGAGTCCCGTTGCCACTCTGCTGCTGGTAAGGGGGGGTGGTGTGGGAGATTGAGGCTGCCGCTGGTAGGGGTGAGATTGGAGACAGGCCGCGGTGGGGGGTCGAGGCTTGCCCGGACATGTCCCAGGGGGCCAGCGATCAGGTTGTGGTTGAGGGGGGGGGCTTGCATGGCCGGCGATGCGGGGGCCATGGGGCTGGCCAGAGATCGGGAGGCCATCAGACAGGGGCTACTGCACATGCACATGATCTCGGTGCTGACAGATCAGCGCATGCGCAGCGGCCCGCTCTGCGCTATACTGCCGGCCTCTTCAGTGGGAATAGGCCCCGCTCACTGAATTTTAACATGATTCACATTAATGAACTCTGCAGTGCACAGAGTGTGGGAGATTCTTTTTTAAATGCCTGCTGAAAAAACCAACAGGATTTACTCCAAACCGTACGTGATTCGACACAAAGAACAAAGAACAGTACAGCACAGGAAACAGGCCCTTCGGCCCTCCAAGCCTGTGCCGCTCCTTGGCCCAACTAGACCAATCGTTTGTATCCCTCCATTCCCAGGCTGCTCATGTGACTGTCCAGGTAAGTCTTAAACGATGTCAGCGTGCCTGCCTCCACCACCCTACTTGGCAGCGCATTCCAGGCCCCCACCACCCTCTGTGTAAAAAACGTCCCTCTGATGTCTGAGTTATACTTCGCCCCTCTCAGCTTGAGCCCGTGACCCCTCGTGATCGTCACCTCCGACCTGGGAAAAAGCTTCCCACTGTTCACCCTATCTATACCCTTCATAATCTTGTATACCTCTATCAGATCTCCCCTCATTCTCCGTCTTTCCAAGGAGAACAACCCCAGTCTACCCAATCTCTCCTCATAGCTAAGACCCTCCATACCAGGCAACATCCTGGTAAACCTTCTCTGCACTCTCTCCAATGCCTCCACGTCCTTCTGGTAGTGCGGCGACCAGAACTGGACGCAGTACTCCAAATGTGGCCTAACCAGCGTTCTATACAGCTGCATCATCAGACTCCAGCTTTTATACTCTATACCCCGTCCTATAAAGGCAAGCATACCATATGCCTTCTTCACCACCTTCTCCACCTGTGTTGCCACCTTCAAGGATTTGTGGACTTGCACACCTAGGTCCCTCTGTGTTTCTATACTCCTGATGACTCTGCCATTTATTGTATAACTCCTCCCTACATTATTTCTTCCAAAATGCATCACTTCGCATTTATCCGGATTAAACTCCATCTGCCACCTCTCCACCCAATTTTCCAGCCTATCTATATCCTGCTGTATTGCCCGACAATGCTCTTCGCTATCCGCAATTCCAGCCATCTTCGTGTCATCCGCAAACTTGCTGATTACACCAGTTACACCTTCTTCCAAATCATTTATATATATCACAAATAGCAGAGGTCCCAGTACAGAGCGCTGCGGAACACCACTGGTCACAGACCTCCAGCCGGAAAAAGACCCTTCGACCACTACCCTCTGTCTCCTATCGAATTTTTTTGGGAGAATCCCATCCTATATCCCTTTGACATTGATTCCTCCCTTGGAGAAAACAGTTTCTCTGTATTTAACCTATCAATTACTTTTGGCATTTCAAACACCTTGATCCGATCATTCATCAACCTTCACTGCTCCAGGGAATAGAGGCCAAGTTTATGCAACCTGCCCTCATAAATTGTCCCTTAAAGCCTAGCATTTAAACAGAAGACAATGTTGGCTGGAATTTTACCGGCACGCCTGCCCGAGGCTCATAACATCGCGTCCGAGGCCAACAGAGAATGTTGTTCTGCAAGCCTCGCCCACCCTGATTTCAGTAAAATCAGGGCCAATGTATTTCTCACACTATGATCCCACAAATGACAATGGGATGGCATCAGGTTCCAAGCAAGGAATGCCATGAGAATGCAGATTTGATGTTGAAATAGCAAATGAAGGAAAGTCACACAAATAGGCGAAAGGTTTGCTTCCAATCAGTGGGTAGCCTTTTTCCAAACAGAAAAGCCTGGAATTTCCTGAAAGCAGCTTTTGTCCCACCATTTTCCTGATGAAGCTGGGTTTGGTAACTGGAGAAATTCACAACTCAAGTATGTGAAGTACACAGCAGAGAAAAGACACGTTAATGCCCCAGCGTGACCTTTTATTAGAGTTTAGATTCCTTTTGATAATGCTGACTCCAATTACCCAATTACTCCATCCGAAACCACATCAAAATATATAGCTACTCTGTCGCTATCCATCACCTCTTTGTATGCTTCTTCTCCTCATTAAGGGGATGGGGCAGACACAGTCCCACACTAATAACAATGCATTGCATTTCAGGTCAATTTGTGGAAGGTTTTGAATATTAGAGAAGATGAGAATTATAGCCCACTTAAATGGACCCAAAATTCAGATAAGCTGTGCTACTTCCCAAAAGCCCTCAATCTCCATCTTTGACAAATATCAATCCAATTCCATTTTGGATTTGCCAACACTATTTGCCTCCAGGGTGTCCATGTGTAGGCAAGCATTGGGAGGAGCCCTTCAGCCCTTTGAGTTTGCTCCGCCATTTTATTTGACCATGGCTGATCTGTACCTCAACTCTACTTGAACCATATCCCTCAATACTCCATCTGATAAATTTAACACCCGCTGTGGTAAGTGCTTCAACACCCAACTCTCGTCTCCAGCCCCCCGCAATTGTTGCCCATCATAGATTTTGTACTCTTGTCAAACACATCTTAGATTGCAGCTTACTCAAACTACCAGGATCAGAAATAACTAGTGTCTCCCACAGTTCATCCTTGCTGTGGTGCAAACATTTGCTTCTCATAGGCCAGGGGGTGGAACTGAGTCATAACGGCAAGAAATCCGTGCCGATTGGTCAGGAACGGTCAATCATCCCACACTCAATCATTTTTGGGGGAGGGCAGTGAGTTGCACTCTGTGGGTGCTGGGGGGAGGGGCAGGGGGGGGGTGCTAAATATGCCATGTCCCTGACCACCTGGGGATTTCAATGGCTTCTGAGTCCCCGGTATGGCCATCGCATCTAGTCTCCATTAGATCCTGGGAGCAGGGAGAATCCGGCACCAAATGGGCTTGGCATATTTAAATGCTACTTTAATTATGCTAATCAGTCTCACCCCCACGGTTTGCGCCAGTGGAAAGGGACCGGGACAATTGCAAACTGTTTGGCGCCGGGCGCATGCTATTTTCCAGGATCGGCACGATCTGTGCCAGGGACAGCAAAGTCGCAAAATCACTCCCCAAGTGTCTAAAATCTTTCCCTTTGCTGTACCTCTCTAATACCACTGCAGTACACTAAACAGAATTATACATCCTGATAAGTGTGTAGATTTACAAAATCAGTTCTGTCATACTCTTGATGCTGTTTTGTTGCAACACCTTATATATCTTTCATTACTTTTAGTCTTTATTTGTAGTGATGGGCTTTTATTTTAATGTAACTCTGCTCAAGATTCCTGGTTGTTGACTTTTGTTCATATTTGACCAAGCCTACAGCACGGAAACATGCCATTTTGACCAAATGGTTTATGCTCATGTTTTACTCTTCATTCAAGTTCCCCTTCCCACTCCTCTCTTCATCAAACCCTATCAGCAGCACTTATTTTTTTTGTCCCTCATGAGTTTATCTAGCTTCCTCTTAGATGCATCTATGCTATTCCTCTCAACAGCACATTCTCCTCGCTCGCCGCTCTACGTAAAATAGTTTCTCCTGAATTCCCTATTATATTATGACCTCTAGTTTTAGACAATTGGAAATAATTTCTCTCCATCCAGCCCACCAATTCAACCTTTCTTGGTAGGTATATCTTCTAATTTCTAGTATTATCTGTGTGAATCTTTTTCACGTTTTTCAATACTTCAGGAATACCTCAGGGTGTATTTCATGTGCATCGGTTTAAGATGCTAACAACTCTTCTGATGGTCCAGTTGGCAGAATGCACAGAGAGAAGGAGGAGTGAGGATCAAGGAACTGACCAAAGGACCTAATGACTGCTCAGTGCCACTCAGGGTCTAGAGCTGGGACCTGGCCGAGACTGCACTGTATAAGGTTTCATAAGCAAGATGAGAGAGGAGGAATTGACAAATTGGAGCAAATAGGATCAAAGGTTATGAGGAGAAAGCAGGATTAGGCTATTGAGTTGGACGATCAGCCATGATGCTGATGAATGTTGGAACAGGCTTGAACGGCCAAATGGCCTCGTCCTGCTCTTATCTTCTATGTTTCAAAGTCTTACACGAGAAGACATCAGCTCGGTAAGCTAGATGTCTAGAGTGTAGTGCAGAACAACAGTGTGGATTATATTTCCACACTGGCTGTGGTGGTTCATGGAGACCTGCCTCCATGCTTGATTCAGAGTGTTGCCCCTCAGGCCAAATAACCAACTATCTCTCTCTAATGTGGAAAGAGATGTCTTCATGGACTATGGTTCACTACCTATCACATGAGGAGATACACAAGGATAGGTTGCAAGGAGAGTGGGGAGGATTGATTCATCAGCATGAAAAGGCAAATGAAAGAACAAAATAGAAAATAAGGAAAGAAAGAGTGGGAGAAGGCTGGAGGAAATCAGTTCAGCATAAAATAAGCCCAGAGATAGAAGGGAAGAATGCAGAGTCAGAATCGAACAGAGCATGAACTTCTGTGCAGAAACTGATGTGACAGGGCCAGGGTGGAGGAATTATAAGCATTTTTAACTAGCAGAACAAACATTAAACAGATAGAACACAGACAAAGAGGCAAGATTGAACAGGACCCTCTGATTTGATTTAACCCCTGTGACCTGTTTTCTCATAATGCTCTGTGCCTTCTCTCTCTCTCTCTCAATGAATCTCATTATTTTTCAGTGTTCAGAGAAAGGAGTGAGGAGTTGCTCAATATTCCACACGTCCAGGCTGTCTGAGACCAGACTAAATGAGGTCCTTTTTGCACAGATCTGACCAATCAGCTATGCTGGTGCTCAGACTCAGCACCACAGATGTCCCAAATTCCCCCACCAACGTGGGGCGCTTTATTTTTTATTAATGGAGTTTTTGGTTTCAGATTCAACTGACAAAAGCCCCATTGCACAGAACCTTTTGAAGTCTGTGTTTATTTCGGTAACAACGATAAAGCACCAAAAATTACAGGAGGATAAACATAACAAAGTGTTTTCACCATATGCTTTCCGCAAATTTTAACTTAAATTGAACATTAAATTAAACTGCTATCTGGAGAGTGCGCGAATCCAGTCTCAAACAAGCGTGATTGACTATTAACTGTCCTCTGAAGGGACCTAGCGAACTGCTACAAGGAATATCACACAAATATCAGTTGTTTATGGAGAAGACCCACAATCCACCTTGGATGCTAAGCTGTGGTTCAGTTTGTAGCACTCGTCTGAGTCAAATGGTTGAAGTTCCATTCCAGAAACAAAATCTACACAGACACTCCAGTATTGCATTGAAAGGATTTCGCATTGTCAGAAGTGCCACCTTTCAGATGTCACATTAAATCGATCTGCCATCTCAGGTGGAAATGAAAGATCCTACAACACTAGTTGAACAGCAAGGAGATTTCCCCAGTATCCAGGCTCAAGTTTATCCCTCAAAAAACATCATCAGTATAGATGATCTGATCACAACCACACTCCTTCCCTAACAGCACTGTGGGTGTACCTACAGCTTAAGAACTGCAGTGGTTCAAGAAGGTAGCTCACCATGACCTTCTCAAGGGCGATTATGGATGAGCAATAAATGCTGACCGAGCCAGCAATGACCACATCCCATAAATGAATAAAACAAAAGCAGTGCTGTTAGGAAGGGAGTTCCAGGATTTTGACCCAAAGACAATGAAGGAATAACGATATAGTCCCAAGTCAGGATGGTGTGTGGCTTGGAGGGGAACATGCAGGTGATGGTGTTCCCATGTATTTACTGCTCTTGTCCTTTTAAGTGATAGAGGTTGCAGGTATGGAGCCTTGGCGAGTTGCTGTATTGCACATTCTAGATGGTACACACTGCTGCCACGGTACGTCAGTGGAGGAGGAAATAGATTCTGAAGGTGGTGAATGGAAACATAGAAACTAGAAGCAGGAGTAGGCCATTTGGCGCTTTGAGCCTGCTCCGCCATGTTAATCAGTTTACTACATTACTATAACCCTACAATCATGAATCATTTCACTGCAAGAATATCCTCACTACATTGAATGTGAGAGAAAGCGACATGTAGCATCATTCATTTGAAGATATGAAAATGATGGGTAGGAGAAAGCCAGCTCGTCTATCAAGCCTGCTCCACACTCATGGTGGCTGAAGGATCTTGATTAATAAAGACAAATGTACCTGCAAGTGTCTAAAGAGCATTGTCAATAAAGGCAAATGAGCCTGTTTGCAGCCCTGAATGTGTACACTTCCCTAGGGAGAGTAAGGTAAATAATTACACAGGATTACATTAACTAAAATATATTGCACAGACACAGATGGTTCAGCCCAACCAGTCCATGCCAGTATTTATGCTCCATTCGAGCCTCCTCCTATCTCTTCCTATCTAAATCTATCATCGTGACTGCTCTGAGATGGGTTCTTCTATCTTGGACTCTAGGCATGGGATTTGGATCTTAGGCAGGCTGTAGACATATTCTGGTATCTGTTTAACACGTGTTCATTAGTACTACATCGAAACAGGCTACAGAGTAGGCAAGTTGCTCCTCGGCACGGTTCCAACCTCTCTCTCTCTCAAGTCTATCACATGACTGACTGGTGTCAGTGATACATCATCATCTACATCATATAGTAGCATATTCCATCTGTTAACCCTTTATACCCCAGTAACTATATTCCCTTTCCCCACATATGCTTGTCGAGTTTCCTATTTAATGCATTTATATATTTTGCTTCAACCACTCTCTGTTGATACATTTAAGTACAAATCAGACCGATCTCCTTCAGAAAATAATATCTTAAGAATACGCCATAGGAGTAATGTAAGACATGACATGATCAGTTCATATGCTCGGGAGAAATAGGTGATTCTGGACCTGGGCATTGGCAGTTCTAATGAAGCGTTAACTCAGGGCAGGATTTTCTCATCCTGCCAAAGGCGAACCCCCACGTTGTATTCCTCGACGGTAGGACGGGCAAACTGTGCAAAACGCCATAGAGTTCGGTAAGACCAGAAAATTCTTGCAGTGGCCAATGGCAAACCAACTCCACATGGGAAAACACGCCATGGGGGGTTGGGGATCCCAGCCTTGGTTTCTGTCTCCATAGATGCCACCTGACCTGCAGAGTATTTCCAGCAAATTTTGTTTTCATAGAATCGTAGAATCTCTACAGTACAGAAGGAGGCCATTCAGCCCATTGAGTCTGTACCGACCACAATCCCACCCAGGCCCTATCCCCGTAACCTTCATTTACCCTGCTAATTCCCCTGACACAGCATGGCCAATCAACCTAACCCGCATATCTTTGGACTGTGGGAGGACAGATTTCCAGCATTTCCCACAGCAATTTGATAATAGCTAGATAATCTACCTACGTGGTATTGGTTGAGAAGTAACTATTGACCAGGATAATGGGCCACCTCCCTGCTCTTCTTCAAAATAGTGCCATGAGATCTTTTTTGTTCACTTGAGGGACTTGTATATCAATTAGCACTCAAGAGAGAGAGAGAAGGGGAGAAAATGGAGGCATGGAGCAGGGTTTGATTTTTCTAGAATTATAATTCTATTCAGAGAACATGATGAGATCAGTATCTTGCAGCAAATTGAGCGTCTAGCACACCACAGCCAGGGAAGCCTCAAAGGAGACTGAGCTGTTGACAAATAAAACTGATCCACTAGATCCTCACAAGTCAATATGCCCAGAATTAAAAATTGTTTTTCTTTGTTTACCCCAGTGTGAGATGAATGCTCATATTATATATGATTTATAAAATATTTTTGGTAGAATTGGTATGTGCTTAAAACAAAACACTATTTCAAACAAAAGCTTTCTATTTCTTCAACGTTTCAGCAGCTGGAGCACAAGTGTTGCAGGCCATTTGGAAATTGCCTTGTGTCAAATGCAAGCAGTGGGCTGAATTTTGATCCCAGGGTCCCGATCCTGATGCGGGCCTGAATTCTGGGTCAAGAATCTGGCATTGTGGATCAACCCACAGCAGCAGGACTGCAGCGATTCAAGAAGGCAGCTCACCACCACCTACTCAAGGGCAACTAGGGATGGGCAATAAATGCTGGCCAGCCAGCGACGCCCATGTCCCACGAATGAATTTTTTAAAAACTGCCTAAGGCACGACCCTGGAGGAAATGTGAGGAGACGGCTGATTAAGAAGCTCCTTCTGGGAGCCCCATGTATTTAAGGACATTGGGCAGGATTCATGGGAGGGCCAATGGGAGCACCCGAGTCTCTGAGCCGGTGGCAGACTTACGAGGAGAGGTGAGCAGTGCTGTTATAGATGAGGGATTGTGGGACTGCCCCAAGGTGTCCTCTGCAGATGAATAAAGTGTGTTACAAAATATCCTTTGGCTACAGTTGCCATCCATCATTGCTGAAAAGAAGGCTGTGGCCCTAACAGCTCAGCAGATCCACACTGAGTAGTTCGGCAAGATGAGCTTCTAACTACTCTCTGGCCTGTTGCTGAAGTGTCAGCACCATTCCATCTTTGTGGGGCTCCAGCCACATCAGGAGACCAGTCTGTCTCCAGGTGGTGTGTGAAGAGTGCCCTCAATTGGCCCAAATGGCGACCCGCCACTAGTGGGTGGGTAGCTGTCGCCTGCCCAAGTTACCTCTCTAGAGATGGGCCAGAGGTGGCACCATGTCAACAGACCTGCACATCGGTCATTAGGGAGAAATTACTGACAGGCCCACCTCCAAATCCACTGCTGCTTCTGGTTGAAAATTCAGGTCAGTGAGTCGCAATCAGCAAGAGAATTATAACAGAAAATTATAAGATCAAATATAAAAAATGATTCAGAGCTCCTCTGATCACTATCTGGGGGGAAAGCAGCACACAGAGTAGGAAGTCTTCTTCACTGGTCTGTGTTCAGTTATCTGCATTGGCACAGAGGTTGGTGATGTCATAGTTCCATTAACGTCAATGGATTGAACGGAGATATAAATAAAATAAATCATAAAGTTCCTCTCCTTCATATTATTGAGTTGAGGATTATTATTTCAGATCAACCATTAGCTCTTTGAATGGCAGAGCAGACTCGATGGGCCAAATGGCCCACTTATGGTGTCAGGTTACTCCTACTGGAAAGCACATGAATTTGTCTGTCATTGTGTACTGGATATATTACAAGACTATTTGTCACAAGAGTTGAAGTAATAATCTAGAAAACTTGGTGAGAAATTCAGGATCAATCTGGTGATATTTCATCATCATCCACTTACTGGAGCCTCACTTGACTATTTCTGGTGCAGTACCAGAAAGTTTCCAAATTGTGAGTATCAGAAAATCCGTGTGAAGCTGCAGTCTGTCGAATTGCTTCATAAAAATAAAATAGTTGCATTTTTACCGACTTCAAAACAGTCGGGGCTGAACACAGTACAGAGGGCTTTACAAATCATTGTATGTTAGTATCATGATCCTAGAAGCCGGGATCGGGTGGGGGAGCCAGATGCCATGAAGTGAGGGAGAGAGCAGAAATCCAGGATTTTGGAGTTCCATTGTGGTAACAGCCAAGGCCAAGAATAAGGCAGCTTGAAGCCTCTAACATTGGCTTCAAAAAGAGGACCAGGAAGAAGTGGAAGTGGCGAGGGTGTACTGTTGCTGGAGACCTAGTCAGACTGTCTGGACAACACCCCTGAATCTGAGAGATAAGGTAATCTGGTTCACATGGTCATGGGAAATTAACAATGGGAGCTCCACCACCTAACTCTATTACCCAGCTGATTAAGAGATCAGGAGTTAAGCTCGCAATGATTTCCCAGTGGATCGGGACTGTTAGTTGCAAATGTCAATTGTAAATGGTTCATTTCTCAGAGTTCAGCTTTTCCACCACTGTTTAGAAAGGATCCAGGGGGAATAAAGGATCCCTGTTTTATGAGCTCAGTGCAATCCACGTACGTAATTTGCACATAACAGCTGCATTTTTGGAGGTGCCATTGCCATCTTTCAGATGAAATATTAAATGGGGTCTGTTCAGCTTGCTGGTAAAAATCCTGTGGTTTCAGAGAAGGTCATCGAGGTGCAGTGGTGTCATGGTTATGACACTGCACTAGTCATCTAGTGTCTTAAACAAACAAATCCGAAGAAGGTGAATTCAAATTCCACCACGGCAGTTCATGAGTTTGAATTCAGTTTTCAAAATTCACAAAGAAAAAATGGCCCAACAAAAAAAAAAGTGACATGTTAAAAACCAAACTGGTTCACTTTCCTTTCTGGGAATGAAAATTGCTGCTCTTCCTTGGTCTGGACTAAATGTTGATTCTTAACTGACATCTGAAGTGACAAACCACAACCTCAGTTCAGAAGGCAAAACACCCTCTCAAAGAAATTAGATATGGGCAATAAATGCCAGCCCTGCCACTAATGCCTACATCCTGAGAATGTATTTTTAAAATCATGGGCTTTTAGCCTTCGTGGGTAGCACTGCTGCCTCACAGCGTGAGGGACCATGGTACGATTCCCGACTTGGATCACTGTCTGTGTGGAGTTTGCACATTCTCCCCGTGTCTGTGTGGGTTTCCTCCGGGTGCTCCGGTTTCCTCCCACAGTCCAAAAGATGTGCTGGTTAGATGGATTAGCCATGCTAAATTCCCCCTCAGTGTACCCGAACAGGCTCTGGAGTGTGATAACTAGGGGATTTTCACAGTAACTTCATTGCAGTGTTAATGTAAGCCTACTTGTGACACTAATAAAATAAACTTTAAACTTTAATATGTGAGGAAAACCAGATTAACTAGTCACTCATCTTTTTGTTGGTTGTGACATAGAACAATTGCTATACTTCCCTACATGTAACTCATCAGGTGAAATGCTTTGAGGCACGAGTGATAAGGTCTTAGAAAATGCAAATATTATCACAGAATTATCAACCTGTGCAATCTACAATCAGAAGATGACATGATTATCGACCTATTGATGTAAAAGTGAGTTCAGAAAAGAAGCGTTTATTTCATATTTCCAGCATCCACAATATTCTGTTTCTCAATAGTAGCTGTCAGTCTGAGACAGGTATATATGGTTTGGAAATAAAAGTTGATCAGCTTTCAACAAGTACTGTACTTCAATGGTCCACATTACAGGAGGCTCGCAGTGAAATTATTTGCCTCAAGTCTACCTTAAAAGCTAGCCTGAATACTTCCTGACAGCACCACAATAAAAATTAATTAATTAATTCACTATTTCATTACCTCAGATGCCGGCGGAGGAGGCTGGGAAATGGGCAGGTCCATTATCGTCTACAACGGCTCTCCCAAGCAACTCAAGCGAAGAGCACCGATCGACAACGCTGATGAGTGATAGGTGTTTGGGCTGTGAGCTTTCGACAGACTCCCTGCAGAGCGGGACTCCATGATACACTAAACCCTGAACAGATCAACAGACAGGCCAGGAAGTGGCGAGTCACAGAGACGACCTAACGACACGCTTCCTCTCTCGCTCTCTTTGCTAAACCTTATCTTGTTGAATCAACAAGCTCTTTACATGAAGGGTGGGGCAAACCTTTCTGTGCCCTTTCTTCCATTCTCCTCTTTCTTTCATTCTCTTCCAATGTTTTCTTTTTCAAAGCTAAGCTTTGTTTTTCCCTGCCCTTCCTGAAACTCTCTTTACATTCTTTACGTGCAAATTGGAAAGGAACGGCAGACTATTCTGCTACAAGGAAGATCGTAACCAGCCCAATCCTGCCCTCTCTAGCCCAGGGGCGCTGAGGCAAGTTCTAACATCTCAAGCACCACCCTGGTTGAGATTTGCTCATTCTGCTCAATCATTAGCATTACCATTATCCGTCCCACTGCAGCACAGCTACTCTGTGGATGCAGCTTGCATGAATTATACAGCAATTAAACAACAAGGTCAGCTCATAATATCCTCTGGGCAACCAAGGATGGGCAATGAATACATCTTGGCCTGCATTGTCTACGTGCACATGAAGATGATATTTTATAAAATACAGTTTCACATTACAGCAAATAACAGGTCATAGACAACTCACCAAGTTTGCTTTGACAGCAAATTCCATCCCCACAACTTCCACCACCAAAAAGGACAAGAACAATACAGTGGGAACACCACAACCTCAAAGCTCATCGAAAGTTATACACCATCCTGACTTTGGCATATATTTCTGTTTGTTCATAGTCATTAGGGACGATCGAACCAAAAAAAATTCAAAGTGCCGAATGAGCATGGAAACAGGAGGCAGAATTGCACCCATTTTTTGGGCAAGCTCCCAGATGCTATCTTATGCCACTTAGAAAGAAAAATGAAGCAAAATGTGATTCTCGTCAGTAGAGGAGTGGGCGAAGCCTATTCACACTGGGAAGCTGACTGCTGACTGCTAGGGGCGCTATTGCGCATGTACCCTAATCTCCCAGTGCACTGTATACACGTGTACTGGGAGATCTCTCACCCCCCACTCCCCTGGACATCACGCCCACTGTCCCTGATCATCTCCCCCATCCCCCCTCTACTGATTGCCCCCCCCCCCCACCCCCCCGATTGCTGATACGATAACCACTGGCCAATCGCTGGCCCTGATTAACCCCGTCCCAGCTGATTGGTGGCCCTGATAACCACCCCCAGCTAATCGCTAGCCCTGATAACCACTCAACCGCCAATCGCTTTTGCAGAGCTCATCCCCTGCCTCCCCGTCATGGCCCTGCCCCCCCCATCATGGCCCTTCAGGTCTTGCCCCCTTCAGGCACCACCCTGGGTAGTGCCAGCATACCCAGTGGGCACTGCCAAGGTACCAGGCTGGCTGTGCCAGGGTGGCAGGTTGGCTGTGCTAGAGTGACAGGCTGGTCGTGCCAAGATGTCAAGCTGACACTACCAGGGTCCTGCTACCAGGCACTGTCTGCCCCTGCCCAGGGAGTGTCAATGGCCTCCTTCCCACTGGCGAGACCATCACATCTAGTCCCCATTGGTGGAGACCATATGTGATCCTCGTCAGTGAGGACCTCCACCAGTGAACTCGTTAAGGTAAGTGAGCCCGGGTAATTGTGTCTCAGGTTCACTAAACATATTTAAATAAACCTATAAATATCTAAAACAACCTCGCGCCCTTCCTGGGTGCAAGGCTGATGATGCCGGCAGATCGGATCTGGTAAGATTGCAAGAAGTGAGAAACCGGACATGAGCCCGGTTTTTCGTCTCTTGCCCGGCCTTACCAGCTCGCCATGCCGATCAACTGGCATGACGAGCTGGTAAGATCGCCCCCATTGAGTGAAAACCCTGAAACTCTGTGCCTACCACCATTGTGAGAACATCTTCACCACACAGACTGCAGGAATTCTGTAAGAAGGCGTACCACCAACTTCTCAAGGGTAATTCAGGATGGGAAACAAATGCTGACTTATCAGCACCTATGAAATATTTTGTTTTAAATTGTTAAAGGTTTGCATCTTCTACTGCTTTTAAAGAGGGTTAAATAGTCCCCCTATGCACTGTGTCGGGAAAGGAAGCTTATCAGTACGATCCTCAGACCCATGCTAAGCATTAAAAAAAAATGTTCGACTGGGTGCTACTTTGATTATGCAAGCCATCCACCTTCCTTCTAAGCTGCGACCACATGACCAACCATGCAGGCTGCACACAAATCTGTCTTTTAAAATTACCACATGTGTGCAGCTGTGCAAAACCATTTAAAGGGGCCACACACTTAAAATAACATCCACACACTACAAACAAGAAAGGGGAAAGATTGATTGGGGCCTAGATCAACTTTGAATTGGTAGAACACAGACATCCTGGAGAGTTGGAGGAGATTACAAAGATAGGTCAGAAAGAAGACTAAGAATTATTTTAAAAATGAGGCAGTGCTTTGAATGGCAGCCAATAAAGATCAACATGGTACATAGATTACCTTTAACAAGGCTGCTCGATATAAATTGTCCAGGATCATTAAGGGAAAATGCTGCAAATATTCCAGAGGTTTCCACTTGCAAAACTATTTCTAGTTATGACAAAAAATTTGCATTTGAGACAAAGATCAGGGATCTTGACAATATACTCATTGTAAATTAAGGTCATGAATTGCTTTGGTGACAGCGCCCTGTGACACCAAAATCATTAAATGGTTCCTCCACAGCAGGGGGTAATTTTCCTTTGAGCTGCTCACGCAGGCACTTTTTATTTGGATTCTGGTCAATCTAGTTGGCTCCAACTGGTGCAACTTCCAGTTCAAAGAATTGTTCAAGCAGCTATATGTCAACTAGCTCCACCTAATTGAGGTGGGGAAGGAAAAGTGATGAAGGGGCTCAGGAACAGGAGAATTGCTAGGGCCCATGATTTCTCACCCTGCCCACCTCCACCTTCTCAAGAGCAATTAGGGTTTGGCAATAAATACTGGTCCACCAGCCCATGAAAAAGTTAAAAAACAAATTTGATTGAGTGCCTTGTTGAAGTAATGGAGAAGATTGCTGTGAGCAGTGCAGTTGATGATGCATATACTGACTTTCAAAAGATGTTTGATTAAGGAGCACATAATAGACTGGTTGGCAAAATTAAACCTCTTGAGTTAAAAGGGACAGTGGCAACATGACTGTGAAATTGGTCAGGGGATGGAAAGCAGACAGTAGTGTTGAATGGTTGTTTCAGACAAGAGATGTATTTGTGGGTCGACATTGGAACCTCTGTTCTTTCCGGGCAATCATTAACATAATTAATGACATGAACCTGAGCATATAGGGCATCGTTTCAATGACAGCACTGTGCACCATCTACAACATGCACCGTTGCAAATCGCCAAGCCTTCTTTGGCAGCACCATCTAAACCCGCAACCTCTACTACCTAGAAGAACAATGGTAGCAGACAAATAGGATCACCACCACTTACAGGTTCCCCTCTAAGCCACACATTATTCCTGTGTCACCATTCCTTAATTTTCGCTGAGTCAAAAACCTGGTAATTCCTTCCTAACAACACTGTAGGGGCACCTATACTACACAGCCTGCACCATTCAAGCAACAAATGCTGGCCTTGTCTGTGATGCACACATCCCATGAAAAAATAGAAGTAATGTTTCCCACTTCATTCCCCACAACTAGATCCAGCATTGCTGGGAATACTTGATGGAGCAGCGCAGAGGGAGCTCCAAGCTGTATCTAACCTGTGGTGCAGCTGACATTACACTTCAGCATTCTCAATGTGTGAGCCCAGGCCATGACTTTTGGTAGTCTGTTCATCCTTGGTTTGTAATGTCACAGATGAGCATGATCTGGTCCTCAGCTAACTTTACAACCGATCTCACGAGAGTGAGAACCCTGGTGATATTTTATGCCTTAAAGAAAGGATATTGGAACTGATCATCACAAACCCAAATGTTTTTCTGCTGAAATTGGTAAACCTTCCTCCTCACTGCCATATCAAACATTCCTATGTCAGGTACATCACACTGCATGTGGATCCTTTTGCTTCAACTTTGAAATGGTTAAGGATAGAATCTTTAACCTTCACATTTCCCACAACAACAAACACTCTCAGATACCTCTGAGTGAGTTAAAATTTAGCAAACAATAGATCTCATTCCACTCGGAAATTTGATGTCAAAGACATCTCACTTCTGACATTTACAAACAACACTTGGTTGCAGACCTGAAAGGTAAGTCCTGACCAACCAACATTTTACTCAGTTCTGACCAGATGTTGACCTCAGGATCTTCCTAGTCTGTGCCGCACTATCGCGGTGGACAGTGAATTGATTCGCTGAGTTTGGCAAAGGAGCTTCCAACCATTTAACCTAAAATAAGAGTAGCTTCCATTACAGTGTCTGCAAATTGAGAAACCAAACTGATAGCCAAATGCAGATAATCAAGACAAAGTAAGGTTGCAGAGATGGCATAGTTATTAGCTGGTAGCAAGGTTGCAGAGTTTTACAGTGCAAAAGGAGGCCATTCTACCCCCACTGACTCTTTGAAAAAGCTATCCATTAGTTTCACTTCTCTGCTCTTTCCCTATAACCAGCAAATCTTCTCATTTTAAGTATAAATCGAATTCCCTTTAGAAAGTTACCATTGAATCTATATCCACCACCCTTTTAGACAAGTGCATTCACGATCATAACAACTTGCTGCATAAATATTTCTCCACATCTCTCTAACCCTGGTGTTCTTTACAAATACCTTTAAAATTTTGTACTAAAGAGCTGAAAGTGACAAAAGGGAATACCTATGGAGGAAAGGAGTCAAATGGAAAAAAGAACAGTTACGAGTGTGAGACTGTCTAAGAATTCTCAATTTCAACACAGTGGTGATGCCGAGTGGAGGAAGCGAATGTTTAGGAGGCTTGCTTCAACTTGGGAGAAGTAAACAAGGTTCAGTTATTGTATAAGAATAATACAAGAGACATGGGGATTGGGCCGAAAACAAGTACAAAAACAACCTTTTCTGTACTGTGATAAGATCACTACGAGATTGTGATAAGTGCCAACAACATATTAGCAAACCGAGGGCAGTCATTTACAACCCTGCATTTCGCATGTTTGTTCTTTAATGCATGGAATCTTCACAAGACCTATCAGAGATAATATCAATACCGCAGGTAACAAACAAAAATTAATGTGACACACAAGGCTAGGACTGTGTAGTTTCAGGGAGCAGTTTCTGAGCCAGTGTGAAATGAAATGTCACCACAGTCCCAGAGGCTGCTCTCCCCTTTGAGAGAGTGCTGATTGGTGATGATTTAACCTGAGGTTCACCACACCTCAGGCAAGGTTCAGCCTCCATGAGTAACCTCAGCCGGTATAGGAATTGAACTCACACTGTTGGCTCTGCATGACAAACCAGCCACCCAGCCAACTGAGCTTTCAAGATGTATGCTTTAATATGCTTAATATAAATAAGGTATGAAACAATATTTATAATTTTAACATGTTGGGCAGAATTCTCCCAAAAAATTTGAAGTGTCACAAAGGCGGGAATAATGGAGTGATCCGCACCGGTCTCTCAGGCGCGTTCCACACCGCAATCCTCCCACAGTCATTTTTTTTGAGAGTTGGGAGTTTTATACTGTTACTGTGTGGGGAGGGGGCCTAAGCACACTAGTGAGCCCGGCTTCAGAGCGCTTGGGTGCCACTTCTCAAGGACAGCCCAATCTCACAGTGCATTGGGAGACTCTCTCCCTCTCCCCCCCCTGGATATCGGGACCCCCTTGCTCATCAGCGGCATGTTCCACCGCCCCCTCCCTGACACGGGGTCACCGGTATCAGGGCCCTCCTGATGGGTCCCCCTGCCTGACCCCTGGCATGCCCCCTCATGAAGACACTCGACATGCTCCCCCATCAAGACTGTCTTCGCGATCTACCCCTGCACGACTCCACCCATCGGACCACCCCATCAGCACTGTCCCTCAGCGGTGCCCACCTGGGATACTCGTGGTGCCCAGCTGGCACTACCGCACTGTCCAGTGGCCTCTGCTGGGCTGTCTGGTGGCCACTGCCAGATACTGCCGGTGTGCCAGTTAGGCACCACCGGTGCGTCAGTCAGGCACTACCATGTGGGCACTGCCCGATCAGCACTGCCAGGCCATGCTTTCGACCACCCGGGGCTTCAATGCCCCTCTCCCCCCCGAGTCCCTGGGCGTGACTATGTGGTCACTTGTGGAGACCAGTAGTTGATTCTCACTGGTGTCGTGCCGCACACGTAGGCTGGTGAATTCTGTGTGCTGGGATTCGAACAAGCGATGCATATGCAATCTGGTTCACGCCATTAGAAAGAGGACAGGAGAATCGCAAACTGTTTGGCGCCAGATGTGAAAATGATTTTTAGGCTCCCAGGCAATTCTCCGGGTCAGCACAATCTGCTAAAGACGCGACGAGGTCGGAGAATCACCCACATTCTGCTCTTTCTATATTTATGTTAAAAAAAAATCAGTCAAAAGGTTCATAATAAATGATGAATATGATGAACATTGAACCAGGAAGGGAGCGATTAGGGAATGGGGTGAAAACTATTTGCCAAAGAGATGAATTTGAAAATAATTTTAAGATGGAGAGTCAAAGAAAGAATACGAGTGTCTCTCAGAGGTCAGAATCAATCGAATGGAGCATTCGGTAGGGGTGAGAAGATTGGCAAGCTGGCAGCATGGGGTGAAGCAAAGCTGTGGATGGATCTATAGCCAAGGAAGCAAATTTTAAACTTACTAGATTGAGAAACAAGGAGCCAATTCAATGGCAGCAAGACAATGATGGGGAACATCACTTATATTTGACTGAGATCGGGACATGCCCAGCTGTGTCCATAATGACCATGACATTGATGCTGTCCATTTTGATGATGTCATCACCCTATCTTACTAATAATGTATCTGGAATACATTCAGAGTTGGCAGGCATCATGTATATATGCTCCTTGAAAAAGGAGTGGCTATAAATGTTTAGTTATGAATTAGATTGATGGTTATAGAGAGAGGTACAAAAGGAGATTACGTAATTCATGAGGCATGATACATAATGAGCTAGGTTTGTAGATAGAGATAGAAGAATGGATCAAAATTCTGTTCTTTTGCTTAATCACCTTACCTGCAGATTTAATATTTGATATTGGGACCAGGACCACACAGCCCTGACCTTGGCATCAGATTCAAACTCAACAAAGGCACATCCAGCCAATCATCTCTACAAAGTCCTCTTCACTAGCTCACTTTTTTTTATTGTTTAGGGGGATGTGGGCATCACTGGCTACGCCAGCATTTATTGCCCATCCCCAGTTGACTTTGAAAAGTTGGCGATGAGCTGCCTTCTTGACTCACTCAATCCACATGCTGTGGGTTGACCCACAAAGTCGTGAGGAAGGGAGTTCCAGGATTTTGATCCAGCGACTGTGAAGGAACTATAATATATTTCCATGATAGGATGGTGAGTGGCTCGGCGAGGAACTTCCAGATGATGGTGTTCCCATGTTTCTACCACCCTTGTCCTTCTAGATGGTGGTGACTTGGAAAGTGCTGACGAAGGAAACATGTTTAGTTCCTGCAGTGCATTTTGTAGATGATACACACTGCTGCTATTTGCATTGGTGGTGAAGGGAGTGAATGTTTGTGGATGGGATGCCAATCAAGTGGGCTCCTTTGTCCTGGACAGCATGAAACTTCTTGGGTGTTGTTGGAACTGCATCCATCCAGGCAGGTGCAGAATATTCCATCACACTCCTGACTAGTGTCTTGTAGATGGTGGTCAAGCTTTGGGGAGTTAGGAAGTGAGTTCTCCCCTCAGGATTCCTACCCTCTGACCTGCTCTTGTAACCACAGTACTTTTGTGGCCAATCCAGTTTAGTTTCTGGTCAATGTTAACCATCAGGATGTTGATAGTAGGGAATTCATTGACGATAATGTCATTGAATACCAAGGAGTCATGGTTAAATTCCCTCTTGTGGGAGATAGTCATTGCCGGGCACTTGTGTGGCGCAAAAGTTACTTTCCACTTCTCAGCCCAAGACTGGATATTGTCCAGGTCTTGCTGCATTTGGACCTGAACTGCTTCAGTACCTGAGGAGTTGCGAATGGTGCTGAATACTGTGCAATAATCAGCGAATATCCTCACTTCTGACCTTATGATGCAAGGAAGGTCATTGTTAAAGCAGCTAAAGATGCTTGGGCATTGGGCACTAACCTGAGGAACTTGGACAATGATGTTCTGGAATGGAGATAATTGACCTCCAGTCACCAGAACCATCTTCCTTTGTGCCAGGTATAACTCCAACCAGCAGTGTTTTCCCCCAGATTCCCAACGACTCCAGTTTTGCTAGGGCTCTTTGATGCTGTACTGAGTTAAATGCTGCCTTGATGGCAAGGGCAATGGCTCTCTCTCACCTCTGGAGTTCAGATCTTTTGTCCATGTTTGAACCAAGGTTGGGAACTGAATGGCCCTGGTGGAACCCAAACTGAGCATTAGTGAGCAATTTATTGCTAAGTAAGTGCCGCTTGAATGCATTATTGATGACCTCTTCCATTACTTTACTGATCATCAGGAGCAGACAGATGGGTCGATAATTGGCCACGTTGGATTTATTGTGTTTTAGTGTATAGGACATACCTGGGCAATTTTCCACATTTTAAAATTTATTTATTCGTGTCACACATAGGCTTACGTTAACGTTGCAATGAAGCCACTGTGAAAATCCCCTAGTCGCCACACTCTGGCACCTGTTCAGGTACACTGAGGGAGAATTTAGCATGGCCAATGCACCTAAAAGCACATTTTTCGGACTGTGGGTAGAAACTGGAGCACCTGGAGGAAATCCATGCAGACATGGGGAGAACATGCAGACAGTGACCTAAGCCAGGAATCAATCCTGGGTCCCTGTGAGGCAGTACTGCTCACCACTGTGTCACCATGCCATTCAACGCTAGTATTTTAGCTTTATTGGAACTGTTTGGCTAGGGACAACGCAAGTTCTGGAGCACAAGTCTTTAGTATTATTGCTGGAATAATAACAGGGCCCATTGCCCCTGCAGTATCCAGTGCCTTCAGCCATTTCTTAATATCACATGGCATGAATCAATTTGGCTGAATACTGGAGTTTAGCAAAGTTGGTTGGATAGCTGGTTCATGATGCAGAACAACACCAACAGCATGGGTTCATTTCATGTACCGGCTGAGATTATTCATGAGGGCTCTGCCTTCTCAACCTTGCCCCTTACCTGAAGTGTGGTGATCCTCAGGTTAAATCATGGGTGGCATAGCTGCACAGTGGTTAGCACTGCTGCCAAACAGCGCTGGGGACGCGCTTTCAACTCTGGCCTTGGGTCACTGTCTATGTGGAGTCTGCATGGTCTCCCCGTGTCAGCATGGATTTCCTTTGGGTGCTCTGGTTTCCTCCCACAGTCCAAAAGATGTGCTGGTTAGGTGCATTGGCCATGCTAAATTCTCTCTCAGTGTACCTGAACAGGCATTGGAATGTGATGACTATGGGATTTTCACAGTTCACATTCGCAACTTCTCAGATACTGAAGCATTGCAATGTTAATGTAAGCATACTTGTGACACTAATAAATAAACTTGAAAAGAAAATCACCACCAGTCAGCTCTCCCCCTCAAAGGGGAGAGCAGCCTATGGTCATCTTGGACTATGGTGACGTTACCTTTTACTTGGAAGAAGCCTTTGAGTGTAGCAATGGCACATAATGATCTCTGCATAGGGACCTCAATGACCAATACCATAGGTTACTTGACAGCACCACTACTGACCAAGGTTTCCAAATACTGAAGGACATAACCACCAGACTGGGCTTTCAGCAGGTGTTGAAAGCACTAACACAAAGGATGAACCTTCTTGACTTTGTCCATGCAATTCTACCTATTCAGAACATCTGTCTGTAACAACATAGGTAGGAATGACCTACGTGTATCTGAGTACAATACAAATAAAACAGAACGGAAGGTCTTTATTTGACTCTTGATTTGTATTGAGTTAACAACATAACAACTGACCTCACACCCCTGTGCTAAGGAGTGTGAAACAATATTCATCATGCATCTGACTGCTATTTAGTGGTACTTGCTGAGAGTTCTCACAGATTATGCATTGAGATTACATACCAATTGGACCTGTGAAAATATATGCCAGTGTAAATCAGTGCACAGGACAGAAGTGAGAAAATGAGCATACTAAACCCAGTGTGAAATGTTAGGGGGTGGAGCCTGAGTTGAGAGTTTGCAGTGCAAATGAAAACTGCAGGTTTATTTATTATTTATTAGTGTCACAGGTAGGCTTACATTAACATTGCAATGAAGTTACTGTGAAAACCCCCTAGTGGTATAAGTAAGAACCAACAACTTGCATTCCTCTAAAATAGGAAAAGTTCCTAAAGGGCTTCACTGGTATGTAATCAGACCAGTAATTATCTCTGAGCCAAAAGAGGAGGTGTAAAAAGGTGACTCAAAAGCTTTGTCAAAGAGGGTTTAAGGAGGGCCGTAATGGAGAAAAGAGAGGTGGAGGAACAGAGTGGTTTCAGAAAGTAATTACAGAGTTTAAAGCAACGGCTGAAGGCATGGTAATTAATAATGTGGTGAAAGGAGTGGGTGTGGGTTGGAGGCCAGGGTCCTTGAAAGGCTATAGGTCTTAAGGAGATGACAGGGGTATTTAAACATGAATATGAGAATTTTAATTTTGGTGAACCCAAAGCCAATGGCACAGAGGTGGGACTTGGCGCAGAGCTTTGGAGAAGCTCAAGTTTATGGAAAGTGAAGGGTGGCTCAGCTCTCCACCCCCCACCCCACCTCCAAACCCCACCCCCCCCCCCCAACCCCACCCCTTCTCATTCACTACGGATGTGGCTAGCAGCATCAAAATGATAAGACCATTTGCAACAAGAAGCAATAGTTAGGTAGTTACTCTTTAGCTGCAAAAGATAAACACACTGTAACCTTTTCAAAGTCAAAATGGAATTCACAAGTCATTTGCAGCACACTCAGTACTTTGAACAAGAATGCAGCAAAAAAACACACTCAAATCTTATTGAATGGCGGAGCAGGCTCGAGGGGCTAGATGGCCCACTCTTGCTCCTGGTTCTAATGTTCTTATAATGTTCAAATCCCCTATGATTCAAATGCACTTGAAGCATGTTAAAGTGTGTGTGTATATATGTGTGGCGGGGGTGCTAGTGGATAGGAGTTTAGTGTGGGAAGGGGAGTTAAGAGTGGGAGCAGGTGTGCTACATGAGTGATGGAATACAAAAGATTAGGAATTCATGCTTCAATAGAACAGTGTGTTTTGTACAGAGTTCAATTTTGAGAACAACGCCCAAGAAAGGGTGTGTTTGCCTTAGAGGGGGTGCACTGCAGATTCATCCAAATGAGAAAAGAAGGTTGAGGTGCCCAGTTGGAGTCTTTAAAATTATGAACGCTTTTGACAGACTGGATAGAGAGAATGTTTCCTCTTGTGTGGAAGAGTATATCCTCAGGTCATCAATATAAGGTAGCCACCAAGAAATCCAATAAGGAATTCAGAAGAAATTTCTTCACCCAAAAAGAGTGTTGAGAATGTGGAAATTACGACCACAGGGAGTGATCAAAGTGAGTAACATGGATGTGTTTAAAGGGTATGCCAGACAAGTATATGAGGAAGAAAGAATACAGAGTTATGATAGATTTAGACGAGGAAAGACAAAAGGAGGCTCGAGTGGTGCACAAACACCAGCATGGGCTGGTTGGGCAGAACAGCCTGTTTGTGTGCCATGGGGTGGCACAGTGGTTAGCACTGCTGCCTCACAGCACCAGGGACCCAGGTTTGATTCTGGGTCATTGTCTGTGCGGAGTCTGCACGTTCTCCCTGTATCTGCGTGGGTTTCCTCCGCGTGCTCCGGTTTCCTCCCACCATCTGAAAGACGTGCTGGTTAGGTGCACTGGCCATGCTAAATTCTCCCTCAGTGTACCCGAGCAGGCGCCAGAGTGTGGCAACTAGGGGATTTTCACAGTAACTTCATTGCAGTGTTAATGGAAGCCTACTTGTGGCACTAATAAATAAACTTTAAATATATCTAAGCAATCCTGCATAATGCTATTAGAGTCAGAGAGTTAAGTTATGAGAAGTTGCATATACTTGGCAAGTAGGTGTTTAGGGATGATCTAACTGGGGTATTAAAAATAATAATGGTTGTATAGATACAGATTAAGCTACTTATTTTGATGGAAGCAAAGTTAGGCTGTTCAGGAACAAAATCAGAAACAATTTTTCATAGAAAGAATAGTGGAAATCTGGAACTCTTTCCCCTCAAAAGGCTAGAGCTGGGTTAGTTCCTTAGCCAAGGAAGGATATTTTTTACCTCAGAGGGATTGCAACAAAGGTTTGCTATTAGATTGGACCCTGGGATGAGACAATTCTTTTGAGACAATTGAGCAAACTACGCCTAGGGTGGCACGGTAGCACAGTGGTTAGCACTGCTGCATCATAGTGCCAGGAACCTGGGTTCGATTCCCGGCTTGGGTCACTGTCCATGCAGAGTCTGCATGTTCCCCCCATGTCTGCGTTGGTTTCCTCCGGGTGCTCTGGTTTCCTCCCACAGTCCGAAAGACGTGCTGGTTAGGTGCATTGGCCATGCTAAATTCTCCCTCAGTGTACCCGAACAGACGCCAGAATGTGGCGACTAGACGATTTTCACAGTAATTTCATTGCAGTGTTAATGTAAGCCTACTTGTGACACTAATAAATAAACTTTATATTCCTCAGAGTTGAGAAAAATGAGAGTTAATCTCATTGAAACTTATAACATTCTTAAGAAGCTCAACAGGATAGAGGCTGGAAGGATGCTTCACCTGTCTGGAGAGTCTAGAATTAGGAATCCTCGTCTCAGAATAAGGGTTGGTCATTTAGGACTAAGATGAGGAAATATTTCTTTCACAAAGGGTTGTGAAATTTTGGAATTGTCCAACCCAGAGGTATGTGAATACTCATTTGCTGAGCATATTCAAAACAGGAGACAATATATTTTGAGCACGCAGGGAATCAAGTGATATGGGGGTAGGGCAAGAAAATTAAGCTAACATAGAAGCCGAGCCATAATCTTACTGAATTGTCATGCAGGCTTGAAGGGCCAAATGGCCTATTCTTGCTATCATTCCTTAAGTTATTATGTAGCTTATGTAAGGGTATCAAGTGATATGGAGTAATGACAGGAGTGTTAGCTGCAGAGAGTGACATTGTGAATTGGGATAGGTGTGGGGGTTTAAGAGATTAAATTTTAATCTTTTGCCTTCTTAAAATTTAACGGACTGCTGGCAATTGAAGGGTAGATATTTAAACTTCTTTTAGGTCTAAGGAAGGAAAAAAAAGCTCTCCTGGTGCTATAGCTCAGAGGGAGCAGCTAATTAACTAAACTGGTTAAATCTGGTTCATGAAGCAGGACAGCCCTGAGGTATAAAAGCGAGGGGCTGCATGGTGGCACAGAGGTTAGCACTGCTGCCTCACAGCGCCAGGGACCCGGGTTCGATTCCTGGCTTGGGTCACTGTCTGTGCGGAGTCTGCACGTTCTCACTGTGTCTGCTTAGGTTTCCTCCGGGTCCGAAAGACATGCTGGTTAGGTGCATTGGCCATGCTAAATTCTCCCTCAATGTATCCGAACAGGCGCCAAAGTGTGGTGACTGGGGGATTTTCATAGTAACTTCATTGCAGTGCTAATGTAAGTCGACTTGTGACACTAATAAATAAACTTTAAACTTTAAAAGTGCAGCCAGCACAGTGCTAGATGTAGAGAGTGAGACACTGAGAGTTGCGATAAATGTGGGAGTTTAAGGAAGTTGGGAAGGGAAGGATTGCTATGTTTTGTGTCCTTTACTCCCTCCACAGGTCCAGTGGGGGTGGGAGACATTACAGTTCAGAAAGTGACGTGCGACCAATGGGAGCAGCTGATTGGTCAGTCATGGTAGGTATTTCCAAACTATATTAAATTGTAAGTCATTATTAAGCAAGGGAATTATTTGATTTTTAAAAAAAAGTCTTCTAAAGTTTTTAAACTTAAAAGGGTTTAGTCATGGAAGGAGAGCTCGAGGCCGTGATTTGCTCTTCTTGCTCCATGTGGGAGACTGGGCAATTTTCCAGTGCCCAGGGCCAGTATATGTCCAGGAAGTGTGTCCAGCTGCAGCTCCAGGAAGCATGAGTTTCAGAACCAGAACAGCAGCAGGAGATGCTGTGGAGCATCTGTGGGTCTGAGAGCCTTGTGGATAGCACGTTTAGAGAGGTGGTCACACTGCAGCTGAAGTGACCACCAGGCAGTCCAATAGAAACAGGCAGGTAGTTCAGAAGTCCCCTGGGGTCTCACCCGCAAATCGATATTCCATTTTGGAAGCTGATGAAGGTGCTGATTCTTCCAGGGACAGAGCCAAGTTTCTGGCACCACAAGCAGCCCATCTGCACACAAGGGGAAGAAGAGAGGAAGGGCAATAGTGATAGGTCAGGTCTTTTTCACGTGTCAGTACAGATGTGGTGGACCAAAGGACCTCTTCTGCACTATATGATTCAATGAACAGTAAATGGGGTTGAGTTATAGATTTGCAACGGTCTAATTAATCGTGCAATAGGCTTGAAATGCTGATTGGCCTTTTCTTGTCCTCATTAGTGGAGTATATATCCCAATACAGACCAAATGTCCTGTTTCTGTGCTGTAAATTTAATATACTTTGATGTGAAACACAAACACAGCCCGAGTCCTGGAGAAGGGGTGGTTTTGGAGATGGTTTTGGAGTGTGCACCTTGAATAATGTAACTTCATCCGAGACCCACAGGAAGCTAAGTGACCCTATCACAAAAAAGCGGTTTGGGACACTTTGGAGTGTAATGATAGCAGTGCTGGCAGGGTGTAGAATGCACGGTGGCGCATTGGTTAGCACTGCTGCCTCACAGTGCCAGGGACCTGGGTTCGATTCCAGCGTCCGGTCACTGTCTGTGTGGAATTTGCACGTTCTCCCTGTTTCTGCGTGGGTTTCCTCCGGGGTGCTCCGGTTTCACCCACACTCCAAAGATGTGCGGGTTAGGTTGACTGGCCATGCTGAATTGCTCCTTTGTGTCAGGGGGATTAGCAGAGTAAATACATGGGTTACGAGGATAGGGCCTGGATGGGATTGTTGTCGGTGCAGGCTCGATGGGCTGAATGTTCCCCTTCTGCACTGTAGGGATTCTATGATTGAAATACTCCCGTGGAAATGTGTTAACCAATTTGTGCATAGCATTGACCCACAAAAAGCAACAAAATAAATGATTAGATAATCGTTGAAGGATAAACATTAGGCAGGACACTGGGAGAACTCCCCCTACTGTTCTTTTGTGTCTTAGACTCTCTTAATTCTAGTTGAGAGTTAGATGGGCCAGTGGTTTAATGTTTCACTCAACAAGCAGCAGACTGGAAATTCATTTATCTTGATTAAAAATAAGGATGGTATGCTTCAATTCTACAGGGCATTGGTGAGACCACATCTTGAATACTGTGTGCAGTATTGGTCTCCTTATTTAAAGAAGGATGCAAACGTGTTGGAGGTGGTTCAGAGGACATTTACTAGATTGATACCTGGAATGAGCTGGGTTGGCTTATGAGTATAGCTTGGAAAGGCTGGGTTTGTTTCCAATAGAGTTTAGAAGAGCAAAGGGGTGACTTTATTGAAGTATATAAGATCCGGAACAGTACTGACAGTATGGGCATTATGTGGAGATGCCGGCGTTGGACTGCGATAAACACAGTAAGAAGTCTAACAACACCAGGTTAAAGTCCAACAGGTTTATTTGGTAGCAAAAGCCACCGAAAGCTAGTGGCTTTTGCTACCAAATAAACCTGTTGGACTTTAGCCTGGTGTTGTTAGACTTCTTAGTATGGGCATTGACAGGGTGTTTTCTCGTGTAGGTGAGTCCAGAACTAGGGGGCACTGTTTTAAATTAAGGATTGCCCTATAGGACAGAGTTGAGATTTTTTTTCTCTCAGAGGGTTGTGCCTCTCTGCCTCAGAAGGCAGTGGTAGCGGGATCACTGGATATTTTTAAGGCAGAGATAGTGATTCCCTTGTCTAACAAGAATCTAAGGTTATCGGGGATAGATGGGGAATGTAGAACTCACCACAGACAGATCAGCCATGATCTTATTGAATGGCGGAGCAGGCTCCAGGGGTCAAATGACCTACTTCTACTTCTATTTTGTATGTTTTCTGATGATATGTTTTCTGGTTGAAAGGGCTGCAATTCACAATGTGCCAAGTCCATTCAGACCAAGGTGAGCAACAGGTAAGCTTTGTGTAGTCATCTTATCTGAATGAATGTAGCACTAACTGATGCACCTCCAACATTGCCTTCTGCCCCTTATGCTGCCAGTGGCCTCTGTACACAACACTGTTTACCAATCAGATGATACAGGCAGTTGCTCTTCCATAAAGGCAGACTGTCCCTTAAAGGAAAACTGGACAAAAAGTTGTTGCAATGAAAATTCTTGGGAACTGAACACCAGGATAGAAAGAGATCTTGATCTGATTTGATTTATTATTGTCACATGTATGGGTATGTAGTGAAAAGTGTTCGCACATACCATTCATAGAGTACATAGGGGAAAAGGAAAAGGGAGGGTGCAGAATATAGTGTTACAGTCATAGCTAGGGTATGGAGAAAGATCAACCTTAATATAACGTAGGTCCACTCAAAAATCTGATGGCAACAGGGTAGAAGCTGTTCTTGAGTTGTTTGGTCAAAAACAGCTTCTTCCCTGCTGCCATTTATAGTGATGAATGCACCACTGGGAGCATTAATGGTACAAGTAGGCATTAGTAGAGATGCCATGGTCCCATGAGGGACCAGAAGACCCTGTGGTCCACCTTTAGAAGGGAGTGGGAAGAGCCAAACTCACAAGAGGTTTAATGACCCCGCGTGAGTGGTCAAGATCAGAAAATACATCTTCACATGATATCTAATACCCATCACACCACCAACCTCTCTCACTGCTCAATTCATCACACCCCATAATGCACAACATCTCCACCTTCAACATCCAGATATTCCACCTCACTCTCACACATCCAATATTGCATCCACATACCTTCAGTATTCAGCTAGGGCAGGCAGATCACCCAAGCACAGGGCTAAACAATCAGTGACATTTGCCTTCTCTCTTGCAGAACAAGGTGGCACACAATGGAATGGAACAGAGCAGAAACAACAGAAGACAATGATGCTGGACTCATGAGCCCTATAGGCGAGATGGTGCTCAGCATCATCAAGCCAGTTGTGATAGGGTCTGTGGCATCCAATACTGCTATGAACAGTAAGATTGACCGCATCGAGTTGCCTTCTGACGTTTTTTACTCTAATGCTGCTCTGCACCTCAGAGCTCTGCAATCTCTTACAATTTATACAACAAGCTTCTTTCTTATTCTTTCTGCTAAAATGGACAATTCCACATTTGCTCACATTATACTCCATTTGCCAGATTTTTGCCCATTCACTTTACCTATCCATGTCCTTTTGTAGTCTCCTTACGTCCACTTCACAACTTACTTTCCTACCTATTTTTGTGGGACCAGCAAATATAGCAAACACAGCATCATCTCTTCATCCAAGTCATTTATATAAATTGTAAAAAGTTGAGACCGCAGTGCTGATCCCTGTGACACACCACTTGTTACATCTTGCCACCCAGAAAAAGATTGATTTATGCCGACACTCTGCTTCCTGTTAGCGAGACAATTTTCAATCCATGCCAATATATTGCCCCCTGAACCATGAACTTTTATTTTCTTCAATAACATTTGATGTGACACCTTATCAAATGCCTTCTGGAAATCTAAGTACAGTGCATCCACAGTTCCATTTTACTCACAGCACATGTGACTCCTTCACAGGACTCCAATGAATTGGTTAAACATAGTTTCCCTTTCACAAAACCATTTTGATTCTGCCTGATTGCCTTGAGTTTTTCCAAGCGCTCTACAATAACATCTATGGTAATGGCTTCTAACATTTCCCTATGACAGATGTTAGGCTAACTGGTCTGTAGTTCCCTGTTTACTGTCTCCTTCCCTTTTTGAATAAAGGAATTATATTTGCAATCTTCCCATCTATTGGAACCTTTCCTGAATCTAGGGAAGTTTGGAAAATTAAAACCAATGAATCAACTATCTCACTAACCACCTCTTCCAAGACCTTAGGGTGAAGTCCATCCGGACTTGTCAACCTGCAGACTCAAAAGTTTGCACAATATCACTTTCCTGGTGATTGTAGTTTTTCTCAGTTCCTCCCTTCCATTTCTTGATTTACAGCTACTTCTGGGGTGTTACTTGTGACCTTTATAGTGTCACCACAAGGCCAGCATTTATTGCTCAAGAAAGTGATGACGAGCAGCTTTCTAGAACTGCTGTCCATGTGGTGCAGGTACACCTACAGTGCTGTTAGGGAAGGAGTTCCAGGATTTTAATACAGCAGATTTTGAAGCTACTGATGCGAGCAAATGGAAAATATTCCATTACACTCTTGACTTGTGCCTTGTAGTACTGGACAATCTTTGGGGAGTCAGGAGGTGAATGCTCACTGCAGAGCCTCTGACCTGCTCATGTAGCCACAGAATTTATATGCTGGTCAAGTTCAGTTAACCCCCAGAATGTTGATAGGCCTGGTGTCAGTGTGCTCCAGTCTCTAGAGTGGGTTTGAATCTTCTGGCTCAGAGGGGGGAATGCTACTATCGCTTCAAGCCTGACTGGTAGGATGCAATGGTTGAATAGCCTAATGTCAATCATATTACAGGAATGTGCGTGGAGAGATTGGCTTCCTGGACGAGGTCCAAGAGGGGTTCCAGCACTCAATGGAACCACTTTCATGATTGCACAATGAAAAAGGAAGGAGAAAAGAAAAATTGGAACAGGAAATAAAGATGGCACTCTATTGTGCATGAGGGTAGGGCCTCCTGCAAAGAACTGACTGCCTCTCTCTTCCCTTGCCCCAAAACCACATCTTACCGGTTGCAACACTTTCATTTCTGTTTGCAAAAAAAAATGTGAAAATGAGTTTCATAACTTCCTGGCCTATTCTCCTTGCACAACATCAAGAGACCCAGCAGACATTATACAGAAGGTAAGGACAATGTACACCATGGATTCAGCACGGTATCCCTCAGGTATCAAAAACGACAGCTGACTTTGTTCAACTATTGCAAGACCGCCATCAGATCAGCCCATTCATTGAAGATTCTATGTTTAAAAAGTAATCTCTCCTCTCCCTGGCTCGGCCTGGCTCCATAGGCACCATCTGGGATCATGTGGTTGTTTTTCCACAGTCAGTGTGTAACTAGAGGTATCGCAGACAAACCCAAACTTTTCCTCACTCAACATCCAACTTTTAGGCAGGAGTCATCCAACAATGGGAACCAAGGGTGAGCTTACTGCTTTCTAACCCAGTGGCACTGATATCAATCACAACACCCCAACAGCCAGTCACTTGATATCAGCTAACCTGACATGGACACGGATTAGATCTCCAGTGGCACAGTACCATGTGAAGAAATTAACTTCTGATCCTTTTAATGGGCGTCAGCACTAACAACTTGATTATACAGGTATTTCACAAGAGTTTATCAAACAGAATTTAACTGAAATAACAATGACACTGGCTAATTAAAGTATGGCCCTTATCCAGGACAACATAACTTCTTTTTGAACTAAGAGCAGTACTGTGTAATTTAACATCAAATCTTGTCACATTGCAGGGCAGGATTGCCAAAGCAAAATTGCACATTGTATTAGTCCAGTCATACACCCCGAAGGAATTGCTGATTCTCTCCACAATGATGAAACTGCACTTCAAAATGTTGTAACTTTGCTGGAGAATAATCTGTGCTCTCAGAATGGTCGAATGGTGCTGGGTGATGGTGAATAACCAACTGAGACCCCATTCATTCAGTGGGTAACATTGTCTAACCCGTTGTCGGGGGTTAGATACTATTCTGTAGGACTGTAAGTCTGCACAGTCTTAAGTAGGTTAACGGTATTTATTTATTAACAACAAGAAATATATACAGTAGGGCGGCACGGTGGCACAGTGGTTAGCACTACTGCCTCACAGTGCGAGGGACTGGGTTCAATTCCGGCCTTGGGTGACTGTCTGTGTGGAGGTTGCACATTTTCCCCGAGTCTGCATGGGTTTCCTCCGAGTGCTCCAGTTTCCTCCCATACTCCAAAGATTTGTGGGTTAGGTTGACTGGCCATGCTAAATTGCCCCTTGGTGTCCCAGGATGCATAGGTTACAGGGATTAGCAGGAAAAAAAGCGGGGTTGTGGGATTAGAGATTGGGTAAGATGCTCTGTTGGAGAGTCAGTGCAGACTTAATGGGCTGAATGGCCTCCTTCTGCACTGTAGGGAGTCTATGATTCTATGACCCTGTGAAAGGGTACAATCTAGGAGCTGTCCCCATGCTTGCTTGTGCATACAGCTTTGTCCAACACTGCGCTAACTGCATAGATGTATGTTGTGGGTTATATGTTCTCTTGGATTACTGCACAGACAGTACTGTACTCAGTCCCACCATAACCCTATATGATCCAGACCCTTATACTACAATCCCCCCACCCCATCCCAGATCATTATCCAATGTACTTCCAGTAATTTTAATTGACCCCAAGTATTTAATTTGTTATTACTACCCCATCTCCCCACTTCAAGTTTCTGAGTTCATAGGTTCAGGTTGCCTGCAGGCTATATAACCCTTCCGTATCTCGTTTGCACTACTGTCGGAGAAGTGGTAGGCCTTGTCACTTCAGCTAAACTCTCTCTTGTTTTGGAGGCTAGGTATCTTTTCATCCACTTTTTCCATTCAATGGCCGTGGCCGTGAACCAGTCTTTGTCGATGTGGCCATGGTCATGGTAAGTACTTGTTCTTATTTCTTGTGATTTGGATGTATGGTGCATTTGTCTCCATGTCATTTTTTTTCTCTCTTTTTCCTTTGTCATGTGGGTCCTTGTGATGTCCTCTGTGACGGAAGATGGCCATTCCAGTTGAGATGATGCAGTTTTTCTAGTAAGCTCATCTTTGTGTTTGGCTGCGTGTTGTGCTGTCAGCTGCTGCTTAGGCCCAGCATTGTCTGTGGTACTGTCACGCTGGCTGGGAGTTGCAGCATTTGCTCTGTGGTTGCAGTGTTGACCTCATTAACAGTTGTTGGAGCCAGAGGTTGAAGCTCTTCTTATAGTTGGTTGCTCTTTTCTCTATTCTCCACTGCAGGCATCATGGTAACCAGTGGTTGACTGGTCTGACCAATGAGGGCTTTCCACACGTATAATGTGTAGACAGACCTGCCCCACAAAAAGAGAAAACAATTCAGAGCTGAAGTCCAAGGCAGGATATTCTTTCTTGTTTGTGCTTGAGCTGCCGTTTTGTATAATTTATGATAGTGGCTGTCTTGCCATTTTCTGTTGTTTTAAGGAGACTCAGGATTACACAGGTATCTCTGCTCAACTGCCTATGGATCACGTGGAATAGTTTTCTGCCATACTTTAGTCATCTTAGAATCATGCCTATGACTGGAAGTCGAATTCCTCCAGGGCCAAGTCATAGTGTGTTTGAAGCCAGAGGTCCTTCAGCCGAGGAACTTTGCCCGATAGGACCACAACACTGGCTCCAGTGTCCAATTTAAAGTTTGTGAGGTGGCCGTTAAGCAGAATGTCTACATTCCAATATGAAAATCCTGATTCGTGACCTTACCCAGGAAGCATGGCTCTGCGTCATCTTGATGCACCTGCAGGGGCAGCACAGTGGCATAGTGTTTAGCACTGCTGCCTCACAGCGCCAGGGACCTGTGTGGAGTCTGCACATTCTCCCTGTATCTGCGTGGGTTTCCTCCAGGTGCTCTGGGTTTCCTCCCACAGTCCGGAAGACATGCTGGTTAGTTGCATTGGCCATGCTAAATTCTCCCTCAGTGTACCCGAACAGGTGCCGGAGTGTGGCAACTAGGGGATTTTCACAGTAATTTCATTGCAGTGTTAATGTAAGCCTACATGTGACACTAATAAATAAATTTTAAACTTATGAATTATCTTTGGGTCTTCTGTGCATTGGGGGTGGGGGTGGGGCAATTCTCCCTGCCCGCTGCACTGTTTGAGTAGCGCAGCGGCCTGGGATACACCAGCAGCGACCGTTTCGCAGGCTTCCAGCTGGGCATCACGGCCTCCGCGAGTCTCTGGCACTAAGATTTCCAACACAATCAGCTCCACACCAGAAATTGGTTCGGAGCTGATTTCAATATGGAAATTAACATTTGCATTTCATTAGTGGGCCTGGGATGTAATTCTCCGGGCCTGCTAGGATTCCCCCCTCCGCCAGGAGTGGTTCACTCCAGCGGGGTTTGCTCCTGCTCCCCACTAACAGGGAACTAGCAGCCCGACTCCACTGGAGGGAAGAGAGGCAGTTGAGGCCCCACAGGAGGTCAGGGAGAAAGGGGGGGGGGGTTGCAAATCAGGCAGTGCCACCATGGCACCCTGGCACTGCCCAAGGGGGAAAATGGCAATTCCTAAGGGGCTCCTTGGCAGTGCCAAGGGGGCGGAGCCAGAGGGGACAAGCCCTATTGGGGGGTGGGGCCTACTGGACGGGCACATTGCATGTGCGGGCAACCCACTGCCACTCTGCATTGGGATTGGTGGCAGAGGGAGGGAAACACCGAGCGGGGTTAGGTGTGGGGGGTGGGGGGGTGGGGGGGGGTCAGGGCTGCCAGGGGATCGGGGCAGGCCAGGGGAGATTGGGGGAGAATTCGGGGCTGGCCCAGGCAGGTCCAGGAGGCCTATGATCATGGGGTGGGGGTTGTCGGTAGGCCAGCGTTGGGGTGTTGCGGGGAAGTCCAGCAATCGGAGGCCAGTGATCGGGGGGGTGGGGGAGTGGGAAGGCCAGCGATCAGGGGTTGAGGGGCTGGCCAGCGATCAGGAGACCGGCAGCGTGGGCCACAGCACATGTGCTGATCTCCACTCTGACACATCAGCGCATGCGCAGTGGCCCACTCAGTGCTATGCTGCCGACCTCTCCAGCCGGAATAGGCCCCAAGCCCAGATTTTCAGAGTGAATCCCGCTAGGGCATTCTGCAGTGCTCAGACTGTCGGAGATTCATTCTGGAAATCACGCTGAAAAAAACAGTGGGATTTACTCCCATTTTCCCGCACATTGGGGACTTAGAATTTTTTGGGGAGAATCCCGGCCCAGATGTTTTGACTTTGCAGTTTGTTGAGATGTCCAATCCTGTTACATTGAATGCATTGGGCTGAAACGGGGGGCGCTTTACTCCACAGCACCAGCATGGGTGCTCTCCTGGTCGTTAGGGCATTGCATTCCTTGGCCTGGAGTGTCCTGTTTCTGTGCTTTTTAACTAACTTACTGTGGGGTTTACTTTCTACCATGCTTTGCTTTGTCCTCTTAAAATGGACATGTGCTGTACTTGGAATTAGGACCGCCTAACAATCTGGATAGCTTTCTCAAGAGTTAAATCATCCTTCACTTGCAGCCTGCCTGACAGTACATCATCCGCTACTCCTACAAATATTCCATCCCTGATAAATTCAGATTTTAGAACTCCACATTCGCAGCCTTCAGCCATCCTGTACAGGTCATTAATGAATGCATTGACAAGTTCTTATGTCTGCTGGACACACATATTAAATTTAAGCCTTTCAAGGATGTTGTTGCTTCTTAGGTTAAAATGAATGATTTTAGCACTTCTTCAAATTTAGCAGATGATTCCTCAGTGCCTTGTCTAGCAGTAGTGCTGTCCACTATCGGGCCTATCGAATAAAGGAGTGAACGCAAGAAATAGAAGCAGGAGTAGGCCACCAGGCCCTTCAAGCCCAATATGATCATGGCTGATCTATGCCGGCCTCAACTCCTTTTCTCTGCCATTTCCCCAAAACCCCCTATTCCTCGACTATCAAATATTTAACCACTTCCACTTTAAATACTTCTAATGATCCAACTAACACCACCCTTTGCGGTAGGAAACTCTAGAGATGCACCACCCTCTGCAAGAAGAAATTTCTATGCACCTCAGTTTTAAATGCCCTGCTCTTTATCTTGTAGTTATGTCCCCTTGTTCAAATCTCTCCCACTAGTGAAAACATCTCCCCAACTACCATGTCAAGCTCCCCTCAGGATCTTATATGTTTGAACAAGATCACCCCTCACTCTTATAAACTCCAAGGAACACAGACCCAGTAAGTATAAGTGTGTTATATTGTTGAGCTTCTGTCCTCTTATCCAGCAATCTTGTATCTAGGGGACCTTTTTCTCCAAAGTCCCCAATTATGTGATTCATCTAGGGCTTGGATAAGTCCAAAGTGATCTGAAAGAGTGGATTTCTGATCCATGGTTAAAGGTTTTAAAAGTTTAGGTTCATTTTAAGAAGCTGCTGAGGTTTAAGATGGTGCCACCGTTCGTTTGAAGATAAAGGGTTTACCCACGTTTGCTGGTTTTGGCAACCTCCTGTTGCAGTGGTGTTTGCATTCAGCCTTGGAAAAAAAATTAAACAATGGCTGCTTGGGTTGACTAGCTGCAGACTTCTCCTTTTTAGCGGTATGCTTTAGTGTCAAGAAAGTGTCAAATACTGGCCTTTGCTGGTCTTTAAAGCTCAGCTGTGATTCTTCAAAATGAATGATTTTTTTCTCCCTTTTCGGAGTGAGCTCAGACACTGCATGTTCAGGTGGTGACTCAGGAATCTGTATATTTTTATGGAGTTTTTAAATGTGTTAATTTCTGACCACTGAGCCATTTAATAGATTCTCAGGACTTGCTATATCTGGAATTTTAAAAAAATTAGCTCATCCCTCCTAGATCTACTGACTCTGCACCCTGGGAATTGAATCTAGACTTCCAAGACATCCTTAGCATCTTCTACTGCAGTGAGGAATTTTAAATCTCTGCCTTCAGCTTCCAAGCCTTTCTTTGGATCTATCCCTGGCAATTTTCTCTGTGCATCTGTTTCTTGAGCTTTTATTCAGGTCAGAATGCTTCAGGATTTTTTCTTTCATTTTGCAGGAAAGTAATTTTTCCCTGCATTTTTGAGAGGATTTTCCATTCACTGCCACCATGTTTAGGGTGCTGGACACCATTCTGTAGGCCTTAATGAAATATTTGTACTATTAAGTAGGTTAACTGTGTATTTAACAACTATAAGAATTCTGTATATTGTACAGTGAAGGGTTCAAGCCAGGACTTGTTTCCATGCTTGCTTGTGCACACAGCTCTGTCCAACATTAGACTGACCACTAGATGTGGGTCATGTATTCTTTTATAATATTACAGGGATGGTTCTGTACTCAGACCCACATTAACCCTATTTTTGCCAGACTCTTATACTACATAATCAACTAAAGCACGCTATTAAAACTGGGTAACTGCCTACATAAGGTGATAGCAGTTAGGCATGAAATACTTTGGTTGAAGACTCTAATTTATGAAAATGTACAACAGTATATATTTTGTCATTTAAACAAGATTCCACAACGACAACAATGTAGAACTATTCAAGCCTTTCAGAAGCACAGCTACTCCCCATCAAAGTTACAACACTCTGGAATGTGATTTCACCATTGCTTTACAGAGAAATAGCCAACACATTTCCTTTTGTGTCCATCCAGTCATGCACCAGGATGCATAATTTGTTTTGGCAAACATGCTCTGAAATGTGACAAGTTTTGATGTTCAGTCCAACAGCACTCCTGCTGCACCTTAATTTGACAATCCACCACTCCTTGTGCAATCACACCTGCTTTTTACTGGTGTGCGTTGCCTTCCATTTCTCATTATGAACTGCTGTTTACCTTACTCAATGGTCATCTTCCCTCATAGACATTGGAGTTGCGTACCCATCTCTCATCTGAATGCTTACTCAGAATACCTTGGTCAAGGTTATTAACAAAGATTTTCAATAGTTGCCAAGCTGAAAAAATGTTCTTCAGAGAAATGAGGTCACAGCTGCCGAATTAGAATGAATTCCATTGGTAACTAACCTCAGATTCGTGTTATCTCTTCAATCAGTAACTTAATTTACAGTTTGGATCCTATGAGCTTTCAACAACTCTCATATGTCAAACGGTCATCAGCACCTTGCATCACATCGGATATTAAGAATGAAAAAAAACCATTCAGTTTCAATACCAATCATTTATGACTGATTTCAAGTCGATCTACTATGCTGTCAGCTTGGTTCAGGTGCTGTTCTACTCTGTTTATCTCACCTGGGACCCCTTGGTGATGTCTCATCTGCAACCCTTCCTCACCTGATATTCCAGTCCCTCCTCGTTTACACCGTCATCCCCATGATTTGCAAACTCATTAAATATCTATTAGGAAAACACCTTCCTTGGTTTAATCAATGCAGTGAAGTTACTGTGGCTCTTTATTTTAGTAAGAAGTTTAACAACACCAGGTTAAAGTCCAACAGGTTTATTTGGTAGCAAAAGTGTGGCTTTTGCTACCAAATAAACCTGTTGGACTTTAACCTGGTGTTGTTAAACTTCTTACTGTGTTTACCCCAGTCCAACGCCGGCATCTCCACATCATGGCTCTTTATTTTAATCAGAGCTCTTCATTGGGCATTGGCTCTGAGACATCCTAGTTCAACCTATGCATTTAGCAGACCAGGCTGCAGTGTTAAAACAGGAAAATATCTTCACATACCAAACACATTTGGAAGTCAGAAGAAATGTCTTTCACAAAGGTAAATATGAAAGAGGGGTCATTTGGTCCATCGAGTTATCTTTCTTTATGACTTCCCATCACAGCACTTAACTTTCAACTGAAAGACTCCAGAACGTTGTCTCCGCTCAGCTATCCCCAGCCCATTCCAGGTTACCTGTAAAGAAATGTTGCCTGACAATAAAAATAAAACAAAAGGAACAATTTCATTTATATCGTCTCTGATGAAGGGTCATTCAGATGCAAAACGTTAACTCTGTTCTCTCTCTACAGATGCTGTCAGACCTGCTGAGATTTTCCAGCATTTTCTGTTTTTGTTTCAGATTCCAACATGCTTTCATTTATATTGTGTCTGGCACCATCTCAGGATATTCTGAAGCACCTTTCCAGCCAATTAAGTCCTTTTGAAGTGTAATCATAGATTATAGAACGCCTACAGTGCAGAAGGAGGCCTTTCGGCCCATCAAGTCTGCACCGACCACAATCTCACTCAGGCCTATCCCCTTAATCCCTCATATTTACCCTGCTAATCCCCTTGACACTAAAGGGCAATTTAGCATGGCCAATCAACTTAACCCGCACATCTTTTAACTGTGAGAGAAAACCCACACAGACACAGGGAGAACATGCAAACTATACACCAACAGTCACACGAGGCCGGAATTGAACCACAGTCCCTGGCGCTGTGAGGCAGCAGTGCTAACCACTGTGCTGCTGTGCTGTCCATAATAAATTATAACTGGAAGATATAACTGTGCCATATATAGTAAACCAAAACTTTGGGGCTTTTGATCTATTAATAATAATCACTGTTGTAATTTGGGAAACCTGGCAGCCAATTTGCACACAGTAAAGGTCCATAAGCAGCAATGAAATTAATGACCAGATTTTTTTTAAGTGATGTTGGTTGAGGGATAAATATTGGTCAGGATAGCAAGCAAAGTCCCCTGCTATTCTTAGAATAGTGCACTTGGATCTATTATTTCCTCCGAGGTAGCAGACTGGATCTTGGTTTAATATTTCATTCAAAGGATTACACCTCCAATATTGCAGCACTCCCTCATACTATACTGGAGTGTCAGCAGAGATTATATGTTCAATTGTCCAAGTTTAACTTGAACCAATAATCTTTTGAATAAGAGGTGAGAGTTTTACTAATTAAGCAAAAACCGTCACCTAAGTACGGAACAAAAAAATAGTCCGATCATTGAGGTGATCCAATCAAGAAGCTTGGATTAATTCCAAAACACAAGCTTTAGACACTTGCACGAAGGGAGAGACCATTACCACAACCAGAATAACCTGAACCTCTCCCCACCCATTATTTAGTTCTCTTATTCTGACCTTGCTCTTCAAGCTTGGTTGGTGTGTTGCTACCAACAAATGATGCCACCAGCCCTCCTCTCACAACAGAAAGAAAACTGTATCCTGTTTGACCAGGACTTCTATTGTCCTGTTTACATAAAACACAGAGCAGACACAAGTCACTTACAAAGATGTAAATGAGTTGAGACGGATCAGAAGAAATCACAAAAGAGAATTAACCCAAGCTCACCCACAGCATAATCACTGAAAAGCTGTGGAAATCAGGTTCGGGTGTAAGTTCAATTATCTGAAATTTTGGAGGTGACTCTTTTTGTGGAGAGTGAAAATTGACCAATAATCAAATGCCCCAAAGTTTTGTTTTACTATATATAGCACGGTTATATCTTCCGCTTATAACTTATGATGAAAATACTGATCTTAGCATTCCTTGGGCTGTGAGACTGATTTAGATAACAGCAGGAAATTAGCAGAGGTGCAACAAATTTACATCTTGTGCAAGGTTTCATCAAGTGAAAACTGCAGTAGATAACTAGAGTGAGTTACTTTGTCCCTTCAAGCCTATTCCTCCCATAGGCTTTGTACAATCTACCCTATCATGGATTTTACGTTCAACCATTTACTCTCTTTCCATTGGCTCTGTACACTCTACCCTATTATGGACCCTCCCCACCCCATATAATCTTATGCCACAGACCCTGTACAGTTTACTCTGTCTTGGATCCTATCGACCCTCTTAGTATCCTCTTATATAACCTCTGTATAACCTCCTCCATCACTGACTCTATCTCATGCATTTGACTCTCACAGACCCCACAATATCTTCTCTCATTTGGATCCCATCCACAGTACACCCACAAACAATTGACCACTGTTGAATCAAAAACACAAGCAATGGACCCATAGATCAGTTGTGATTGTACCCATGGCTTAGACACAATTTGTAACCTATTGTTCCTCAATTAACACATATAATTTAATATGATATTTATTTATCAAAATAATGAGGCTAAAAGTTGATTAGTTAGAATTTGCATTTATGTAGTTCCTTATCACATTTCTCAAAAAAAATCCCAAAACATTCTACATTCAACTTAACTCCACTGAAGGACAGTCATGGCTGTATTGTATACAAACACTAAAGAATGTTTCAAGGATGTTCTCAAAGCATCCCTGAAGAGAATCCTTGGCTTGTGACTAACCAAAATGGTTTATTCAGGAAGGCACCAAACACAGAATGACTTAATCAGGAGTAGGCAGAGGTGTCAGAGGGAGAACACAAACTTTCAAACACCCCATTCACCCTGCCCTTCAATCATTAACTGCCACTCATGTGGCAGAGTCTGCAGATCTCGCAATTATCAGCCACCTCAGAACACAGCAAACTGTAGCGGAAGCAAGTCATCCTCGATCTCCAGGGACTGTCTAAGAAGATGTAGTAGCAATATAGCAATATAGTATATAGCAAGATCTACCAGCATACAAGATCCCACAAACAATAAATAATGATGACTTGTTCTTATTTTATTGGTCATGGTCGAGGGAGGAATGTTTATCTGAAATCCCAGCTTTTCTTAGAATCATAGAATGGTTTGATTATGGGTCAATTTTCACTCTCCACAAAAAGAGTCACCTCCAAAATTTCATATAATTGAACTTACACCCGAACCTGATTTCCACAGCTTTTTAGTGATTATGCTGTGGGTGAGTTTGGGTTAATTCTCTTTTGTGATTTCTTCTGACCCGTCTCAATTCATTTACACCTTTGTGAGTGACTTGTGTCTGCTCTGTGTGTTTTGCGATTTAAAAAAAATCTTATATGCATCTTGACAGGCAAATGGGTTCTTGGCTGAATGTCTCATTTGGTTTATGGCATCTCCACCAGTACGATATTCTCACAATACTGCACTGGGAACAGTGATTTAGATTATGAAGTCAAATCTTAGAAAGTGGAGCTTGATCACACAACTTTCTGTCTGATGCAAATAGGTTTTTGATAAATGCTAATGAAAGGTGTCGAACCCAAATATGAACTTTTCCTTTCTCTCTTTCAGCAGTGGTATTTCAACATTTCAAGGGGATCCTCCAGCCATTGAAATCATTATTTACATTTTTTTAAGTTCTAAATTTTGAAAACAAAGTCAATCTGTTTTCAACTTGCAGCAGGCGATAATAACCACTTCAGAACTGCACTCACATTTCACTAGGCATTTTATCTGAAGATTAAATGTTTCTTTTCTCTTCATTTCTTTAAAGGGCCGACTGTTCCTGGAGTACAGAAATACCAATTGCCCTCCAGCATCTTTGTTTTTTTGGGGCTCTGTGCAGTCATTGACTGGCCATTCAACAATGGTCAGGCAGTTGTAGGATTTACAGCAGAGGGCAACATTTGGTCCATCATGTCTGTGTTACTGTTAACTCTTTACCTGCAATGATCTACTCCACTCCCATTACTGTTCCCTTCTTCTATAACCCTTTATGTTCTGTTAGGGACCAGATCAGAATCTCCAAGCTATATTATGAAGTTAGCCTAGACCCTAACTTTTCCTTTTGATTTTGACATTAGGCTGAGCATAAGGTATTTCACTCCAGGTATGATTCAATTGATCCAATAGGAAGTTTTTATCAAAACAAACTTTATTTAAGAACACAGAATATGACCAAAAGTATCAGCATAGTGTGGAAACTAGGGGAAGTTTACAATAACTTCATTGCAGTGTTAATGTAAGCCTTACTTGTGACTAATAAATACATTTTAACTTTAACTTTTTAACTTTAACCAATTAAGATATTTAATCATGACAAAGTATAATTCTTAACAACTAGCTATTGCTATATTCCAGTTGCAAGCCATGGACACAAATCCCTTCTTCAGAACCAGTTAGCACCAAAAGCAGATATGCTTACATGAATGCTAGATTTCCAGCCTTTTAACAGCTCGGGACAGAGATCCAGACAGACACCTGTCTTCTGACTCTCATACAGCAGACTCTCAGAGAAAGATCCACTCCCAAACAAAGAAAGAAATAGATTTATTTCCTGAAAGATTCCAGTCTCCAAATTCAGAGAGGAAAAGAGGGGCACTGCTCTCTAACAACTCCAAGCAGCATCTAAGCTTGAGTTCTCTGTGTCAGCCTAGATCCACTCAGTCACCTGATATTACTGTCAATCAACCCAATCAAGTCCTACTGTGCAAATCCCCAGGGGAAATTACTAAAAACAACAGAACTGCATTAGTTCAGATTAAAACCAACATCCTAGCCATTAGGAGCAATTATGCTGCTGCAGTAACAACACAGACCAAGTGGCACTGGTTAGAACAGACTGTTAAAACAGATCCTGCATGAAAAACATTTCTTTCAGGCACAGTATTGTCATAATTCTTCCTTTTCAGATACTCAGCCAATTCCATTTCAAATAATGTTACAGCCTCTGTCTCTATGGCCACTTGTAATAAATCATTCCTTATACTAAAGATCCTCTGGGAGAAAAAAAAATGTTTTTTTATAAATTCCCGTTCTCAGTATTCCAGTGATAATCCTCAATTTGTACTCCCTCAATATCCGTTCATTAACTAATGGAAACTGTCTATACTCAAAATCTTACATACATTTTGAAAAGCTCTGTCAGGCATCAGAGCGAACCATGGTCTTGTCCATTCTCAATAATCAATCATATTCCTGCTGATTTCCTTTCTCTTCAGCACTCGCTCCCCCCACTCTACCTCACCACCGTCCCCACCCCCCAACCAACAACTGCCTGACCCAGAGGCACTGCGGTCAATGGCAGTGTTGTTGTCAGCCTATCAACTCAATTTTGAGGTTTGAACCTAAGTCTATTTCCTATTGATAATGCTTTTGTGTCAAATTTCCCATTGTAAATTGCTATGGTAACATTCCCCATTCAACTTTGCTGTCTCCTGTCATTGCAGTTACAATATTTGCTCACAAGGTGGTTCTATGGAACAAGTTCCTAAAGTCTGTTTCCCAATTTGTATATTTAAATATTTAAAACAAAACTTATATTAATTAACTAGAAAACTTAAAGGAATCAATGTATAAGATTCTGTCAGACAGGCAGAGACAATAATGGAACCCCTGCAGCAACAGGAACAGGTTTTATTAGATTTCAAAGGAAATGAAAGGAATCTAAATTTATATTAAAAAATCAATTTAATGTTCAGAATTGATGCAGACTGTAAGTGAAGGAGATCAAATCCATCTATGTGATGCAAGTCATGTCTTCCTCGTTATCACTTGCTAAGTTCCACTAGTTTGCTGTGTGCTCGAATATCAGCCTCAAAGTCCTTGGGGTAGATTTTGACTGTGCGATAATACAAAACAAGTTGGCAGCCCATTTTACATCTCTACCAATTTTATTTCTGCTATCACCCATTCTACACTACTGTCCAGTCAAAGATCCCCTTATCGATGCCCTTTAAGCCAGCCACAGCTTTGCAACACGCCTGAGAATACGTAGGCTCTCTAACTGGATTACTGTTGATACCCTTCTGCCTCTCTTCACTGTTCCTGGGGCATTTTCTTCCCACAAGGATTTATATGTCAACTGTAGCTCAGTGTTAATTTCACTCTTGGCTCAGAGTAAGAAGAGTGTGAGCTCCGATGCCACAGCAGAGACTTCAGCACAAGAATCCAGGCTGATAGTTGACTGAAAGGAATTCTGGTTTTTCTGCTGATGTACTAAGTTGAGACCCCGACTACTTTGTCAGGTAGATATAAAGGATCCCACAGGACTATCTGAACAGCAGCAGAATTCTTCCAGTATCATTTATCCCTCAACCAACATCATTAAAACAGCTCATTTGATCACGAAATGGTTAGTGGGACTCTGCAGATTGACTATATTTTCCTGCATCATAATCGTGAATATATCAATGGCTGTGAAACTTCTTGGAATGCTTCCCATGAACATGGAAGGCACTATTTTAATACAAATTTTCTGTCCCTTCCTTTAAAACAAGCTCCTCTGAACAAACATGGACAAAAGAGCTGAACTCCAGAGATGAGGTGAAAGTGACTGCCCTTGACAATAAGGCAACATTTGATACAGTATAGCATTAGGTTGGGGGAATTAACTCAAATGGTAGAGAGCTCACTTAGCATGTGCGAGGTAGTGTGATCAATGTCCATATTCTCCACTTCACTTTTGTGGGCAGCACGGTGGCACAGTGTCGAGCACTGCTGCCTCAGAGACCCGGATTCAATTCCCCACCTTGTGTGACTGTCTGCGTAGAATTTGCACATTTTCCCCATGTCTATGTGGTTTCCTCTGGGTGCTGCGGTTTCCTCGTACAGTCCAAAGATGTGAAGGTTAAGTGGATTGGTCATGCTAAATTGTCCTTAGTGTCCCAAGATGTGTTGGTTAGGGGGATTAGCAAGTTAAATACGTGAGGTTACGGGATAGGGTCTGGGTGGGATGCTCTGTTGGAGAGTCAGTGCAGACTTGATGGGCCGAATGTCCTCCTTTTGCACTGTAGGGATTCTATGATCAAGAAGCCCAAGCAAAACTGGAGTCAATGTGAATCAGAGGGAAAATTTTGGACTGGTTGGAGTCATATCTAGAACAAAATTGTTGGAGGTTAATCATCTCAGTCCCAGAACATCACTGCAGGTGTTCTTCAGGGCACTGCTCTAAGCCCAATCATCACCAGCTGTTGCATTAATGACCTTCCCTTCATCATAAAGTGGGGATGTTCACTGATGATTGTACAATGTTCAGAACCATTCATAACTCCTCAGATACTGAAGCAGTCCATGTCCTAATGCAGCAAGATTTAGACAATATTCAAGCTTGGGCTGCTAACTGACTAGTAACATTCATGCCACACAAGTGCCAAGCAATGACATCTTCAAGAAGAGAAAATCTAACCAAATCTAATCAATGGTGTTCGCATCACTGAATGCCCTACTAATCAACATCATGGGAGCTTATCATTGACCAGAAACTAGACCAGCCATATAAATACAAGAGGAAGTCAGAGGCTGGGAATTGCACAGAGAGTAACTCACCACCTGACTCCCCAAAGTCTATCCACCATCTATAAGGCACACTTCAAAAGTGTGATTGAATACTCTCCGCTTGGATGAGTGCAGCTCCATCAACAATTGAGAAGCTTGAAGCTATTCAGGGCAAAGCAGTCCACTTGATTGGCACCCCATCTACCGCCTTCAAATTTTGCACCCTCCACCACTGATGCACAGTGGCAGCAGTAGGTACCACCAACAAGATGCACTGCAGCAACTCACCAAGGCTCCTTCGCCAGCACATCCCAAACTCATGGCCTCCACTGCCTAGAAGGAAAAGCGCTGCTGCTGGATAGGAACACAACCACCTGCAAGTCACAAACCATCCTGACTTGGAACTATATCACCTTCCCTTCACTGTCACTGGGTCAATATGATGGAACTCCTTTCCTAACAGCACTGCGGTCATTTCTACAACACGTAGATTGCAGCAATTCAAGAAGGTAGCACAATTTGCAAGGCCAATTAGGGATGGGCAATAAATTACGGCCGAGCCAGCGATGTATACATCCCATGAACGGATAAAGAAACACAACCTCTGCCTTACCTAATTTTAAACTCTCCTCCCATCTATTTCTGTTTTTATTTCCACTTTCATTTTATTTTTTGTTGAAACACGGAGAATTGATGCTACCTGAATTAGCATGCACATGTCACTGGTCACAACACAGAGCACCAACATCAGAAGATGCATACGTTTTGTTTTTGGACATAATTGTATTTCCATGACAAGTTTCCATGCGTTTTTTTTTCCTTCCTTCCCGCCCACCAGTTTTCTCCACTCTGATCAAGAGGGTGCTGGTTCTTGCTGAGCTGCAGTTCTCTAAACATTGGCCAATCTCTAATACCTGTATCAAGTAGCCATTTTTTGTGGGTGGACCTGGATAACAAGTAGAGAAGATTATTCAACTACAGGTTTGTAACACATCAGCCCATCCCTGTCTTTCACCAAAGGGCCCTTCCATTAGTGATTGTTTGATAGTGATTAGGAATTACTATGGTATAAGATCAACAACCTCGAGGTTGTGGGTTGAAATTCCATCAAGGCAGATTGGGAAATGGAATTTTAAAATCCGGTAATTTGTAGGTTGGTACCAGAGAAATCATGAAAGTTGTTGGATTTCCTTAAAATCTAAACTGGTTCACTAAACTAAAGTACTTCACAGGAGGGAATCTATCTACCTAATTTGATCTACGTGTGACTCCAGTTTCAATATATGTGGTTGACTCTTAATGGCCTTTGAAATGACCACGTACTCAGAGCGAAGAGCAAGAAAACGTGACAATACTCTCAGTAAACCACTTTTAAAACCCTGACCAGGTTTCCCATTTCTAACTGACTTTCTGCAGTGAACTTAGCCTCCACAATCTCCCGTTCTACAGCTAATCCAGCTGAGATCAATTTACCCGGATGCTCAAACACACCATGTTATGGTAGGTACAGCTTAAATATGCTCCTTTAAGGGATTTATTTATCTCTTATAATCAGGGAGCTGCCTGGAAGGATCTCGCCAATGCAGAGATTGGACATATAGCCTCCACCATGGCTGACAGGAACTATATGCCTAGACTGGACTTTCTTGTTCAATTTTCATGCTCCTTGATGTGATACAACTCAGCCTCTCCCATCAGCTCCTAACAAAGGGTTTGATCCAAACTGAACAGAACAGGATAATCAAATTTTCACCCTGCCCCAATGTGAGTGCCACGGTGTTTCAAACATGCCACCATTTTTAAGTTGCAGCTTCTCCAGCAGCACGGTAGCTCAGTGGTTAGCACTGCTGCTTCACAGCTCCAGGGTCCTGGGTTCGATTCCCAGCTTGGTTCACTGTCTGTGTGGAGTTTGCACATTCTCCTCGTGTCTGCGTGGGTTTCCTCCGGGTGCTCCGGTTTCCTCCCACAGTCCAAAGATGTGCGGGTTAGGTTGATTGGCCAGGTTTTTAAAAATTGCCCCTTAGAGTCCTGGGATGCGTAGGTTAGAGGGATTAGTGGGGAAAATGTGTGGGGGTAGGGCCTGGGTGGGATTGTGGTTGGTGCAGACTCGATGGGCCGAATGGCCTCCTTCTGCACTGTAGGGTTTCTATGATTTGTTGCCATGTCTTTGGTCATTATGGTACAAATTTAATTTAGCTCATCACTAGTGACTCAGTGGCTTTTCCCAATTAGCTACCCACCAAGAAGGTCCTATGGTGAATTCCCCAACTTATGCTCAGTTAGCTGATCTTAACTGGGGTGGCAATTGGAGGACTACAATTGGCCTCAGTGCCATTGGGATAGGAGAACAAGTTCAGTTGCTGACCCAATAAACATCAGGTGAGGACTGGATAAAACTGTGGTTCCTTTCAATGTTGAACAGCCTGGTGATACACATGGTATGGTGTGGCAAAAAATGGGCAAGGAACAAAATAAAAGGGTAACTGGAAATTGTGGAGCTGTATTCCAATGTTTACCCCTCAAACAACACAATTATCTGATCATTTCATTGCTGTTTACAGCACCCTGCTGTGTGCAAATTCCCAATCATGATAGCATTTTTACATGGTGCAGCATTTTTATTGCCCATCCCTAACTGCCATTGAGAAGGTGGTAGTCCATGCTGTGTAGGTACACCCACAGTGCTGTTAGGAAGAGAGTTCCAGGATGTTGAACCAGTGAAAGAATGGTGACATATTTCCAAGGGTGGTGAGTGGCTTCTTGTCCTTCTAGGTGGTAGAGGTCACAGGTTTGAAAGGTTTTTAAAAAATTTCATCACAGGATACGGGCATCGCTCTGGGCTGGGCCAGCATTTATTGCCCATCCCTAATTGCCCTCCATTTGCCCTCCATTTCAGAGGACATTTAAGGGTCATTTCTGCAGATCTGGAGTCACATTGCAGGTATCCTTCCCTACCGGAAGGATATTTTTAATATATTTTTTAGATAGCATAGTTTTTTATGGTCACCACTGGACTTCTTATTCCAGGTTTTTACTGAGTCCAAAGATGGGCAGGTTAAGTGGATTGACTACGCAAAATTGTTCCTTAGTGTCCCAAGATGTGTAGGTTAGGGGGATTGGTGGGGTAAATGTGTGAGGTTAAAGGAATGGGGTGGGGGAGTGGGCTTGGGTAAGATGTTCTGTCGGACAGTCAGTGCAAATTCGATGGACTAAATGGCCACCTTCTGCACTGTATCAATTCCATGATTCTATGAACTTAAATTCCACTGTCTGCTGTGGTGGGTATCTAATCCGGGCCCCCAGATCAATGCCCTGGATTCTGGATTACAAATCCATTGGCAATACCACTACATTGTTGAAGGCGACTGAGTGAATTGCTGCTGCTGCCAATGTGCATCAGAGGTGGAGATAATGGATATTGAAGGTGGTGGATGTTGTATTTATCAAGCAGGATGCTTTGTTCAGGATGGTGTAGTCTTGAGCTGTTGGAGCTGCACTCATTCAGGTAAGTGGAGAGTATTCCATCACACTCCTTTGGGACATACTGAGGTTATGCAAGGTGCTATTTAAAGACAAGTCGTTCTTCTTGCTGCAACATGATTTAGTTTCCACTTTCCATGCAAGCTACATGAGAATCCGTGTTTGCTTTAAGTCACATGAGTTTGCTAAGCATAATACTTGTAAGCACATGCTCCACTTGGCCTCTCTACAAAAGTGCTGTGATGTTCTCACTGTTTACCATTTACTTAGTTCTCACAGCAGCTGAGTGCAAAATCTGGAAACCTTCAATTTAACCATTTCACCAACACATTTCTTTCAGATACGCCCTGACCACAGAACAGTAAAAGTTGGGTTTATGCCTGCCTGGCTCCTCCCCCATTGCACTTCCCACTCTCACTAAATTCACCATCACAATTTTGTTATTACTGGAGGCGGACTGGTGATGGCGATGAACATCAAATGGTTTATTCCACATTTCTTGATGTTGACAGTTGGTTTTGATCCACTTCTCATAAGTGATGCTAGTAGTGATCCGAAGTGGGAGCAGGGAGGAGAGGTTGAATCATACAATTCTATAGTGCAGAAGGAGGCCATTCGGCCCATCGAGTCTGCACCGACCACAATCCCACCCAGCCCTGTCACATAATCCCATGCATTTACCCTAGCTAGTCCCCCTGTCACTAAGGGGCAATTTAGCATCGCCAATCCACCTAACCTGCACATCTTTGGACTGTGGGAGGAAACCGGAGTATCCGGAGGAAACCCATGCAGACATAGGGAGAATGTGCAAACTCCACACCGGCAGTAACCCAAGCCAGGAATTGAGCCCAGGTCCCTGTGAGACAGCAGTGCTAACCACTGTCCCACCATGCTGCCCCAGGGGGAATGTAATAATTGAGTAGTTGGGCTAATAGAGAAATACAAAAGTACAGTACAAGGAGGGAGGCAGTGCTGCCAGGTATCTAGAATCACAAATTGGTACTACGTAAAACTCAGAAGGGCATTCATTACTTCAATAGATTGCCATTTCATCTTCCCAAATTAACCAACCTTGGTATGTTGTATAGTTTTTTATTAGTGTCACAAGTAGGCTTACATTAACATTACAGTGAAGTTACTGTGAAAATCCCCTAGTCGCCACACTCCGGCACCTGTTCGGGTACACTGAGGGAGAATTTAGCATGGCTGATGCACCTGACCAGCACATCTCTCAGATTTGTGAGAGGAAACCGGAGCACCCAGAGGAAACCACACAGACACGGGGAGAACGTGCGGACTCCGCATAGGCAGTGACCCAAGCCGGGAATCAAACCTGGGTCCTGACGCTGTGAGGCAGCAGTGGTAACCAGTGGCGGATTAACCATTAGGCAGAGTAGGCTTAAGCCTAGGGGTCTGGAAGGGAGGGGGGCCCGAGAGCAAAAAAACTCACTAACTGTTCAGGTGAGCGTTCATTTTCGGCACCGAAGAGGATCAAAATCTATTTGCGCTCAACAATGAGCGATGAGAAACTTAGTCATCTGGCACTCATGCACATTGAATCAGACATGCTTCGATCTGTTGATTTACATGCTGTTATTGATACTTTTGTAAACCAAAAAACACGGAAGCTTTTTAAAGTACAAATGTAAAGAAAATGAAAAATAAATGAATAAAAGGGCTGTAATTGATTCATATAACTTTATGATATTATACATGTAGTACATGATACATAGTACAACGATATAAGTTATCTAAGGTCACTTAACGTCACTTTATTCTATTCAACGAAGGGTGGGGCAGGGGGCAGGGGGCAGGGGGGAAGGTCAGGGGGCCTTACTAAAGCTTAGCCTAGGGGTCCAGGTGGTAGTTAATCCGCCACTGGTGGTAACTACTGTGCCAGTTTGTGTAAATGGATGTCAAATGAGTGGCTGTGCTTTGCTGAGAATCCTATCCCTGGCAGGAACTATATTGAGCACCTCAAACCTTACTTTGTGTAGGAGCCTTACAACCAACAGATAAAGGGGATCTTCCATCTCCCATTCTGCATTTGAACTCATACTCTCGAATATGTACATTTGATTAATATATGTGGTTAACCTCTAAAGCATCAATTGCAGCTCTTGTGCTGTCAACCGTTAATTCCTCTTTAAAAAGAATATGATAAATGCAAACAACTGCAGATGCAGGAACCTGAAACAAATGCAGAAAAATGCTGGAAAATCTCAGCAGCTCTGATGAAGGGTCATCTAGACTCAAAACATTGGCTCTACTCTCTCTCCAAAGGTGCTGTCAGACCTGTAAAGATTTTCCAGCATTTTTCTGTTTTTGTTGTCCTCTTTTTAAAAAGAATATGGTTAATCGTGTAATGTGTGTGGAATTAAACCGTAGAAGTCATAAAATACTGCTGTCAAATCTGTCCATTCATCCAAATACCTCCTCCAAATCTGGTCATTGAACTGTGTGGTGGACTAAATCACTTGTCACAGTCTCTTGAGTTAGGGAAGGAGAACAACATTTTCCAGGGTTCCCAAACCTGATTGTTGCATGTGCAGACACATTTGAGGTGGCAGTGGTGCCTCCCACTGGTTTATAATAACCGCTGTTATTAGTCCACCAATGCAGGTATGGCACCAAAGGTCACAAGTGTGATGCCTGAAAGAGGGAAGCAGGAGGTGGTTGGCATGAGATCATACTTTGACTATGTCACAGCCATATCCCAAATCTCAGGAGGGAAATGAGGAGGTGTGGGCAAAATACAAATCGCTAAGAAAGAGAAAGTCGGCTGGATTCCCCGGGATTTTTAAAGTGAAGTGTGATGTCTATAAAAGAGTTAGAATTGAAGGCTGAATTCCAACACAAATGCGCACAGCCAGAGCTTAAAAGTTTGAGGAAGGGTTCCATCTGAGGACCCAACACATACTCCGTGAGTTCAAACACATGTCTGCAGTACCCCAGTTCTTGAAGCAGAGACTGGTCTAATCCAGTGTCAGACAAACCCTGCCTTGGGGATTGTCCTTTCCAGCACAATGCACACATTATACATATGTAGATATAAACAGCATTGCATCCAAACCAATCTCTATAAATAATCGACTCAACAAAAATAAAAGCACCTTCAGGAAATGGTGACAACAAATAAAAAACAACAGTTCATCTTCTGCAAGTGCAACGGGTACAATGTGGAAACTTTAAGCAGCAGTCAGATTTTATAAACCATTTGCAGTGCCACTCATTCTAAATGTGAGTGCAAACAATCCCAGATACCACGCACTGCAAAACGATTAGAATCGACAATATGTTGGACTGTTACTGCGCATTTGATCTCTCCCTGAAACTGAGATGTTTATTTTTGTCGCCTTTCTGACCAAACACACCACAGTCCAGCCCAGGATCAACCAGTTTGCAGTACGGGGACAGCCACCTCGCTCCATTTGAATGGAGATCACACCAACTTATTTTCAAACAAACAACAAAAAAAATCAACTGGCTATAAATAAAATACAAGCCCCCAAGTCCTGGGCTGCTGCGTGATAATTGGATCCTATCTCCAAACACAGTTAGGCTGGTTTACACATAAACACATGACAAATCAGCAGAAGCATAACCTTCAATTGTCCTGTGGTAATAATTCTCCCCAAAGAGGGATCGCGGTTACGTTTTTAAAAATATATATAAATAAGTGAAAGTAGAATTCGAAAAGATGAATCTCAAGGGCAACACACAAAAGTAAACCCAGTTGTTTTGGCCAGGGTGCACTGGCCAGCGGTGTGTTTACACCTTTGCTTTCCTTGGGCTGGTGAAGGTGGGCATTGGGGCAGTGTCGAGGTGGGCAGAGCGGGCAGGGTGCTGGCACTGGCGGCCCCGGGTTTACAGGTGTGTGTGGGGGGGGGGGGGGGGGACTCACTCACTCTCACCTTGGTGAAGTACAACATCCAGAGCTCGTACAGCCGCTCCTTCGAAGCCATTCTCCCGCCGGCAAAACAAACAAAAAAAGCTGCGGTTACTTCTTTTGATGAATTTATTATTTCCTCTTTCGCCTCTCAGACGCGCAGTTTTTTCTTGCAACTCTTCATCCCTGCTTTCCACTTTCTCTCTCTCTCTCCACAATGTGTGGAGTTATTCCCTTGTTGCAGGGGAATATTGTTGCACGGGATTGAGCATCAGTGAAGATCCTCTTTCCTCATGTTTTATATTGAATTCCCCTGGAGTTGTTCCTCTTGGTACTTGGGGATAAATGCTCCTGATCAAGTTGGCAGCAGCTCCGACTCAATGTTTTCTCTCGCTGGTTTCACTCAATCAGCGCTTCCGCCATCTCGGTTCCGGGATTTCTTTTTTCTTTCTCATTTCTGTTGTTGCTTCTTGTTGTGTGTTTTTTTTTGCGGGGGGGGGGGGGACTGAATCTGTTTGCTCTTCAGTGCGCGTGCCCGCCAGCGGAGGGCCGGCCCCTCTCGCGGGGGCGCGCCTCGGCTCAACAACGGACCCTCAGTGACAGCCGCGGGGGAGCTGGTTTTTAACAGGTCCACACGCGCGCTCCCTGGCGTCGGCCTGCAGCTCGCCCCCGAGCGACGCGGTGTACGCGCTTCTGTCAGAAAGGTGTCAGGTGGGAGAGAGGAGGCGCGCGCGCGCGCGGCCAGGTGAGGGGGGAGGGGCGCGCGCGCCGCCAGATGAGAGGGGTCGCGCGCGCGTGGCCAGGGGAGGGGGCGCGCGCACGGCCAGGTGAAGGAGGAGGGGCGCGCGCGTGGCCAGGTGAGGGGGCGGGTCGCGCGCGTGGCCAGGTGAGGGGGTCGCGCGCACGGCCAGGTGAGGGGGAGGTCGCGCGCGCGGCCAGGTGAGGGGGTCGCGCGCGCCGCCAGGTGAGGGGGGCGGGTTGCTCGGTGCCGCCAGTGATAACATTGAAAGATCTCAGTGCTTTGCTTCAATGTCATTATCTTATTTTAGCTCCGTACACTCACTGAGCCTCGGTCATTTCTTGTACGTTCAGCACTTTGAGGTGCTCCATGAGCTGGTGAATTAATTTTACCATTCAATATCAATCTCCATTATTGATCCCAAAAGAGAAAATGCTGCACAATCTCAGCAGGTCTGGCAGCATCTGGAAGGAGAGAAAAGAGCTGATGTTTGGAGTCCAGATGACTGACTCCAAACGTCAGCTCTTTTCTCTCGTTACGGATGCTGCCAGACCTGCTGAGATTTTCCAGCATTTTCTCTTCTGGTTTCAGATTCCAGCATCCGCAGTAATTTGTTTTTATCCACGATTGATCTGATGTTCATGGAAATCATAGAAACACTACAGCGCAGAAGGAGGCCATTCAACCCATCCAGTTTGCACCTACAACAATCCCACCCAAGCCCCATCCATATAACCTCACATATTTACCCCGCTAATTCCCCTGACACGAAGGGTCAATTTAGCACGGCCAATCAACCTAACCCGCACATCTTTGGACTGTGGGAGGAAACCGGAGCACCCGGAAGAAACCCATGCAGACACGGGGAGAATGTGCTCTCTCCACAGTTACCTGAGGCTGGAGTCGCACCTGGTACTGTGAGGCAGTCTTGCTAATCACTGTGCTACAGTTTTACGATGTGGAGATGCCGGCGTTGGACTGGGGTAAGCACAGTAAGAAGTCTCACAACACCAGGTTAAAGTCCAACAGGTTTATTTGGTAGCAAATACCATCATTTGTTACCAAATAAACCTGTTGGACTTTAACCTGGTGTTGTGAGACTTCTTACTCTACAGTTTTACCACAGGAAACCTCACCCCATCCCCCCGCACCCCTGAAAATTAGATTGTCCTCCAAAGAAAAACTGCAGGGGTTCAACCTGGTAGAGAGCTGGCAAGAGGCAAATTGGGCTGTGGGAACATCAGTAGGTCATTCAGTACCTCAATCCTCAACCTGCAGCTTCCTGTCCATTATCTTACCTAACACAATTCTGTTCACCTCAAGTCTTGGAAACTTGAAGGCATCCACAGCCTTCTGAAGGAGTGTCCAACATTTTTACTATCTTTTACACAAAAAAAGTGCTTCCTGATTTCATTTTTAAATAGTTGAGTTATAATTTTAAGATTATATCTTCTTGTTCTTGGTGCCCCAGCAAAGGAAATATATTTTCTATCATATAGGTATGGATTTTGAGCGATAAGGCAGTTAGATAGATCCGCCAAAGATCCAACTGAATGATGAATCAGGCTGAAGGGACTGAGTGACCTGCTGCTATTTCTGTATTCCCACCCTATTGGACCTCTTAATAATTTTAAACATCTCAATTACATCATCCCCAACCTTCTAAACAAGACCGATTTATGCAATGCCCTCATAATTTGACCCCCTATGGTCAAATAGCAAACTGGAATGAGAATGGAACTAAAGGGATAGTTTACTCAGTGGTGGGCACAAGGCACAATGGGCCAAATCATGAAAAAATAGTGAAATGCAGCCAAAGGGTTAGTTCCTTTAAATAATGAATGTAGAAAGAACAGGGAGTTGTGACTAAGTGGATAATTCTTTTGGAGAATTGGTTCAGCAATGAAATAACTTACATTTCCCTGTGAGGTTGCACACTTTTAATTCACTATACCTTGGAAATACCCTTATATGAATCTAAATTGCCAAGTGCTAGGTGGTACCACTCTCACATCGACCAAGTAACAACACTATGGGTTGTAGTCAGATGCTTTATTTCAGTGCTGAGCGGGTACAGCTGTCAGAGTCATGTTCTTTAGATGAGATTTTAAACTGAGAGGCCATCTGTCCATTCTGGTGGTTCAGAGAGAGAATAGAGGACCCTTAGCACTCAGGTGCAACATTTGTTTTGCAGAGGCCCCACGGAAAGATTTAGTTTGCAGCCTCTACATCAATGGAAATTGAAATTGTTAAAACATCAACTTGAAGCCTCTACATGTTGCTGGCCCTGATGTCTGTAATAGAACTATTTGATGAGCAGCTGACAGCTTTCTTAGGCTACTAGTTAATATTCAAATAATGGGACCAGCAGCAGATTAATTATTTTTCTAATTTAGGTTTCTATTGCTGTATTTTTTATTCATTATCACCATCAAAGATATAGCCTGGGTTGTTTTTGAAAGGATAGTTTTGTAGAGCTCACTTTTATAACTTGCTCTGCTTTGCCAAAACAACCTGTATATTTAATTGAATTGAACTCAAAAGAACTAGCCTTGTCACACAGATAAACCTTAAGGACAAAAAGAGACTTGTTACCATAGTCAACTGCCTTGCCATGCAGAATGACCCTCAATGGTCCCAATACATTTTTCAAAGATCCAGGAAAAAACACTATTTAAATACCCAGTGTGTGTAGAAGCAGAGAGCTATTTAAATTGTAATGTTGTGTACCTGGTCATATGTGAGACTTGGCCAATTGAAGCTTACATAGAAACACAGGAATTGTTAGATAAAACAGACCAAGGTCAATCCACTTCACTCACTGCCATCTCACTATAAGAAGGATGTGGAAGCGCTGGAAAGAGTGCAGAGGAGATTTACCAGGATGCTGCCTGGTTTGGAGGGTAGGTCTTATGAGGAAAGGTTGAGGGAGCTAGGGCTGTTCTCTCTGGAGCGGAGGAGGCTGAGGGGAGACTTAATAGAGGTTTATAAAATGATGAAGGGGATAGATAGAGTGAATGTTCAAAGACTATTTCCTCGGGTGGATGGAGCTATTACAAGGGGGCATAACTATAGGGTTCGTGGTGGGAGATATAGGAAGGATATCAGAGGTAGGTTCTTTACGCAGAGAGTGGTTGGGGTGTGGAATGGACTGCCTGCAGTGATAGTGGAGTCAGACACTTTAGGAACATTTAAGCGGTTATTGGATAGGCACATGGAGCACACCAGGATGATAGGGAGTGGGATAGCTTGATCTTGGTTTCAGATAAAGCTCGGCACAACATCGTGGGCCGAAGGGCCTGTTCTGTGCTGTACTGTTCTATGTTCTATGTTCTATCTCAATACCCACATGATTCAACAGGAATGGAGTTGTTCAATAATGATGACAATCAATCTCCATCAGTCAGTTAAAACAGACCCAGTCTGGTGAGACAAACCACAATGGTAGAAAGCTTTGGGAACCATAGGTCCAGCATCGTTGTTCTTTCCAAGCATGTTATACTCAACACATGTCATGTCTCAGATTATTCATACACTGGATGCACAATAAATGGTACCACTCTTACAGTCAGCTTCGAAAAAAAATGCTTTTCTTAATAGATAGTTTTTTGTGAGTTCCAATTGCACTTTAAAATGTGAGGCAGAAAATTCTGATTTTCTTTCAACAAAGCAAAAGGAATAAGTAAACTGAAGCTGTCCATGGCCAAATGCAGAAAGATCTGGACTATATCCAGGTTTGGGTTGACAAGTGGCAAGTAATAATCGTGTCACACAAGTTCCCCTTGACATTCAATGGTATTACCATCACGGAATCCCCCACTATCAACATCCTGGGGGGGTTACCATTGACCAAAAACTGAACTGGATTAGCCATATAAATACTGCGGCTATACTAGGAGGCAGTAGCATAGTGGTATTGTTACTGGTCTGGTAATCCAGTGACCCAGCCCAAGATGTACGGAATTGTGCTCATATCCTGCCATAGCAGATGGTGAAAATTTTCAATATTGAATAAAAAATGAAGGCCGCGATTCTCCCATTGCGCCCCGCCACTTTTCTGGTGGGTCCAGCCGGGAGATGCGTGTCTGTGGCCTTGAATGGAGATTTGCGCATGGGCCGGCGAACAGTCGCCAGTCAGACCACGCTGGAAACCGGTAAGTAATTTAGATCTCTTTTTAATCTATTTTAAATATATATATTTGTTAATTATCGGGACTTTTCAGGTCCCGATCGAATCTCCCACCCCGCCAGGAGTACTTCATTCCGGCGGGGTTCAGACTAGCTCCCCACGTTCGGGGAGCTAGCGGGAGAGCCTGTCGGAATGGGGGGGGCAATCAGGCCCCCCCAGGGGGTCGGGCTGTGGAGGGGGTAGTGCCCCGGGGCATGGGCACCTTGGCAGTGCCAACCTGTGTCCCCTGGCACTGCCCAGGGGGCACCTTGGCACTGCCCACCGGGCATTGGGCAGTGCCAAGGGGAGGGCAAGGCCTATTGTGGGCGGGGCCTAGGTGCGATTGGTTGGGGTGCGGGGTCCCGCTGCCACTCTGCATTGGGATCGGTCTGGGATGGAGGGAGGGCAGCGATTGGGGCGGGCTGGGAGGTGGTGGTCTGCCGGGGGGGTCTGCGGGGTGGGGGGGGCTGCCTCCGGAGGTCGACCCCGCGGGGGGTGGGAGGGGGAGTCTGCTGGGGTGAGGGGATCGCCACTGCTGTGGGTTGAGGCCTGGGCATTGGGACGCTCTGGGACAGGGGGAGGTCAGGGCTGGCTCGGGAATTGCTGTGTGGGCCGTCATTGGGCTGTGGGGTGGCTGGAGGCGCAGCACTGTGGGGATCCCAGGCTGGCCAGCAAACAGGAGGTTGACAGTTTGGGGCCACTGCACATGCGCGAATCTCCAGAACTGTCAAACTCTGATGTGAATAGGCCCCACCCCCCTGGGTTTTTAATGATATTCATGACTGGGACCTCTTCAGTGGAGATTGAGGTGAGAAGTTGAACTGTCAGAGCAGTCAAGATTTAAAACAGTTTTCCTGCCAATTCAGCACTTTTGGGAGAATAGCCCCTGAAATTTGAATTCAATAAAAGTTCTGGAATTAAAAGTCTAATGATGACCATGAAACCATTGTCCTAAAAACCCATCTGGTTCACTAATGTCCTTTACAGAAGGAAACCTGCCTGGTCTAGCATACATGTGACTTCAGATCCACAGCAGTGTGGTTGATTCTCAAATGTCCTCTGAAGTGGAGGGCAGGTAGGGTCTGGCTATAAATGCTGAGACTGACAATAAATGCTGGCCCAGCAGTGATGCTCACATCCCATAAATGAATTTAAAAGAAAGAGCAGGTCAAAGGCTAGGAATTTTGTGGTGAGTACTTACCTCCTGACTCCCCAAACCCTGTCCCACCATCTACAAGGCAAGTCAAGAGTGTGATGGAATACTCCCCACATGCCTGGATGAGTGCAGTCCAACAGCACTCAGGAAGTTCTACACCACCCAGGTCAAAGCAGCCCACTTGATTGCTACTGTTGGGATACCAGATCAGAAAGCCCAGTGTACATTATGAGGCCAGACTGGACCTCAACAATTTTTCTGTTTTGGCATTAATATGAAGATAGGATATTACACTCCACGGGCAATTCTACTGACAAACCAGAAAGCTTTATCAAAACAAATTTTATTTAACAACACAGTTTAACTGTAACAAATGAACTAACAATTCAACAATACTTAAACATGACATGATGCAATTCTTAACTGCTAACCGATCATTCTGAGTTCCAATCAAGCACAATGTCCCTTATAGACTTAAACCCCTTTTATAAATTAGTTAGCAAAACACAGGCACACTTGCTTGTGACTTAGATTAACAGTCCCAGAGCTTTCAGGAAGCCTCTGGGGAGAGAGAGAGAGTGAGAGAAAGAGAGATTTATTTCTTCCAACAGGCCCAGACAGTAACTACTTGTATTTTAAGATGAAAATGAAACTGGTATTTTCTGCAAGTTTAGCTCCTCCCATTAATCACAGGACTCTGTCCCTGTCAGTCAACCTAATCAAAACTCACAAGACTCTGCATACCTAGTCTAAAATCCCAGGAGAACCTAAATAAACAAAAGGTCCATTAACTCTACAAAGTAACATAGTTCTAGCTAAAATCAGTTATTATCCTGCATTCTCAGCACTTGAGCTGCATGGTTTCCTGGACAAATTGGCTCTTGTAACAAAATATGGCCTCTTAAAGTAATCCCACCTTACACATAAAATATATCAAAATAGCATAGTATAATCACACCTCCCCCTTAAAATAAATGAACCAGTAATATGAAAAGATGGCTTCATTTTTCAAAACCTCTAGTTTTCACACTTTTAGTGCTCTATAAAGTACTTATACCTTATTACATCTATGCATGCAAATATAATAGCAGTGTATTCCAGTTCAGTTTTTCTCTTCCAACATTGAATGCTCCTCCTTCTTTCACCAAAGTTGTGATAACACATTTGCAATTATATTCTCTGTTCCTGTTTTTTTGAACATGCTGCTGCTGTTCAGCTGCTTCCTCTTTCTTTTCAGAGGCCTCCTTCTGTTCTTGATCCTGCTTTAATTCCAATTCTGAGCTTGGTTCCATTGTCGTGATTGTAAATCAATTCTGGTGATGTCCTCAGAGAACTGGGCAGGACTTGGAGGGTAAAACTTTACATTGAATGTAAACTGGCACAAACCACTTTGGATTTGCTTTTTAACTTCCTTCACTGAGACCATCCAATTCTTTTGATTTTCAGAGTCCTGAAATGTCAAACCAAAATAATCCTTTTTCAGAACTTTGAACTGCTCACAGACTTTGTCAAAGAGAACCTGTCTCTTATCAGGCTTTCCTGACTTCACGTATGTGACCAGGGCCATCTAGAAGGGTTGCTTAGCCCTGTCCTCTTTTGTTAACTGGCCTTAGTTCCTCTCTCAGATAGTCCAACTCCACCTTCTATTGTGAAATGGTGCACTCAAAATTCTTTCCAAAGTCTCCAATTGTGTATCTTCCTGTTCCAACGTGGCACAGTGGTACAGTGGTTAGCACTGCTGCTTCACTGCGCCAGGGACCTGGGTTTGATTCTCAGCTCAGATCACTGTCTGTGTGGGGTCTGCACGTTCTCCCCATGTCTGCGTGGGTTTCCTCCGGGTGCTCCGGTTTCCTCCAACAGTCCAAAAGGTGTACTGGTTAGGTGGATTGGCCATGCTAAATTCTCCCTCAGTGTACCCGAACAGGCACCACAGTTTACAGTTTGGCGACTAGGGGATTTTCACAGTAACTTCATTGCAGTGTTAATGTAAACCTACTTGTGACTAATAAATAAACTTTACTTTTACTTCACTTTACTTGTTAATTGTTTGGCAATGATAAATAGCAATTTGGCTTCTTTGGTGTCGGGATTTGTTGTAATTATGGTTTTAGCAATCATTGTGACATGCTGTTACGAAAACCATTGTAATTTACTCAAACATTAGTTATGCACAGTACTGTTTCTCTGGGTATTGGTGTCTATGCAAACTGTTTGGATTCATTATCCCAGCAGTTCATTAGGAATGATGGTACAGTTTCATCAAACAGTCTCACTTCATGTCATTGTCCTTTTCTTTTGTCATCAGTAGTACAATGCGTCTGCTCCTCAATCTCCATCTTGAGATCACATATGACTACTGCATTTTATTTTCATAGATGATGAGCAGCTGCTTACAGTTCTGCAGTTTATGCTCAGTTAATTTCAACAACTCAGGAGCAGGCTCCAAACCAGTCATCCTTTCGTGCATCTGTCTCTACACCAGTTCACTTTCGTTATTCACATAATATTCCAGTAACTGGTTCTCCTTCACTGGTTTTACATTGCACTCATCTGCCTCCAATCGTGTCTTCATTTACTGAGATTTGGGTATCTATACATCAGCCCTTCATAGTGTTTGATCAAGACTTTTGGCTGCTGCATCTCAGACTGAGCAAAAGACCTCTCCTTTTGAACCTGTGACAACTTGAGTGGATTAAATCGATGTTGCTTAATTGGAAAAACATTTTCTACATCTACATCATGCACAATTATTTTAGTACTTCCCAGTTTGTTCCCACATACAAATGATTGTAATATCTGTTTCAGGTCATTTTGATTTTCCTCCAGAAGGAACTCAGTAATTTGTCCCAATTTCTGATTATTTGATTTGAGTTATTATTGTCACATGTATTAATATACAGTGAAAAATATTACTTTTCATTGTAAGATTACTTCCTCAATGTCCAATCTAATTTGAGGAATGTCAAATTCAGAATCATCTGGATTTGTTTCTTCAATGTAACAACTAATACATCCCTCTTCTGCTTTCCTTCCATATCAAAATACCATTTGAGCATATTAACATGACACACTCTGAGTTTTCCTTCCATCTGGTGTTCTTATCAAATAATTCACCTCATTCTATTTTCTTACGTTTAGATAAGGCCCGTTAAACCTTGCTTTTAGTGGTCCACCTCTTACTGGTAATAATACTAAGACTTTCTCCCCACTAACAAAAGTTTTGATTTTGTATCTGTTTCTTTTTTATCACATTTTATGCCACATTTAAATAGTGTCTAGCCAACTCACCATCTCTGAATCATAGAAACCCTACAGTGCAGAAGGAGGCCATTCGGCCCATCGAGTCTGCACCGACCACAATCCCACCCAGGCCCACATGTGGGGGTACCACATATTTACCCGCTAATCCCTCTAACCTACGCATCTCAGAATTCTAAGGGGCAATTTTTAACCTGGCCAATCAACCTAACCCGCACATCTTTGGACTGTGGGAGGAAACCGGAGCACCCGGAGGAAACCCACGCAGACACGAGGAGAATGTGCAAACTCCACACAGACAGTGACCCGAGCCGGGAATCGAACCCGGGACCCTGGAGCTGTGAAGCAGCAGTGCTAACCACTGCGCTACCGTGCCGCCAATCTGGTTAATCGTTCCCTAAAGTTTGACACGTAGTCCAACAGTGTAGTCTCAAAACGCTGACCCACCAGTTCCTCCTTGATCAATTTAAGTGATCCTCTTGCCTCATGACAAAAAACTAATTTGAAGGAACTGAATTTAGTTGATGCATTAGGTGCATCCCTAATTGCAAAAAGTACAAATCAAATTCCTTTATCCAAATCCTCTGGATAATCTTGACTATAGGCCCTCAACATGGTCTTTAAAGATTGATGCCACCATTCTAAAGCTCCCTGTGATTCTGGATGATACATAGCTGATATAAATTGTTTTATTCCTAAGCTGTCCATAAGTTCCCTGAATAACTTTGATGTAAAATTGGATCCTTGATCTAACATAGAACATAGAAAGCCACAGCACAAACAGGCCCTTCGGCCCACAAGTTGCGCCGATCACATCCCCACCTCTAGGCCTATCTATAGACCTCAATCCCATTAAATCCCATGTACTCATCCAGAAGTCTCTTAAAAGACCCCAACGAGTTTGCCTCCACCACCACCGACGTCAGCCGATTCCACTCACCCACCACCCTCTGAGTGAAAAACTTACCCCTGACATCTCCTCTGTACCTACCCCCCAGCACCTTAAACCTGTGTCCTCTCGTAGCAACCATTTCAGCCCTTGGAAATAGCCTCTGAGAGTCTACCCTATCCAGACCTCTCAACATCTTGTAAACCTCTATCAGGTCACCTCTCATCCTTCGTCTCTCCAGGGAGAAGAGACCAAGCTCCCTCAACCTATCCTCATAAGGCATGCCCCCCAATCCAGGCAACATCCTTGTAAATCTCCTCTGCACCCTTTCAATGGCTTCAACATCTTTCCTGTAATGAGGTGACCAGAACTGCGCGCAGTACTCCAAGTGGGGTCTAACCAGGGTCCTATAAAGCTGCAGCATTATCTCCCGACTCCTAAACTCAATCCCTCGATTAATGAAGGCCAGTACGCCGTACGCCTTCTTGACCGCATCCTCCACCTGCGAGGCCGATTTAAGAGTCCTATGGACCCGGACCCCAAGGTCCTTCTGATCCTCTACACTGCTAAGAATGGTACCCTTCATATTATACTGCTGCTTCATCCCATTGGATCTGCCAAAATGGATCACCACACACTTATCCGGGTTGAAGTCCATCTGCCACTTCTCCGCCCAGTCTTGCATTCTATCTATGTCTCGCTGCAACTTCTGACATCCCTCCAAACTATCCACAACACCACCTACCTTGGTGTCGTCAGCAAACTTACCAACCCATCCCTCCACTTCCTCATCCAGGTCATTTATGAAAATGACAAACAGCAAGGGTCCCAGAACAGATCCCTGGGGCACTCCACTGGTCACTGACCTCCATGCAGAGAAAGACCCCTCCACAGCCACTCTCTGCCTTCTGCAGGCAAGCCAGTTCTGGATCCACAAGGCAACAGCCCCTTGGATCCCATGCCCTCTCACTTTCTCAAGAAGTCTTGCATGGGGGACCTTATCGAACGCCTTGCTGAAGTCCATATAGACCACATCCACCGCTCTTCCTTCGTCAATGTGTTTGGTCACATTTTCAAAGAACTCAACCAGGCTCGTAAGGCACGACCTGCCCTTGACAAAGCCGTGCTGACTACTTTTGATCATACTAAACTTCTCTAGATGATCATAAATCCTGTCTCTCAGGATCCTCTCCATCAACTTACCAACCACTGAGGTTAGACTCACCGGTCGGTAATTTCCCGGGCTGTCCCTGTTCCCTTTCTTGAATATAGGGACCACATCTGCAATCCTCCAATCCTCCGGAACCTCTCCCGTCTCCATCGACGATGCAAAGATCATCGCCAAAGGCTCCGCAATCTCCTCCCTCGCCTCCCACAGTAACCTGGGGTACATCCCATCCGGTCCCGGCGACTTACCAACCTTGATGCCATTCAATAGTTCCAACACATCCTCTTTCTTTATGTCCACATGCTCGATCCTTTCTGTCCACCGCAAACCAGCAGTACAACCACCCAGATCCCTTTCCACCGTGAATACCGAGGTAAAGTATTCATTAAGCAGCTCCGCCATTTCTAACGGTTCCGCACAAACTTTTCCCCCTTCACCTTTTAAGGGTCCTATGCCTTCACATCTCATCCTTTTACTCTTGACATATTTGTAGAAAGCCTTGGGATTCTCCTTAATCTTACCCGCCAAGGCCTTCTCATGACCCCTTCTCGCTCTCCTAATTTCCTTCTTAAGCTCCTTCCTACATCCCGTATACTCCTCTAAATCCTTAACACCTTCTAGCTCTCTGAACCTTCTGATTGGATTTTGGTGGGTAGTCTGTATCTGATAAAAAAATTTAAGTAATTATCCTACAATCCTTTTACCTGTAATATTACATCATGGAATGGCCTCCAGAAATCTACTAGACACATCCATTATGGTCAACAAACCCTGATTCCCACTTCTCCTTTTGCAGGGGTTCCACGCAATCAATTAGGACCACAGTAAAAGGTTCCTTAAATGCCATAATGGGTATTAAAGTTTTTTAAAGTGTATTTATTAGAGTCAGATATAGGCTTACATTAACACTGCAGTAAAGTTACTGTGAAAATCCCATAGTCGCCACACTCCGGCGCCTGTTTGGGTACACTGAGGGAGAATGTAGCATGGCCAATGCACCTAACCAGCACGTCTTTCGGACTGTGGGAGGGAACCAGAGCACTCAAAGAAAACCCACGCAGACACGGGGAGAATGTGCAGGCTCCACACAGACAGTGACCCAAGCTGGGAATTGAACCTGGATCCCTGGTGCTGTGAGGTAGTGGTGCTAGCCACTGTGCCACCGTGCCTTAAGGGTGCTGGTTTGATTACTGCTTGAAATTTTCCTATTTCCTGACATGTGTGACATGTCTGACAAAATTCAACTGCACCTTCATGCTTCACAGTGCCAGGGACCCGGGTTCGATTCCCAGCTTGGGCCACTGTCTGTGTGGAGTTTGTGCATTCTCCCCGTGTCTGCGTGGGTTTCCTCCGGGTGCTCCGGTTTCCTCCCACAGTCCAAAAGATATGCTGGTTCGGTGCATTGACCCGAACAGGCGCTGGACTGAGGCGACTAGTGGAATTTCACAGAAACTTCATTGCAATGTTAATGAAAGCCTTACTTGTGAATAATAAGTAAACTTTACTTAATAAGAGAGGGATAGAGGAAGAAAGATTTACAGGGAAAAGACCACAGAGCAAATAATTATTGTCTCACGTGAGTCCTGGGACCAAAATCAAAGTTCAATGTTGTATTCTTTAACAGAGGCCTGCAGGCTGAAAACATAATTCACTTTTCCAGTAAAGATCACTTCCACAATGAAATAGGTGGACAGAGAGGAATTAGTCTTGTAAGTGATGGTACAGATGTTCAGAAGTCCCAGTGTAAACAGGGACCAGGCATTCAATCCTGGACTGAGCCCTTTTTCTGAACTGTTGCTTGCTAGATGGAAGATGGCAGACTGCCTTGTGGTCCAGCAAGACAGTATAACTGATTCTCCTAGCTAGAGGCATCATGTCACATGACTGCAATCTCTCCACTTTGGCTTTGATAAAGGGTATACATTGCTTTATCTGGGTTCTTGAGGCTGTTAATGTTCCAACCATTAAAAATTTAAAAGGAGGTTGCGGGATCCTTTGTTCTAGAAGGCTAAGAGACTGGAAGGATTTCCAGGCTGATTATCAGCCCTTTGAACTGCATAATGAATGCTCCTTCCATGACCAATATGTTCTGGCAGAGACTTCAACCCAAAGCTTCTAGCCTAACACTAGGGACGCTACCACTGTGCCACAAAATAAATTTCTGCCATAACTAAGACCAGTTATTTCCACTTCTATCATTGCCCAGTTTCATCCCGTTTCAGCTCATATGTTGGCTGGCGAAACCCTTATATATGCCTTTGTTACCTCTAAATTTGATTATTTCAATGCACTCCAGACTGGTCTCCCTCATTCTATTGTCTGTAAACTGGGGGTCATCCCCAACTCTACTGACTTGACTCGCACCAAGTCCCTTTCACCTATCACTTCTGTGCTCACTGACCAACATTGGCTCCTGGTCAATCAACATTTCAATTTTAAAGTTCTCATTCTTTGTTTTCATGTCCCTTGCTAGCCTCTACCCCTCCTACCTTTGAAACTTCCTCCATCCTTACAACCTTATGCGATATCTGTGCTCCTCTAATTCTGGCCTTTTGGATTCAGTTACATAGGTCCTAAACTGTGGAGCGTCCTCTCTCTTGCTTTCCTCCTTTAAGAAACTCCTTAAAATTTACCTCTTTGACGAAGTTTTTGATCATCTGAAGTAATAACTCCAGATGTGGTTCCATGTCATGTATTGATGTATTAGGCTTGTTTGGCGCAACTTGGGATGTTTTATTACATTAAAGGTCCTATATAAACATAAGTTGTTGTTGTTGACTGGTTTTGTACATTTGTAGATAGATTTGCAGCAAACAACAGCGAGATGTAGAGATAAAGCAGTTGTACTGTTGAAGTGGAAACTTTCCTGCTTCTTGACTGTGATAGAAAAACTCAACAAAGTTCGTTCCGACAAAATAACTAGACTTTATTTACGAAAGATTGCATGCAGTATTGGCTGAAACTTGAGTTCAGAGAGCAGTTGGTACAACTTGCTAATTCCTCCTCAAGTCCGCGCTTACACAAAGAATTAGTTCAGTATTTATACATAATCATTATCAGTTTGCGTGACTGCAGCTTATTCAGGAATTTGATCAGTAATAGAATCATAAGCAATGTCATTAATCATGGTACAACCTGCTGATCTCCTAGAACTCTTTGTCTCATCATTCATACCCTTATCTTGTCCTTTGATGTAACAAAAAAGGTCGGTGACTCCTTTATCCCTGACAAAGAACAAAGAACAATACAGCACAGGAACAGGCCCTTCAGCCCTCCAAGCCCGCGCCGCTCCCTGGTCCAAACTAGACCTTATCTTGTCTTACTCATACAGCCCTAGGTTATGAGGAGTCAATCTTATCAGGCCTTACAGGGGTCAGGCATTTTGAAATAGCTTGGTCAGCCGTTCTTATATTGTACCAAATAGTTGACCAATTTTCCCATCATGCCATTGTTCAGTACGTACAATTTCACATTCCCTCCTTTTGTCATATCATGACAACTAATTAAATAGGTATATCCATGACCCGATTAAAAATGCATTTACACAAGCAACCAAGCAATCCTATCCCCAGTAGCAGTAGTAGTAGTAGCATGAAGGCCTTAAAGATCCAATCAAATAATCCGTAACCCAGCCATCCTAACCAACCCGGTGGGTCATAACCATGAAATTCACGGCCAATCTTTTGAATTTGATCAGCCTGTCTCTTAATATGGTCGGCCAGGTTGATGATATTTTCAGAGGCATCTGGGATATAGGTACAGCATTCCTGACCTACAATGGTGCACGTTCCTCCCTGCGAGGCTAACAGATAATCCAAAGCCAGTCGATTTTGTAATGCCACGGTCCGGACAGCCACTAGCTCAGCCAAGACCTCGGCCAGTGCCTGTCCAGTTGCCCTGGCTTCTGCCGCTGTTATGTTTGCCAGCTGTTCCAATGCTGAGGCCATAAGAATCAGTTCGTTGGCTGCCCTGCCCCTTCCATATAGTGGAAAGGCCATCATAAGGAACCGTTCGGTCCCGCTAATGGTCCTTTTGGCTCGCGAGGGGTGATGCTGAAGGGAGGGTAGGTGGTGCATGTAGGGTACGACATATCCCAGATACCAGGATCCTATCCAATTGGTAGGATGCCACGAGTATGCTTCAGTGCCACATATAAAATATGTTCCATTATAGGCCATAAAATCATCAGCCAATGTCATCCAGGGTATTGGGGAAGCATATGCCCATGAGCTATTAGAGGTTATATTCCATACCCGGGACCAATCACGAATAAGCATACCCTTGCTAGATAAGTTTGCTACTGGTCCTTGCCACTCAGCTGTAAGGTTGCATCTACTTTGCCCCATCAACTTTCCTTTCCCTGATTTACTAAAACATAGGGAACCTCGCACATCACTCGAGGGGATGGTAAGGGAGGGTGGAAGCAAGGCATGATTATAAGCAGGCTGGTACCAAGCTGAAAACCTAGTCATTTCATAGCCAGCCGATTCCCATTCTATCATATCTCCCCCGATCCTGTTCGGTTTTGACATAGAATCCATTCAACTGTCTCTCCTATCTGGAATGGGAGGGATTGGAGATGACATATTGAGGGCTCCGGAGAAGATGTCGTAGCTTCTCCGCTCCAGGGAAGTACTGGACAACGATGAATGAACACCGCTCGACAATCACCAGGGAGGAGCATTCTCTTCCTGTTGGGGAACACTTCAGCAGTCACGGGCATTCAGCCTCTGATCTTCGGGTAAGCGTTCTCCAAGGCGGCCTTCACAGCACACGACAACGCAGAATTGCTGAGCAGAAACTGATAACCAAGTTCCGCACACATGAGGACGGCCTCAACCGGGATCTTGGGTTCATGTCACACTACCTGTAACCCCCACGACTTGCTTGGGCTTGCAAAATCTCACTAACTGTCCTGGCTGGAGACAATACACATCTCTTTAACTTGTACTTAACCCTCTCTAAACCCATTGTCTATACCTTTAAGACATGATTACCTGTAAAGACTCGCATTCCAACCATTATTTTGTAAATTGAGTTTGTATCTTTCCATGCCCTGTTTGTGAACAGAATTCCCACTCACCTGATGAAGGGGCAGCACTCTGAAAGCTTATGGCTTGTGCTACCAAATAAGCCTGTTGGACTTTAACCCGGTTTTGTGAGACTTCTTACTGTGCTTACCCCAGTCCAACGCCGGCATCTCCACATTTTTAGGACTCAGCCAGCTCGGTCAGTAGTGGTGCTACTGAGGTATGATTCTGTGAGTATCATAGAATCCCTACAGTGCAGAAGGAGGCCATTCAGCCCATCGAACCTGCACCGACAACAATCCCACCCAGGCTCTATCCCTGTAACCCCATGTATTTAGCCTGCTGATCCCCCTGACACTAAGGGGCAATTTAGCACGGCAAATCAATCACCCAGAGGAAACCCACACAGACAGGGGGAGAACGTGCAAACTCCACACGAACAGACACTGAGGCTGGAATTGAATCCGGGTCCCTTGTGTTGTGGGGCAGCGGTGCTAACCACTATGCCGCCATGCAAAGTATAACTATGTCAGGCAGTTGCATGGCTAGATTGTGGGACAACTCCCCCAATTTTGGCACAAGCCATATATTAGTAAGGCAACTTTGCGGTGTCAACAGGGCTGAGTTTGCCATTGTTGTTTCTGGTACCTAAGTCAACGCTGGGTGGTCTGTCTGGTTCATTCGTTATAGACTTTCTAGCATTTGGATACAACCAAGTGGCTTACTAGGCCATTCAAGAGTCAAGCACATAGCTGTCGGCCAGGAGTCACATGTCAGCCAGACCAGGTAAGGATGGCAGATTTCCTTCACTGAAGAGCATCAGTGAACCAAATGTCTATCAACAATGGTTTCATGGTCATCCAAATTCGAACCCTGGGTCTCTGGGTTATTGGTTCAGTGACAATACTGGTACACCTCCGCCTCCCCTTGAGTGGATCAAAAAGTAATTTTTACCTTCTGTTAGAAATGTAGGTGAGGAAAAAATTCAGAAAACTGACCCATTTGAAGACAGTGGCTTGGTAATCTAGCTTCAGGAGGGACAGCAAATGAATGTGGCTCTTTCTGGAGTCCAAACCTCCTCTTGTGAATCTGAAGTGTAAGCTGCAAACATGAAAGTAACCCATTTAATAAGTGGTGTCGATGCACCCTGTGTGCAAATGAGAAAGAACAATGCTGCTATCAGAAAGTATATTGCACTGCACCATGAATGTGAGCTCTGGTGGTGAACACCTTTCTCAACATTCAAGTTTCACTTCACAACATCTACGTGTTGAACACACTGTAAATTTGCTGTGCATCCTTTTTATAATAACGGACTTATCTGCAATAATTTGCATTTTACATCCCTGAAAGCACAGCAGCGCCCAAGTTAGGCTTGTCTGAAATTCAATGGGAACGATGGATGCACTTTGGCACACTCAATATTACCCTCTCCTTTCTGGGGTGGCAGTTATACCTTAAAATGAGGCAGGAGAGTCAAGTATCAAACCGTCCAATCAGTGGGGCTGCTAGGTTGACTGCAGACAAATGTTTCTCCTGCACAGGATAGGTAATGTGTTGTCTTAAAATTCAATGAAGCCATAATCTGTCCCCATCATTTCAGTGGACTTGCAAAACTGAAGCTTGCTTATGTTCATAGAACAATACAGCAGAGGAATTTTAAACAGATTTTAAACTGAATACCCTTGTTGGATAACCCTGCGTGTAAGAGCGAACCATTTTAAAGATATACTATGATTTCCCACTATCTTGTGTCTGGAGACTCTCTGTTACCAACTTTCAATGGTTTAGTGTTTGAAAAGGCTTGTGCATGAATCGATGTATTCGGCGTTCCATCCTGGCCGATCGCTTTGTGAGCGGCTGGCCGTGTCTGCCGCGAGGCCTGCTGGGAGTTGTAGGCGCTGGGCGGCCGGCCGGCGGGAAGATGGCGGACGGAGCCGGGAAACTGCAGGAGGAGGCGCTCAGGAGGAAAGAGCGGCTGAAGGCCCTGAGGGAGCGGCAGTTACAGGTGAGGGAGGCCAGGCCACAGGAGCCGAGATGCTGACTACTTCATTTACCGATCTCCTTTTCCCCCTCCCAGCTCCTCAGGCCCCATCGTTAGGCCTCTGTTTACAACTTTACAAAGGCAGGCCACAGTAGGGAATAATATAGGACTCCAATTATATATATTATTTATATATATATATATATATAGTGTATATATACAAACAGAAACACATATGTCCTACGTTTCTTTAAAATTAGAACTGCTGCCCTATATATAGATGATAATATTGAATGGGTCAAAGTGCATCCACCATTCAACACTTACTTCCATTGAGTTTCATCATGTGTTAAACACCCCTAATCTGTGCATTGTGTTGCTCTGAGGGATGTAAAATGCAAAATATTGCACGGAACTGTTTCCTCCTTTTCTGCAACCCTTCAGTGCCAAAGGGCTCCTTTACACGGTAAAGAATAAGACCCCTGGTCCAGATGGATTTCATCCAAAATAATCTGCAGCAGAGGCGTTCAACTCATTTCATAATCCGGAAAAACACATAGTGCGAGAGGATGGAGACAGAACTTGTCCAAGGACATAGTGTGTTAGCTGTTATTAACAGGGGGTTGGAGTTTAAGAGCCGTGGGGTTAACAGGACCTTGGTGAGACCACATTTGGAATATTGTGTGCAGTTCTGGTCACCTCACTATAAGAAGGATGTGGAAGCGCTGGAAAGAGTGCAGAGGAGATTTACCAGGATGCTGCCTGGTTTGGAGGGTAGGTCTTATGAGGAAAGGTTGAGGGAGCTAGGGCTGTTCTCTCTGGAGCGGAGGAGGCTGAGGGGAGACTTAATAGAGGTTTATAAAATGATGAAGGGGATAGATAGAGTGAACGTTCAAAGACTATTTCCTCGGGTGGATGGAGCTATTACAAGGGGGCATAACTATAGGGTTCGTGGTGGGAGATACAGGAAGGATATCAGAGGTAGGTTCTTTACGCAGAGAGTGGTTGGGGTGTGGAATGGACTGCCTGCAGTGATAGTGGAGTCAGACACTTTAGGAACATTTTAAGCGGTTATTGGATAGGCACATGGAGCACACCAGGATGATAGGGAGTGGGATAGCTTGATCTTGGTTTCAGATAAAGCTCGGCACAACATCGTGGGCCGAAGGGCCTGTTCTGTGCTGTACTGTTCTATGTTCTAAACCAGTCAATCAGCTCAATATCAGTGACTGGAAAAATAATGGAATCCTTAGGGCATCCAGAAGAAAGAAATATAATAATGATTGGTCAGTGTGAATTTTAAAAGGGAAAGCCAGAATCATAAATAAAAGCAAAATACTGTGGATGCAGAGATCTGAAACAAAAACAGGAAATGCTGGAAAATCTCAGCAATGTCTCTGACAAAGGTCATCCTAACTCAAAATGTTGGCTCTATTCTCTCGCCATAGATGCTGTCAGACCTGCTGAGATTTTCTAGCATTTTCTGATTTTGTTGAGGAAGTTTCAAATGTTGGGTTGGGGATTCAGGGTCTGTGTACAATTACTGGAAGGAGGAGTCAGGGAATTAAAGTCTGTTATTTGACTCCTGTCACATTGTTCAACTTTGCCCTTTCTCAGTTCTCAGTCTGAAATGCCTCAATTTTAAAATTCTCAACTTGTTTTCTCATCCCACTGTGGCCTACCTATCCTCAATCTCCTCGAGCCCCACAGCCCTCAGATTTCTGCATTCCAAGTAAGGCCACTTTAATTGGTCTACTGGCAGCATGGCATTCAGCTGCCTAAGCCCAAACCTTTGACATTCTCTTCCTACCTCTCTCTCCTCTGTTTAAAACTCTTCTTCAAACATACTTCACAGCTGATCTAATATCTCCTTACGTGGCTTGCTGACAAGCTCCTTCAGATGTTTTACTACAGTAATGTATATAGGTTGTTGTATAAGGAAATGGGGATTCAGAGTGGTGAGGAAATGTTTTGTTAATGGAAGGGGGATTCAGGGTAACGGGATGAGGAAATAGAACAGTGGAGTTGGGATTCATGGTCTGGGTTCGGTAATGATTTTTTTTTACTGACAGCCCATAGCTTTAATACATTGCAGCAAGCATCTGTGATATAAACTTCGTGCAATATTATGTATAATAGAGGTAGTGGTTTGTTAGTGATATAACACTTCTGTTATATGGATGTTCATATTAGTTTGATTTGATTTATTATTGTCACATGTATTGGTATACAGTGAAAAGTATTATTTTTTGCACGCTGTACAGACAAAGCATACTGTTCACAGAGAAGGAAACGAGACAGTGCAGAATGTAGTGTTACAGTCATAGCTAGGGTGTAGAGAAAGATCAACTTAATGTGAGGTAAGTCTATTCAAAAGTCTGGTGGCAGCAGGGAAGAAGCTGTTCTTGAGTCGGTTGGTATATGACCTCAAACTTTTGTATCTTTTTCCCAATGGAAGAAGGTGGAAGAGAGAGTGTCTGGGGTGCGTGAGGCCCTTAATAATGCTGGCTGCTTTGCCGAAGCAGCGGGAAGTGTATACAGAGTCAGTGGATGGGAGGGTGGTTTGCGTAATGGATTGGGCTACATTCACTACCTTTTGTAGTTCCTTGTGGTCTTGGGCAGAGCAGGAGGCATACCAAGCTGTGATACAACCAGAAAGAATGCTTTCTGTTGTGCATCTGTAAAGGTTGGTGAGAGTCGTAGCTGACATGCCAAATTTCCTTAGTCTTCTGAGAATTAATATTAATTTTTATTATAATTGATATCAGTTATAATTAATATTTATGTTTATTAATATTAATTTTAAAACAAATTATAGCCATTGTTGATGAATGTGGTAACGTGGCTCCTTTAAGGAAGATCCTTTGTGGGCCATGTGATTGGGCCGGACCTTTCGGAGCAGCTGCGTGGCAAGGTGGGCCAATCGGGAGCAAGGACACGCATCGCTGCGTGGCAAGGTGGGCCAATCGGGAGCAAGGACACGCATCCTGGGGTGGGGAGGACCTTCAGTTGGAGGCAGGGAGAAGAGAGTGGACGTATGCGAGTGTTTCCGTCAGACTCTTATCTTGTATATATTTATATTATTTTATTAAATCCTTTGTTGTTGGAATCACATTGAGTCGCCTCCAGTTATTGCATTGGTGATGAGTAAATTGGTATGGTTCCTGCTCTGACCAAGACCACAAGAAACTACAAAGGGTTGTGAAAGTAGCCCAGTCTATCATGCAAACCAACCTCCCATCCATTGACTCCATGTACATTTCCCACTGCCTCGGAAAAGCAGCCAGCATAATCAACGACCCTACGCACCACAGACATACTCTCTTCCACCTTCTTCCATCGGGAAAAATATACAAAAGTCTGAGATCACGTACCAACCGATTCGAAGAACAGCTTCTTCCCTGCTGCCATCAGATTTTTGAGTGGACCTACCATATATTAAGCTGATCTTTCTCTATACCCTAGCTGTGACTTTAACAGTATAAAGAACAAAGAAAATTACAGCATAGGAACAGGCCCTTTGGCCCTCCAAGCCTACACCGACCAAGCTGCCCGATTTAACTAAAACCCTTACCCTTCTGGGGACCGTATCCCTCCATTCCCATCCTATTCATGTATTTGTCAAGACGCCTCTTAAAAGCCACTATCGTATCCGCTTCTACTACCTCTCCCGGCAGCGAGTTCCAGGCACCCACCACCCTCTGTATAAAAAAGCTGCCTCGTACATCTCCCTCAAACCTTGCCCCTCGTACCTTAAACCTATGCCCCCTAGTAATTGATTCTTCCACCCTGGGAAAAAGCTTCTTACTATCCACTATGCCCATGCCTCTCATAATCTTATAGATTTCTATCAGGTCGCCCCTCAACCTCCGTCGTTCCAGTGAGAGTAAACCAAGTTTCTCCAACCTCCTCATAGCTAATGCCCTCCATACCAGGCAATATCCTGGTAAATCTTTTCTGTACCCTCTACAAAGTCTCCACATTCTTCTGGTAGTGTGGCGACCAGAGTTGAACACTATATTCCAAGTGCGGCCTAACTAAGGTTCTATAAAGCTGCAACATGACTTGCCAATTTTTAAACTCAATACCCTGGCTGATGGAGGCAAGCATGCCATATGCCTTCTTGACTACCTTCTCCACCTGCGTTGCCACTTTCAGTGACCTGTGTACCTGTACACCCAGATCCCTCTGCCTATCAATACTCCTAGGGGATTAAGGCAAGCCGTGAAGACAACGCAGAATCGCTGAGCAGAGACTGATAGTCAAGTTCCACACACAAGAGGACGGCCTCAACCGGGATCTTAGGTTCATGTCACACTATCTGTAACCCCCACGACTCACCTGGGCTTGCAAAATCTCACTAACTGTCCTGGCTGGAGACAATACACACCTCTTTAACCTGTGCTTGACCCTCTCTCCACGCACATTGTCTGTACCTTTAAGACTTGATTACCTGTAAAGACTCGCATTCCAACCATTATCTTGTAAATTGAGTTTGTGTCTGTATATGACCTGTTTGTGAACACAAGTCCTCACTCACCTGATGAAGGAACCTGAGACTCCGAAAGCTAATGCCAAACAAATCTCTTGGACAAATAAAGCTGTGAGACTTCTTACTGTTCTTTGACTGAGCCAGTTCTGTATCCACCTTGCCAGCTTACCTCTGATCCTATGCGACTTCACCTTCTGCACCAGCCTGCCATGAGGGACCTTGTCAAAGGCCTTATTGAAGTCCATGTAGACAACATTCACTGCCCTATCCTCATCAATCATCTTCGTCACTTCCTTGAAAAACTTGATCAAATTAGTGAGACACGACCTCCCCTTCACAAAACCATGTTGCCTCTCACTAATACTTCCACTTATTTCCAAGTGGGAATAAATCCTGTCTCGAAGAATCCTCTCCAATAATTTCCCTACCACTGATGTAAGGCTCACCGGCCTGTAATTATCTGGATTATTCTTGCTACACTTCTTAAATAAAGGAGCAACATTGGCTATTCTCCAATCCTTTGGGATCTCCCCTGTAGCCAGTGAGGATACAAAAATTTCTCTCAAGGCCCCAGCAATTTCCTCCTTTGCCCCTCTCTTTTCTGGGTTTATCACATCAGGCCCTGGGGACTTGTCTACATGAATGTTTCTCAAGAACCTCAATACCTCCTTTTTGATCTCAACATGACTCAAACTATCTATACACCCTTTCCCAGACTCATCATCCACCAAGTCCTTCTCTTTGGTGAAGACTGACGCAAAGTACTCATTTAATACCTCGCCCATTTCCTCTGGCTCCACACATAGATTCCCTTCCCTGTCCTTGAGTGGGCCAACCCTATCCCTGGCCACCCTTTTGCTCTTTATAGATGTATAAAAAGCCTTGGGATTTTCCTTAATCCTGCTGGCCAATGCTTTTTCATGACCCCTTTTAGCCCTCCTTACTCCTTGCTTAAGTTTCTTTCTACTTTCCATGTATTCCACGCTTGCTTTGTGTGTTCCCAGCCTCCTAGCTTTGACAAATGCTTCCTTTTTCTCTTTGACTAAGCTCACAATATCTCTCGTTATCCAAGGTTCCCAAAACTTGCTATACGCATCCTTCATCCTTAGAGGAATGTGCCGGTCCTGAATCCCTATCAACTTACACCTGAAAGCCTTCCACATGCCAGATGTTGATTTGCCCTATATTCTGCACTCACTCCTTTCCTTCTCCCCATGTATGGTATATTTTGGTATATGAATGGTATATTTTGTCTGATTAGCATACAAGAAACAATACTTTTCAGTGTATCCTAATACATGTTTTTTTATATTCATTCGTGGGACATGGGCATCGCTGGCTGGCCAGCATTTATTGCCAATCCCTAGTTGCCCTTGAAAAGGTGGTAGTGAGCTGCCTTCTTGAATCGCAGCAGTCCATGTTCTATGGTTGATCCACAATGCCATTAGGGAGGGAATTCCAGGATTTTGACCCAGTGACTGCAAAGGAACGGTGATATATTTCCAAGTTATGTGACAATAAATCAAATCAAATCAAATTCATTTAAAGTTGAAGACTTCTGCCAATTTGTCAGGTCAAATGGGATACGCCACATTTGTTCAGCTCCGCATCACCCAGCCTCAAGTGGCTTAGCAGAGCGAGCTGTACAAATATTTAAAGCTTCTATGAAAAAACAAGCTCACTGACTTTGCATTTGGTAAGTTTCTTGTTATCGTATAAAACTATGCCAAATGCCACTCTGGGGTTACGCCGGCTGAATTATTAATGGAATGATGCCTGCGAACCCACTTGGATTTGGTGTTTTCAGATTTGTCTGGGATGGTGGAGGCTCGGCAAGCCTCCCAGAAAAATCACCATGACTCAAAGAAAAGGGACAGCTTTCGAAGACGATGACCTCGTGGTGAGAAATGTTGGTGGTGGACTGACCTGGGTGTCAGGAAGGATTGTAGAAAGAATGGGACCAGTTGCATACATGTTGGAAGGACACGGTTTCTGTGTGAAAAAACATGTGGATCATTTGGGGAAGAGAGCTGGACCTGATCCAGGAGGGGCCTGGATGTGGACTCAAGTGTCCCAACTAGAGAACCAGGGATACCTGCAGCCTCTGGCTTCTGTAGCTGAGAAGGAGTTTGCCTTTCTGTTCAGCTGGACCGGATTCATTGCTTGCTGAAGGACCCTGTGTTGATTGAGGCGTTCCACAAGTACTGGAAGTCTTTGGGGCATTTGACTTTGTGATTGGATTTTCCTTTGGTCTCCCTAATGTGATATTGTGTCTATGTTGTTTCTCTGTTGTTTTCAATCATAGGTGGACTCAAGAATTGGGGTGGGGGGGGGGGGGCGGAGAAACAGGAGTGTAGTAACATGGCCCCTTTATGGAATGATCCTTTGTGGGCCACGTGATTGGGCCAGACTCTTTGGAGCGTGGGAAGGTGGGGCAATTGGGAGCGAGGACGTGTGTCCTGGGACGGAGAAGACCTTCAGTTGGAGCCAGGGAGAAGAGAGTAGACGTGTGCGAGTGTTTCCGTCAGACCTTTACCATTTATATTAGTTTAATAAACCCTTTGTTGTTGGAGCCACATTGAGTCGCCTCCAGTTATTACAATGAGGATGAAGGTAGTGATGAAATTGAGGACAGTTGACAGTCATATTCATCAGTAAAGTTTGACAAGCAGTGTAAGATAGCCAGATTTTCTTCTCCAAAGGGCATGGCATTGGTGAACCAACTGAATTTTTAGAATAATCCACAGCTTCATGGTCACTTTTACTTCATATGCAGATTTTAAAAACAGAATTCAAATTGCCAATGGTGGGATTTGAATGCACAACCTCTGGATTACGAGTGCCTGAGTAACCCTTAAGTTAATGTACCAATTAATTGTGGTGTTATTATCTTTGCATTTATGCAGTGTCTTATTAAATCAAAACGGCTTCACCTGTAGTGTAGCAACACTTGTTACGTAGGTGACAGTTGTTCTGGAACAACATTGCCTCACAATGAGCAGCAGACTTAAGGAGTAATTTACTTTTTAATTATGTTTTGAGGAAGGAGTGTTGACCAGGACATGAGGAGAGCTCCCCTCTCTTTCAGTGCTGTGGAATCTTGAATCTAGATTGTGTTCTGTTTGAATGCTCATTGCATTCAAAAGATGCCAACCCTGACAATGCATCACTACCTCTTGCTGCATTGTTGCATCAACCTGGGTTGTAAGCCCAAGCTGCTTATGTGAAGGTGTGCAGCAAGCACCATTTATCTTAAACGACTAAAATGGACTGAGCTGACAACATGTTAATTCAGTTAGTGGCTTCTCCCTGGAGCGTGGGTGAAAAGGAAGCAGTTACTGTGCTGCTGCTGTTTGTGATAAGGTAGCGTTTGGACTGTGGTTGAAAGAGGAAGTTGCTGCTGCAGCTTTGTTGCAATAGATTCAAATCATGTAAATACAATACTTTCATCTGACATCGAAGAGCTTGTGGAATTATCAAGAAATGTTTGCCTCAAGGGAATTGATTTGGAATTTTTGATTTCTTGTTAATTGATGCCACATTGTTAAAAAAAACTTTATAAGTAAAATGTAGCTGAAAAGCTACAAAGTGTACTAGAACATCTGCTGGGATAGGTTACTGCCCTTGGTGAGCAGACAAAGCAAGGAAGCTGGAGATGTATACACGGTGATTTGTATTGGCAGAGGACATGGGAGTCAATGACCGCAGCTTTTGTGCTCTGATTAACTTTCTTGCCTGTGAATCTTTGCACACCGAGTCAGACGTAGATTAAAGCTCATTGTGCTCTGCTTCAACAACCTGCCTCGGCTCCAACTTCAGAAGGCTACCTGCTACTGCAACATTCTGTTTAATGCAGAATTAGGAGCAGTTTTAAGCTGTGAGGATGTATCCTCTGGATATGATATTGGCTGCCTTCTAGCAATTGTTTCAACAGGCACTTAACTAGACTACATAGTTTTGAACTGGTGTCACTTGTTTGCGATTATGGGCAGCTTCCCTTTCTTGAAGGACATGAGTCAGCTGGTTGGGTTTTCATGATATTCCTGTGTGTTTCATGATAATTACTTTGGTGCCAGCCCACAAATTATTGGATTTATCAAACACAATTGCATGTTTTGCAGCATTGGGATTTGAAGTTATGTACACTGGATTGTTAGTCTAGAGATGCTACTTTTACACCCTAAACAGCTTGATCCGCCATTCAGTGAGATCATACTGATCTGATTGTGGCCTCAACTCCACATTCCCACCTACTCCTGAAAACCTTAGCGTCTTGAATAACTAGCGAGTCAATCTACATCTATCTTAAAAATATTCAATGAACCCTGCCTCCACCTCTCTCTGGGGCAGAGGGTTCCAAACATTTTCAACCCGCTGAGAGAAAAGAGTTCTCCTAATTTCTTTCTTAAATGGGAGACCCCTTATTTTTAAACGGTGTCACCTATTTCACAACTACATAAGCACTGGAAACTTCTGTCTCTTCAGTTGGGACTGAATTTGACAATTTAGAGATAGAGCCATTGAATTTTGGTGATGTGTGGGCATGAATTATGGCAGGACTGGATAGCAAGTTTTTCAATGAGTTGGAGTTTATGAAGGTCGGAAAGTGGGTGATTGCTTGGGCTGGGGTGGGGCGGTGGGAAAAATGTTGTCAGATTAAGTTATGCTTAAGGTTTTATAGGAAAAGGAGTTGACCATTTAACCTCTCAAGTCTGTTCTTTTATTCATTGAAATCATGGCTGATCACAACCTGACTCCATTATGCGCACCTTTGTCCCATATCCCTTGATTCTTTCGGCTGACAAAATGCAATCTCTGTTAATTGATCTATCATCAGTTGCTGTTTGCAGGAGACACCGTCAAACCTCTACCATCCTTTGCGTGAGGAGTGTTGACTGATTTCTCTCTTGAAAGGTCTGGCTCTATTTTTGTTCACTGTGCCCCGAGTCCCAGACCGCGGAAATATTCCCTCTATTTATTCTCCTTGATATCTTGGAATCTTTGATCAAATTTCACCCACCATGATCCTTTTGAATTCCAGAGAATCCAACAGGCAATTGTGTATTCTCCATACTCGGGTAAAACTGTGCTACACTCTCTTCAACTAATAATCCTTTCAGGATTTGGTACCCAGAACTACGCACAGTATTCCAGATTTGGTCTGATCAGGAACTTGCATAACTGAGGCATGACTTCTATCCCCTTTTATTCCTGTTCTCCAGAGACAAAGCAAGCATTTCATTGGCCTTTTTGATGATTTTCTGTACCTGAGATTTTAATGACCTGTGTTCCCTTGGACCCTGATGTTTCTTTGGACTTTCATTGTTCCTAGCTTTTCATAATTTTGAAAGTACCTGCACTGTTCTACCCTTTTAGGTCCAAAGTGATTGATTGCATATTGGCCTACATTGAAATCCAGTTGCCACAGTTTTACTCAATCACTTAATCTATCAATGTTTCTTTGTAATTTTACACTCCCATCTGCACAATGCAGCTTATCTTTGTATCATTGGTAAATTTTGGTGTGGCTTTCCAGCCCATCCTCTCAGTCATTTATATAGTAAATAGTTGAGGCTCCAACACAGATTTTTCTGGGCCACCGCTACTCGCATCCTGCCAATTAGAGTACCTGCCAATTACCCTTCATCTCTACCTCCTTCCGCTCTGCCAAATTTTTGACCAGGTCAATAATTTGTATTCAATTCCATGAGCTTCAACTTTAGCTCATAGTCTGTTATGAGCGACTTGATCAAATGCTTTCTGGAAATCGAGATAAAAATATCCATAGACAGTCTCCTGTCTACAACTTTAGCCACCTTGTCTTAAAATTCATGTTTGCCAGGCATGACCGACTCTAAGCAATTCCACACTGGCTCTCTGAGCTGAAGATTTTCAAGATGTTCAGTTACCTTGCCTTTAAATATAGACTCGAATAATTTCCTGACAACAGATGTTAGGCTAACAAGTCTATAATTCCCTGGTTTCCCTCTGTCACCTTTCTTAACTAGCATAATGGCATGCACAGTTTTCCAATTTAAAGGAACAGTTACTGCATGGAGAGAATGTTGGAAGATATAGTCAGGACATCTGCAGTGTTCTCACCTTTTAAAATTCTGCGATGGAAACTATTTGGTCCTGGGGATTTGTCGCTCTTTAGTGTTATTAATTTCTCTATTAGTGTTATTTTGCTTATGTTAAGTTTCAGCTGACAAAATAAACATTCCTGTTTGATGTTTACCTAGGTTGAACTTCTCACTAAAGTGATACATAGACGCAAAAATATAGGCAAATTCTTGGAAGGGGAAGAGATGGGGAGGCAGAAGGAGAATTCAAAGGGGCGATTAACAGAGAGGGCATGGCACCTAGGTGACAAAGTGCAGGCACCCGTCATGGGGGCAAAGCTGCAATGGTTGAAAAAGAAGCTGGAGTCAAGGACAGAGAATTCGAGGGCTGGGTTATAAGTAGTTGAAGTATTGTGGATGGTGCTATGCTGGAACAGGAATTATAATGCAGTTTAGGGTTGAAAATGTGTATTCTTTCCCAAGTTAATTCACAGGAACTGTAGCCTCCACTAGAATTAAAACTGTTGACACACAAGTTGCAAAACAGCATTGTTAACTGCACCTCTGAATGTGCAATTGATATTTGAAGCAGCCCTTCCCTTCTCTTGTCAAATTTACTGTGTAACTTGATGCATGTTCAATTTAAACTTTTGGAGCTTTGATGCAAACAAGTCTTTTCCGAGCAACCATCATATTTTTCAGTGGTGTGTTTTCAGCATTCTTTCTTGTGGAGCCTGTTCTCTCCCTCCTCTAAGTGGGTGTCTGTGTTGCTTCAGTACATAGGAACAGAAGTAGGTCATTTGCCTTCTCAAGCTTGTTCAGCCATTCAATTAGATTATGGTTGATCTTTTACCTCAATGCCATTTTCTTGCACTATCTCCATATCCCATGATATCTTTAATATCTAGAAGTCTATCAAACTCTTGAACACACTCAATGACTGAGCCTCCACAGCCTTCTGGGATAGAAAATTTCAAATATTTACTATTGTCTGAGTGAAGAAATCCTTCTCCATCTCAGTCCTAAATGACCTACCTATCATTCATTATCTTCTGCTCTTCTAAGGCAGTTGAGAATGACTTCCTTCCACACCAAAAAGGAATTCTCAGGTGACTAAGGAGTCCAATGTGCGACCTACATTCTCTGTTACAGGTGGGGCGGACGGTGGTTGGAGGAGTGGGTGGATGGGGTGCCCGGGTTGCCACATGCTTCTTTCCCTGTCAACAACTTGTTTCAGCTTGCTCTTGGCAATGAAACTCAAGGTGTTCAGTTCTTTCCTGGATGTTTTTCGTCCACTTCGAGTGGTTTTGGGCAAGAAATTACCAGGTGTTGGTGAGGATTTTGCACTTTTTCAAGGAACCTTGAGGGTGTCCTTGAAGCGTTTCCTCTGCACTCCTGGGGCTCGCCTGCTGTGCCGAAGCTCCATTAGGGAGTCTTATGTCAGGATGTGGATGATGTGGCCCATCCAGCGAAGCTACTTGAACGTGGTCAATGCTAGGGATATTGGTCTGACCTAGAACACTGGTGGTGCGCCTATATTGCATGGTGAAGATCATGTCCATTTTGCCCCTTAGTGGGCAGAATATGCATTGGACCTCTGGGAGGAGCCCTTCAACCACAGGGAGAGATGATTAAGGAGGACCTTCCCTGTGGCCGAGAACAGGGAAATACCTCTGTAGTTACAGCAGTCAAACCTGTCATCTTTTTTGAAGATGGTCACAATTATGGTGTCTCTGAGATCTTCTGGCATGTTCTCCTCCTTCCAATGAGGTTATGTATTTGCACCAAGAGTGCTTCTCTGCCAATTTTTAGTGCTTCAGTGGGGATTCTGTCTGCTCCTGGTGCCTTGTTGTTTAGCTGTCGGATGGCCTTTTCTACCTCATGTCAGGTTGGGGTTGTGCTGAGATGGTGGCGGGTAGCGGGATGGAGTCGAGGACAATTAGGTTGAAGACAAAGTCTCTGTTAAGAAGTCTTCAAAGTGCTCCTTCCAGTGGGCACTGTTCTTGATGAGCACCTCTCTGTCCTTGGTTAGCAGTTGTCAATTTTAACTCCATATACCTGGCTTGGTTTTGGATCAGTTACTACGCTAGCTAACAAAAATTACTATCAGTTTTCATCTGACCTGGCCTCGCCTGTTAGGTTAGAGAGTTTCAGATTTCCACTACTCATTTTGTAAAGTTATTTCTGATGCCACTCCTGAGTAGCTGCCTCTAATTTTATGATTTTGCTCCCTTGTTCTTTTTCCCCTCACCATAAGAACATAACATAAGAAATAGGAGCAGGAGTAGGCCATCTAGCCCCTCGAGCCTGCCCCGCCATTCAATAAGATCATGGCTGATCTGACGTGGATCAGTACCACTTACCCGCCTGATCCCCATAACCCTTAATTCCCTTACCGATCAGGAATCCATCCATCCGCGCTTTAAACATATTCAGCGAGGTAGCCTCCACCACCTCAGTGGGCAGAGAATTCCAGAGATTCACCACCCTCTGGGAGAAGAAGTTCCTCCTCAACTCTGTCTTAAACCGACCCCCCTTTATTTTGAGGCTGTGTCCTCTAGTTTTAACTTCCTTACTAAGTGGAAAGAATCTCTCCGCCTCCACCCTATCCAGCCCCCGCATTATCTTATAAGTCTCCATAAGATCCCCCCTCATCCTTCTAAACTCCAACGAGTACAAACCCAATCTCCTCAGCCTCTCCTCATAATCCAAACCCCTCATCTCCGGTATCAACCTGGTGAACCTTCTCTGCACTCCCTCCAATGCCAATATATCCTTCCTCATATAAGGGGACCAATACTGCACACAGTATTCCAGCTGCGGCCTCACCAATGCCCTGTACAGGTGCATCAAGACATCCCTGCTTTTATATTCTATCCCCTTCGCAATATAGGCCAACATCCCATTTGCCTTCTTGATCACCTGTTGTACCTGCAGACTGGGCTTTTGCGTCTCATGCACAAGGACCCCCAGGTCCCTTTGCACGGTAGCATGTTTTAATTTGTTTCCATTGAGATAGTAATCCCATTTGTTATTATTTCCTCCAAAGTGTATAACCTCGCATTTCTCAACGTTATACTCCATTTGCCATATCCTCGCCCACTCACTCAGCCTGTCCAAATCTCTCTGCAGATCTTCTCCGTCCTCCACACGATTCACTTTTCCACTTATCTTTGTGTCGTCTGCAAACTTCGTTACCCTACACTCCGTCCCCTCCTCCAGATCATCTATATAAATGGTAAATAGTTGCGGCCCGAGTACCGATCCCTGCGGCACGCCACTAGTTACCTTCCTCCAACCGGAAAAACAGGGGAAGTAGTTTCTGTCTTACCTGTCAAATTCTTTTAATAATTTTAAACACCTCAATTAAATAACCAGTTTATCTTCTATGCTCAAGGGAATACAAGCCAATTTTATGCAGCACGCCCTCAATTTAACCCTCCAGCGCAAGTAATTTTTGAAATTATATAACTGAAGATGCATCTATTATTAAAATATTTCTACACATTGTTCTTCCCCATAGCATGTCAGATAGTAATGTAGATTAGTATCTTTTTATGCATGTGTAAGGCATGGCACTGATTATAATTGCCGGTTTGGAGAAGTTTCACTGTGCCCAGGACCACCTGAAGTGGAGGAAAAGCATCCGGGAAGGAGCTGAACATCTCGAGTTGATGCTGGATCACTGAACTGTTTTTATGTGCATTTGATGGACCAGCTTGCAAGTCCCACAAGAAAGTGGGCTTCTGGTGCAGCAGGACCTGGAGGATAGTGGTGTAGTGGTAATGTCACTGGATCAGTAATCCAGAAGCCCAGGGTAATGTTGTGGAGACATGGGTTCAAATCCCACCATGGCAGCTGGTGGAATTTGAATTCCATTAATAGAACATAGAAAAAATACAGCACAAACAGGCCCCTTCGGCCCACAAGTTGCGTCGGTCATTTCCCTACCTACCTAGGCTTATATATAGGCTTAACTATAACCCTCAATCCTATTAAGTCCCATGTACTCATCCAGAAGTCTCTTAAAAGACCCTATCGAGTTTGCCTCCACCACCACTGACGGCAGCCGATTACACTCACCCACCACCCTCCGAGTGAAAAACTTACCCCTGACATCTCCTCTGTACCTACTCCCCAGCACCTTAAACCTGTGTCCTCTTGTAGCAGCCATTTCAGCCCTGGGAACAAGCCTCCGAGAATCCACCCGATCTATACCTCTCAACATCTTGTATACCTCTATCAGGTCACCTCTCATCCTTCGTCTCTCCAAGGAGAAAAGACCGAGCTCCCTCAACCTATCCTCATAAGGCATGCCAACCAATCCAGGCAACATCCTTGTAAATCTTCTCTGCACCCTTTCAATCATTTCCACATCCCTCCTGTAATGAGGCGACCAGAACTGAGCACAGTACTCTTAAGTGGGGTCTGACGAGGGTCTTATAAAGCTGCATCATTATCTCCCGACTCCTAAACTCAATCCCTCGATTGATGAAGGCCAGCACACCAAACGCCTTCTTAAGGGCGGCACGGTAGCACAGTGGTTAGCACTGCTGCTTCACAGCTCCAGGGACCTGGGTTTGATTCCCGGCTGGATCACTGTCTCTGTGGAGTTCGCACATTCTCCTCATGTTTGTGTGGGTTTCCTCCAGGTGCTCTGGTTTCCTCCCATAGTCCAAAAATGTGAGGGTTAGGTTGATTGGCCATGCTAAAAATTGCCCTTAGTGTCCTGAAATGTGTAGGTTAGAGGGATTAGTGGGTAAATATATAGGGATATGGGGGTAGGGCCTGAGTGGGATTGTGGTCGGTGCAGACTCGTTGGGCGGAATGGCCTCTTTCTATACTGTAGGGTTTCTATGTTTAACCACCTCCTCTACCTGCGAGGCCGATTTAAGAGTCCTATGGACCCGGACACCAAGGTCCTTCTGATCCTCTACACTGCTAAGATATTATTGACCCTTGATATTATACTCCTTCATCCCATTTGACCTGCCAAAATGGACCACTACACATTTATCCGGGTTGAAGTCCATCTGCCACTTCTCTGCCCAGTCTTGCATCCTATCTATGTCACGCTGCAGCTTCTGACATCCCTCCAAACTATCCACAACACCACCAACCTTCGTGTCGTCGGCAAACTTACCAACCCATCCCTCCACTTCCTCATCCAGGTCATTTATGAAAATGACAAACATCAAGGGTCCCAGAACAGATCCCTGGGCACTCCACTGGTGACCGACCTCCATTCAGAAAAAGACCCATCTACAACCACTCTCTGCCTTCTGCAGGCAAGCCAGTTCTGGATCCACAGGGCAACAGCCCCTTGGATCCCATGCTCTCTCACTTTCTCGAGAAGTCTTGCATGGGGGACCTTATCGAACGCCTTGATGAAGTCCATGTAAACCACATCTACCGCTTTTCCTTCGTCAATGTGTTTAGTCACATTTTCAAAGAACTCCACCAAGCTCATAAGGCACGATTTGCCTTTGACAAAGCCGTGCTGACTACTTTTGAGCATACTAAACTTCTCTAAATGTTCATAAATCCTGTCCCTTAGGATCTTCTCCATCAACTTACCAACCACTGAGGTTAGACTCACCAGTCGGTAATTTCCTGGGCTATCCCTATTCCCTTTCTTGAATATAGGAACCACATCCGCAATCCTCCAATCCTCCGGAACCTCTCCCGTCTCCATCGACGATGCAAAGATCATCGCCAGAGGCTCTGCAATCTCTTCCCTCGCCTCCCACAGTACCCTGGGGTACATCCCATCTGGTCCCGGCGACTTATCTATCTTGATGCTATTCAAAATTTCCAACACATCCTCTTTCTTAATGTCCACTTACTCAATCTTTTCAGTCTGTCGCAATCCTGTAGTACAACCACCCAGGTCTTTTTCCACCGTGAATACCGAGGTAAAGTATTCATTAAGCACCTCTGCTATTTCTTCCAGTTCTGTACAGACTTTCTCACCTTCACCTTTTATAGGTCCTATTCCTTCACATCTCATCCTTTTACTCTTCACATATTTATAGAACGTCTTAGGGTTCTCCTTAATCTTACCTGCCAAGGCCTTCTCGTGACCCCTTCTGGCTCTCATTTCTTTCTTAAGTCCCTTCCTACAAGCCGTATACTCATCTAGATCCCTATCATCGCCTAGCTCTCTGAACCTTTTGTACGCTTTCCTTTTCTTTTTGACTAGGCTCAGCGCAGCTTTCGTGCACCACGGTTCCCGTAACCTACCAAAACCTCCCTGTCTCATCGGAACGTTGTCATGCAGAACTCCAGACAAACATTCCTTGAAAATCTTGTCACCTTACTTCGGTACTTTTCCTCGAGAATACCTCCTTCCAATTTGTGCCGCTAATCTCCTGCCTGATGGCTTCATATTTCCCCTTACTCCAGATAAACACTTTCCTAGCTTGCCTGATCCTATCTCTTTCCAATGCTAGCATAAAAGAGATAGAGTTATGATCGCTATCCCCAAGATGCTCCCCCACTGAGAGATTCGACATCTGTCCAGGCTCATTAGCCAGTACCAGATCGAGTACAGCCTCTCCTCTTGTAGGCTTATCCACATGCTGTGTCAGGAAACCTTCCTGAACACACCTAACAAACTCTTCCCCATCCAAACCCCTTACCCTAGGGATATTCCAATCGATGTTTGGGAAATTAATGTCTCCCATCACGACAACCCTGTTATTACTACATCTCTCCAGGATCTGTTTCCCTATCTGCTCCTCAACATCCCTGTTACTATTGGGCGGCCTGTAGAAAGCACCCAGCAAAGTTATCGACCCCTTCCCGCTCCAGACTTCCACCCACAGAGACTCCGTAGACAATCCCTCCACGGCTTCCACCTCCTCTACAGCTGTGACACTATCCCTGATCAGCAGTGTCACTCCCCCCCCACCCCCCGCCTCCCCCTCTTTTGCCTCCCTCTCTGTCCTTTCTGAAATATCTGGAATATAAAGCTAGTGTCAGTAATGGTGACCATGACAGCCATCATTGATTGTTGTAAAAACCCATCTGGTTCGCTAATGTCCATTCGGGAAAGAAGTCTGCCATCTTTCCTTGGTCTGGCCTACATGTGATTTCAGACGCACAGCAATATGGTCGACTCTTAACTGCCTTCTGAAATGGCCGAGCAAGCCACAAAGTTCAAGGTCAATTAGGGATGGACAACAAATGCTGGCCTTGTCAGCACTGCCCACACCCCTTGAAAGAATAAGGAACACCTAAAGTTGAAGCTTCATATATGTTTCTGATTGTAGCAGCAGACTGTACATTATTGTTGAAATAGTTTTTATTATACGAGAGTGTTTGGTTCACATGAGCTCAGTTGGTAGTGTGTGCTTGTCTCCAGTTTAAATCATTGTCGATTGGAGCCCAGATTGAACATGTGATTCAGGCTGACACCAGTTGGGTACTGCTGGAGAGCTGCAACATGGGGGTGCTGCCTTCAGATGAGATTCAGAAGCGCCACCCAAATGGATACTAAAGATATCCTGTGACTATTTGCGAGTTCTCCTGGTTTCTTGGCCAACATTCATCCATCAACCAACACCATATTAATGGGTTATTCATCTCATTACACTTGGTGCTAAGTGCACATTGGCTGCTTTGTTTACCTACATGAAAACAGTTGCTTTACTTAAAAGTGATTTATATGAAATCCATCAGGATGTTTAGAACAGTTGTCAGGCAATATAAAATATTCCCTTTTTGTTACGAAAGCTAGCCACTCTCTAGGTTTAAAACAAAACTCAAAATATGTCTCGACCCAAATTTCCCATCAGAAATTTGTCAATGTTGCAAAGTCACAGTGACGTGCAAGAAACTGCTGCTATATAGGGTACGAAAAGGAAACTTGTGGTTCAGCATTAAGTCAAAACACTCTGAGCGAATAGCTGTTTAACAGGTGGATCTTAACTTTTTGAAAGGCAAACTTTTGCTGTTCCCTTTAAAACCATTGTGCACAGGTTCCCTTCGTCTGCCTCACTCTGAAGTAGAATTGACCTTGCAGAAAGTCATGAAAACGTGCGCCTGTGAACCTGCCATTGGATATAGTACTTCTCACCTCGTGAGCTAAATGTGAGGTGGTGGGAGTTGAGGAGTATTTGTGTGCTTGCATTCTACTACAATCCATTTATTTCCTTGTAAATTATTTTATAAGTCAGTGCACTGTCAGGTGGATAAGCAGGGATGCTTGTCATGATTTTATCTGCTTAAACTTCTAAGTGTCCCAAGCCTTGGTTCTGTCACCTTGCACAACTTTGATTCCTGGACCATAGCATTAATATGCATTATGGAGAAAGAGTTTACCCTCCATATTGGATAAGCAGACAATCAGTGGTTTGGAGACCTCATGGTAAAGGAGGAATGTTGGCCGGGACAGCTCCATTTGAATTGTGCCATGTGATCTTTAATATCTATCTCACCTCCTGGTCTCAGTTTATTGTCTTTTGTAAAAGATTGCACCTTTGCCAGTACGGATGATGTCACCCTGCTTCACCACCACCTTTCTCAATCCCTCCATTATTTCTCACTTGTCAGACTGCTTGTTCAACATCCAGTAATCGATGAGCAGAAATTTCCTCATCTAAGTATTAGGAAGACTGAAGCCATTGTCTTTAGGTCCATCACAAACTCTGTTCCCCAGCCATAGATTCCATCGCTCTGGCAGCAGAGGCTGAACTAGTTTGCACTGTCAGTGTCAAATTTGACCCCAAGATGAACTTTTGACCGCACGTCCATACTATTACAAAGGATGCCTTTTTCTTTGTAGCTCGGTATGAAATTTTGTTTGGCAACACTCCTGTAAGAATCTTGGGAGATTTTACTATGTTAATATGCTATATAAATGAAAACTTGTTGGAAGTTGTGCTAAAAACTATACAGGTCCACATTATGAATACTTGTCATGGTTTGGGTAGCATTCTAGCTCCAGGGGCCAGTGTGCAAAAGGATCATGAGGCTAATCCATAGTGTCAGAGGAAAGACAAAAGCCACTTGGGCATTTTTGCTTTCATGGGTAAAGAAATATGGAAAATTAGTTCAAAATGACTGATTGTGTTGCAATGGAAATGGATTCAAACTAGCAAAAGGCAAATTTCTGATCAAAACACAGAACAAACTCCCAGATTTAGCAGTGGAAACAAGTACCCTGAAACTCCCTGTCTTGCATTTAGAACAAGCTAAATGGGCCAAGTGATCTCTGTCATTCACATTTATCTTTGAGCAAGTATTAGATGAGGACAGAATGGTGCACAAGTGTGATTCAATGCAGAGCCAAGTCTTGTGTGAATGGTCACTGGAGAAGGGACTGAAGGATTTCCTTCATTGCTATTCAACAAGAAGTCAATGGCAGGCAAGGAGCTGGGAAATTTGTGGAGATGTAATTGACTTTGAACCTGACTGTTGATTGCTATTTGCTTAATGATAAGAGGATTGCCTGGAGGTTAATGGGTACATTAGTGGCTGCTAATTTATTAGGATCAATAAGATGTCTTCTGAGTTATTATGCGTTATATGAAATGTCTTTGGCAGAGTCAGTCTTGAACACTAATGAAGGTTGAAAAAGAGAAAACAACTTGGATGTACCTGTATATAACAATGTATTACATCTCTTGTCTCTCATTGCCTGCATTACATGTCTGGTACAGTCTGTTATGGAAAGAGGAATTGGAGTGCTGAATGTTTTAGAATATGGAGAAGCTGCAGTTGTTCTCCTGGAACAAAGAAGGTTGATGGCAATTTGGTTAAAGGTATACAAAATGGATGTTTTGCTATGCCAGTTGTTGGTTTAGGGAACTCAGATTTAAGGTTTTGGGCAAGAGGTACAGGGAGATGAGGTAAAGTATTTTACACAGGCATGACCTGAAGGGTATTGCTTCTTACAAAGGTGTGAGAGCAAAAGCAATTATTGATTTCAAAAGAAAATTGTAGGGAAATATTACAGGGATGAAGGGGTAAATGAGGGGAATGGGATTGACTGATCTCTCTACAAAGACCTGCATGGACTTGATGGGCCAAATTGCCATTTTGTGAAGGGCTGAGAGTTTTAATAGATTACTTTTGATTGACAAATGCAGCAGTCATTCTGGGTCACGCATGTTCTACAAACAGCATTGAGATGAATAACTGATTTGTTTTCAATCTGTGTTTTGTTGAGAATGTAGGAACAAGAGTAAATCATTCAGCCCCTAGAACCGGTTCTGCCAAAGTTAGATCATGACTAATCTCAAAATCAATTCTATTTATTTGTCTTTGATCCATCTTGTTTGATACCATACTTAATAAAAATATATCAGTCTTGGTCTTAAAATTTTTATTGACCCAGCATCCACAGCCTTTTGGAAGAAATAGTTCCAAATTTTGACTACCTTTGTGTGAAAAAGTGATCTAAATGGCAAAGCTAATTTTAAGATTGTGCACTCATGTTCTGGATTTCCCTCACCAGGGAAAATAGTTTCTCTTGATCAATCCTGTTGGAGGGAGGAGTGTATGTCAGAATCCTCGGATATTGTTGATATGGGATCTTTATCATTCTCCTGTCAATGAGCAGAGAGGTATGGATCCACGGCTTTTAACTCTGGTGTGAAAGAGTTACTGATTCACTGAGGGAAATAATTCAAACTCATCAAAAGGAACGGCATAGCACTTTATAAGCATATTGGTAACAAGGGCGTTGTTAGAGTAAGGTGTGTTTTGTCAATCTGCTAATCATTAAGAAATGGAGTAAGTACTTGGCTTTGGTCAAGCCAGTGATGTTGCAAGAGCAAATGAAATGTGAAACAAGTTGATAGTGAGGTGAGCCAATATTATGATTGATAAAAGGAAATTTTTAGATAAATTGGTTAGGCCAAAGGGAGACCATGTGCCTGACCCTAGCACACTGGGAGAAGAAACAGCAAAGGCCCTAGCAATTACATTTCAGGCTTGTGCCATGTGAATGTGTTCTGGAGCACTGCTGTGTGGTCAGTGTAATATCCATTTATAGAAAAGAAGACATAGATAATTCACATCATTGTGGGCCAGTTAGTTTACCATTTGTGGTCATGGAAATTTTTAAGAGTCTCTAAATATGGAATAGTTATGCTTCTAGAAAAAGCGATAATAGTTAGAAGTGAATTAAATTTAAACTTTATTTATTAGTGTTGCAAGTAGGCTTACAATAACGTTACTGTGAAAATCCCTGAGTTGGCGCACTCCGGCGCCTGTTCAGGTACACGGACGGAAAATCTAATATGGCAATGCACTTAACCAGCACATCTTTCGGTCTGTGGGAGGAAACTGGAGCACCTGGAGGAAACCCACGCAGACATGGGGAAAATGTGCAGACTCCGCAAGACAGTGACCCAAGCTGGGAATTGAACCCAGGTCCCTGGCGCTGTGAGGCAGCAATGCTAGCCACTGTGTCACCGATTGTCATCACAGATTTCAAAAGGGACTCTTGTGTTCAAGAAACCTTATAGAATTGTTCAAGGAAAGAGTAGTTATGAGAGATAGGAGATGCAGTCATGTTGTGTATGTGTTCTTTAAGAAAGCTTTTAATAAGGTGTCAGGTGGGAGGCAATTATCGAGGATTGAGAGGAATGGAATTTGGAGGACAATGGAAAATTGGATTGAAGCTAGAATGAAGAAAATAGAGAGGGATTAAAGACAATTTTTCAATGTGATTAGAAGCATTTAGCGATGTTCACAGAGATCAGTTATGTTCACTGTGGTTTGTTTATAGCCCTCGAATGAGTGATGTCAAAATTTACAGGTGATACCAAATAGTAGGTATGCTGAATTTGTTAGAAGCTCAAAAGAAACTGACGGAAATAGAATCATAGAATCCTACAGCGCAGAAGGAGGCCATTCAGCCCATCGAGTCTGCACCGACCACAATCTCACCCAGGTCCTATCCCCATAACCCCATGCGTTTACCCTAGCTAGTCCCCTTGACACTAAGGGGCAATTTAGCACGGCCAATCCACCTAACCTGCATATCTTTGGACTGTGGGAGGAAACCGGAGCACCCTAAGGAAACCGACGCAGACACGGGGAGAACGTGCAAACTGCACACAGACAGTGATCCAAGCCGGGAATGGAACCCGGGTCCCTGGTGATGTGAGGCAGCAGTGCTAACCACTGTGCCACCATGCCGCCCAGTATGTCAGTAAGTTTATTTTAGAAAAGCAGTAATTACTATCAGAATGGATGTAGGCTTGATACTCTAGAAGCGCTGAAGGATTTGGGATACAAGTTCATAATATGCTGAAAACAGCACTTCCGGTTGATAAGGCTACAAAAACGCTAGTTAATTTTGAAGTTTATCATGAGTTATAGAATATAATTGAGCCAATAGAAGAACTCAGTTAATTAATTTTTTTCAGTGTTGGGCTCATTTTAGACAAGGTGTTGTGGAAGATTCATTATAATGAAAATAGAATAGGGGCGGCACGGTAGCACAGTGGTTAGCACTGCTGCTTCACAGCTCCAGGGTCCTGGGTTCGATTCCCGGCTCAGGTCACTGTCTGTGTGGAGTTTGCACATTCTCCTCGTGTCTGCGTGGGTTTCCTCCGGGTGCTCCGGTTTCCTCCCACAGTCCAAAGATGTGCGGGTTAGGTTGATTGGCCAGGTTAAAAATTGTCCCTTAGAGTCCTGGGATGCGTAGGTTAGAGGGATTAGCGGGTAAATTAGCGGGTAAAAAAAAAAAGGGATTAGCGGGTAGGGCCTGGGTGGGATTGTGGTCGGTGCAGACTCGATGGGCCGAATGGCCTCCTTCTGCACTGTAGGGTTTCTATGATTTCTATGATTCTTCTATGAGAACCATAGAAAATAGAACCTACAGTGAAGTTGGAGGCAATTTGGCTCATCAAGGGGGCGGCACGGTAGCACAGTGGTTAGCACTGCTGCTTCACAGCTCCAGGGTCCCGGGTTCGATTCCCGGCTCGGGTCACTGTCTGTGTGGAGTTTGCACATTCTCCTCGTGTCTGCGTGGGTTTCCTCCGGGTGCTCCGGTTTCCTCCCACAGTCCAAAGATGTGCGGGTTAGGTTGATTGGCCAGGTTAAAAATTGCCCCTTAGAGTCCTGAGATGCGTAGGTTAGCGGGATTAGCGGGTAAATATGTGGGGGTAGGGCCTGGGTGGGATTGTGGTTGGTGCAGACTCGATGGGCCGAATGGCCTCCTTCTGCACTGTAGGGTTTCTATGATTTCATAGAGGTCTATATAACATACCATTTACTTTCCTAATTGTTTCTATGATTTCATCAAGTCTGCACCGATTCTCCGAAAGAGCATTTTACCCAAGCCCAGCTCCCCGCTGCCCTGTCCCAGTAATTCTGCAAATTTACCGTGGCTGATCCATCTAACCTGTACATATTGGGATGCTGAGGGACAATTCAGCATGACCAATCCACCTAACCTGCACATCTATGGATTGTGGGAGGAAAGCAGAGCACCCGGAAACCCACGCAGACACAGGGAGAATGTACAAACTCCACAGTCACCCCAGGCCGGAATCAAACCTGGGTCTCTGGCGCTGAGAAGCAGCAGTGCTAACTGAAAAATTGTGACCATTTTACGTTATGACAATGCATATTAGAAGGTGGTTCATAGAAGGTGCATAAAATTGTGAACGCGTGAAACATTTTTGATAGAAGCAGAACGGGTTTTTCGGTGCAAGATTGAATGCAAGAGATTTAATAGAGAGGATAGGAGATATTTCACACACAGCAGTTTGTGTGGTATTTACTTCCAGGTTTCATGGTTGAGGCAGCTTCTGTTAACATTCAAGATTAGATAGATAAAGGGAAAAGTGCATGAAAGGATCTGAAGAATAGAGTGGGCAAATGTGATATGGACAGGATAGGCAAATGGTCAATTTGCTTGTAACTTTTCTATGTACGTAGCTCACTGTATGAAGGGTGAAAATTGAGTTCAAAGTGCTGAAAATTAACAGGAGGCTGCAAGAGATTTGCAATCTATCAGCTGCTCTCTTCTGGATTTATTGTTTATGAAAAGAACTGCAGATCTTCACTCTGGGTGTCCGTCAGCAGTTCACTTAATGTTTGTGTATTTTTAGCAGGACACTGGCAGGAATGCTCCTCTCTAGATTTCCAAAAAAGCTGAAATAACTTATTCCCTCATCATCTCTGGTTCTGACCTTTGACAAATTACATTGTTTTCCTGACTGTGTACTTGATCAGTGTCAGCTTTACACAGTGATAGAATGGAACTGTCTTACTGTTTATTAAAATTAGTCGTTTTTATTGGAAAAATTGAGTATTTGGAGTCATGTCAGACTGCACTAACCTGACTGATCTATCTAAAACCAGGAGACTGTGCAGTAAAAGATTCTCTTGCACTTCTCTCTGACCCACCCCTTGTCTTCTGATTTTTTTCCTGTCAGTTCATGAGTGTTGAGGCTATTTATATAGCTCCGTGGCATATATACCTTGGCTGAGATTCGCCACAGATCAGGGATTGAAAAGAGAGAGTGCTGAAAAAATCTCTGTGCTCGTTCAAGTGTCTGAATGGCTAGTCCTGTTCCTATAACCCAATGAGTGTCAGGTTAGTGGTTGGGTTCACATATTACAATAGAATAATACGTAGATTGGACGCTAAATGCTATGCCCACAGAACTCTAGTTCAGTGCTCAATCTGTGGTGAGTAAGAAGATTAGGAGTTGGAATATAAAAGTGGACTAAACTCAAAAATTCCTTTCCTGTCTGGTGCCCTCCAGCTCCAGGGAAAGTGCAAGCTTATAGATTAAAAAGCAGAAAATGCTAGTATACACAGCTGGCCTGGCAGCATCTGTGGAGAGAGAAAGAACATTAACATTCCCAGTGTAACCTTTCATCATTCAAAATGGTAACTCTTGTTTTTCTCTGCATGGATGCTGCCAGATTAGAACATAAGAACATAAGAACATAAGAAATAGGAGCAGGAGTAGGCCATCTAGCCCCTCGAGCCTGCCCCGCCATTCAATAAGATCATGGCTGATCTGACGTGGATCAGTACCACTTACCCGCCTGATCCCCATAACCCTTAATTCCCTTACCGATCAGGAATCCATCCATCCGCGCTTTAAACATATTCAGCGAGGTAGCCTCCACCACCTCAGTGGGCAGAGAATTCCAGAGATTCACCACCCTCTGGGAGAAGAAGTTCCTCCTCAACTCTGTCTTAAACCGACCCCCCTTTATTTTGAGGCTGTGTCCTCTAGTTTTAACTTCCTTACTAAGTGGAAAGAATCTCTCCGCCTCCACCCTATCCAGCCCCCGCATTATCTTATAAGTCTCCATAAGATCCCCCCTCATCCTTCTAAACTCCAACGAGTACAAACCCAATCTCCTCAGCCTCTCCTCATAATCCAAACCCCTCATCTCCGGTATCAACCTGGTGAACCTTCTCTGCACTCCCTCCAATGCCAATATATCCTTCCTCATATAAGGGGACCAATACTGCACACAGTATTCCAGCTGCGGCCTCACCAATGCCCTGTAGATTAGCTGAGTATTTCTTGTGTTCTGTGTTTTAATTTCAGTTTTCCAGCATCCACAGTATTTTGCTTTTATTTTGAATGTCTGGATGTGTACAGGGTTGCCCATGATTCCCGCAGGATTAAATAACCCGAAATGTACTGTCTGTGCTCATGCTGCTTGAGCAAAGAACTTACCGCGCTTCCAATATTATTCAACAATCAAATTTATATAAGTTGGAAACAAGACATTTAGTACATCACATATCTGAAAGGGCTAATCACTTAATTCCACAACCCCTGCTCTTGCAAATGGTTTTCTTTTTCAAGTATTTCAAATATTTATATGCTTCCCTTTTGAACACCTATAGATGATTCTTCTATTGCTGTTTCTGGTCAGGCATTCTATCCTGACAGCCCGCTCTCTGTGTTTTAAAAAAATTGCCTAATCTCTTCCTCTTATTTTTTGGCGATTGTATCGCTTTTATTGGTCCATAACTTCCTGGTTCCCCGGTGTCGCATTTGGGGGTACCCCAATGATGTGCTGGAGAATCTCTCTGGGAAGTTCTCATGTAAGGGTTTACTCGGATCTTGCCCAGAAGTGCTAACTTCCCCTGGACAATTGCATTGGGCTGGGAACCATCCGACAGAAGGGATTTAAATCACTAACTTCAGATAGTTCGGCCAGTTTTACCCTGATAGTTGCTCTGAAGGAGTTAGAAGAAAAAAAGCACTTCTAACTCTCCACCACGACCTGAGCCTTCTTGGAGATGTGGACCTTCTGCCACCTGGGAACTTGAACTTTGCCCGATGGAGGACCTCATTCATGTGCAACTTGTTCTGCGTCTTGGTGCGCATGGACATAATGACCTGGTTGATGTTTACACAGGCACTGGGGATTGTCAAAGGCTCCACGCACACCAGTCTGTAGCCAATCAGCGCTGGTACACAACAACATCTTGTTGATGCGGGTGACATGGAAAGGGTGCGGTGCATTCGGATGTGGAACCCATCCTTGTCAAGGGTCTTCACCATGTACTTGTTGGCACAGAAACAAGCAGCTTCCAGACCTTCAGAGGAGAGCTGCTCAAATTCATCGGACACCATGTGGCCACATAGCAGGAACTTGTCCACCTTGGCTTTCTTACAGCCAAGGTCAAAAATCCTGATCTTGATATCAGGAACACCCTGACAAAAACGGGATTTGGGGTACGGCTTGTTCTTAGCATCTGTAAGAATGGGCTGGGTGATGGCTCATCTTCCTGCCTTGGGGAGGGAGGGGGGGAAGTGATTTTTTAACTCTGCTCAAGATGTTGCAACTGATTTCAGTGTTTCAGAATTTAAACAGCAGATGGACTAATGTGGAGTTGGGTAGGGGTGTTGGAAATGGGCAATGTTACAAGCGCAGCATTAGTGTTTATGGAAACTTTTCAACTTTTTGGGAGTAGAAGGTAGATTGAGGCTGGCAATGTCAGCTTGATGTCAGTATAAGTCATTAGAAGTTGCAGTAGGAAACTTTGTAGAACTGTTCAAAATGTTCTCCCATGATTAATTTGGTAAAATAGCTGAGTTCCTTCAGTCCTAAGTTTTGACCCCTGGTTTCTGCTGTTATAGTTCATGTTAGCTGAGGGTAACTGTCAAGTTTACTGCAGTCAGCACCTGCAGCAGACCTCTGTCTCAGTCAAATATCCCGGTCCCAGGATATAGATAAAGAATGTGGAAGCACCTGTGAACAGCCTCTGGACCGTGTGGGGTTGGAGAAGTTTGTGTGCGTGCACGCGTGTTAGTGTTATTGTAACTGTTTGCAGTTGGGCAGTCTGGTGTACGCATTCATCTCCCTATGTGAGATGCATTTTCTTATGAGCTGGTAGGATGTACAGAACATTGATAAGACACTATTTTACTGCCTGTCTCTAATTGCTGTGAAGGCATTAAGGCATGTTGAGTCTATGTACACAAAACTTATCCCTCAACCAACATCTACACCAATATATAAAATCAATTCGGTGATCAATTATTGAATTTCTGTTTGGGGGGCCTTGGTTACTCTTGTTGGGTTTGGTTTCATTTAATTTCAGGGACTTCACAAAGTACTTCACTGGCTGTGAACAAGTCACAGTCTTCAAAATGGATAGGATTAGGATGTCCTGAGCCACTATTATAGGCACTGGCTAATTGAAATCTTTTGGAGGTGCGACTTGCTAATTTTGCATTTTTATTTACTTTATCGTGCTCCCCACACTCCCTCGCCCATAAATGGACATGCTCTTACAGGGATGGGATTCCACAGGATCCTTTGGCATCTTGCCTCTGTGGCTGTTCTTCCTGTGTGCTGTTTTATTTGCGGCATTAATTTTTCATAAGTCAGAATAAGGTTCAGATCATGTGAACCAGAACAATGAAGGGAAAAACATGATACATCAACGGCGATTTCCAGATGGTGAATCAGCTGCGATTACATCCACTGTTGGCAAATATTGACTTGGGAAATGGAACCTAACAAAATTGTTCCTAACTGCCAGATTCGTAGATCGATTTTGTTCATTTTAAAACCAATTAAGCTGTGCTCCAGGAAGAATGTGGCACGTAACCGGACATGCACTTTGCTGCTTCAGGTTGACCTAGTCAAAGTCAACCGAGTGACTTGGAGTTCAAAACCGATTTTGAAGGAGAAACTGTTGGACTATAAACTGAATTGAGAGATGTTTATTTGCTGCTGCAGTCCACCAACTTACACCTTGTTTACACACACACACACACTCTCAACTCTCACACTGTCTCCCTCTTGGGCATACCTCTCCCTCTTGGAGAAGGGATCTTACGAACTCTCCATAAACTCTTCCTCTTTTATTGTCCCCTTCTGTCCTGATTCGTCCTTTTTCTCTATTTATCTTATCTTCTTATCTTTGGCATTCCATGTTTCTTTGCTCTGTCTTTATTGGCTCTCCTTCAGCACACACAAGCAGGAAGCCACGGTTGCTCTGCAGGTGCTGAGCGTGTATATGTTTGAAGTAATGACTGAGGTTGTACTTAGCAGTGTTTATTCTTGAAAAAACTATATGACCAAATATTTAGTTATCATATTTTTATTTTAGAGACAGTGTTAATTTATTTTTATTTTTAAATAGTGTTTGTCCCCCTGCCCCCAACCTCTGTCAATTTCTCCTCCCCCTATTTCCTTGGACGTTTCTGCAAACTTAGAGGGTGTGTGATTGCATAGCTACCAACTACATGCTGCTACCTCATCCTGGTTTTTCATGAATTTACCTCCCCATCCTCATCCAAGCTGAAGTTCCATGCCTGCTCCGCACTCGATTTTTAATCCTTTTTTTCTGCATAAAAACTGACATGGTCAGTTTTGACATGGTCAACTGACAGGCACTTGCTGTATAATTGGTTGAGTTTTACAAGCACAGTTCAGGTTACACTTAGCCGGGGAATGCTGAATAATATATAATACAATAATTGCTAGCATCTCATGGGCAACAGATAGTTCTGTCTATACACTTTCAGAACAGAAAATAACTTCAAGGATAGGAGGAACCGGCCCTCTCAGTTGCTTGCTCATGCTTCGTCTCTTTCATTTCCTTTGTCTTCTCTCACTATAGCTACTCTGTGTCTTTTTGTTGCCTATTTTCTCTATTGTATTCCTGTCTCTCTTTTTCCGGCTCACTTGCCTCTTAGTTCTCTGTTGCATTCTCCCCTTTTCCCGCTCTTTTTTCTCTCTTGCTTAAATGCAGGAGTGGAAGGTTGGTGGACTCTTGCTATCATCCATGTTTTAGCAGCTGTTTTGTAGCAGCAATTGCTATAAGCTTTTTTATAACATTTGAACACTTCAAAGTAACTCATGAAATGATGCATCCATTCTGTAACAGCAGCATCCCACAATAAGATCAACAAACCCTGCTCCATGCCCACATGTCTGTCCTTGGCCTGCTGCAATGTTCCAGTGAAGCTCTACGCAAACTGGAGGAACAGCATCTCATCTTCCGGCTCGGCACTTCTGGTCCCAGTATCAAATTCAACAACTTCAGATTATTAACTCTACCCCACCTCGGTCCCTTTATTTTCATTTTATTTAATTTTTTACTGTTCTCTACCTTTTATTTTTTTTTATTGTCTTTCTTCATTTGCCTCCCCCACCCCCTCCCCACTCTTTCCCCCTGCTTTATCCCCCCTTTCCTTACCTTTTCTCCCCCTTTGCTTCCCCTTTCTCCCTTTTTCTTATTTTGCCTCTGTCCCACTCATTCCCCCCCCCCCCCCCCCCAACACACCCCCACATCTTCATCTGTCACAGCTTACCCTCTGATTTTAGCTTTTCTGCCGTTTGGCCATTCACGCCCTTTATTCTCTCTATGGACTGCCAGTTACAGCCTTTTCCCCTGGTTTCTGTGGCTATGACTCATCTTTCATTCCCTCACCCTGCAGTATAAATATCTCCCACTTTCTATGCCTTTTAGCTTTGACTCAACTGGACTCAGCGTCAACTCTTTTCTCTCCTTACAGATGCTGCCCGACCTCCTGAGATTTTCTAGCGTTTTCTCTTTTGGTTTCAGATTCCAGCATCCGCAGTAATTTGCTTTTATATTATTTTAGATCGACAAACAGTTGATCTGGTTATTTCTGAGGGATTAATGTTGGCCAGGACATTGGGCTAACTACAAGCTACTCTTCAAAGAGTGTATGTGGTTTTTAAATCTACTTGAAGGGGTACACTGTGCCTCAGCTTATTTAAAGGGCTTAAATGCCAAGGTGAGGTGATCACACCTGGCGAGAAAAATGATTTTGGGGAGGGAAAGCCCTTTCCTGACTAAAGAACAGAAATTTAAACACTGTTTAAAGATTGGTGGAGTAGTGGATGAGGTGGAGGGCTGTTGTAGACTGCAAAGAGACATAGATAGGATGCAAAGCTGGGCTGAAAAATGGCAAATGGAGTTTAACCCTGATAAATGTGAGGTGATTCATTTTGGTAGGACTAATTTAAATGTGGATTACAGGGTCAAAGGTAGGGTTCTGAAGACTGTGGAGGAACAGAGAGATCTTGGGGTCCATATCCACAGATCTCTAAAGGTTGCCACTCAAGTGGATAGAGCTGTGAAGAAGGCCTATAGTGTGTTAACTTTTATTAACAGGGGGTTGGAGTTTAAGAGCCGTGGGGTTATGCTGCAACTGTACAGGACCTTGGTGAGACCACATTTGGAATATTGTGTGCAGTTCAGGTCACCTCACTATAAGAAGGATGTGGAAGCGCTGGAAAGAGTGCAGAGGAGATTTACCAGGATGCTGCCTGGTTTGGAGGGTAGGTCTTATGAGGAAAGGTTGAGGGAGCTAGGGCTGTTCTCTCTGGAGTGGAGGAGGCTGAGGGGAGACTTAATAGAGGTTTATAAAATGATGAAGGGGATAGATAGAGTGAATGTTCAAAGACTATTTCCTCGGGTGGATGGAGCTATTACAAGGGGGCATAACTATAGGGTTCATGGTGGGAGATATAGGAAGGATATCAGAGGTAGGTTCTTTACGCAGAGAGTGGTTGGGGTGTGGAATGGACTGCCTGCAGTGATAGTGGAGTCAGACACTTTAGGAACATTTAAGCGGTTATTGGATAGGCACATGGAGCACACCAGGATGATGGGGAGTGGGATAGCTTGATCTTGGTTTCAGATAAAGCTCGGCACAACATCGTGGGCCGAAGGGCTTGTTCTGTGCTGTACTGTTCTATGTTCTATGTTTGTAAATCTTAATATTCACATATTTCATCTAGGAGCACAGTCAATCCTCTTTTGTAACCAATTAGTAGATATTCATAGAATCCCCACAGTGTGGGAGGAGGCCATTCAGCCCATCAAGTCTACACCAACAACAATCCCACCCAGGTCCTAGCCCTGAAACCCCACGTATTTACACTGCTAATCCCTCTGACACTAAGGGGCAATTTAGCATAGCCAATCAACCTAACCCACACATCTTTGGAGTGTGGGAAGAAACCGGAGCACACAGAGAAGACCCATGCAGACACGGGAAGAACGTGCAAACTCCACTCGGGCAGTGACCTGAGGCCAGAATTCTACCTGAGTCCATGGCGCTGTGAGGCAGCAATGCTAACCACTGTGTCACATGCTGCCCCTATTGATCAAGAACAACCTGGGAAGCAAGGGTTGACCTATTCTTAAATCTCCTCGCACATCACCTTAAACATTCCTTTCCCCCACCATCAGTACACAGTGGGAGCAGTGAGATGCACTGCAGCAACTTGCTAACACGTGAACAGCCTCTTCTAAACCTGTGACTGCCACCAGCGAGAAGAACCAGGGAACTCCAACACCTGCAAGTTCCCCTCCCAAGTCACATACCACCTTGACTTGGAACAAGAAATTGTTTTTTTTTCTTGTTGCTTTGTCAAAATCCTGGAACTCCTGGCCCAACACCAACGTGGAAGTGCCTGCACCCCCCCCTCAAGGACAATAAATGCCAGCATTGCTTGTGTCACCTTGGTTACATGAATGAGGCAAATGGCCATTTTGACTGCCCTGCTTAATAAATTGATCTTGGATGACTTGGAGTCTTCCAGGTTGGGGGCAAAAATAAATTTCTTTCCATTTCTGATCATTGTTAACCAACACAGCCATGTGTACATATGAATGCTAAATTCTTCATGGGAAATCCTTCATGATTAAATTGTCTGCCTAAGTTCACATGTGAAGATTATACTTGGTTAAATCATACAAAGCCTGTTGGCATGGTTCCAAGTACTAACATTAACCAAATACATAAGTTGGGAAATTCTCTTTACTGCCTCTGGGGAAAATCTTTCATACCTCAGTATTCCCACTCCACTAAAAAATCCAAACTGGAGGTGTGAATACATGATGTAGAGAGCACCAGGCCCTATCCTCCACCATTACTTTATCAGTCCTTGCAGAAAAAGTAGTTTCATTTCTCTTTTAAGAAGGATCGTTGCCAACAGTATTTCCTTTGGGATAGTCTCATAATAGTAAAGAAAAAGCCCATATTTATATACCGTGGCATGGGAGCAGGACATCATTTGAGTGTTTGCAACTGACGTTGTGCTGGAGACTATGTTCCCAGCACTGAGACTCCACTAAAGCATTAGCAAAGTTGAACATTTTGTAAGGGAGAGCAAGGGTTAGCATGATGCACATTCTCTACTTATATTGGTGTTGTAAGAAGTCTCACAACATCAGGTTAAAGTCCAACAGGTTTATTTGGTATCACGAGCTTTTGCAGCGCTGCTCCTTCATCTGGTGAGTGGTATATATTGTATATATTATATATTGGTGTTATTTAACCTTCCTTTTGCTCTTTTGTTTTTGTTTTTATTCCAATTCAATCAAATCAAGTCCAATTCAGAGTCTCAACAAGTTGAGACATTCCCAATCCAAGCTGACAAGACAGGGCTCTCACCTCCTGTCTTGGGCTTGATCTACATGATCCAAGCTGATTGGAGTAGGCATTGCACCTCCTCCAAGGCTTGATCTCATTTGCATCTTAGCCAAAATGCCTCAACCAAGCGCAGCATCCTATCCATACTACACTTGAAGGGCTAACTGAGGCTGTTGTTTGCATTCGCAAGCAGTAATAACCACCTCATTCAACTGTTCAGTCTTCATAAGAGAATCTGGACAATAAATGTTCAACTGTGATGGGCATGGCAGTTAAACCCAATCCTAGCTGGTGTCTAACCATATATGTTTCCAGCAGTTCTTGCTAACTAAAACAAGAAGGGAGCTCTGCCTGACTGTACCCCTCTATCTCAATACATTGAGACCAATTATAGTTTCCTTTGATATTGCAAGGTCTGAGATCAGCCTTAATCAGTAACATTTGTGCCCCACAAATGCCAGGCAATGCCCATCACCAATAAGAGACACTCTAACCACCGCCCCTTGACATTCAATGGTGTTACCATCATTGAATCCCCCACTGTCAACATTCTTGGGGTTACTATTGACCAGGAACTCAACTGGACTTGCCACATAAACACTGTGGCTACAAGATCAGGTTAGAGGCGAGGAATACTGTGGCATGTAACTCACCTTCTGACTCCTCAAAGCCTATCCACCTTCTACAAGGCACAAGTCAGGAGTGTGATGGAATATTCTCCACTTGCCTGGGTTGGGTGCAGGTCAAACAGCACTCAAGAAGTTCAACACCACTCAGGACTAAGCAGCCCACTTGATTGGCACCACATTTACAAACATCAACTTCCTCCACCACCGACGCTCAGTAGCAGCAGTGTGTACTATCTACAAGATGCACTGCAGCAATTCACCAAAGATGCTTAGACAGCACCTTCCAAACTCATGACCACTTCCAACTAGAAGGACAAGGGCAGCAGATACATGGGAACACCACCACCTGCAAGTTCCCCTCCAAGTCACCCACTATCCTGACTAGAAAATATATCGCCGTTCCTTCACAGTCGCTGGGTCAAAATCCTGGAATTCCCACCCTAACGGCATTGTGGGTCAACTCACAGCATGTGGACTGCAGCGAATCAAGAAGGCAGCTCACCACCATCTTCTCAAGGGCAACTGGGGATGGGCAATAAATGCTGGCCAGCCAGCGACACCCATGTCCCACGAATGAATAAAAAGGATCAGCCACCAGAACCAGACCATAAATCAAACATTGGATGTGTTAGCTGTAAATAGCTCAGTACTGAGCTGCAATATTTTCCCCACAAAGTACTGAAGGGGTGATGCTTTCCTACCAGTTGTTGTTTACTGATAACAAAAGAAAGCGCTGTACTCATTTTTTATTCACTCATGGGATGTCAACATACAAACATACGAATTAGGAGCAGTTGTAGGCCAATCAGTCCCTCGATCCTGCACTCCGCCATTCAATAAGATCATGGCTGATCTGGTTGTAACTTCACATTCCTTCCTTACCCGATAACCTTTCACCCCCTTATTGATCAAGAATCTATCTTGCTCTGCCTTAAAAATATTCAAAGACCCTACTTCCACTGCCTTTTGGCGGAGTGTTTCAGAGACTCATGACACTCTGAGAGAAAAAAACTTCTCATCTTTGTCGTAAATGAGAAACCCCTTATTTTTAAACAGTGACCCTTAGTCCTAGTTCTGGATTCTCCTGACAAGAGGAAAAAACCCTTTTCACATCCACCCCATCAATACCCTTCAGGGTCTTATAGGTTTCTATCAAGCCGCCTCTTATTCTTCTAAACTCTAGTGGATACAAACCTAATCGCTCCAACCTTTCCCCATAAGACAAGCTGCATATTTCTGGAACTATTATAGTAAACCTTGCTGAACTGGTATGTTGGCCTTCATAGCAAGAGGATCTGAGTATAGGAATAGAGATGTTTTACTGCAATTGTACAGGGTGCTGGTGAGGCCACAGTTGGAGTATTTGTGTGCAGTTTTGGTGTCCCTATCTGAGGAGGAATGTCCTCGATTTGATTTGATTTATTATTGTCACACGTATTGGTATACAGTGAAAAGTATTGTTTCTTGCACCCTATACAGACAAAGCATACTGTATATAGAGAAGGAAAGGGGAGAGGGCAGAATATAGTGTTACAGTTATACAGTTATAAATCAAATCGAGATAAATTCAGGAAGAATGTTCCCGATGGTGGGGGAGTCCAGAACTAGGGGTTATAGTTTGAGGATAAGGAGTAAACCATTTAGGACTGAGGTGAAAAGAAATTTCTTCACCCAGAGAGTGGTGAATCTGTAGAATTCACTACCACAGGAAGTAGTTGAGGGCAAAACATTGTGTGATTTCAAGAAGAAATTAGATATAACTCTTGGGCTCTTGGGGTTAAAGAGATTAAGGGATATGGGGGGGAAGGCAGGATCAGGATATTGATTTTGATGATCAGTCATAATCAAAATGAATGGCAGACAGGCTCAGAGGGCTGAATGGCCTATTCCTGCTTCTATGTTCTTTGTTTGTATGTTTCTAATGCATTTACATCTTTCCTTGAATAAGGAGACCAGTGCTTTACCACAAAGCTCCAGATGTGGTTTCACCAATGCCCTGTACAAATTAAGTATAACCTCCCTTCTGTAATGAATTTTCCTACAATAAATTATAACATTATTAGCTTTCCTAATTGCCTGTTGTACCTGTATACTAGCCTTTTGTGATGCATGCACTAGGACATCCAGATCCCTATGCACCTCGGAGATCTGCAATCGCCCACCAGTTATAATATAAGCTTTTTACTCTTCCTGCCAAAATGGACAATTTCACATTTGCCCACGTTATGCTGCATTTGCCAGATTTTTTTGCCCATGCACTTAACCTGTCAGTGTCCCTTTGTGCCTCCTTACGTCCACTTCACAATTTGCTTTCCTACCTATCTTTGTGTCATTCTACTTTGGTGGTGTTCAACATGGAGGAGAGGAGAGGAGACAGTAAGGGTAATCAGCTGAAGATTTCCTTGCCCAGGTTTAACCTGATGCCATGAGACCTCATCCAGTATCAATGTTGAGAATTCCCAGGATCTGCTCTGGTGGGCTTGCCCAGGTCTGACAGGATGTTCCCAAGGCTGATGCTGGATAAGTCTGACTGTGTTGAGATGTTGTCGGGTGTGCCGCCTTCAGTTCCAGTGCTGCGGTCAGCGCTTGGTGGACTGTCCTGTTTTATTCTTGTATTATACTGCCTGTGGTCAGGCCCTTGTAATACTATTTTATTTTGTACTGAAAACAGTCCTCTTTAAGTGGTTTCCTGTAATGTTCTGCAGGTTGAACTGTTCCAGTATTAATCTTGTAAATGTACAATGTATACTTCACATGTTGCCAGGAATGTAGCCGTTTCCTATCATTGTCTTCGATCTAAGCTGTTTACTTTAACTGGTCCCTCCCGAAGACATTTTCCAGATTGCTTGATTAAAAAAAAACATTCATTTTTAGTGATGTCTCAGTGGGTTTGTGTGTCAGCTTGGCTCAGAATAGTGTTGGTCAAAGTTGCACTCCAGCACTTGAGCGCATCCTCCAGGATGATGATGTCAATGCAGTATTGGGGATTGAGACATTAAACCATCTACTTGTACCAGTGTTTTTTGCGTTAAAGATCCCAAGACATTATTTAAGAAAGAAAATAAAGAATTTGCATTTATAGGGAGTGTAACTTATGGATGACCCAAACTGGGTGATAGCCACTGAAGTACCTTTTAAAATGTTATGACTGTTGTAATGTTAGGAAATAATGCTGAAGACCAGAGAGCTTGTTTGGATCTTGGCCAACACTCATTTCCTTAACTTGCAGCCAAAAAAATCAGTTAACTGATTATGTGCTCCATTACTGTTTATGGGGCCTTGGGCGGCACGTTGGCACAGTGATTAACACTGCTGCCTCACAGTGTCAGGGATCTGGGTTCAATTCCGGCCTCGGGTCACTGTCTATGTGGAGTTTGCACATTCTCCCCGTGTCTGTATGGGTTTCCTCCAGGTGCTCTGGTTTCCTCCCACAGTCCAAAGATGTGCGGGTTAGGTTGATTGGCCATGCTAAATTGACCCTAGTGTCAGGGGGATTGGCAAGGTAAATATGTGGGGTTGTGGGAATAGGGCCTGTTTGGTATTGTGGTCGGTGCAGACTCGATAGGCCGAATGGCCTCCTTCTGCACTGTAGGGATTCTTTGGATTCCAAAGGCAAAACAGCTGCCATAATATTTACTGCATTTCAGATGAATTCATTTTAGGTTGAGCATGATGCAATGTATCTAAGATGGAAGTTACTATAGCACCAGAAGTCTTCTTTTGTTCCTAAACTGTGACAGTAAAAAGTGCTGTATAAGTGCAAATTATTGTTAATTTTCTATGACATATCTCTGTAGCCTACTACATTGTAGTACCTACCACTACCCTGGCTGAAATCAGTGAAGTGTGCAGCACTTGAACCAGTGGCTTATTTTGCACTACGTGCATTTACACAAATACTCATTTCATATTTTAAGAGCAATTCTGATAGCAGAATACTTCATTTTTGGGTTTTAGTAGTTGCTACATCAACATTGTGTCTACAAGATTGGGACAGGTGCTAGGTAATTTGTCATGAGTGGCTCATCCCCTGACATCTCAGAGCCTCTATCATGCACAGAGCTTCAGTCAGGAATACATGCATGCATGGATATATCCGAAACAACAATCATTCAGGACAGAGGAGTAGTTGATTCTACCATTGATGCTAACATCCACCTGTTTCACCATTGACACATGATGTGGAGATGCCGGCGTTGGACTGGGGTGGGCACAGTAAGAAGTCTCTCAACACCAGGTTAAAGTCCAACAGGTTTATTTGGAATCACGAGCTTTCGGAATGCTGTCCCTTCCTCCTGTGACCTTTGTTACCAAGAAAGCCGAGCATCAAGGTTGTGAGCTACGAGTTAGTCTTCAGCCTGGTCAGGTAGCCATGGTGTTGATATAGTTGGTCCAGGTAAGCTCTCGTTAATGTTGAAATCCACTTCATAATGGTGAAGAGATGGAGATGGTATTTGTGCAGAAATCTTAATGTGCCTGTTGCCAGCTCAATGTTCTGCAGTTTGGCATTGGTTGCTTCGTTATTAGAGAGGGTGTGAATGGAGCTGAGCAGTCCAAACAATATTGAGCAGCCTCAATCTTGACAGGGAGGGAGGTCACTGATAAAGCACTTGAAAAGGTTGGACTGAAGGTGCTTCCCTGCATTGATGTCCTGGAGCTTTGAAGACTAGTCTCTGACAACCGCAGCCATCTTCCAGTATGACCCTGGAGGATCTTCCTTTTCATCTCCAAAGACCTTTCTTTCGCCAGGGCTTCTTGGTACCAAACTCTGTCGAATGTTGATTTAATATTGAGGCATCTACTCTGACATCTTCTCTGGCAGCTGGATCTTGTGTCTATGTCTGGATCAAAGTTATGATGAGTTTTGCAGCCACATGTTTGTGATATTTGACCGCATGTTCCAAACCCGTGATGCAAGGGTAAGAAATGCACAATCGATTGCAAGTTCCTCTCCAGGCCACAGCCCATTTTGAGTTGGAACTATATCATTGTTCCTTCATTGTAACAAGGTTAAGATCCTGAAACTCCTTTCCTAACAGCACGGTGGATGTACCTACCCCACATGAACTACAGTGGTTCAAGAAGCTGACTCATCACCAAATTCTTTGGGGACAATTGGGGGTGAGCAACAAATATTGATAACAACAGTGTCACCCAAATAGCATGAAAGTGTATGTTTAGAAAATGTCCCGTTTCAGTTGCTAGATCTGTCCTTTGTCATTCTGCACTGAGTGTAGTGATGGCGACGTGACAGGGTAGAGGATCCCTCTGTTGTGGAGACAAGACATTATCTTCACAAGGACTGAGCAGTGATCACTTCTAACTGAACTATTGTGGGCAGATATTCCATAATGCGGGTGAGGGCGGGGTCAAACTTGTCCCTGCATCACCTGGCACAAGTTCAGTCTGGCAGCTATATTCACAAAAAAGCAGGACAAATCCAACCTGACCAATTACCACCCATCAGTTGACTTTTGATCATCAATGAAGCAATGGAAGGATTCATCAATACTGCTGTCAAGTGACACTTGCTTAGCAATAACCTGCTCACTAATGCTCAGTTTGGTTTCTGCCAGGTTCACTCACCTCCTGACCTCATTACAGTCTTGATTCAAACATGGAAAAAAGGGCTGAATTCCAGAGGTGAGGTGAGAGTAACTGGCATTAAGGCAGCATTTGACTGAATGTGGCATAAAGGAGCCCCAGGAAAACTGAAGTCAGTGGAAATCATGGAAATCTCCCCACTGCTTGGAGTCATATCTCGCACAACGGAAGATGGTTGTGGTTGTTGGAGGTCAATCATCTCTCGTCCCAGGGCACTGCTGCAGGAGTTCCTCAGAGTTGTGTTTTAGACTGAACCATCTTCAGTTGCTTCATCAACGATCTTCCCATTGACATTGGGAACCATCTTCAGCAAATGGGGAGGTTTGCAGATGTTTCACAATGTTCAGTACGATTCGTGACTCCTCGGGTACTGATGCAGTAAGACCTGGATAACATTCATGCTTGGGCTGATAAATGAAGAGTAACATTCGAGGCACACAAGTGCCATCCAATGACCAGCAAGAGGAAATCTAACCAAGGATCTCTCCTTGACATTGTGGCATTACCTTTGCTGAACCCCGCCCCATTCAGCAGTGAGTAATTCCCCAAAACCTGTCCACACTGGGCACAAGTCAGGAGTGTGAGGGAATACTTTCCACTTGCAGTAAAGTTTATTTGTTAGTCACAAGTAAGGCTTACTGTAATGAAGTTACTGTGAAATTCCCCAAGTCGCCACACTCCGGCGCCTGTTCGGGTCAATGCACCTAACCAGCACGTCTTTCAGACCGTGGAAGGAAACCAAAGCACCAGGAGGAAACCCATGCAGACATAGGGAGAACATGCAAACTCCACACAGACAGTGACCCAAGCCGGGAATCAAACCCTGGTCCCTGGTGCTGTGAGGCAGCAGTGCTAACCATTGTTCCACCGTGCCGCCCCCTGTCTGGATGAGTGCAGCTCCAATAACACTCAAGAAGTTCAACACCATCCAGCACAAAACAGCCCACTTGATTGGGATCTCATCCACCACCTTCAGCAATTATCCCCTCCACTGCTGCCACACAGTGGCAGCAGTGTGTACCATCTACATAACTGCGGCAAGTCAGCAAGGCTCCTTTGATAGCATCTTCCAAACGCATCACCTGTACCACCTAGAAGAACAAGGGCAGCAGAGTTCTCCTCCAGCCATGCACCATCTTGACTTTGAACTATTTAATCATCATTGGATCAAAATCCTGGAATTCCCTTCCCTGTGGGTCCACCTACACCAGATGGAATGCAGCAGTTCAAGAAAGCAGCTCACCACCACCTTTTCAAGGGTCATTAGGGGTGGGTAATAAATTCTGGCCTAGCCATCCATGCTTATACCCAATGAACAAATAAATTTTTTAAAAATCTTCAGAACTCTGCTAGCTTGGTCACTGATGAAGCCACTCTTTGAAATCTCTCGCCCAGGATGTATTACGTGCTTTTTATTAAGTGATGTTCACCATGGAACAATACTGCTTCATCAGTTGAAGGTTGGGGGAGGACTGGGCAGGGATGTACAATGCTAATCAGCAAGCCATCTCCTTGATCTTTTTTCTCTGATGATATTAGAATTCACGGGATCTGGAGATAAATATTGAGGACTGCCAGCCATCCTTATTTGACTGGATATTAGAGGTCAACTACATTGTGTGGAACCGGATGCCTCTTGTATGCCAGACTGAAAAGGGAAGAACGGTTGATTTTTCTGAAGGAGAGCAATCGGTCTTTCAGATTTCATCGTTTTTCTGGTACCAGCCGCTAAATTACTGCATGTTCAGTTTCTTAACTTGGCGTAGTGGGATTTGAACTCTGGTTTGATAGCCCAGTGCTATAACCACCAGGCTACTCTCTCCTTTGTGATAATTGTATTGTGAATATTCCTTCTATACCTCGAGTTAACTTCCTACTTTAATGAACACTAACCTCCTTCCTCTAGCTCCTCTTTAAAAAGTCCAGCAGTACTTTGAGCCCTTAATTCCCTTTTCTCAACATTTTCAGTTGAGCATTATGGAAATTCCAGTTGATCATGAAGTGAATCTTCCTGGGAGTCTTTTCCTCATCTAAAATCCTGCGTGGGAATAGGGTTTTTAATCACTAGCCTTGCTGGAGGCGAGTGAACCTCGTGCTGAGTTAAGTGTCTTTCAGTATTTTGCAATACCCAACTATTTGAGGTGTTGCAAATCATTGCCTCCCAACACCAGTGACAGAATTTTAACGACCAACACTTCATTCTAGTACAGCTCACAAAATGCCTGCAGACACAACCCATATTTGAAAGGACAGTGTAATTGTTCTTTTCAATTTTTTCCACAATTTGTTTAAGTTTATTTATTACTGTCACAAATAGACTTACATTAACAGTGCAATAAAGTTACTGTGAAAATCCCCAAGTTGCCACGCTCCGGCACCTATACATGTAGGGAGAATTTGGCATGGCAAGTTCACCTAGCCAGCGCGTCTTTCGGACTGGGGAGGATACCGGAGCACCCGGAGAAAACCCACGCAGACACGGGGAGAACGTGCAAACTCCACACAGTCACCCAAGGCTACAATCAATCCCGTGTTCCTGGTGCTGTGAGGCAGCAATGCTAACCACTGTGCCACCATAGAAATAGGTTGAGCAGTTCACTTAACCGCTGTCACTAGCTGACTCAGAGACTGTGCCTGTGCACTACATGTTCACCTTCAGGCCTCCCATTGCATCCCTGAAGGTGTGTGGGAGCTCGGCTAAGTTAATGGCCATGTCACAGCTATTTTCATACCTGTCATGGAAAGAGGGTGGAGGTTGCAAAAGAGTTTGACTCTTTCTTAAGACACCTTTCAAAATACTTAATGTGGGTGGGGAAATAATTTAATCTGCCAATGCATTTAAGTCGTTCTTGTTTTCAGTGAGTAGGGGAGACAGGTTAGAACATGTTTATGCACTTGGAAGGTTTGAACTGCTTTTGAACACCTGTAGGTTAGTCAGTGAGGTGAAGGTGGAATGGGGTGGCGCCTGTGCCTGAGACTATGCACTGTCAAATGAGAAAGATTACTGTGTCTGAATGTTTACGTGATACATGCAAGGAAACTAGTCAGAATATTCAGTGGGTCATATGTATCATTGTCATTGACGTTGCATTACTGTTTTAAATCTTGGGAAAAGTTTTTGCTGTGTTGCTCTCTGTCCTTCACCCAAAGCTAAAACCTTCCAGTACAACCATTTATTTTGCTGTTTACTTGCATATCCTTTGAGCCAAGAAAGTGTAATGTTGAATGTCTCCCATTTCATTCAGCCACTTCACTCCCTAGTCTTTAGTTTAATGTGTGGTGCCTGTTCCATACAGTGTGGGGCTGAGGCCAGGGAGCGGGAGATCTAGTGAGAGATAGGCAGTGTGCTCTGGAAAGTGGGTGCAGGGTGCCAGGCCCTGGAGTGAGGAACTGATGATCAGGGAGAGAGGGATGGTGTCTTTTGGAAAGAAGGGCGTGGAAGTTCAAACAGTGTTGAGGGAGAGTGGAAGAGAGAAAGAGTGACGTGTACCAGGAAACAGGAGCTTGGCGAGACAAGTTTCAGCAAACAGGGGTGTGGGAGAGCAGGTGATAGTGAAGCAAGAGCAATAGTAGAGTTCAGATTATGTAGTAGAACAGGATAGCTCAGTGCAGTTTGAGATTGAACTGCATAATTCACAATTCTATAAAGTAATCCCCTTTAGATGCAGGAATAATTTTTTAACTGCTTGCATGAATCTAAGAGTATTTATAATTTGTACAGCCCTACTTTGCAATTGTGTTTACCAATGCAATCCTGGTTTTGAGTATGCATTCCTGGTCATTCAACCTTTTACCCCTCTATGGTTCTGTTCCTCTCATACTGGAGCTGACTTTGGCAGGGGTACAGAACAGAACCATCAATATCTAATCCTTTATTTAGCACCTCAAGTCATCATTTGTCATGCAAGAACTCAGGCAACACCAATGATGCACAGCAACTTGAATCTAATGAAATGTTCCAAGGCGCTTCACAGGAGCATTATGAAACAAAGCATGATACTGAGCTACATTGAGATTTTAAGTCAGAGGCCCAAATGTTTGGTCAAAGAAGTGATTTTAAATATCATCAAGGGGAAAGTGAGGTAGAGTTGTGAATCACAGGGTTGCTGCAGTGCAGAAGGAGGCCACTCAGCCCATCATGTCTGCACCAGCTCTACAAATGAGCATTTCACCTATTACTGTTCTCCCCCTCCCTTTAACTCTGGAGATTGTTTTTTTCAAATAATCATCAAAGGCATTTGAAGGTTCAAACACTGATCTGATCAAGGTCATACAATTCAGCAGAAACCATGAATTAATCCTGGTACCAAACAATGCATTTTTTGCCTAGATTAAATGCAAAGTCCTTTCAAAAAGATGAATATACTATAATCTGGTGGGACATTACAATATTTATGAGGTTAGTAGTGTGATGCGAGCATTATGAACAAGTTTTCTTTTTACATCTTTGGCCCATAGAACCGAAACCAAGATGAAGGAGAGCCAGAGAATAAACAACTCAAAGAGGATGAGGAGACGGATGATGAGGACGTGAAACACAAGTGAGTTTATTGTGTTTACTGACTATCTCAATGTTATTTCCACGCTAGTTTTCCTTTTTTTTCACACTGACTCATATGGTTTTGTAATTCCGAAGATGTAAATGAAATTGTGTGACCGTTGTGTGTCTGGAGAACCTTCAGAGTGTTGTGAAGAATTGAAATATGTGTACTTCATTTTTCACCACTACTTGTTGTTGTGCTTTATGGGCAACAGGGAATGTACAACAATTGAACTATTTTCAAGAATTCCTTTATTACATGCTTATCAGTGCTTGTTTTATGTTCTTCCCCAAATGGGCTGCCGTAAACCCTTTGTAGGCTTTCTGAGAAGCATTAAGGACTGTAAAATGTCCAAAAATCTCAACAAACCCTTTCTCTTCTCAGGTGAAGCCCAGCTGCTCACCTCTTCTTAGCCTGATCTCACTCCAGAAATGTGTCCAGTTGTCTCCTGAACCCATCTAGATTATTGATTTCAGTTTCCTTCCCTGGTAATTTATTGCACAGCTTATTGAAGAATTTCCTGCACTTCCCTTCTTCTGACTTAATTAGCTTGCACGATCCTCTGATACTTAGGGAATTAGGAGTTATGGGGATCAGACGGGTAAGTGGAACTGATCAGCCATGATCTTATTGAATGGCGGGTCAGGCTCGAGGGGCTAGATGGCCTACTCCTGCTCCTATTTCTCATGTTCTTATGATACTTAATCCCTTCAAAGTTCACCAAATTTCATTCTGCTCTTATCGGTTCACCACACCAAGACACCTTTTATTGCATTGGAGAGGTTTCCATTTAACACTTCCATTGCCTTTCTTGAGAGAATCCTACCATTCTGTGCTATTTCAACCTGTATGTCTGTTTTTTTTTTATCCTTCTATCAATGAAACTTCTTGGTGTTTTGATCTTTAATCAGAAAGCTGTGTTGAAGTGGTGAGAGCGCCACAGATTTGAGATGTTGAAAAAGAGGGAGGGCTCCACGGTGGCACAGTAGTTGGCACTGCTGCCTCATAGTAGCAGGGACCTTGGTTCAATTCTGGCTTTGGTTGACTGTGTGAAGTTTGCACTTTCTCTCCATGTCTGTGTGGGTTTCCTCTGGGTGTTCCGGTTTTCTCCCACAGACCAAAGATGTGTAAACTAGGTGGATTGGCCATGGTAAATTGCCCCTTAGTGTCAAGGGGATTAGCAGGGTAAATACATAGGGTTATGGGATAGAGCCTGGGTGGGATTGTTGTCTGTACAGGCTCGATGGGCTGATTGGCCTCCTGCACTATAGTGATTCTGTGATTCTATTTAAGAATTTAAGAAATAAGCGTAGGCGTAGGCCAACACTACATTTAATAAGATCATGGTTGACCTTCACATTTCCAGTCAATTGAGATGGAATATGAATTGTGTTGTGCATTTTGGTTAAAGTGGTGAGTGCCTGAGGAGTCATTGCTCACTCTTTCTGCATCAGTTTGTTTTTATCATGGAACATTCTCCTTAACTGTCACCCCACAATGTTGGGACTATCAGGACTGAAGAACTGAACCTGGTTGGACATTAGAGACCTCTTTTGTGTGTTGATAAGAGCAATAAAGAAAGAGCGGAATTGCATTTATAGTGTGCCATTCACGACCTCAGGCTGTCCCAAAGTGCTTTACAGCCATTAAATTTTACATATAAATAGCAATGAGATACAAGCCCAGATTTCTAATGTGGGTTGAGGGATAAATGTTGGCAAGTACGCTGGGAAAACCTCCTTGCAATTCTTATGGTGCCGTGAGATATTTATATCGAATTGGGAGGGCAAATTAAATTTTGCTATCGAAATGCAAATTGCTAATCTGCTTTGAGTTGACTAACCTTAGCTAGATCAGCATAATTAAACCCATTGCCACCCAGTCAGGCAGATGGAAATTACCCATGGTTCCTGCTTCTAGTCATTCTTCCTGCATATCTACATGTTTATGTCCAGCAGGGATGTATAAGGCTTAGCACGAACGCTCTCCTCAACTGCCAGAGCTCACGATTCAGTCAACCAATGTCCATGATGTTCGAGGACTATGGAGCCATAAGGAAGCAATGGTCTTAGGGCGTTCAGGAGTGATGGGGGGGATGCCAGAAATTGATACTCTCAATGATTTTAAGACAATACTCTTGTTTTACTGTTCCAGTTTTCTCTCTCCCTTTCTGAATGTACTGACCTTTAGTACCAAGCACCCAAAATGGTCACAGCGGTTCAAGAAGCCAGCTCGCATCACCTTGAGGGCAATTAAAGTTGCATAATAAATGCGACACACACATTCCCATGAATGACAGAAAACCTATCTTAGGACATGATAGTGATTGAGCCCATGATCATCCCCCACTGCCTAGTTTAGCTACTTGCTAAGTTAAATTACTGAACCGTTTGGATAAATCAAAGAGTTGCCTTTAAGTAGGACTGTAGCCAAAACTAAGTATGGTTCACAGAATTCTTTAGCACTGTTGGAAAATACAGTATTAAATCACACCCTAACTTCATGTAACTTTTGAAAGCCACATTGAAAAGTTATATAAGGCATTGGTGAGGCCGAATTTGGAGTATTGTGTACAGTTTTGGTCACCTAATTACAGGAAGGATGTAAATAAGGTTGAAAGAGTGCAGAGAAGGTTCACAAGGCTGTTGCCGGGACTTGAGAAGCTGAGTTACAGAGAGAGATTGAATAGGTTGGGACTTTATTCCCTGGAGCGTAGAAGATTGAGGGGAGATTTGATAGAGGTGTATAAGATTTTGATGGGTATAGATAGAGTGAATGCAAGCAGGCTTTTTCCGCTGAGGCTAGGGGAGAAAAAAACCAGAGGGCATGGGTTAAGGGTGAAAGGAGAAAAGTTTAAAGGGAATATTAGGGGGGGCTTCTTCACGCAGAGAGTGGTGGGAGTGTGGAATGAGCTGCCGGATAAAGTGGTAAACTTTTAACATTTAAGAAAAACTTGGACGGGTTCATGGATGAGAGGGGTGTGGAGGGATATGGTCCAAGTGTAGGTCAGTGGGACTAGGCAAAAAATGGTTCGGCACAGCTAAGAAGGGCCAAAAGGCCTGTTTCTGAGCTGTAATCTTCTATGGTTCTATGGTTCCCAATTACCTTGAGCTTGTCTTTAAGTGCCCAGCTTATAACCTCTTTAATGTTCAATTCTAACACCTTCCCCATGCGAGATGTCAAGCGAACTGGCCTATAAATTCCTGTTTTGTGCTTCCCTCCCTTCTTGATAGAGGGGTTATATTTACTACTTTACAGTCAGATGGAACCTTCACAGAACACATTTTGGAAACTTGGCACCAACCCACCAACTATCTAATTAGCCATTATTGGCCATTACATCAGGGGTACTCTCTGCTCTTTGGATAGTGCCATGGAATCCTTAATTCCCACCCCAAGCAGGCAGGCAGAACCTCAGCTTAATGGCTCATGGAAGAGTCAGTACCACTGTGCTGGACTGTCAAGTTAGATTATGTGCTGATAACTTGGGTGAGGTTTGAAACTGCAACCTCCTGACTCATCAAGCCTACGTGAGCAGATAGAGAAAGACAAGGAAAGGTGTGGGGTTAGTTACCAAGTAATGATGACTGAGTCTCCGTCCAAAACAATAACCTGTCTTTCTCCATAAAGCAGCCTTTGGAAGGAAGGGGAGCATGTTGAAACACCACTATTTAGAAATGTGTGGAATTCACAATGAACAGAGGCAGGTTGATGCTGATTTTTCCCAGTCAAATAGCATGCTGCTTAATGACACCTGAAGGCTTGCAGCTGCTTCTTCCTAATATTTGATCATTTCTAAATCAGTATGTTGGTTTCTCTCTGAAAGCAGGTTTAAATGTCTGTCTTGATTGAACTTCTGTTATTAAAGCAGTTGGTTTGCTCTGTTATAAGATTTTGTAAATGATCCTCAGACGGAAGAAGGATGCTTATTTTTTTTTAAAAGTCTGTTGTCTTCTGTCCTAGTTTTTGTGCCCGTCATTTTTCCTTTGTAAGTTTTGGCCACTTTCCATTAATTTATCAAAAGACAGGAGGAACTTGCATTTATGGGATCTTGACTTTATCTCATTTGACTCATTCCTCCAGTAATTGGATCCAGCCTTGGATCTTCAGGTAAGCGTTCTCCAAGGCGGCCTTCACGACACACGACAGCGCAGAGTCGCTGAGCAGAAACTGATAGCCAAGTTCCGCACACATGAGGACGGCCTAAACTGGGTTGTTGGATTTATGTCACATTATCAGTAACCCCCACAGCTTGCCTCCTGGGCTTGCAGAATCTCACTAGCTGTTCTGTCTGGAGACAATACACATCTCTTTAACCTGTGTTTAATGTTCCCTCCACCCACATTGTCTGTACCTTTAAGACCTGGCTGGCTGTAGGATTCGCATTCTAATCAGTATTCTGCAACTTGATTTTGTGTCTGTTTGCACTGTTGGAGAGCACATTTCCACTCCATCTGACGAAGGTGCAGTGCTCCGAAAGCTTATGGTATTTGCTACCAAATAAACCTGTTGGACTTTAACCTGGTGTTGTGAGACTTCTTACTGTGTTCAATCAGATAGCCAGTTACCTATCCAATCGGCCAACGTTCCCTCTATCCCACACCTCCTTACTTTCATCATAAGCCGACCGTGGGGGACCTTATCAAACGCCTTACTAAAATCCATGTATATGACATCAACTGCCCTACCTTCATCAACACACTTAGTTACCTCCTCAAAAAATTTAATCAAATTTGTGAGGCACGACTTGCCCTTCACGAATCTGTGCTGACTATCCCGGATTAATCCGCATCTTTCTAAATGGTCGTAAATCCCATCCCTAAGGACCTTTTCCATCAATTTACCAACCACCGAAGTAAGACTAATCGGTCTATAATTACCAGGGTCATTTCTATTCCCTTTCTTAAACAGAGGAACAACATTCGCCACTCTCCAGTCCTCTGGCACCATCCCCGTGGACAGTGAGGACCCAAAGATCAAAGCCAAAGGCTCTGCAATCTCATCCCTTGCCTCCCAAAGAATCCTAGGATATATTTCAATAGGCACAGGGGACTTATCGACCTTCAGTTTATTCAAAACTGCCAGTACATCCTCCCTCCGAACATCTATTTCCTCAAGCCTATTAGCCTGTAACACCTTCTCTTCCTCAAAAACACGGCCCCTCTCCTTGGTGAACACTGAAGAAAAGTATTCATTCATCACCTCGCCTATCTCTACTGACTCCATACACAAGTTCCCACTACTGTCCTTGACCGGCCCTAACCTCACCCTGGTCATTCTTTTATTCCTCACATAGGAGTAAAAAGCCTTGGGGTTTTCCTTGATCCGACCCGCCAAGGACTTCTCATGTCCCCTCCTAGCTCTCCTAAGCCCCTTTTTCAGCTCATTCCTTGCTAACTTGTAACCCTCAATCGAGCCATCTGAACCTTGTTTCCTCATCCCTACATAAGCTTCCCTCTTCCTTTTCACAAGACATTCCACCTCTTTCGTGAACCATGGTTCCCTCACTCGGCCATTTCCTCCCTGCCTGACAGGGACATACCTATCAAGGACACCCAGTATTTGTTCCTTGAAAAAATTCCACTTTTCATTAGTGCCTTTCCCTGACAGTTTCTGTTCCCATCTTATGCCCCCTAATTCTTGCCTAATCGCATCATAATTACCTCTCCCCCAATTGTAAACCTTGCCCTGCCGTACGGCCCTATCCCTCTCCATTGCAATAACAAAAGACACCGAATTGTGGTCACTACCTCCAAAGTGCTCTCCCACAACCAAATCTAACACTTGGCCCGGTTCATTTCCCAGTACCAAATCCAATGTGGCCTCACCTCTTGTCGGCCTATCCACATATTGTGTCAGGAAACCCTCCTGCACACACTGCACAAAAACTGCCCCATCCGAACTATTTGACCTACAAAGGTTCCAATCAATATTTGGAAAGTTAAAGTCCCCCATGACAACTACCCTGTGACCCCCACACATATCCATAATCTTCTTAGCAATCTGTATTAGAACTTTCAAAATGCATTACCTCACATTTGCCTGGATTAAACTCCATCTGCCATCTCATCGCCCAAGCCTCCAACTGATCTATATCCTGCTGTATCCTCTGACGGCCTTCATCGCTATTCACAAATCCACCAACCTTTGTGTCGTCTGCAGACTTACTAATCAAACCAGTTACATTTTCCTCCAAATCATTATATATATTACAAACAGAATGTGCAAATCTGCGTGTGTTTCCTCCGGGTGCTCCGGTTCCCTCCCACAGTCCAAAGATGTGCAGGTTAGGTTGATTGGCCGTGCTAATGGGCGGCACGGTAGCACAGTGGTTAGCACCGCTGCTTCACAGCTCCAGGGACCTGGGTTCGATTCCCGGCTTGGGTCACTGTCTGTGTGGAGTTTGCACATTCTCCTCGTGTCTGCGTGGGTTTCTTCCGGGTGCTCCGGTTTCCTCCCACAGTCCAAAGATGTGCGGATTAGGTTGATTGGCCAGGTTAAAAAAAAAATTGCCCCTTAGAGTCCTGAGATGCGTAGGTTAGAGAGATTAGCGGGTAAATATGTAGGGGTAGGACCTGGGTGGGATTGTGGTCGGTGCAGACTCGATGGGCCGAATGGCCTCCTTCTGCACTGTAGGGTTTCTATGATTTCTATGATAACATTGCCCCTTAGTGTCCTGAGATGAGTAGGTTAGAGGGATTAGCGGGTAAAAATATGTAGGGATATGGGGTTAGGGCCTGGGTGGGATTGTGGTCGGTGCAGACTCGATGGGCCAAATGGCCTCTTTCTGCACTGTAGGGTTTCTATGATTCTATGAACTGTCTAAGAACAAAGAAAATTACAGCACAGGAACAGGCCCTTCGGCCCTCCAACCCTGCACCATGCTGCCCGACTTAACTAAAAACCCCTACCTTTCCAGGTAGGTCTAAATGCTTTTTAAAAGACAAAATTGTACCCAACTCTACTACTGCCTCTGGCAGCTTGTTCCAGACACTCACCACCCTCTGAGTGAAAAAATTGCCCCTCTGGACTCTAGTATTTCTCCCCTCTCACCTTAAATCTATGCCCTCTAGTTTTAGATTCCCTTACCTTTGGAAAAAGATATTGACTATCTCCCTGATCTATGCCCCTCATTATTTTATAGACTTCTATAAGATCACCTCTAAGTCTCCTACGATCTATAGAAAAAAGTCCTAGTCTATCCAGCCTCTCCTTATAACTCAAATCATCAAGTCCCGGTAACATCCTAATAAATCTTTTCTGCACTCTTTCTAGTTTAATAATATCCTTTCTATAATAAGGTGACCAGAACTGTACACAGTATTCCAAGTGTGGAAAACTTTCCTAATCCTTTTTAATTTCAGACCTACATTTTGTATACTCCTCTAGACTTTCTACAGTATTGACCAATTGGCATCTGATATGTGTTCTTTTTGTTTTCCTTATCCTACTCCACATGTTTCTTGATACCTCGGGTTGTCTAACTTTCTGAGTCCTATCTTGCTTTGCAGTGGCATAGCTGAATCCTTTTTAAGTTATTCTTGAATGCCTCCTACTGCTCTGACACTGAATTACCATCACGTAGCTGCTTCCAGTACACTTATGCCAAATTGTATCACAGTTTAGGAAAATTGGCCTTTATTCCATTTAAAACTTTTGGTCTATATCCTTTTTCAAAACAACTCTAAACCTAACTGAACTATGATCACTGCCACTAAAATCCTCTCCCACTGATTTATCTTTTATCTACTTGGCGCTATTATTCCCTAAACCTAAGTCCAGAACCGCCAGTTATTTTGTTAGGCTTGCAGAGTACTGCCTAAAAACGTTTTCCTGAGTACACTTTAAGAATTCTATGCCCTCTCTACCTTTACAATGAACTTATCTCAGTCACTATCAGTGTAGTTGAAATTCTCCACTATTATTGCCCTTCCGTTTCTGAACTGTTCAGTAACTTGCTCCTCTATCTGCCTCTGACTGTAATATGCTCTCAGCAATGTGATTTTTCCATTTTTTGTTCCTTGGTACAAGCCACATGACTTCCTTTAATACTGTTTCTAGTATGTCACCTCTCCTCGCAGTTGTCACTATTTCTTTAATCAAAACTGTGACCCCCCCCCCTTTAAAATATCCCTCTCTCTGTCCCATCTGAAAACCGTGTAACCAGCTACCATTCCTGTCCTTTATAAGCCATGCTTCAGTGATAGATATGATATTATAGGAACATAGGAGCAAGAGTAGGCCATGTGGCTCCTGGGGCCTGCTTCATTATTTAACTAGATTGACTGAGCTCCTCAATGCCGTTTTCCTGCACTACCCCATGTCCCTTGATGTCATTGGTGTCTAGAAGTCTATCAATCTCTGTTTTGAACATAATCAATGACTGAGCCTCCTCAGCCCTCACCGCCCTCTGGCTGAAGAAATTCTTCCTCATCTCAGTCCTAAATGGCCTACCTCTTATTCTGACAATGTGTACCCTGGTTCCAGACCCCCTTCTCCCCCAGCCAGGGAAAACATTCTTCTTGCATCTACCCTGAGGAACCCTGTAAGAATTTTGTATACTTTAGTGAAGTCACTTCTGAACTGGAAAGAATACAGGCCCACCCTCCTCAATCTCTCCCCCTAAGACAATCCCACCATTACTCTGGTGAACCTATTCTGCACTCCCTGTGTGGCCAGTACATCCTTCCTTGGGTAAGGAGACTTAAACTGCACGCAATACTCCAGGTATGATCTCACCAAGGCTCTATATAATTGCAGCAAGACTTCCTTACTACTGCACTCAAATCCCCTTTTAATAAAGGCTAACATAGCATTTGCCTTCCTAATTGCTTGTTACACCTGCCTGCTAGCTTTCAATGCTTTATAAATACGAATACTCAGGTCTCTTTGGATATCAACATTTCCCATTCTCTCCCAGTAAAGAAATACTTTGCATTTCTGTTTTTCTTTCCAAATGAGAGAACTTCTCATTTTTCCTCATTATATTCCATCTACCATGTTCTTGCCCACTCGTTTAGCCTAACTAACTCCCCTTGAAGCTTTTTTGCATCCTACTCACAACCTTCCTTGGGTAAGGAGACCTAAACTGCACGCAATACTCCAGGTGTGATCTCACCAAGGCCCTATATAATTGCAGCAAGACTTCCTTACTACTGCACTCAAATCCCCTTTTAATAAAGGCTAACATAGCATTTGCCTTCCTAATTGCTTGTTACACCTGCCTGCTAGCTTTCAGTGCTTTATAAATAAAGTTTTGTGTCATCAGCAAACTTGGGAATATTGCATTTGGTTCCCACATTCAACCCATCGATGTAGATTGTGAATAATTGGGGCCCATGTGCTGATTCTCATGGTACCTTTCTAGTCAGAGCCTGTCAACCTGAGAATGATCTCTTTATCCCTAATCTTTGTTAAAGATATCATAGTTGGATAAAGTATCATCATATAAACTAAATTGTACAATTCTAAAGAGGGTGAAGGAGTAGAGGGACCTAATGGTATATGCGCCTAAATCATTGGAAGTGGCAGAGGAGGTTGAAAAAGTTGTTGATAAAGCATATGGGATCCTGCACTTTATATATAGGACAGAGAGTAAAAAGCAAGGTACTTGAGATAAATCTGTATATAACACAGTTCTGGGCACCATCCTTTGGAAAGGCTGGGAAGGCATTAGAGGGGACGCAGAAAAGACTGAATAATGGTTGTTCCAGTGCTGAGGGACTTGCATCATATAGATAGATTGGAGAAACTGGGACTGTTCTCCTTGGAGAAGAGGAGATTTGATAGAGGCATTCAAAATCATGAGGGGAGCTGGACAGGAAGAAGCTATCCTTATTGGCGGATGAATCAAGAACAAGAGGCCACAGATTTGAAGTGATTTGTTAAAGAAGCAATGGCTTGAGGAAAGCCTGAGGAAAAACATTTTTACACAGCAAGTAGTTAGGATCGGGAATGCACTGCCTGAGAGTGTGCTGGATGCAAATTCAATCGTGGCTTTGAAAAGAGAATTGGACAATTATCTGAAGAGAGAGAATTTGCGGGGCTGCAGGGGAAAAAGCAGAAGAAGTGGTACTAGATGAGTTTTTGTCGCAGAGAGCCAGCATGAATGCAATGGACCTAATGGCCTCCTGTGCTATATTCTGTGACCATACTTCCAAATGTTTTCTACTTAGTCCTCAGCTCATCAGCTTCATTCACTAAACATCTTTCTTTGAAATATATATCATTAATCATTGAACTTTGTTCTATTTGCTTTCCTTTAATTTATTGACCTTCGGATAATGAATTGGCGCTGCTGAAGTGAGGGGTCAAGATTGTGAGCATGGTGTTGAATGTAGATCTCAGGTTGTGATGAAAATGGGGATTTGAGGAATGCTGAATTATTTTGAGATCTGTAACCATGGCTGGAATTTCAGTTGGAATCCATCTGGGAAAAATCTGAGCTGAAGATAGTTGCTGAGGAAAAATTCTTTCTCAAGAAAGAACTTGAATTGGTATTATGCAAATCACGCCCTTAGATTGTCCCAAATCGCTTAGCCAATTAATTTGATTTTGAAGTTTCACATTGTATTGTAGAAAATGTATCAGCCAGTTTGTGACTTAAAGGGCCCACAAATGGTGGTCAGACAAGTGACCAGGCAATTTGCTTTGATAACAATTTTTAAAGAATAAATATTGGCCAATTAAATATTAGCTGGGAGAACTCCCATGCTCTTTCTTAAAAGGTGCTATGGGAGACTTCATACCTACCTGAGAGGGCAGGCGAGTCCTCAGTTTAGCATCTTATCTGACATTGCGGCACTTGTGTTGCACTGAAATGTCAGGCTAAATTAGGTGCTCAAGTATTTTGTGTGGAACTTAAACCTTCTGACTCAGGAGAGAGTGCTATCACTGAGTCAAAACTGCTATCTTGATCCAGTCAGAAAGCTGAAACCAAAAATGTGTGAATGATAATTTATGTTTTCATTTTTTTAAGTCTTCAATGTTGTAAAATCTTCTTAGTCATTTTGAAATACTTTTTTTGCTTTTCTCTTCCAGAGAATTAAAACTCCGTAACTACATCCCAGAAGATAAGGAACTGAAAGAACGACAAGTGCCCAAAGCCAAGCCAGCCTCGGGTTAGTAACGTGTGAAGTAACCCATGAAACTACTAATCCTGAAACCTCCTTTCGTAAAAATATAGAAAGATTAAGGGTACAGAAGGAAGCAGTTTGCCCATTCTATCAGTGTTGGTCAGAAGAGATATCCGGCTTCATCCACCTCCCAATTCTTGGCCAGTAGCCTTGTAGATTATGGCACTTCAAGTGTGTATCCAAGTGCTTTTTAAATACAGTGGATACTTCTGCTTCAACCAAACATTCAGGCAGTGTGTTCCAGACCCCTATCACAGTCTGGCTTAAAGAATTGTGCAACTCCCTTCTCATCTTTCTACCAAATACTTTAAATCTATGCCCCATTCTTAGTTTTCTCACTAGTATGTCAATTTAAAGTACTGTTGGGCCAGGGGTGACCCCGAAGCAGTGGCCCTTTACAAGAAGAAGTAATAAGAGAGTTAATTAAAGACAACCTTTGCCTATTGATATGTTTCAGAGAAATCTAATAGTTTGATAAGTGTAGGGGAATAGATAGTTCTACAAAGACAGCCTCTTACTGTACAGCATCTTTATAATTGGAATGAATGATACAGAATGTTACAGAAACAAAGGCAGATTTATAACTAAATATTTCACTGGTGAAATAGCAGTTCTATGGGTCAAGAGTGAAATCTGATTAGACACCATATTAATGGAGTTATACTCATTAGCTCAATGGAAAAATAGGTTGTTAAATAAGGAAAATTAAAATTATGCTAAGGAATAAGTCAATTAAGTTCTCCATATTCAGAGTTTTAATTTAACATTAATAGAAATACGCGCATCAAGGGCAGTACATTACAGTCAGCTGAGTATGGGAGCCCATACCAAACTTAGAAGCGAAGACAATCTGAAAGCCAACCTGAGAGCTTGCAAGTTGGATCCCAATACATGAGTCTGTCCAAGGTTGTTTTTTTCCCAGATGGAGAAGTCTTTGTCATCAAACGATTTTGACATTGAGGGAGAACGGAGTCAAATGCCTTCAGGACAAGCGAGTGGGCGCAAAACCAATGCTTCCATCCATTCCTCCAACACTGACTTTATAAGCAATATTTGCAATCAGTTATGGTCTAATGTGTAACCCATGGGGTGACATCAAAGTAGACTGTAAACTTTTTTTTTGCCAAACACTTATCCATTGGAATGATTCCATCATAATGCATAATTGTTTGGATTATCATGTAAAAGTGGTAAAGTTGAGGGAGTGAGGAAAGTGGAACTGTCCATAATGAGTTGATTCTTAAAGGCTTAAGATGCTAAGTTCAACTATAATCATTTGAATCCCCAATCAACATTTATCAGGTGTAGTTGTAAATATTTCCGTTCAAGTGTGTTTAAGTACATTTGCATCTACTGCATGTAAAATAAATCAATGACACCTAACTTCAATGTTTAATAACCTTATTGATTAAGGAGCAAATTATAAGTAAGATACCTCCCTCCAACAGCCAGTGCTTCATACAACCTGCCAGGATCTGGTAACCTGGTCGTCTGTTGCTGGTTCCGTGGTTTGGTGTATTTGTAATAGCTAATGTGTTCAACCAGCCCAAGTTGGAAGACATGGATCCAAGACCACTGAGTCACGGTGCCTACTATTGTTGGGTGTTCTGAAATGGGTCCTTCAGAGGATGTGCCTCAATGTGAGTTAGAATGATGAAGGGATAAAATGGGGGGGAAGGAGCTGGGGAAAACATGTCCCTCAGCAAGTGGAGTGATGGACTCCCGAGTGTGCTGCAGGAAAACAGGAATAGCTCTTGCGACCTCATAAATTCCACCATCGCCGCAGCATCAGAAAGAAAAGACCCGCAACCAATCTCTGGAGGGTAACTAGGGACCTACATTAAATGCTAGCCTTGCCAACTATGCCTGCTTTTTGAATGCAAAATATTAGAAAAATAGCTGACTTCTCCGATGGATGAGTGAAAAATAGTTCAAACCTCTGGTTTTCTCAGCCTTTCTCATTTGACTCCCAGGGCTGATTTTGAGTGGCTATTTGCAAAGGATTGGGTCTGGCTTTGTGCCACTTTCCTTTTCACTAAGGAATGCCATTTAAGTTTGACAAGATTGAAAAGTGTGACTTTACATGTCTTCATGTCCTGGTGAGTAAATATCCTGATTGCTGTGGTACTGAGCTGTGCAGCCCAGGAAATGTCCAATGTCTGATGCATGAAGAGTTAGTTGCCTATGTTGCTTAGCAAGAGGGAGGGAGAAACCAATCAGGATTGCTCTTGATGATCATTAGCCCATAAGGCCTGTTGGAAAATCCATCGTCGATCTCAACTGTGACAGTCCTGCTTGGTCTGGTACTAACACATGATGATCAGTTACTTGGATAAGGTGCTTCAGACTCTCTGACAATGAGTCAACTCCTTGCAGGAAGGTGAAGAGGCAGGTTACTCTGCTGAACAAACAAGCTGATTTCAATTTCTTATCTCTGCGTTTGTATCAACAGTGGAGGAGAAGGTGAAGGATCAGCTTGAAGCAGGGAAACCTGAACCAATCATTGAAGAAGTGGTATGTGATGTATTTTGTTCTGTACTGCTTTTACTGTAATTGCAATCAATGTTGAAGGATTCAGCTGGTTGTGAGGAAGCTGCTCACAGACACTGTAAATGTCTTTTGCTAACAGCAATATTAACTGGCAAGACATCCACTAGCTTTAACATCCGCTCCCTCCAACATAATGTAGAGCAGCTACCTGTCTGCAGAAGGCACTGTAGCAAGTCACCAAGTCTTCAGCAACATCTCCCAAACTTGCCAACTCCACCACTTAGAAAAACCGATGTGGCAGAATGAAGCCCAGCACCTTCAAATTTTCTTCTGAGTCATACACTGTCATATGTTGCGGGTACAATTTTGTCTTTTAAAAAGCGTTGAGGCAGTTACATGGGTAAGATGGGTATAAAGGGATATGGGCCAAATGCGGGCAATTGGGACTCGCCTGGGGGTTTAAAAAAAAGGGCGGCATGGACCGCCCTTCGGCCCAACTTGCCCATGCTGCCCTTTTTTTTTGTTTCCATGCTGTAAAACTCTATGACTCTATATCACAGTTATGTCATTGTTGCTTGGTCACAATTCTGGAGCATACTTTGTGGGAACACCTTCACCACACAAGTTGCACCAGTTCAAAAATGAGGGTCTTTCAATATCTCCTCAGATGAAACTAGAGATGGAGAATAAATGCTGATCTTTCCAGCAATGACACCTTCCCAAGAATGAATAAAACACAATTTTTACTGTCTTTTAAATCTGCTCAATTTTTTTCCCATCTTATCTGTTTTCACCTCATCCAGCCTTGTTGAGCTTTCCCCTATTTTGCTCCATCATTTGAGACTGAAGTGTCAGCCCTATTGAGGTTCATTCTTTAGACGCGATTGACACTCCTTATCTCTTCTCTCCTCCAAAAGCCATCTCAAAATCTACCATAAACTGACAGTGTTTTCTGTTGACACTCCAAATCTTGATCTTTGTATCTTGGTGCCTCTTCTCCCTGCTTTATTTCCATTTGTGTCATTCCTTGGTATGCTTAACAGTTGATTATATTTTGACTTTGTTTGCTCCTCTTGTGGCATCAAGGGGGTTACAATATAAAAAGGATGACGTTAGGATGGTTCAAGAAGGAACACACCATCATCTTCTCGAGGACAATTAGGGATGGCAATAAATGCTGGCCTAGCCAGTGACACCCATATCCCATGAATGAATTTAAAACAAGGAAGGTGGACAGCCTCCCCTGTGACTCCAAGGTTCATAGTAAGATTTCCTACAATGTACCTTGATCCCACTCTCAAACGTGTGACATTTACTTAGCCATATCAGCCATCTTATAGCCTATAAGACCATAAGACCATAAGACATAGGAGCGGAAGTAAGGCCATTCGGCCCATCGAGTCCACTCCACCATTCAATCATGGTTGATTTCAACTCCATTTACCCGCTCTCTCCCCATAGCCCTTAATTCCTCGAGAAATCAAGAATTTATCAATTTCTGTCTTGAAGACGCTCAACGTCTCGGCCTCCACAGCCCTCTGTGGCAATGAATTCCACAGACCCACCACTCTCTGGCTGAAGAAATTTCTCCTCATCTCTGTTCTAAAGTGACTCCCTTTTATTCTAAGGCTGTGCCCCCGCGTCCTAGTCTCCCCTGTTAATGGAAACAACTTCCCTACGTCCATCCTATCTAAGCCGTTCATTATCTTGTAAGTTTCTATCAGATCTCCCCTCAACCTCCTAAACTCCAATGAATATAATCCCACGATCCTCAGACGTTCATCGTATGTCAGGCCTACCATTCCTGGGATCATCCGTGTGAATCTCCGCTGGACCCGCTCCAGTGCCAGTATGTCCTTCCTGAGGTGTGGGGCCCAAAATTGCTCACAGTACTCCAAATGGGGCCTAACCAGTGCTTTATAAAGCCTCAGAAGTACATCCCTGCTTTTGTATTCCAAGCCTCTTGAGATAAATGACAACATTACATTTGCTTTCTTAATTACGGACTCAACCTGCAAGTTTACCTTTAGAGAATCCTGGACTAGGACTCCCAAGTCCCTTTGCACTTTAGCATTATGAATTTTGTCACCGTTTAGAAAATAGTCCATGCCTCTATTCTTTTTTCCAAAGTGTACGACCTCGCACTTGCCCACGTTGAATTTCATCAGCCACTTCTTGGACCACTCTCCTAAACTGTCTAAATCTTTCTGCAGCCTCCCCACCTCCTCAATACTACCTGCCCCTCCACCTATCTTTGTATCATCGGCAAACTTGGCCAGAATGCTCCCAGTCCCGTCATCTAGATCGTTAATATATAAAGAGAACAGCTGTGGCCCCAACACTGAACCCTGCGGGACACCACTTGTCACCGGTTGCCATTCTGAGAAAGAACCTTTTATCCCAACTCTCTGCCTTCTGTCTGACAGCCAATCGTCAATCCATGTTAGTACCTTGCCTCGAATACCATGGGCCCTTATTTTACTCAGCAGTCTCCCGTGAGGCACCTTGTCAAAGGCCTTTTGGAAGTCAAGATAGATAACATCCATTGGCTCTCCTTGGTCTAACCTATTTGTTATCTCTTCAAAGAACTCTAACAGGTTTGTCAGGCACGACCTCCCCTTACTAAATCCATGCTGACTTGTCTTAATCCGACCCTGCACTTCCAAGAATTTAGAAATCTCATCCTTAACGATGGATTCTAGAATTTTGCCAACAACTGAGGTTAGGCTAATTGGCCTATAATTTTCCATCTTTTTTCTTGTTCCCTTCTTGAACAGTGGGGTTACAACAGCGATTTTCCAATCCTCTGGGACTTTCCCTGACTCCAGTGACTTTTGAAAGATCATAACTAACGCCTCCACTATTTCTTCAGCTATCTCCTTTAGAACTCTAGGATGTAGCCCATCTGGGCCCGGAGATTTATCAATTTTCAGACCTTTTAGTTTCTCTAGCACTTTCTCCTTTGTGATGGCAACCATATTCAACTCTGCCCCCTGACTTTCCTGAATTGTTGGGATATTACTCATGTCTTCTACTGTGAAGACTGACGCAAAGTACTTATTAAGTTCCTCAGCTATTTCCTTGTCTCCCATCACTAGATTACCAGCGTCATTTTGGAGCGGCCCAATGTCTACTTTTGCCTCCCGTTTGTTTTTAATGTATTTAAAGAAACTTTTACTATCATTCCTAATGTTACTGGCTAGCCTACCTTCATATTTGATCCTCTCCTTCCTTATTTCTCTCTTTGTTATCCTCTGTTTGTTTTTATAGCCTTCCCAATCTTCTGACTTCCCACTACTCTTTGCCACATTATAGGCTCTCTCTTTTGCCTTGATGCATTCCCTGATTGAGACTGGCAGTTCTTGTGCCAGTGCTCAAGTTTGTTTCTTGTCAAATGCTGCCAGCCAGTAGAGATCTCATAGATCTGGACTGGAACTGAACCCACGTCCTAAAGATGAAAGTACATCAATGACCTGTCCTGTTACTCTCCTGGTTTTCAAAATGATTTTGAAGAGTGGCAGTAATTGAATTTACATTCTTAAATATTATCATCTTAAATAATATTAAATATTATTGTTATTGAAATCTTATTAACACTTGAACTATATCTTGTAGGACTTGATGAATCTTGCACCCAGGAAGCCTGACTGGTACGTGATTGAGTTTTATATCTTTTTTTGAAAGTACCATATGTAATACTTACTAGTTCTACTTACCCATGAGACATTTTTCTGTGTGTCACAATGGCCATCTTGTGGCCATTGTGTGATTTCCAAGTTAGTTCTGGATTAGAGAGCGTTTTCAAAGAGTACTGTGGTGGTAAAGATCGGTTTTCTTTTGCAGGGATCTGAAAAGGGATGTAGCCAAGAAATTGGAAAGGTTGGAGAAGAGGACGCAGCGAGCGATAGCAGAATTAATCCGTGAGTATTTAATAAATTAGTCTTTGAATGTGATATTCAAAGGCAGCTGACAAAGCATAAGCGAAATAGATTTGTTCATTGTGGTAATGAATTTAAAGCCCAAGGACATACGACACACATGAAAAAAATAAAGACCAGGATGTAAGAAGGGCAGTCAAAAGGTTCTTTTTAACCCGTAGGGATTTTTTAAAAAATCAAGTTACTGGAGATTGACATTGAAATGGAAAATTAACGTGGGTGGGATGTTGTTGGGGGATAGAGGAAGATATGAAAAAGGATTAGTTGGGGTTAATCTGTGGAAAAAGGAAGAAGTTGCATTTATATAGTAGCTTTCAAATCTTCAGGATGTCCAAAAACACTTTATTGTTGTGCTCTGGGGAATTGCATCAGCCAATGTGCTAACAACAAGCTCTCACAATCGCCGATGAGATAGGTAGTATGTTTCTGGTGATAATTGAGGGATAAATATTGGCCATAACCCTGGCAGAACACCTCTGCTTTTCCAGGACTCTTGTGGGAGTTCTTGCTTTTAATTGAAAGGGCGGCCTTGGTTGCATGTTGATTTGAAAGATAGTAACTCTGATCATGCAACATTCTTTCGGTACTGCAAACTATAACTAAAAAGAGGAGTTGCTGGAAATTTATTCGCCTAGAATGAAAGAGTTACCTAGAATTGTTGCTCAAGTGGAAACAGTGCTACTCTTAGATTAAGACTGACACTTGAAAGCTGTTTCCTGAACCTAATGGGTCTTACAGTATGGAATGCTGCAGCACAAGTGGTTACTGAGGCAGAGATTATAATGTAATTTGGAAGGGAATTGGATATATATTTAAAAGGAGGAATGTTATAGCATACAAGGAAGTAGCTTTGGAGTAGATGATGGGGCTGTCCCCAACATTAATGCGGGAGCCAAATAGTCACCTCCTCTGTGATTTCTACAATTCTGGGTATTGTGTCCACCTGTGTACACAACTGCTTTCCTGTAGAAAAGCTGTTTGAGATTAGGATCAGCCTTGGCTGTGATGCCAGTCAGTATTGATCAGCCTCCAGGTCAACCTCCCGCTGCTCATTGCAAGTCATTGCCATCATGAGAGGAGGAAGAATTTCGGGGAGAATAAATAAATAAATGTGGATGAAGTCATTGTTAAATAGTACAACTGGCATAGCACGCATATAGTAGCATTCTCCCACCATCGGTGGAGGGGCACATAACCAAACAAAATCCTGTCAACATTCGGCACGGTGGCACAGTGATTAGCATTGCTGCTTCACAGTGCCAGGAATCTGGGTTCGATTCCCGGCTTGGGTCACTGTCTGTGTTGAGTCTGTATGTTCTCCCAGTGTCTGTGTGGGTTTCCTCCCACAGTCCAAAAGACATGCTGGTTAGGTGCATTGGTTATGCTAAATTCTCCCCCAGTGTACCCGAATAGGCGCCGGAGTATGGCGACTAGAGGATTTTCACAGTAACTTCATTGCAGTGTTAATGTAAGCCTACTTGTGACGCTAATAAATAAACTTTAAGCTATAAACTTTAAACTTCAGCATACCATCACAAAATATATCTCTCTTGCACTTGAACTCTCTTGCTTATATACTCTTCCTCCTTTTCTCTCAATGTCTCATTTTCTTACTCTTCCCAGCCCGCTCTAACTTTCTCACACTCCTATTCCTTCACTTTCGCACATTTATTCCTTTGTTGTTCTCTCCCATGCTCTCATTCAGTCACTCTCCTTTACACTTGCCCTCAATTGATCACATGCATAGGAATGCATAGGCTTTTAATTATATTAAACCTAACTTTGTTTAAGTGTGACTAGAAAAGCATTGAAGTCCTGGACACAACAACCCTCGAGCAGTAGATATTAAATTGGTAGAGACAAGAGAAGAAGCTTGTTCTTCAATTTTAAAATAATAATATTGAGGTGGTGTTAATTATTTATTTTCAATCCCACAGGCGAGAAACTAAAAGACAATGAAGATGATCTGGCATCAGCAGTTGGAGCTGTGAAGCAGGAGGATTATGACTCTGAGTGATTCAGATTCTCTCATGGACAATGAGGCGGGGGAGGGCCAAACATAAACCAGTTGACGTCTGGGGATGAGAACACTGCCATAGTATCTGGAGACTTTTGTTCACCTTCGCCCTTGGAAGGAAACCCACTGAGTGGTCACGGCACAGAGGAAAAAGGCCATTCACCCCTTCTTCCAAGATGATCCTCTCCGCAGTGATTGTTCAGCTGTTTATTTGGTGTTTCCAAAGTCTTTACCACCTTGCCTGGAAGTCAATTCCACATGTTGATGTCTGAAGAATTTCCTGATATCTGTCTTAAATTTTCCTGTCCTATTGTTGCAGAAACTTCCCAGGATTTACTATTTCTGTACCATTTACCATTTTCTAGACCTTTATTAGATCTCTCCTGGTCATTTCCTTTCCAGGTCAAACAGCCTGAGATTTTTCTTGTAACTCAATCCCTCTGATGTTAGAGATCAGCTTTTTAGCTTCTTCTCTGCACTGATTCCAGGGTTTGGATGACCGTTTTGTGTTATATTGACCAGAGCTAGACGCAGTAGTCAGTGAAGTCTGTCTGTTGTTCTGTGCAGTTTTACACAAACAGCTGTTCACTTTGGAGTGTTGAGTTCTTCTTTTACATTTTGTCCTGGTTTCTTGTGTGGTGAATTGCTTGATGTTGGTTTAAAAGGTGAGAACTTTACTAAGATTAGCGTAAAGCCTCTCTGACATCTGCAGCATAATTAACTTCCCCCGAGAGATCATTAATATCTCCTTAGTATCACAGACTCTGCCTTCAGCTCACTTGGTCCTGCAAGAAATCTAATCAAATGGTTGTGAAAGGATTGGGGGAATGAGGGCTGTGAGGTTGTACAGGGGCCAGAGCTTGCATCAAGATCTAAGAAGTGAAACCTGTACCATTAAAACCCATTGAAATTACAGTGTGAAATTCATGCCAGTGGCTACAGAGACACAATCTGAGCACCCTAATAAACTTATCTGACATTTTAAAATAACATAAGTCTGCAAAAGATTGGATCTGAAACAAGTCAGAGTTTACTAAGCAGATTTGCCCTCTGTTTATTGATTATCCTTCCTTCTCTGTGATCTGTTGGACATTTTTATACAGAATGTTGCATCAATTTATAATAAAACAAAAGTACAATTTAAACCTCCTGGTTTATAGCGCAATAAATCACATTGCTATTTGGAGTAAATGACTGGTCAAATAATCTAACCAGAACTATTCAAACTTTGACATGTAAGCCATGCCCTAGTCTGCTGGACCCAACATCGTAAGAAGTTTAACAACACCAGGTTAAAGTCCAACAGGACCCAACATCACCAGCCCTGATCTATACGGTCACCTGCATTCCATTGGTCCTGACAACTCCAGCTGCAGAAGTCAGGCATCGTCCACCAATCCTGACAAGCTGACCTGTAGAAGCCACTAGTGTTCTGCCAGTACTGGCATCGACTTACAAAGTTGGGGTAGCTACATCTTATTTGAATGGCGTTAGTACCTTTTAATGATAAAAGTTTAACCTAATGGAGGGTGAATGAATGGCAGAGATACTAAATGAGTAGATTGTTTCAAATATTTTCATAGAATTATATAGAAAGTACAGCACTGAAATGGGCCATATCGTTCTTTTCCCTTTTCTCTCATGTACTCTCGTTGCTTTTTAAAAGCATCTGAGCCATTTGCCTTAAACTCTTCCTGCGGTAGCGAACTTCACATTCTAACCACACTAAGAAATAAGTTATTTTCCTGTGGTTTTTATTAGTAACTTTTATTTATGGCCCCTAGTTTTTGATTTTCCAAGTGAAAATATTCTGCCACATCTACCCTATCCAACCTGTTAATGATATTAAAGATGTGGAGATGCCGGCGTTGGACTGGGGTAAACACAGTAAGAAGTTTAACAACACCAGGTTAAAGTCCAACAGGTTTATTTGGTAGCAAAAGCCACACAAGCTTTCGAGGCTCTGAGCCCCTTCTTCAGGTGAGTGGGAATTCTGTTCACAAACAGAACTTATAAGACACAGACTCAATTTACATGAATAATGGTTGGAATGCGAATACTTACAACTAATCCAGTCTTTAAGAAACAAAACAATGGGAGTGGAGAGAGCATCAAGGCAGGCTAAAAAGATGTGTATTGTCTCCAGACAAGACAGCCAGTGAAACTCTGCAGGTCCACGCAACTGTGGGAGTTACAAATAGTGTGACATAAATTCTGATTCTAGGATCGCATGATAAAGACTCAGGAGGAAAAAAGCAGAAATATTTATGTGAAATAGTGTGACATAAACCCAATATCCCGGTTGAGGCCGTCCTTGTGTGTGCGGAACCTGGCTATCAGTTTCTGCTCCGCGACTCTGCGCTGTCGTGTGTCGCGAAGGCCGCCTTGGAGAACGCTTACCCGAATATCAGAGGCCGAATGCCCGTGACCGCTGAAGTGCTCCCCAACAGGAAGAGAACAGTCTTGCCTGGTGATTGTCGAGCGGTGTTCATTCATCCGTTGTCGCAGCGTCTGCATAGTTTCCCCAATGTACCATGCCTCGGGACATCCTTTCTTGCAGCGTATCAGGTAGACAACGTTGGCCGAGTTGCAAGAGTATGTACCGTGTACCTGGTGGATGGTGTTCTCACGTGAGATGATGGCATCTGTGTCGATGATCCGGCACGTCTTGCAGAGGTTGCTGTGGCAGGGTTGTGTGGTGTCTTGGTCACTGTTCTCCTGAAGGCTGGGTAGTTTGCTGCGGACAATGGTCTGTTTGAGGTTGTGCGGTTGTTTGAAGGCAAGAAGTGGGGGTGTGGGGATGGCCTTGGCGAGATGTTCGTCTTCATCAATGACATGTTGAAGGCTCCGGAGGAGATGCCGTAGCTTCTCCGCTCCGGGGAAGTACTGGACAACGAAGGGTACTCTGTCCACTGTGTCCCGTGTTTGTCTTCTGAGGAGGTCGGTGCGGTTTTTCGCTGTGGCGCGTTGGAACTGTTGATCAATGAGTCTAGCGCCATATCCTGTTCTTATGAGGGCATCTTTCAGCGTCTGGAGGTGTCTGTTGCGATCCTCCTCATCCGAGCAGATCCTGTGTATACGGAGGGCTTGTCCGTAGGGGATGGCTTCTTTAACGTGTTTAGGGTGGAAGCTGGAGAAGTGGAGCATCGTGAGGTTATCCGTGGGCTTGCGGTACAGTGAGGTGCTGAGGTGACCGTCCTTAATGGAGATGCGCGTGTCCAAGAATGCAACCGATTCCGGAGAGTAGTCTATGGTGAGCCTGATGGTGGGATGGAACTTGTTGATGTCATCATAGAGTTGTTTCAGTGATTGTTCACCATGAGTCCAAAGGAAGAAAATGTCATCGATGTATCTAGTGTATAGCACCGGTTGAAGGTCCCGTGCGGTGAAGAAGTCTTGTTCGAACCTGTGCATGAAGATGTTGGCATATTGAGGTGCAAATTTGGTCCCCATGGCTGTTCCGTGTGTCTGGATGAAGAACTGGTTGTTGAAGGTGAAGATATTGTGGTCCAGGATGAAGCGGATGAGATGTAAAATTGCATCTGGAAACTGGCAGTTGTTGGCGCTGAGCACTGAGGCCGTTGCAGCAATGCCATCGTCATGGGGGATGCTGGTGTAGAGTGCCGAGACATCCATTGTGACGAGGAGCGCTCCTGGTTCAACTGCTCCATGTGTGCCGAGTTTCTGTAGGAAGTCCGTCGTGTCGCGACAAAAGCTGGGGGTTCTTTGTACAATGGGTTTCAGGATGCCCTCGACATAGCCGGAGAGGTTCTCGCACAGGGTCCCATTGCCCGATACGATGGGACGGCCGGGTGTGTTTGCCTTGTGTATCTTCGGGAGGCAGTAGAGATCTCCAACGCGGGGAGTACGTGGGATGAGAGCATGGAGGGTGTTCTGAAGGTCCGGATCAAAGGTCTTGATCAGAGTGTTGAGTTGACGGATGTGTTCTTTGGTCGGATCTGCAGGTAACTGTCTGTAGTGTTCCTCGTTGTTGAGTTGTCGGTACACTTCTTTGCAGTAATCCGTTCTGTTCAGTATGACGATGGCCCCTCCTTTGTCTGCTGGTTTGATGACAATGTTGCGGTTGGTCTTGAGAGCGTGGATGGCGTTACGTTGTGCTTGGGTGATGTTCGGGGCTGTCTTGTGAGTGCGGCTGATGAATTTGGTGTTGATGCACCTCCTGACGGCTTGGGCATACATGTCAAGTCGAGGGCAGCGGCCTTCCGGAGGAGTCCAATTCGACTCTTTCCTCTTCGGATGCACTGCGGATCTCTCTGTCGGCTGTTCCAGTTCATTGGCTGTCTCATTGTGTTCGTTGTTGGCCTCTTGGGGTTTGTGGAAGAACTCCCTCAGCCTCATTCGCCTGATGAATTCCTCTGTGTCTGCTGCGAGACTGATGGGGTCTATTTTGGTGGTGGGGCAAAAATTAAGCCCTCGGCTGAGAACTTCGATTTCATCTGGTTGAAGTGTCGCGACACACGACAGCGCAGAGTCGCGGAGCAGAAACTGATAGCCAGGTTCCGCACACACAAGGACGGCCTCAACCGGGATATTGGGTTTATGTCACACTATTTCACATAAATATTTCTGCTTTTTTCCTCCTGAGTCTTTATCATGCGATCCTAGAATCAGAATTTATGTCACACTATTTGTAACTCCCACAGTTGCGTGGACCTGCAGAGTTTCACTGGCTGTCTTGTCTGGAGACAATACACATCTTTTTAGCCTGTCTTGATGCTCTCTCCACTCCCATTGTTTTGTTTCTTAAAGACTGGATTAGTTGTAAGTATTCGCATTCCAACCATTATTCATGTAAATTGAGTCTGTGTCTTATAAGTTCTGTTTGTGAACAGAATTCCCACTCACCTGAAGAAGGGGCTCAGAGCCTCGAAAGCTTGTGTGGCTTTTGCTACCAAATAAACCTGTTGGACTTTAACCTGGTGTTGTTAAACTTCTTACAATGATATTAAAAGCAGCCATCAACTCTACTTTTCTAAAGGAAAATGCCCCAACATGTTCTTTGATGTGGAGTTGTAGTTGGAATCAAAAGGGTACAAGAGGAGCTTTGGCTATTAGATATGGTGAAGATAGATAAGGAAGTAATACAGTAAAAGATAGAGTTCAAAGTGGCTTTGTCACTGGGACCTGATGACTTGGGGGGGGGGCAGTGGCATATGGTATTGTCACTGGACGAGTAATCCAGAAACCATGGGTAATCCTAGCACGGCAGGTGGTGAAATTTGAATTCAATAAAATTTTGGAATTAAAAGTCTGATGATGATCATGAAATCATTTTCAATTGTTGTAAAAACCCATCTGGTTCATTAATGTTCCTTAGAGAAGGAAGTCTGCCATCCTTACCTGGTCTGACCTTCATGTGACTCCAAATCCACAGCAATGTGGTTGATTCTTAAATGCCTCCTGAAATGGCCAAGCAAGCCATTCAGTTCAAGGGCAATTAGGAATACACAATAAATGCTGGTGCAGCCAGTGCTGCCCATGTCCCATGAATGAATTTTTAAAAACACTCCATCCTAGGATGCTGAGGTAAGTCAGACATAAATGGCAGAGACTTTGATAGTCTTTCAAACATTGTTGGTTATGGAAGTTGTAGCAGAAGATTGTAGGTTTGCCAATTTAACATTCCTGTTAAAACATGGAATAAGTAATAAAGTGGGTGTTCAGCTAGTCAGCTGAACATTAATAGGCTTTTGGAACTTGTGCTACGGGATGATATTCACTCAATGGGGCGTGGATTCATTTAGGACTGCAAACATGAATATGTGTCGGCCAGCAGTATCTGACAAAAGTGATAATCCGTGGTTGCTTTGGGATAAAGGTAAGTGAGGAAACAGTAGTGTGGCTTGAAAAAGGAAACATAGTGGATGTGATTGATGCGGATTTTCAAAACGCATTTTTTAAAGTGCCATGCTGAAGTACCTGGATGGGTGCAACTGCAACATCCGGGACAAAGCAGTCTGTTTGATTGACAGTCCACTCAACAACAATAAAACATTCACTCCCTCCATCACTGATGGATCGTGCCTGCAGTGTATACTGTCTACAGGATGCACTGCACCGTCTCACCAAATCTTCTTCGACAACTTCTCCCAGACCTGCAGCCTGTACCATCAAGGGGAGCAGACACATGGGAACACTGCCACCCTGTGTTTCCTTCCAAGTTGCACACCATCCTGGCTTGCTGTTCCTTCGTCAGCGCTGGACCAAAATGCTGGAGCTCACTGGTTGATGTCACCTTCACCACACGGACTGCAATCCTGGGAGCATTTTAAGATGAGCAATAAATGCTGTCTTGATAGTGATGTGTCTATTCCAAGACTATTTTTTAATAAAAGTGTTTGTGATAAAATTAAAGTATCATTGCTGATTGTGGGGCCTCGTTATGAGCAAATTAACATAGAAACATAGAAACCCTACAGTGCAGAAGGAGGCCATTCGGCCCATCGGGTCTGCACCGACCACAATCCCACCCAGGCCCTACCCCCACATATTTACCCGCTAACCCCTCTAACTACGCATCTCAGGGACAATTTTTAACCTGGCCAATCAACCTAACCCGCACATCTTTGGACTGTGGGAGGAAACCGGAGCACCCGGAGGAAACCCACGCAGACAATGTGCAAACTCCACACAGACAGTGATCCGAGCCGGGAATCGAACCCAGGACCCTGGAGCTGTGAAGCAGCAGTGCTAACCACAGTGCTACCGTGCCACTCATTTTCCTACATTAGAATGGGGACCAGACTCCAGTTGGTTGTCAAGCACTTTGTGGCATCCTGATGTTCCAAAGAAATATAAAAGCAGGCTCCAAGGGTATTACCCTTTCAGTATCTTTTTTTTACACTGTTTTGCTTCCAAAGTAAATGATCTCTTATCCAATATTCCATCTAAATTTTCTTTGCATTGGGTGAGCTACAAATTCTTCCACTTTCTTTGTGGCCATGATGTGGAGATGCCGGTGTTGAACTGGGGTAAGCACAGTAAGAAGTCTCACAACACCAGGTTAAAGTCCAACAGGTTTATTTGGAATCATGAGCTTTGGGAGTGCTGCTCCTTCCTCAGGTGAGTGGTAACCTGGTGTTGTGAGACTTCTTATTGTGCCCACTTTTTTTGTGCACAGCTAGTATACATTTTAAAATTCAGTATCATAGTGGTTAAACAACTGAACTAGTAATCTGGAGGTTGGAAATCTGAAATGAAAATAGAGAATGTCTGGCTGCATTTATGGAGAGTCAAAAACAGAGCAAAACGTTATCTCTTTCTTCAGAACTTTGACCTAATTGGCCTATAATTATCTGTTTATTCATTTCTGGAACAAGGTTGTCACATTTTGGACATTGAGGATGGGGAAAGTACTAATTACATTCAAATCTCTCTGTTTTCCAAACTCTGATCCTTTGGCAAAATTTCTGTTTCCAATTGAAAGAATATGATTCGTATCTCAGCATTTTGGAATGTAAATCATCTTCAACTGAGAATCCCTTATCCATGTAGTTGTCACCTCCAGCTCGCTAATGCTCTCCTCAGCAGCTTCTCATCCCTTATCCTGTATAAACTTCAGCTCTTCGAAAACTGTGGGTCGAATTTTCTCCTCTGCATGCTGTGTGGTGGCAGGTGTAAAAAGCAGCATACTCCCTGCCAGGTGCAATAAATGGCGGATTTTTGTGTCCTATTGTCTGCTTCACACCTCTTCAATTATGTGACAAAAGACACATTGGAACATGGGTGGTGGGCTAAGCTATGACCTCTGCGCATCATCCCTCCAGATGCCATATTAAAATCGCACCTGTGCACAGCCTTCTCGATGAATGCAATTCAGGACTGACTTCACCGAAGATATGGCTCCCATAGGGAAGAAACATGCTGCTCCAAAATTTAGTGACTCCTTGCTGAGCGAATTGCTGGGTGCCCACCGGAATGTCCTCTACCCCCATCATGTGCAGGGGAGGTCCATTAATCTCACCACTCTGGCTTGGGAGGCGGTGGCAGCAGTGGTCAGTGCTAATGCCCCACAAAAGAGGTCAACACTCAGTGTAGAAAGGGTGAAAGGTTCTGTCAGGTCGAGTCAACTATCTCACCATTCTGAACTCTCTCATTCACAAGTCTATCAGGCGTTCACAGGATGACACTACACTGGCAGTGCCAACTCAAGGTACACCATCACTCACTCATTTGCACCTTCACATCTCCATCTCGCATCCTCATCCTTTGCACAACTCCATTACCACCCACAAAAGACTAGCATTGTTTTCATCTGCCTTTGCATGTATCCTGCTCTCTCTCTCCATTTGTCTTTATGCAGGACAAGCTTGCATGCAATAGGAGGGAGAGATCCCTAAATGGGTAGATGGTCCAAGTGATGTGGGCGAGGAGTGGGGTGTGGGGGGAAACAAGATGGAAAGCAAGATTTAGAAGTGTACAAATGAAACGATGGAAGGAATTAAAATTTTAAATATATAAAAATATAAAGTAATAAAAATGGATTAATAAGATATAAAGAAATAAAATACAATAAATGGAGTGGAGGTTGAGGAGAGTTCATGCTCTATAAAGTTTTTGAATCAGATGCTCAGGTGGTCTTCCAGTTTGCATTGGGCTTCACTGGAACATTGCAACAGGCCAAGCACCGACGTGTCCATTTCTAAATCCCACTTTTCATCTTATTCACACACCCTCCCTCACCCACCTCACTAAGGCCATCTGCCACATTCCTCAGGTTGTTCTTTGACCCTCTGCACCTATGTTCTGCATTTACATGCCATTCTGATCTCTTAATGGACTCTATTAATACACTTCACAGCCTTTATCACCACTATTTGCATTCCCTTTGTCCTCTTGTCTCTGACCATCTTGGTCAATTACACAACCCCCTCCACCCTTACAGTATAAATCTCATCCTATTTTCTTTGTCTTTAGCTTTGACAAAGGGTCGTCCACACTCGAAACATTGGCTCTATTCACTCGCCACAGATGCTGTCTGACCTGCTGATATTTTTCAGCGTTTTCTGTTTTTGTTTCAGATTCCAGCATCTACAGTATTTTGCTTTAGATCTGGGGATGCGCTGCCATAAGAGTGACGGAAACAGGTTCAATCGAGACATTTGGAAGGGAATTGGATTGCTATCTGAAAAGGAAGAACGTGCAGGGCTATGGGCAAAAGGAGGGGGGGGAGCAGCACTTGGTATGAAGTGAATTTTCTCCTTCCGAGAGCCAGCATAGATACGATGGAGCCAGTGACAGCCTCCTGTGCTGTAACGTACGTAGAGACTAGAAGCAAGTATTGACCATTCAGCCTTTTGAGCCTGCTCCGCCATTCATTATGATCATCAAATTCAATATCCTGATCCCGCCTTCCCCCATATCCCTTGATCCCTTTAATCCCAAGAGCTATATCTAATTTCATTCTATGAGCTCTATGAGATGAACCTGCAAATGACCAGAGATAGCAAAATGGTGCAAGTGAAATGATTGTATGGGAAAGTTTATTTGGATTAAAGCTATTTTGTTTGTGTCAATGGCTCTTGAAACATCCCAAGTGTTGAACAGCTCTGCCCTCTGGCCCTATGTGCCTATTGCAGGGTGGGAGGTAGCAGCACAGGTTGACACCACCCCAGCCCCCGTCATGTGATCATGGTCCCTTGGCTCGGCTTCGCAGGCTTCCTGTGCACGTGGTCGCGGTGTGCGTGTTACGTCATGCGGACGAGTTGATTGGTCGAACTGACTGGTTACTCTGGCGACCACCTGTACACGTGATCGCCTCCGTCCTGATGACGTATGCCGGCGGCCATTCCGGAACTGGGTGAGTGGAGTCGCGCGTTTTAAAGTGGAAATGGAGACGGGAAGCGGGTGGCCCCGGCCTGGCCTGGACCGGACCGGAGCGGCTCAGCTCCGCTTCACCCGGGACCGGCCCGGCCCGGCCTGGCCTCACAGGCCGAGTCATCCTTCCGCGGGCCCGGCACCGCCGGCTATCCCAAGTCTCTACCACTCGCACCCACCTTCCTGACCTGCAGAGGAGGCTGAGGGCTGATCTGTTCCCGTGTGCAGCATTGTGAGGGGTTTGACAGTGTGAATGGGAAGGTCACGTTCCCCTGTGAGGACATAGATTTAGGATAGGAGGTTTGGAATTGAGGGAAGTCCATCCCCCCAGCGGGGCGGTGGGAATTTGTCTAAAGGGTGAGAAGCAGAACCCCTCCAATATTTAGGATGGACTTGGTGTGTAACATACAAGACTATGGGCCCGGAGCTGACAAGAGAGATTCGGCTGTATGGTTGCTCCTTGGCTGCTGTTGACTCTGTGTGTCCAATGGCCCATGCTGTAAATTCCTATCATTCAACTTGCACCCAGTCATCAACCTCCTCAGCATTGTTACCTGTAAGCCCTATATATAAACCTTACTGTGTTCTTGCTGTGCAAGTTGGAACTATTTATATCAGCAACAGGAGAATGTCGATCAAGCACTTACCAAAAAGAACTGAATTTTTCAAACAGTCCAAAAAAGTTTCAATTTTCATCACCCTCAAAGCCAGATGCACATTGTGAGGCTGAAGGGTTAAATCGTGCACTCTTACCACTGTAAGCTTGGTTCATGGGAGTGTTATTATTTGCTCCTTTATTGTCTGCTTGTCTTTGCTTTGGCAGATAATTTATCATCCCAGGGCTCACGCTATAAACACAAGTTTATTATTAAACAAAAAAAATTGATACAAATAGTTTATTTACATTCATTGTAAACATTCAGTGATTCCTGAAGATTCAGGACAATAACATGTATGTTGTCCTTTGCAATGTTAAGAATAAAATAAAATTGAAACACGGACACTTTATACATGGCAAAAGATTACCATTGAGTTGCTGAGTTGCCCTATTAATCGGCTATATTGAGGTTGATAACTGAGCGGCCTGAAAGCATCTACAGGAGTAGGAGTCGGCCATTCAGCCCCAAGAGCCATTCAACATGACCATGGCTGATCATTCATTTCAATGGCTTTTTTTTCCCCCACACGATCCCTTAATGTCATTAGTATTTAGAAATCTATCAATCTCTGCTTTAAGCATAGTCGGTGACTGAGCTTTCACAGCCTTCTGAGGTACCGAATTCCAGAGATTTACAAACCGCTGAGTAAAAACATTTCTCCTCATATTGGTCCCAGGTTACTCCCTTACTTTGAAATTGTGTCCCCATGTTCTAGACTCCCCAAGCATGGGAAACACCTAATCTGTAAAGCCCTTTGTAAGTATTGAAGATTTCAATGAGATCAGCTCTCATTCTTCAAAACCGTCTCGAGAATACAGACCCAGTTTCCTCAATTTCTCTTTATACGACAGTCCCTCCTCGTGGGAACAAGTCTGGTGAACCTTTGTTGTACTCCTTCTATGGCAGTAATATCCTTTGTAAGGTAAGGGGATCAAAACTGCACACTCCAGGGTGTAGGCTAACCAAGGTTCAATACAATTGAAGCAGGATATATCCCACCCTGTCTTTTGAAGATAATCTGAACCAACACTCAACAGTCCTATGTGGTAACATCAAGGAAAAGGAGCAGGTCATCCTGCACCTCAAGCCAACTTGACGTTAAATCAGGGCTGATCTGCACCTCGGTTCCATTCACCTGCCTTTACTCCACGTACATGCATACTCTTGGCTAACAAAAATCTATCAATTCTAGTCTTGAAAGCTCTAAACTCCAGTAGAACCTCGATTCCTCTGTTTATAAAGCCAAGAATCCCATAAACTTTTTAAACAGCCTTCTCAAACTTCTGTCATTTTCAAAGATTTGTTATGTACATATGTTCCTGTACCCAGTTTAGAATTGTACCATTTAATCCATACTCCCCTCTCCTAATGCTTTGCCCTTAGAACACAGGAGGAGGTCTTATGGCTGCTTGGGCATGCACTGCCATTGCATAAGATCATGGCTGAACATCAGCTCAAGCTTTCACAACTTATCTTTGAATTCCTTGATTCGCTTACTCTCAAAAATCTTACCTATCTCACCCTCAAGTATATTCATTGAGTAATGACAGCACATCGGAGGTTGAGAATTCCAAAGGTCACAACTGTCTTGAGAAGTTCTTCCTCATCTGAGTCCTAAATAGCCAACCTCTTATCCTGAGACAGTATCCGCTAGTTCTGAAGTTGCCAGCCATAAAATCAGCATCGACCCTTTCAAGCCCTCTGCAAATTTTATATGTATAGTTGCTTGGTAATACAGAACTTGAGTATTGCTGAAAAAGGAGGCATGTCAAATCTTTATATCTCGCACTCATGGAGACTTCGCAAGAATACTTTGCCGACGACATGAAGGTTGGTGGGGTTGTGGATAGTCTGGAGGGATGTCAGAAGTTACAGAGGGACATAGATAGGATGCAAGACTGGGCGGAGAAGTGGCAGATGGACTTCAACCCAGATAAATGCGTACTGGTCCATTTTGGCAGGTCAAATGGGGTGAAGGAGTACAATATAAAGGGAAAGACTTTTAGTACTGTAGAGGATCAGAAGGACCTTGGGGTCCGGGTCCATAGGGCTCTAAAATCGGCCCCGCAGGTGGAGGAGGTGGTTAAGAAGGCGTATGGTGTGCTGGCCTTTATCAATCGAGGGATTGAGTTTAGGAGTCCGGGGATAATGATGCAGCTATATAAGACCCTCATCAGACCCCACTTGGAGTACTGTGCTCAGTTCTGGTCGCCTCATTACAGGAAGGATGTGGAAAAGATTAAAAGAGTGCAGAGGAGATTTACAAGGATGTTGCCTGGATTGAGTGGCATGCCTTATGAGGATAGGCTGAGGGAGCTCGGTCTTTTCTCCTTGGAGAGACGTAGGATGAGAGGAGACCTAATAGAGGTATATAAGATGTTGAGAGGCATAGATCGTGTGGACTCTCAGAGGCTTTTTCCCAGGATGGAAATGGCTGCTACGAGAGGACACAGGTTTAAGGTGCTGGGGTGTAGGTACAGGGGAAATGTTAGAGGGAAGTTTTTCACACAGAGGGTGGTGGGCGAGTGGAATCGGCTGCCTTCAGGGGTGGTGGAGGCAAATTCAATAGGGTCTTTTAAGAGACTCCTGGATGAGTACATGGGGCTTAATAGGATGGAGGGTTATAGGTAGGCCTAAAAGGTAGGGATATGTTCGGCACAACTTGTGGGGCCGAAGGGCCTGTTTTGTGCTGTAGTTTTTCTATGTTCTATGTAATACCAGTATAAGGAGAAAACGACAATTGCTCTGGGTCTCTGGTCCAGTGACAATGCCACTATGCTACCACCTTCCCCAAGTTTTGTTGCATGTGGGCACAGACTGCTTCAGCATCTGAGGAGTTGTGAATGGTACTGAACATTGTGCATTTTTGCAGCTACCATCCCTGTTTCTGACCTTACAATGGAGGGAGGGTCATTGATGAAGCAACTGAAGGTGGTTAGGCCTGGGACATCCTGAGGAACTCATGCAGAAATGTCCTCATAGGATTTTTAAACTCTCGCATCAATATTTGAGTACATAATCTAGTTTGATACTCCAGTGTAATACTGGGAGTGCTGCAATGTTGGAGGTACAGTATTTTGCTTGAATCTTTAAACCATGTTCCCGTCTATCTGTGATTAGTGGACCTTTCAGGTCCCATCACGTTATTCGAAGTAGAACACATGGACTTTCCTGGTATCCCAGCTAACATTGTTCAATCAGGAAATAAACAAACTGGTCATTTATTACTGCAGTGCGTAGGATCTTGTAGTCTAATAATGTCGGGTTGTATGTTTGCATGAAAGCTTGGTCAGACCATCTGGAATATTACCACAATTTTGGGCATTGCACCTCAGGAAAAATATATTGATTTTAAAGCTGAAGTAATACAGATTCACCAAAATGATAGCAGGCTTGAAAGGAAATGGAACAAAGATGGATAAATGAAGTTGAGGTACAGATCAGACAACATGGAACTGAATGGTGAAACTTACTTGGAGGAGTTGAATGGCTAACTTCTGTTCCAATGTTAAGCACTGCGACATTTTAACACAGTGGGAGTCATTGCTGTAAATGCTAGTACTCATTTAACATTGTCATCACAATTTCTGTTTTTCCTTTAGGTATGCGATGTAAATGTAAAGGAGTTTCTATCCCTCCTTGTCAACAAAGATGGCGGCTCGGCTGATACACAGATGCACGCGGCACTTGTGTGCTTCATTCCTCGCTGTGCCAGCTCCTGCTACTGTGCTAACCACCTGCAGATGGAGAACAGCAGAACCGTACCGGTCACCAGCGCCACTGGCTGGCGTCTGCACATCCGTTCACCGTCCCACACCTGATTTGACACCTACCGCCGAGCACACATGCGCCAGTCAGCCCGAGCGCGTGAAAGTGGATGAACTGATTGAATCTGCTTTGAATGCAGAGGAGCTCCTGCGGATTCCCTCAGATCATAAGATCAATGGGAACCAAGCAGCCGCACTGCTTATCCGCACGTGCCGCCAAGTGGTGGAGCAGAAGCTGGAGACTCAGGATGTCCTGGGAGACAGTCGCTTCCAGCAGTTGTTGAATATTGTTGACAGCCAGGTTAGTGGCTTTCTTTTGTGCGCAATTCACCCTCAGTCAAGTGCTCAGAGTCATTAATAACAGTGGAATATTATGTTGCGCTTTCAGATCTGGTAATAGTAAAAGTGGCCTTGAGGCTGCCAGCTTGTTGTAAAAATCCAAATGCTTCATTGTGTCCTTTTGAGAAAGAAATCTCATGTTCAGACCCATTTTGTCCTTTCTGTGAATTCAGTCCCACATCAAAGTGGTTGACTTATAATTGTCCTCTGAAGTGGTCTAGCAGACTATTCTGTAGTTGTAGGGCACCGCATCCCAAGAATGAATTTTGAAAAAGGATGTGGAATTCATTCTCCCACACATGCATGAGCACAAACACACAGATACACAACTTCTCTCATTCTCACTCCTTCCCTCTCACACACACACTTACTCACAGTCTCACATACTGTTTCACACTCAATCTCTTACTCACTCACTTTGACACAGAGACTCACCTCACACACACTCTGTCTTACAACCCTCTCAGGCTGTCTCCCTCATGAATCATTTATTTGCATTCATATACACACTCCCTTCAGTTCTTGCATTCTCTCTTTGCTACAAGAGTTAATTTAAAAATTGCTCACAAACGGTCAGGAATTTTTTCTACGCGAAACTTATATAGGGAAGTGACCCTGCCCTGTGTGAACCCTCCTCGGGGTTAGCACCCTGGAAATTTCCCTGACTCTTAACCAGAGTGACACCACCAAATTGCCCCAACTCATGGAGCATGCAGCTGGCAGCTTACTCTTCACAGTACCAATGACCTCATTGTGTCATTCAATTTCCTTGTTAAGCGCCGTGTTAAAGAAAAGCTGTACAGCAACGTCACGAAGTGTAAGGACAGTAGGGGTGAAAGGGAAGCAGCTGAAATGCTTTGATCAGTGAGAGTATACACTTCCCTCTGGCCTGAAATTGCAATCATTTCAACACAACACTTCCATTGCCACCCTGTGGGGAAATGGATTAATACAGCAAGGGATAAGTCCTGCTGACCCTGGCCCTCACACCCAGCTGGTTGTATGATCTCTGGTTTTGTAATTTTCTCTTTTCAGATTTCTTCAGTGTGGAATGGGAATCTGGTGAGCTTGTTGCGGAGCTTCATTGTGGTCAGACTGAATGCCAATAACCATGTCCTAAGGTCTGTTGAAAATGAGGTTCACTGGAGGTTGCGGCGTCTGAGTTTGAAAAATCTCACTTCACTGGCCGACTACTACACCAGCTACGCACGGACAGAAGGGCAGAAAGTGCTGCTTAGTGACTTAATAAAAAATGTGGAGCTGCGGTGGACAGAAATTGCAGATGCCAAGACTGTGGCCACATTGATGACGAAGCTTGGACACCTATCAAGTGTACTGATGGACAGACTAGAAGATAAGGTATATATTACCCAAACAGTGTGTTTTATCATCATAATTTTTTTATTCAACCGTGGGACATGGGTGTCACTGGCTGGCCAGCATTTATTGCCCATCCCTAGTTGCCGTTGAGAAGATGGTGGTGAGCTGCCTTCTTGATTCGCTGCAGTCCATGTGCTGTGGGTTGACCCACAATGCCGTTAGGGAGGGAATTCCAGGATTTTGACCCAGCGACTGCGAAGGAACGGCGATATATTTCCGAGTCAGGATGGTGAGTGGCTTGGAGGGGAACTTGCAGGTGGTGATGTTCCCATGTATCTGTTGCCCTTGTCCTTCGAGATGGAAGTGGTTGTGGGTTTGGAAGGTGCTGTCTAATTATCTTTGGTGAATTGCTGCAGTGCATCTTGTAGATAGTACACACTGCTGCTACTAAGCATCAATGGTGGAGGGAGTGGATGTTTGTGGATGTGGTGCCAGCCAAGTGGGCTGCTTTGTCCTGGATAGTGTCAAGCATCTTGTGTTGTTGGAGGTGCACCCATCCAGGCAAGTGGGGAGTATTACATCACATGCCTGACTTGTGCATTTGTGCCTTTTGCCTAACAATGTTACATCCCAGCAATAGTGTACTATGTTATACCACGGACCATATGCATTCATTTAGGCATGCTATTGTGCATAATATTTGTGGCAGCCAGCAACAGACAGTGTGTTATAAATTGAAATGCTGCAAGCATTTAAAGGGTTACTCGATAAATACATGAGGAAGAAAGGAATTAGAAGACTATGTTGTTATGGTGAGATCAAGTAAGTGGAGTGAGAGAAGACTCGTGTGCAGTAATAATGCTAGCATAGTCCTGTTGGGGCAAGTGGCCTATTTCTATGGTGTAAATACCAATTCCAGTTTCTCTACCCAATTCGCTTTTAAGTTAGTAGACTGCTCACACATTCACCATCATCTGTGCGTAACAGCCTGTTCCTGACTCGGCTGTCATGCTGGGCTCAGTGCAAACCTCACTCTTGTGGCATGACCGTATAATCCAGGCTTAACTCCTCAATCCAATACTGAGGAAGCATTGCCTCGTTTGAAGGTGCCATCTTTTAGATGGGGGCATTAATCCTGGGCCTTATGTATCCTTTAGATGTAAGTTAAAGATTCCATACCGCTATAGAAAGGGACATTCTCTTGGTGGCCTGGCCAACATTTATCTGTCAACTAACATCACTAAATGGATAATCTGGTTATGATCTCATTGCTTCTTCTGGGACTTTGCTATGTGCAGATTGGTCACCATATTTACTACATTGCAACAGTGACAATACTTCGGAGAGCACTTCATTTTCTGTAAAGCTCTTTGTGATATCCTGAGATTGTGAAAGGTGCAATATGAATACAAGTTCTTTCCTCTCCTGAGTCTACAAAGTTTGGATTTTGACTGCATATTTGTTAATTTTACATTTCAGGGCTTGGAACTGGCCGAGTTTTTCACTCCTGCAGACACAAGGAAGGTGGCATTGGCTTTGGCAATGCAGAATCGGCGCTCCATCCCCTTGCTCCGTGCCCTCTCATATCATTTCATGCAGAAGCACTGTGACTTGAAGACTGGAGTACTGATCGACATGGCATTTGCTTATGGTTTGTGAAAGTCTAAAGTCTCTGACCAGTGAGAGCAATGTGACAATGCGCCGCATGAACCAGGATTATACGACAAAGTGTTTCCTGTGAGGGCACCTACAAACAGATTTTAACAGTTAAAAAGAAACTACTGTAAATGCAGCAATTCTGACATAAAATCAAAATGCTGGGGGTAAACAGTAATTCCATTAGCGCCTGGGGGCAAACCAGTTGTTCTTTGTTTCATTGGAAACTGCACAATTGGAAGGTCATACTACCTTTCTTTACTGAGGGGTCTGTTGGTGGTTTTCCAGCAATCTTTCAAATACTGTATAATTGAGAGAGGGAGTTGCAGGTTGAAACTTTATCAAGAGATTTGGGTATTTGTATATGGAACATCACAGAAAGGATGAAGAACTTGCATTCGTATGGTGCCTTTCTGTATTCCGGTCACCCAATAGCCTGCTGAAGAATAAAATGTGCAAGCGTGAGACTAAAAAGGAAATTAGGAAAGCAAAGTGAGGGCATGAAAAGACATTGTCAAAGTAAATCAATGAAAACCTAAAGATGTTTTATAAACATGTAAAGAACAAGAGGATAACTAAGAAAAGAGTAGAATCAGAGACCAATAAGTAATTTGTGGAGATGTAAGACACGGGCATGGTTTTTGATGAAAACATTTGCTTCTGTTTTCACAACAATGTGAACAGCTATCAGTGGATTTTCTTTTAACTCAGTTGGGTGGCACGGTGGCACAATGGTTAGCACTGCAGCTTCACAGCGCGCCAGGGACCTGGTGTGATTCCCGTCTTGGGTCACTGTCTGTGCGATGTCTGCACGTTCTCCCTGTGTCTGTGTGGGTTTCCTCCGGGTGCTCCGATTTCCTTCCACAGTCCGAAAGACGTGCTGGTTAGGTGCATTGGCCATGCTAAATTCTCATTCAGTGTACCCGAATAGGTGCCGGAGTGTGGCGACTTGGGGATGTTCACAGTAACTTCATTGCAGTATTAATGTAATCCTACTTGTGACACTAATAAATAAACTTTAACTTTAATTGTGAGCAGGAGCAGTCACTCTACCCACCCTGTTGATTCTCTTTGCTATTTTAAATTCCTTGTCAGATCACCTCCCCTGATTTAATCTAGAACAGGCATTTTTATAACTTTAGCTTTGGCCCGGGTGCCCACAGTCCTGCCTTCCCCACCACTGTTCCTTTTCTTAATTATGATTGTATTTTCTCTGCACCCATCTTGCTATTTTTAATGTCTACTTTTTTCAGACTCCACTCATAGCCCAGTAAAGAACATGTAGAAGTGTGAGTGAGCTGCTGCAGTATTTATGCTAATGGTGTTGGGGAGCGACATAGTTTAACTGTGCAGATTTGCTCACCCACCCTTGTGTGACCAAATGCCTTGTCTTTGATTGACAGCTCCCATTGCAGTGTGATTTGGGAATTGTCCCCACAAAGAAACCTGTAGCAAACAAATGTCCCTGACTTCATTAAATACAAGACAGGAACTGCAGAAAAAAATTAATTTCCCTTCTGATGTTCCGACAGGGAAACTGAATTTCCAACAGACGCAAGTTTTCCAACGCTTAGCCGCTGAGCTTCTTCCGAGGGTACCAGAGCTGAGCCCTATTGATGTCATGCGATGCACAAAGTCGTTTGCTTACCTGAAGTGGCTTAATCTGCCTCTGTTTGAGGCTCTGGCACAGGTGAGGCAGCAAAGAGTAACATAGATATTGGAACGTTCTCTTTAAGGCCAAATTCCACCCCCCTTATCTGTGTTACATTAGCTGTGTAAGAAGTCTCACAACACCAGGTTAAAGTCCAACAGGTTTATTTGGTAGCACAAGCCACAAGCTTTCAGAGCGCTGCCCCTTCATCAGGTGAGTGGGAGTTGTGTTCACAAACAGGGCATATATAGACACAAGGGGCAGCGCTCCGAAAGCTGTGGCTTGTGCTACCAAATAAAACTGTTGAACTTTAACCTGGTGTTGTGAGACTTCTTACCGTGCTTCTTACCCCAGTCCAACGCCAGCATCGCCACATTAGCTGGCCATGTCCACAGTAGCGATGGAGCATTGCGATGCACAGAGTCTGGAGTTGGGAGGCTACAACAACCTGTACTTTAATTCCCACGTGGCTGCTCAGAAAAAAGGAGAAATGTAAGATGATGTGATTGGAGGACGTTAGTAAGTAGTTTTTTGGGGAGGCCTTTTAAGCTGGGAGCAAAGTGGTGGAAAGAAGATTCCAGAGGGAATTAACAGGGATGAAGGTTATGCCTAGAGAAGGTAGTGCAAAGGAAGTGGGGAAAATATGTGGTGGGTTAAAGCTGGATGAGTGGGATCTGCATCTTGAGTTGAGGGTGTTGCATCAACCAGTTTTGACTGAACCCCTGGAAGAGCTGGTCAGTGAAGACCAAGGAGAAGGTGAAGGAGGACAGGCATGAGTGTTGAACAGTACTTGATGCAGGATAGGATGTGGCAGCAGCAGTTGGAACTAGTGCAGTGCATAGCTCAGGATCCTGATCAGAATGGAAGTTGGTTGAGGTTCCGGCTAAATGGGGCATATGAATGGATGACGGCTAAGTACAGGATAAGATTTAGCTATAATTATAGGTGGAGAATGGTGGTTTGTGATAAGTTACCCAAGCATGATAACACCTTCAGGACAGGAGGATAACCAAGAAGATTTTAGAATGTCACAGGAAATGCTTGTAATGCTCAGATGGTGGAAGAACTAAGATGCCATCAGAACTTGATATGTTGCGTTCAATAAACATTTTATTCGCCTTCTCTAGCCCTCACACATCAGACAGAAGCCCAACAATTGTAAAAGAAAAGAACAAGTGATTTAGCACTAGGTGTTTCTGAGCTGTAGTTTGGAACTGACAATCATCTTCCAACCTGCATAGATCCCTCTCCAACAATGAAACTCCTTCCCTACTGCCTAGGGCCATCAGCATTCCTTCCAGGTGAAATTGAATTTACTTGTACCTTTTGTCAGTTTAGTATATTATATTAATTGCTAGTGATGCAGTCTGCTCTACATGGGAGACCAAATGCAGACTGGTTGACCCCTTTGAGGAACATTCAATCCAAAACGTGATGCAAACTTCCAGTCATCCATCATTTTAGTTCACTACCCCAGTCCCATCCTGACCCTTCTGTCCTCGGCCCCATATACTGTTCCAACGAAGCTCAGTGGAAGCGAGAGGAACAGTGCCTTATTTTTCAATTACGGACTTTACAGCCTTCTGCACTCAACATTGAATTCAACCGCTTCAGATGCCAACCTCTAGTTCCATTTTTTTCAGACATTTTGGTAATGATTCTGCTATGGCCATTTATACCTCTGGTAGGCCACCCTTTTCTTGTACCAGTATCCTCCCTTTTTCTTTTAATGTCATTCCTTTAGTCAATTAATGTCTCCCACCCTATCAAAGAACTTCCCTTTAGTTCATCCTCCTTCCCTATTCTGTTTGTGTACTTGCTTAAAAACTGTTACACATATTACGTAACATTTTCTAGTTCTGATGAAAGGTTATCAATCTGCAGCTTTGTTCCCTCCTTCGCACATGCTGCCAGACTTGCTGAAAGTTTTCAGCGTTATCTGTTTTTATTTCAGATTTCCAGCAACTGCAGTATTTTGCTTTTGCAAATTCCACCACACAGCGTTGTTCAGCGAGGGAGATTGGGATGAGAAAGTACATTCTGTGAGGTGGTTTCTTTCCACTCTATGGGGGAATTTTCCCGTCCTGCCCGCCATGGGAATTGTAGCGGGAAAGGGATGGACCATGCAAAGTTCCGTTGACCTTGGGCGGGACTTTCTAGTTTTGGGTTGCGCGCAACTAGAAAATCCCGTCCTATCAGAAGCCAGAGGGTGGTTGTCGAGAATTGTTTATCAAACTGGAGGCCTGTGACCAGCGGTGTGCCTCAGGGATCAGTGCTGGGTCCACTGTTATTTGTCATTTATATTAAAGATTTGGATGAGAATATAGGAGGCATAGTTAGTAAGTTTGCAGATGACACTAAGATTGGTGGCATAGTGGACAGTGAAGAAAGTTATCTCCAATTGCAATGGGATCTTGATTAATTGGGCCAGTGGGCTAACAAATGGCAGATGGAGTTTAATTTAGACAAATGCGAGGTGATGCATTTTGGTAGATTGAACCAGGGCAGGACTTACTCAGTTAATGGTAGAGCATTGAGGAGAGTTACAGAACAAAGAGATCTAGGGCTGCATGTTTATAGCTCCTCGAAAGTGGAGTCACAGGTGGACAGAGTGGCGAAAAAGGCATTCAGCATGCTTGGTTTCATCGGTCAGAACATTGAATATAGAAGTTGGAACGTCTTGCTGAAGTTGTACGAGACATTGGTAAGGCCACACTTGGAATACTGTGTGCAATTCTGGTCACCCTATTATAGAAAGGATATTGTTAAACTAGAAAGAGTGCAGAAAAGATTTACTAGGATACTACTGGGACTTGATGGTTTGGGTTATAAGGAGAGGCTGGATAGAGTGGGACTTTTTTCTCTGGAGCGTAGGAGGCCGAGGGGTGATCTTATAGAGGTCTATAAAATAATGAGGGGCACAGATCAGCTAGATAGTCAATATCTTTTCCCAAAGGTCGGGGAGTCTAAAACTAGAGGGCATAGGTTTAAGGGGAGAGATACAAAAGTGTCCAGAGGGGCAATTTTTTCCCACACAGGGTGGTGAGTGTCTGGAACAAGCTGCCAGAGGTAGGAGTAGAGGCGGGTACAATTTTGTCTTTTAAAAAGCATTTAGATAGTTACATGGGTACGATGGGTAAAGAGGGATATGGGCCAAATGCGAGCAATTAGGATTAGTTTAGGGGTTTTTTTTAAAAAAGGGCGGCATGGACAAGTTGGGCCAAAGGGCCTGTTTCCATGCTGTAAACCTCTATGACTCTATCTCTCTCGCACACACACGGCCGTTGACTGGTCAATCACATCCTTGGTTGTTGATATTTTACAGCCATTTTTATGCAGTAAGGATTTATACAACATCTCATTCTGGAATTTTAATATGCAATTCATCATCACTGTTAATGCAGGGATTGAAAAGAAATGAACTAATGCTTGTGTGGAGTGAATTGTAATGTTCAGATAAGGACGAATATTCATATTGGATTAAGACATGAAGGGGAATTTTAAAAAGTAACAGTTTAGTAATTCCTTCGAGTAAGTTTCCCTTTTTTATTTGAGCTATTCGTTAATGTCAGATTAAGATGCAGAATGTGATGTAACTAAAGCTACATATTAATAATTATTGCTAAAGCTTCTTTATTTATTTAAAATGAGACTGCTAAATAAAGCAAATGGAGATATGAACATACGTAGAATATAATGTAAGCAAGAGTGAGTTACAGGCGGAGATCTAATCTAGGGAGTTAGATGGTTTCAGTGCAGAATAAAGGACATCTAGAGTGGGTCACATATTGAACTTTTCTTTGGTGGTTTATAGTACAGAGTAAATAGATGGATAGCCAGGAATGAGTTACTGGCTGGAAGCTAATTGAATGGTAGCTGTCCCCCTGGTCAAGCTGTTCTCGTACAGCGCCAACACTGGCATCTACCTGCAATGTGGAAAGTTGCACTGGTATTACCACTGCATCAGTCTACTCTCAATCAGCAGAAAAGTGATGGAAAGGGTCATTGATAGTGTGGATGGTACACAGAGATGGATATATGGTCAAAGCTAGTTTGGATGGTATATATATATATGGATGGATATATGGTAGTAAGTTACAAATTAAATTAAACAAGTTAAATCAGAAGTTAATCGAGAGATGGAGATGATCATATATATATGCAAATGTTTGATATATATCTTGAGTTCTCTGCCTGAAGACAGGTCCAATCCACAGCTTTGTGATCTCCAAGGAGGCAGGTCTCAAATCCACCCCAGCCAGAATGGGGATTGAACCCTGTGCTGTTGACATCAATCAGATCCACACCTACTGTCCAGTCAACAGAGCCAACTGGCCCCAAAGGAGTCAATATGGCAACACACACTTTTACATGCATGTTGTAGCCCAGAGCTATGGACAGTGATGGCAGAGGCTCTAATTTATTTCCATTACATGGCAGACCAGGAATAGCTCCTGCTGTTACTGCCTGTCATTGGCACATGTTGGATGGACTTGCAAGTTGATACTTGCCCTGTTTGGCCATGTTACCTCATTTGACCATCAAGTGCTGGAGTGGAACTTGAACCTGGAGCTTTTGGCCCAGAGGCAAGGATGCTACCCACTGTATCACGAGACCTCCAGAGTAGAGATTCTATATATGTAGCCATTTTCAAGAAAATAACCAAAGGTATATTAACATCTTTTGTTTGCTTATACAGTATGTACTTGAGCGTTCTGACAAGATGACTGAAGTGCAACTCTGTAACATTATTATGGCCTTCGCTCGTCTCAATTATCAGCCAACTATAGGAGAGGCCTTCTATGCTAAGGTAAGAATGATGGTAATTGGTAGAGAGGTATGGGAATTCTTGCCTGAGTCAGAAGGTTGATATAGTAATATAGAGTAGAATAGGATGGGGTTGTAAAACTGGTATTGCATACCACTGACAGTTTTGGTTAAAGTTACCCCCATAATATCAACTAGGATTGCAGCAATTGTTCTCTTGGGTACAGGAGCAGGGTATTCAACCTTGTTCCACCATTCAGTTGGACTATGACTGATCCAAATCTTGGTTCTACTTATCTGTCCATATCCTTAGCTCCATATCCTTTAATACTCTTCTCTAACAAAAGCTTATTGATCTCAGCCTTGACTGCTTTATAACCTTTTCAGATAGAGAATTCTGGATTTCTGTCGCCTTTGGTTTGAAAGCTTGCTTCCTGATTTTGCTACTGCATGGACGAGATTAAATTTTAAAATTATTTCTCCTTGTTTGTAATTTCCTTCACCAGAGAAAATGTATTAAATACTTTTATCATTTTAAACATTTCAATGATTATCTCACCTCAATCTTCTATACTGAAGGGAATACAAGCCAAAGCCTGTCGTCATAATTTAAACCTCTAAGTCCCGGTGTCATTCTGAAGAACCTGTGCTGCACTCCCTCAGGGCCAACAGTCATTTCTGATGCCCAGAACTGAATGCTGTACTTCGGATAGCATTTAGCCAAGTTCCTGTACAACTGCAGCATAACTTCTTCCCCTTTGCGTTCCGGCCTTCTGAGACAAATGTCAATGTTTCGTTGGCCTTTTCGATTACTTTTCATACCTATTAGTCAGCTTTAAATGATTTCTATATTTGAACTCCCAACTCTCTCTTCTCCACTTCCTAATTTCTCATTAGAAAATGCTTCAATTCATCTTCTTCTGGTCCAAGATAAATGACCTCACACTTGGCTCCAATAATTTATCCTATCTCTAGAGATGGAATGACAAAATAGGCTCTTAACTGCATATATCATCATGATATCTGCAGTCTGGGCTTGCCCTTGAACAGCCACTGGGTACGGTATCAGAAGGCAGTTGACACCGGGGTGAGGGAAGCTCAAAAGGTGAAGGGGAGGAAAGTAATTCATCCAAAAAGCAAGACCTTGGACCCATTAGCCTTATGTTAGATTCAGTTGGTATTATCAAAGGGTATTTGTCAGCAAATGTATCCTTTTCATTTAAATATCCATTTTTATTCTGCAGATTCATGAAAAGCTAAGCAGTGCCCTGAAGGAGATGGATCCATTCCTGCTGGTTGATCTAGTCTGGTCTCTATGTATATTGCAGCAAGTTAACTCTTTTTACCTCAGTCAAGTACTTGATCACCATTTCTTCCAAAGAATTGCAGGTATGCTTTTTATTTTGACTAGATTTGTTGAAAACGTTATGGGTTTGTGTGGTAATGGTTAGCTCATAGAATATGTCAGTTCATACCCCACCATAAGAAATTGACCGAATCTGATCATTTGTGGGTTGGTAACAGAACAGTGATTGTGGAAACTGCCAGATTATCATAAATGCCTAACTGATTCACTAATGTCGGTCAGGGAAGGGAACTTGTCATCCTGGCCAGGTTTGGGCCTTCATGTGCTTCCAGTCCCACATCAGCAGCATCAAAACTAATTAACTGGTCATTGCTTTTTTGTGCAGATGGACAATGACCTTTGTCTACAAAACTGCAATGACTACACTTGCAAAGTAATTTATTGGCTGTGACAAGTGAATACGAATGCTTTTGCTTTACGGTGGCGCAGTGGTTAGCACTGCTGCCTCACAGCACCAGGGACCCGGGTTCAATTCCTGGCGTGGGTCACTGTCTGTGCAGAGTGCACATTCTCCCTGTGTCTGCGCGGGTTTCCTGCAAGTGCTCCCACAGTCTGAAACAGGCGCTGGAGTGTGGCGACTAGGGGATTTTCACAGTAACTTCATTGCAGTGTTAATGTAAGCCTACTTGTGACAATAATAAATAAACTTTAAACTTTTACATAATTAAATATGGCTGGCAAGCTGTTTGCTCATACAACCACTTATCACATTTCTGGGCTAACTAGTAATGGGAATTAAATACCATTTTACTCCAGTTTTGTCCATATCCTGAGAATAGATAAAAGTATTTTCTCCCAAGCTAAAAATAATATGGTCTCATAATCCAGAGCCAGTGCAATACTAAATCAGTGCTGTATTATCATAGAAATCTTTAGGTGAGCGGTTAAACCAAGGCCCCATCTACTAAAACATAAATATCTTCTACTTAGAGAGCAGGGCATTTTCTCAGTGTCTGGGCCAACATTCTTCCCTCAACCAACAACACCGAAAGCATGAAATCATTGTGATCCATAGCATATTGCTCGTTGAAAACTAGCTGATGTGTTTGCCTATCAGATATGAGTGACTGCATTTGTTGTGCATGTTGCCTTGTGACTAGTTCTGGATGTATATCAGTTGCATACTGCAATCACATCTTAAAAGACCGGAACCATTATCTGGTGGGATTGGTGTCGTGGCTGTCACCAATGTCTTTCTTTATTTCTGTTTCTGCTGTTGTTAGAAGGGACCAAGGCACAGAAAGGTGAAAACTACAAGCTAAAGCTTGTCCATGTCAACGCTACAGCCCAACTCGAGTGTCCCGATTATAGCGGTCCCTATTTACCAACTCACTGCCTGGATTCTTGGACCTCTGTAACTAAGAAGAAGCAAAGTCCGCTGAGTAGTGGCGTGCGTGAGGCATTGCAAACTGCTATTGGAGACCAGGCCAAGTGTCGCTGTGGTGTCGAGACTGTGTATGGCTGGGTGATTGGTAAGTCAATAAAATTGTAGAATGTTAGTTTTCTCCTCTGTCAGTTCTTCTCTTGAACATTTTTTGGGCTACACTTCCACTGCTGCCATTTGACTTCCTGTAACTGACCCAAATGGCAATTCTTCACTTACGTGCCTGGACCATGAATATCGGCAAGCTGTTTGGTCTAGCTGGATACTGCAATCAAGCCTGATCCACCCCCAAGAATGAATATTCTAAAGCACAAGCACAGCAAGCAGTCACTGGATAGCGTGCAAAGAAAGATGCAGCACTCAGCTGGCTCTCCCTTTCCAGATCCACACGGGTTCAGGATACAATTTCCAACATATATTTGAGTGCATTACTGAGGGGAATTTACATTGTCGGAAGTGCTGTTTTCTTGAAAAGTCAATGAAACAGCACTGTTGTTGATCCAGAGTGTTAGTTGAGGAGGCGTTTATCTAGTTACCAAAAATAGATTAACTGGTCATTGCTGCTTGAGATGCAGGATACAATTCTCCACGTAGCTTTTTGAAGAGGGGTTGTTAATGATTAAATAATTCTGAAACTAAAGGTGAATACTGCCCCCAATGTATTTAATCCAACTTTTAGAAATCAAGAGTTTTGACTAGGTCCTGACCACTTCAATATCAGCGATTTACAGTACAGAAGGAGGACATTTGAGCCGTTGAGTTTCTGCCAGCTCTTTACTGGAGCAATCCAAATCTAATGCAGCACAAATTTGCTCATTGAATCTAGGTTGACACCCCCAGTGCAGTAATGAAGCAGTTCTGCATTATCAGTGCTGTCCTTCTTTAACTGAGACATAATGTACTGATGATGTGGAGATGCCGGTGTTGGAATATGGCGGACAAGATGAGAGGTTAGCTTACAGTCCAACAGGTTTATGTGAAATCACAAGCTTTTGGAGCACTGCTTCTTTGTCAGGTGAAGTGATGTAATGAGAGGGACTTAAACTAAAGATCATCAGCAAAAGAATAAAGTGAGAGATCAGGAGACGTTTGGCACAAGGCTACTGGTATAGGAAATGTACATCTTCTCCTGCCCTCCCAATTCATCATTCTGAAGAACCTGTCCCCTCGACAACACCATGGTCCACTCCTCAGTCACCCCCAATATCCCCTCACTTCCCTACGATACCTTTCTGTTCAAGCAAGGAGATACAATACCTGTCCTTTTATCTCTTGCCTTCTTACAGTTCAAGGCCTCAAACACTCCTCCCCAGTGAAACAAGAATTAATTGTGCTTCTTTTGATTTGGTATACTGTATTCACTGTCAGTGTGGTTTCCTCTACATTGGGGAGACCAAACATAGACTAATGGACCACTTTGTGAAACACGTCGGTTCAGTCCACAGTGTGGCCCTGAGCTCCCTGTCACTTGTTATTTTAATTCTTCACCTTTGTCCCACTCTGACCTTTCTGTTGATGGCTTGCTACAATGTTCCATTGAAGCTTAACACAAGCTCGAGGAACAGCACCTCATCTTTTGTCTTTACACTCCACAGCCTTTTTGGACTAAATATTCAGGTCAGCAATGTTAGATCACAACTTCTGCCTTCATCTTATTCTGGTTTTTTTTTTGCCGGCTTTATACCTTCATACTGCATTCAGACAGCTGCTATATAACCATACACGCCTCATCTGGACACCACCTTTGCCCCTTTACTATACTCATTACCATGCTCTGGTTTTTGCATCACGAAATCTTTAGTGAGTTAATTTCTCCTGCCCTCTACCCTGTCACAGAGCATCCCTTTTGTTCTTCTGTCCACCCCCCCCTATTCTATTTGCTTGGGGAGACAATGACCGAGTGGTATTATCGCTAGAGTATTAATCCAGAAACACAGTTAACGTTCTGGGGATGCGGGTTCGAATCCCGCCACGGCAGATAGTGGAATTTGAATTCAATAAAAAATATCTGGAATTAAGAATCTACTGATGACCATGAAACCATTGTCAATTGTCGGAAAAACCCATCTGGTTGACTAATGTCCTTTAGGGAAGGAAATCTGCTGTTCTTACCTGGGCTGGCCTACATGTGGCTCCAGAGTCACAGCAATGTGGTTGACTCTTAACTGACCTCTAAAATGGCCTCGCAAGCCACTCAGTTGTCACCACCACCTTGTCAAGGGCAACTAGGAATGGACAATAAATGCTGGCCAGCCAGCGATGCCCGAACTCGCGAATGAATAAAAAAAAACTCTTAACATTTCTACCTTTCTTCAGTTTAGTTTATCGTTCTGAAACATGAACTCTATCTCTCGGCACAGATGCTGCAGTTGAGGCTACCTTTTGAACAGTAAGGGAATTAAGGGTTATGGTGAGCGGACGGGTATGTAGAGCTGAGTCCACAAAAAGATCAGCCGTGATCTTACTGAATGGCGGTCCAGGCTCGAGGGGCCAGATGGCCTACTCCTGCTCCTAGTTCGTATGTTCTTCCTGACCTGCTGAATATTTCCAGCATTAAAAAAAAAAATCATTTGCAACACCCGCAGTATTTTGCTTTTGTGTTGCTGGGAACATCCGGCTCGAAACATGGTGAAAGCACAGTGCATTATAAGATTTAAAAGAACTGGGTTTTTTTGTGAGGGGAGAGGGTAGTGTGGTAGGGGTAAAAAGGAATTAAAAACGTATGGGAATGGGGTCGAATTTTCCTCAGGACAATGGGCTGAATGCCACCAACTGTGCTGCTGATGTCTGATTCTGCGACATTAGAATTCCCGTGACACTATTGAAGAAAGTGCAGAGTTCTCCCAATATATTGACAAACATTCTCCCTCAATCAGTATTAAAATAGCTGCTCAGTCATGGCTGTTTGTGGAACGTTGCTGATGCAAAATGGCTGCTGCGTTTGTTTTCAGATCAACTGCCCTTTTTAACCATTTCAGCAGAACAAGGTGTTACTTAAATATTTTTCTCTCAAATACCCTGATTGAATATGGCTAACACGGGTATTCATTAACCTGCTTTGCTGAGTATCGGAAGGATTTGTTTGATTTAGTAGTTTTCTTTTGTCTCAGTCGCCTATCTCATCGGCACGGAACTCCTGACTTTTGAGTGTGGGTTGTGACATGCTTGTATCTAATTGTCTGTGTCCTACAGGTCCGCGGCACCTTTTGAACAGTAAGGGAATTAAGGGTTAGAACACTACTGCTTGTGGGTGATTACTGTTTCTTTCTTTCTTTGTGTGCAGATGGAGAAATTTTGATTGATTCTGAGAATAGGCCTCTTGCAGTGCATGAGCACACTGCTTCACATATACGTCAGTCAGAGGGGACAAAGCCCCTGCCCTTTGGAGCCAAGAGGTAAGGAGTGAATGTATATTGGATAAAAGTTATTGGCAATTGAAATGGTCCATTCTACATTGACTGGAGTTTAGTAAGACTTCCCTAAATGTAAATGAACAAACTGCGTACGTTTCTAGTCAGCACGGGAACTCAACAAGACTGCCGCTGACATAGTAGTTTACAGAGACTGAACCCTGTAGTAATCTGTGGCTTATTCAGCAATATTCCTGCAAAATGTGCAAGAAAATAAGACCTTTCTTCTGGATACCATCCAGGATAAAGCAGTTTGTTTGATTAACACTTCATCCGGTAGCCTAAATTCCCACCCTTCCTCTTTCATAAGCAAGCTAAAACATTCAGTATTCAGGCAAATAGATAGAGGAGTCCTTGCTGGATCCACTATTTTGTTCTCAATATTTGTAGCTGATTTGAACGTGGGAACCCAGCATTGAAATTTGGTGCTGATATAAAAGTAGGAGGATTAAGCCAACAATGAGGGCTGTAAAAGATCTCAGTAGCATGTAAAGAGGTAAACAAACAAATTGATGTGCAACATTTCAAGGGATATGTTCTGGGGAGACAAAATTTTGCATTCAGTGCTGTTCCTTGGAGTTTCCTTTATACTGTGGCCTATGTCCCTTTGTTCAAATTGAGAATCAAAATGAAACTTTCTTTTAACGTCACAGGTTGGCATTTGTGGTTCGGGAATTTCCAAACTACAACTCACGGAGCCGGGATCTACTGGGGCGCTTTGCTATGGCTCGCCGGCATTTGCAAGCTGCTGGATTCTTGGTTGTGGATGTAAGCCTCCAACCATTTTTGTGAAGTTGCAGGGATCAATCTTTCTCTAAGTCCAGAAGTGTGTTGGGACAGTCCACTACCGTGACTAATAATATGTAGCCCAACTTGCGAGAGAGTTCCAAATCTGCATTTATGCCAATTAATTTATTATTAATAATGCTTTAAAGTCCTGTGAGACTCTTAATTACAGCTCAGGTTGACAACATGCAGAATTATACTAGAAACACACAATGTATGGAGTGTACCATACAGATCATTTTGGAATCACCCCTTTATCAGGACTGGAAAAATCAATTGCACTTAAATAGAATCAAAACAAAACTCGAGGAGCAGTTGCTGTATTTCTTTTCAACACTACAGACAATATGGCTTTGACACTGCCTTTAAAACCTTCACGTTTGAACTATACCTTCTCCTTTCTATAGGAATGTGAAATGGTGTGGTGGCATTGATGCTTGGGTTACAAACCACCCAAGGTGGAGGGTGAGTGGGTCCTCGGTGTTGGCCTGTTTTCCTTCTCTTTATGGAATCTAATTTTGCCAGCACCAATTTCAGATCCATTTACCCTTCACTGCATCTGCTATTCACATTTCAATGTGTCTCTCATATTTTTAATTTCTTTTACCCACACTCCTCGCTCCAATGTGTGCTTTATTTCTTCCTGCCCATCCATTTGCTCTGCTTCTATTTGAGTGATCATTTTCTTAGTCCTGATGATAGATTAGAGTCAAGTTGTTAACTTGTCTGTTCTTTCCACAGATTCTGACTGATCTGCTGTGGTCCAGAATTCTGTTTCTGTTTTAGGTTTTTGGCATTTGCCCACACTTTGCTCTATGTTTTCTTTCCTGATCCTTCCTTTTTGATTCTAGTATGCAGCAAACTTCCGGGTATCAGTTATTCTACATATAAACCATCGCAAAGAAATTCTTGATTTCAGACTGTAACTCATCACAGGGTATCCAATATTGTGTGCATCAATAATCAAAACCCCACTATTAGATTTTGGCTCTTAACTCAACCCAGGCATCCATCATTCTACATGTAAACTGTTTGAACATTTCAGATTCCAGCCTGGAGCTCACTTCCAGTTATCCATTATTTGATATATAAAACACCTGATTCCCATCAGTTAGATTCCAACATAAGTTATGTATCTGTAAAGGATTTTATTGATGTGAAAAGCTTGACTTTTGAGAAAATAACCTTCTTCATTTACTGTTCTGCCCCTTTCCTTGGGATACTTCTCTCTGCAGGTTCCATACTATGATTGGCTGGAGTTGAAGTCTGATTGGCAGAAGGTTGCGTATCTGAAGGACAAGATGAGCAAATCCATCGCTGAGGAAATGGCACAATGAAGTGCAGAGACCTGTCTCAAAATACTGTTCTTCAAGAGATAGGCTGAGAAGCCAGAATGTTCCCTCCGAAATCCATGTGACAAAATAAATGTCAGTGGAGTCAGTTCTTGGAGAGATTTGTACTGTACTGAACGTATTTTAAATTAAAAAGAACCTACTGATTCCACGGCTAATGTATGGGAGGTGCGGGCAATTTCTTTGCCTGCTTTGCATATCATACACAGTCCGGTTTTGCTCCTGCCAGCCATGCATCTTCCATATTTTCATCTACTGGCAGGGAGGTGACACTCCTTTCATGCATGTCTGAGACAAACAGTGGGGAGTGGAGACCTTCACTGGCAACATTTCATCTTGTAAAGTGATGGGTTTGCACCATGCTGATCAACTCTGTGTGAATCGTCTGGCTCAGCAGCCCCATCTCGTCATTAGTGTAGTCATGAGTGTCCCCACTTGTCATATGGGAGACCAGGGTTTAATTCCCCAACTTGGAGCAGAGACCACTTTGGAAGATTTGTAAGACAACTCATTGGAATTCAAGCGTAGCTTGCTAATTGATTCCAAGTTCAAATTTTGTTTTTGATTATTGGGAAGTAAGCGTTTTTCGACTTAAAGACCAAAAATTCTGAACCACAACTTCTCCTTCCTTCCTCCCCTGCCATCAGCCATCCCTCCTCTCTCTCTCTCATCGCCCCCCCCACTTTTTCTCCATTATTCTCACAAAGTGTAAACGAGGTTCAGCGCATCTTTTACTTCCTCTATACTCTCATGGCTGAGAATTAATTGGGCAGCTTAATGCTGGCATCAATCTTGGTTACCTTTGAGCCCACTTGCTTCAGATGTCTGGACAGATGCGGAAGGATAGGAAGAAGGAGCGGGATTAAGGGCTATGGGGATCAGACAGGAAAATGGAGTTGAGACCAGGATAAGATCAGCCATGATCATATTAAGTTGCGGAGCGGGTACAAAGGGCTGAATTGCCTACTCCTGCTCCTAATTCCTATGTTCCTATGTAAAAACACCAAAGACAATATGAGGGATAAGTTCTTTATGTAGTGAGTGATTTGGATCTGGAGTGCACTGCCTGAGACTATGGTATAGGCAGCATAGTTTTGTGACTTTCAAAGGGATATTGGCTCATTAACTGAAAAGAAAATATTTGTAGAGTTTTGGGGAAAAAGTCAGGAAAGTGGGACTACCTGAGTTGTTTGCAGAGATTTGGCATAAACACGTTGGGTTGAATTGCCCTCTTCTGTGCTGTAACCATTTAATGATAACCTTGCAAACAACCAAGCCTCCCTTTCACAGTCTCCTGTTGCTCAGTGTCAATTGACATCTCCCATTTATGACAACTGAAAAGGCCACTCGCCACATGGCAAGATTGGGCAAGACAGAAAAGTGATACGAAAGAATAATATTCAAATATAAAAGGGAAAGTTAATGTTCTTATAATGTGTAACTCAAACATGTGCAGACCCTTATTCAAATACAACCATTATTCTTGCATTTTCTAAACATTGTATTTCTTTATGCGATGTGAACATTACTGATAAGACCAGCATTTATTGCCTATCCCTAATTTTCCATGAGCAGGTGGTGATGAGCCGCCACCTTGAACTGCAACAGTTCATGTCGGGTAGCCAGGAGTGCTGTCAGCAAGGAAGTTAACCCAGCGACAATAAAGGAACAGTGATATAGTTCCAAGTTAAGATGCTGAGAGACCTGGAGAGCAATTTACAGGTGGTAGTGCTCCCATGCCTCTACTTGTTCTAGGTGGTAAGAGGTCACAGGTTTGGAAATGCTGTTAATGGAGCCTTGGTGAGTTGCTGCAGTAAATCTCATAGATGGCACACACTGATACCACTGCACCAGTGGTGAAAGCAGTAAATATTTAAGGTGGTGAATGAGGTCCAATGAAGTGGGCTGCTGTGTCCTGGATGGAGTTAAGCATCTTGAATGTTGGAGCAGTACTCAGACGAGTATTCCATCGATCCTGACTTATAATTTGTAGATGGTAGACAGGGTTTGGGGAGCCAGGAGGCGAGTTGCTTGCTGCAGATTTCCAGCTTCTGACCCCTTGTAATGACATATCCATGACTTGTGCAGTTAAGCTTCTGATCAATGAAAACACCCCACCGCTGAATCTACCCAGGATATTGATGATGGGGGATACAGGGATGATAATGCAATTGTCAAGGGGCGATGGTTGGATTTTCTCTTGTTGGAAATGGTCATTGTGTGATACAAATGTAACTTCTGACTCATCAGCCCAAGCTTGAATGTTGGCCAGGTCTTGTTGCATGTAGACATGGACTGCTTCAGTAACTGAGGAGCCGCAAATGGTGCTGAACATTATATGCAATCACTAGTGAACATTCCCACTTCTGACCTTACAATGGAAGGAGGGTCATTGATGGTTGAGGCTAGGGCACTACCCTGAGGTACTATCTGCTGCAATGTCCTGGCACTGAGATGATTGATCTCCAACAACCACAACCTTTGTGCTGAGTATAGCTCCAACCAGTGGAGAATTTTCTCCTTGATTCCCATTGATTCGTTAGGGCTCCTCGATGGCGCACTTGATCGTATTATACAGCCTTGATGTTGAGGGCAGTCATTCTCACCTTATCCCTTGAGTTCAGCTATCTTGTCCATTTTTGGACCAAGGCTGTAATGTGGAGCTGAGTGGCTGTGGGATCCAAACTGAGAGTCAATGAGCAGGTTATTTCTGAGTAAACGCTGCTGGATACCATTGTTGATGACCCCTTCTGTCACTTTGCCAACAATTGACAGTACTGGTAATTAGTACGGTTGGAATTATCCTGCTTTTTGTGTACAGGACCTACTTGGGAAATTTTCCGCATTGTCAGGTAGAGCCAGTGTTATAGCTGTACTGGAAGCACTTGACTGGAGGTGCAGCTGGTTCTGGAGCACAAGTCTTCAGTACTATTGCTGAAGTGTTGTTAGAACCCATAACCTTCGCAGTATCCAGTGCCTTCAGCCATTTCCTGATATCACATGGATTGAATTGAATTGGCTGAATACTGGCATTTGTGATGCTAGGGACCTTGGGGGAAGCCACGATGGATCAGTTATGCGACACTTCTGGCTAAACATGGTTGCAGAGACTTCAGCCTTCCCCTTTGCACTGATATGCTGGGCTCCCCTGTTATTGAGAATGGGAATATTTGTGGAGCCCCCTCTCCCACTTTGTTGTTTAATTGTCCACCATCATTCCCAATCAATGTAGCAGGATTGCAGAGCTTAGATCTGATGCATTGGTTGTGGGATCACATATCTCACTCTGGTGCATGCTGCTTATACTGTTTGGCATACAAGCAATCCAGTGTTGTTACTTCATCAGATTGACACCTCATTTTTAGGTATGCATGGTGCTGTTCTTTGCATGCCTATTGTGCTCTGCACTGAACTAGGATTGATCCTCTGGCTTGATGGTAATGATAGAGTGGGGGATATGTTGTGTCGTGAGGATACAGATTGTGGTTGAACACGATTCTGCTGGAGTTGTAATGTCTGCAATGCTTGCAAGTGCACTCCAGAGAGATGTTTTGTTTTGGGTGTTAGGGCTAAATTATTTTAAAGGTGTTCAGTCATTGAACCTCAAAAGATTATGAAACCCATTTATTTCAGACCAAAGAAAAATAATAAATGAGAGATAATTAATCATGGAACCATAGAATCCCTACAGTACAGAAACAAGCCTTCTGGCACCAACTCTCTGAAAGAACATCCCACCCATGCCCTTTCCTCTGACGTATAGTCATAACCCTGCAAATTTACCATGGTTAATCCACCTAACCCAAACATCTTGAACACTAAGGGGCAATCTAACATGGCCAATCCACCTAATCTACACATCTTTGGACTGAGAGAGGAAACTGGAGCTCCCAGAGGAAACCCATGCAGACACTGAGAACATGCAACACAGCCAGTCACCAAAGGCCGGAATTGAACCCGAGTCCCTAGCGCTGTGAGGCAGCAGTGCTAACCACTGTGCCAACCTTTTTTTTAAGCCTAAACTAAAGGTCAGTTTGAGGACATTATTACGGAAATGAGTGGATCTTCTCTGGTTTCAATTTATCTGAGTGTTTTGTGAAAGATTTTTCATCTCACTGAGAGAAGAAGGCCAAAGTCAGGCATGACAGACCTTTGTTGTAAGCAAAGTAATAAAAAAAATTGGCATCATCAGCATCATTCACCCTGTGGAATGCGGGTGAGGCTTAATCTCAGTTTGAATTTTTGTGAAGAAGCTGGAAGATTGCCTAGGTTGAAACTAGTGGAAGAATCTATAGTGGTCCTGAGAATCTTGTGTAAGTAGTTAGCTGAGAAGTATTGAAATGGAACCAGAACTGAGGCATCCACAGTCAAGAGATGGTAAATGTAAGTTTTACCTCTTAGAATAGCTAGAGCTAAGGAGAATTCTCTGGAGTCTACAGAAATAAGTAAACTTACTATATGGCGGCCAATGCTGTAAAAAGTGTGTGTGTCTTCAATGCTACAGCACTGTGAAGGAGTTCTCTGAGGGATACTGTGCTCCACGTTTCTGGAGATGCCTGGTTCGAAAGACCCCGCAGGAAATGCAGAGCAGCATCGAAGTGCAGAAAGGTTCAAGAGAATTGGGACCCAATGATGATTGTTGCTCCGTGGAAGATACAGGCCAATGCCTCTGCCTCTAAGGCTCCCATGTTTACTTAGATTCATAGAGGTCTACAGCATGGGAACAGGCCTTTCAGCCCAACTTGTGGTTAATTTATTTCTATTTACCTATGCGTAAAAGCTTTTGCAATCTTTTTACATTTCTTGAAAATTTGCTCTCGTATTCTATTTTCAAATATTTTTAACCAATTATCAGACATAAGCCTCATAGACAATGGAAATACAGAAGGGCACAAGATGTGAATAAAGCATTGCCAAACACCAGGCTTTGCCCTGCTCTTGTCACCAATGTAGAAATATAACTAGTTCAGTTAAGCTTCAAGTCAGTGGTGACCTTCAAGATACTGACACAAAAGCAAATGACTTCGGATGCCAGAATCTGAAACAAAATTCTGTTCAAGATACTGACATTGGGAGACATGATGATGCTGTCACTGATGTTTGGGTGAAATAGCTGGGCTTTCTCATAGGAATTTAAAGGCTCCTTCACTATCAGGGTAATTGTAAATGGAACTGAACACTCTGGAGTAGTGATCTTGTGACAGAGATAAGACAGAGTTGAACTTATACAGATCCTTTCAAGACCACAGGACATCTCAACACTGCATAGCCAATGAAATGTTTTTGAAGCTATTATTGTGATTGGATAAACCACACCAGGTCAGATGCCAGACAAGTTTGAATTCTTGTGTGGGAACTCAGAGCACAGCACGGAGCAGCTGCTGGGGGTGGGGGCAGACCTCAGGAGGGCACAGAGACATGGTGTGTGTGGGGGAGAGAATGAGTGTGCCTTACTCCCAGTCTCAGGATTCTCACTCCCTTTTACCATTCCACACCAACACATAGAAACTAGAAGCAGGAGTAGGCCATTCAGCCCTTCAAGCCTGCTCTGCCATTCATTTTGATCATGGCTGATCATCAAAATCAACATCCTGATCCCCCTTTCCCCCGTATCCCTTGGTCCCTTTAGCCCCAAGAGCTATAACTAATTTCTTCTTGAAACCACACAATGTTTTGGCCTCAACTACTTTCTCTGGTAGTGGATTTCACAGATTCACCACTCTCTGGGTGACAAAATTTCTCCTCACCTCAGTCCTAAAAAATTTTCCCCTTAACCTATGACTCCTAGTTCCAGACTCCCCCACCATCGGGAATGTTCTTTCTGAATCTACCTTGTCTAATTCTGTGAGAATTTTATAAGTTTTTATGCACCAGGGACTTAGATTCAATTTCGGCATTGGGTCACTGTCTGTGTGGAGTTTGCACATTCTCCCCGTGTCTGCGTGGGTTTCCTCCAGGTGCTCTGATCCTTCCACAGTCCAAAGATGTGCGTGTTAGGTGGATTGGCCATGCTAAATTGTCCCTTAATGTCTGAAGAGGCATAGGATTTTTTTTTTAGCTGGTAGTTCTATTATTGATATCACTTTTTCTGTACGTGGCAGCCCATTTTGTTACTGCAGCAACATAATTGATCTTAATTTCTGGAATGTTTGTTTTAATCTGGGCTAATGGAGGGTTGTTATTTTACTGTTTTCTGTTGGGGTTTTTCAGAGTGGGGCTTGGATTAGGTTGATTGACAAGTAAGATCATGTGACAGGGCGGGGCTAGGCTCACATAAAGAAACCCAGCTCAGTTGTTATTTGGGATTTGTAAAGAGGAGAAATAGCTCTCTGTCTCTTTTCCTCTCTGGATTTGGAGACTGGGATCTGCCAGAAAATAGGTCTCTTTCTCTGAAGTTCTGCTGCTTGAAGGTGGATCTTTCTCTGGAAACTGCTATATGGGAGTCAGAAGGCAGGTTTCTTTCTATACCTGTCAGAGGGTGTTAAAAGGCTATAAATCTAGAATCTATGTGACCATATCTATTTTTGGTGTTAATTGGTTCTGAAGTAGGAGTTATGTCTATGGGGATATTGCTTAAATTGGAACTAAAGTTTATTTATTAGTCACAAGTAAGGCTTACATTAACACTGCAATGAAGTTACTGTGAAATTCCCCTATAGATATATATCTATTGATAACTATATAGATAGATAGCTGTTAATAATTATACCTTGTTATGTTTAAGTATTTTCAATTGGTAACAGTTATGCATTTCTTTTTGTTATATTTTAATTGTGTTGTTAAATAAAGTTTGTTTTAATAAAAGCTTCCTAGTGGGTCAATCAAATCATACCCGGAGCGAAACACCTTATGCTTGCAATAATGCAAAAATGTTGGGGTCTAGGCCATCTTCATAATATACCTTGGAGTTTCTGATCTGATTCCTAACACAGGCCGGACAGAAACATGTTCTTTTTGCTTACAGCAGAAACATCCCCAATGGCTCATTTTCCAGTGTACCAGGAAACATGAAGCAGGGCATAGGAAATGATGTCTGACTTGGCAGAACTTAGAGGCAAGCTTAGCTAATGAGGCATTTGTCCAAAGAACAACCAATTACCAGGCCTTTGGGAATCAGAACTAAAGGAAAAAAAGAAAAAAAAAATGGTTTTGAAGCAAAGATAATCAAATATTTTGTAGAACTGTCTTAAGATTGAGGGGCGTTTGCATTGGAATGGAGGTAGCACCTAAAGGGAGAGTACAGTGAGGTGTATTGACATGGAAGCTCCCAGGTTTGCTTTCCGTTGCATGCTAACCTCAGTCAGGCCACCTGAAGTGGAAGCTCTGATTGCAGGCCTCAGCTGCACCTCTCATAGCCCAAAGAGTCCGAGGGTAGGATTTTACCGACTCGCTCTGCCCATCAATGGACGGAGCGAGCCGGTAAAATCACACAAGAGCCGGGAAATCAGGATCATGCCTGATTTCTCGGCTCTCACGATTTTCCAAGACCCAGATTTCCAACGCGGTCAACCTCTTAATTTCTTTGAATTTATTTAAATTCTGCCTTACGTCCGTTTAGCGCACCTGGCACTCAATTGTCCGGCTCGCTTGCCTTTATGGCCTCGCTGGGAGTGGTTCTCTCTGGCGAGGAAAACACTTGCTCCCCATGAATGGGGAACAGTCCTGTTGGCCTCGCCAGTAGAACCGGAGGCCATTGAGGCCCCCCGGGGAGGCTGAGGGCAAGGTGGGGGTGCTCCTTGTGCAGTGCCAGACTGGCAGTGCCACCCTAGTACCTTAGCACTGTCAGCCTGACACCTGGACAATGCCCACTGGGCACCTTGACACCATCCACTGGGCAGTGCCAATGGCTGGAGCCAATGGGATGGGGCCAATGGGGGGGAAGGGGTCCCACTGCCACTCAGCCTGTGATCGGTGGGGGAGGGAACAGGGGTCGCGATTGGTCTGGATGGCGGGGGCTGCATCTCGGGCTGCGCCTCCCGCAATTACCGGGGAGGGGGGGGGTTGGGAGCAGGGTGTTTGGTGAGGCTGCCTGTAGTAGCAGGGGCCTGACAGCTCTCTCCGTGTTTGTCGGACCCCTGCAGTTGCTATTGAGCACGTGCAGCATCAGAGGTCTGCACGTGCGCAATACCTCCCTCTACAGGCTGGCTGGAGAATTACGTAAGAAGTCTCACAACACCAGGTTAAAGTCCAACAGGTTTATTTGGTAGCACAAGCCACTAGCTTTCGGAGCGTTCGCTGCTCTTTCATCAGGTGAGTGGGATTTCAGTTCACAAACGGGGCATATAAAGACACAAACTCAATTTACAAAATAATGGTTCGAATGCGAGTCTTTACAGGTAATCAAGTCTTAAAGGTACAGGCAATGTGAGTGGAGAGAGGGTTAAGCACAGGTTAAAGAGATGTGTATTGTCTCCAGCCTGGACAGTTAGTGAGATTTTGCAAGCTCAGGCAAGTCGTGGGGGTTACAGATAGTGTGACATGAACCCAAGATCCCGGTTGAGGCCGTCCTCATGTGTGCGGAACTTGGCTATCAGTCTCTGCTCAGCGACTCTGCGCTGTCGTGTGTCGTGAAGGCCACCTTGGAGAACGCTTACCCGAAGATCAGAGGCCGAATGCCCGTGACCGCTGAAGTGTTCCCCAACAGGAAGAGAACACTCTTGCCTGGTGATTGTCGAGCGGTGTTCATTCATCTGTTGTCGTAGCATCTGCATGGTCTCCCCAATGTACCATGCCTCGAGACATCCTTTCCTGCAGCGTATCAGGTAGACAACATTGGCCGAGTTGCAAGTGTATGTACCGTGTACCTGGTGGATGGTGTTCTCACGTGAGATGATGGCATCCATGTCGATGATCCGGCATGTCTTGCAGAGGTTGCTGTGGCAGGGTTGTGTGGTATCGTGGTCACTGTGTCGCAGAACAGTGACCACGACACCACACAACCCTGCCACAGCAACCTCTGCAAGACATGCCGGATCATCGACATGGATGCCATCATCTCACGTGAGAACACCATCCACCAGGTACACGGTACATACACTTGCAACTCGGCCAATGTTGTCTACCTGATATGCTGCAGGAAAGGATGTCTCGAGGCATGGTACATTGGGGAGACCATGCAGACGCTATGACAACGGATGAATGAACACCGCTCGACAATCACCAGGCAAGAGTGTTCTCTTCCTGTTGGGGAGCACTTCAGCAGTCACGGGCATTCGGCCTCTGATCTTCGGGTCAGCGTTCTCCAAGGCGGCCTTCACGACACATGACAGTGCAGAGTCGCTGAGCAGAGACTGATAGCCAAGTTCCGCACACATGAGGATGGCCTCAACCTGGATCTTGGGTTCATGTCACACTATCTGTAACCCCCATGACTTGCCTGGGCTTGCAAAATCTCACTAACTGTCCCGGCTGGAGACAATACACATCTCTTTAACCTGTGCTTAACCCTCTCTCCACTCACATTGTCTGTATCTTTAAGACTTGATTACCTGTAAAGGCTCACATTCCAACCATTATTTTGTAAATTGAGTTTGTGTCTTTATATGCCCTGTTTGTGAACTGAAATCCCACTCACCTGACGAAGGAGCAGCGAGCGCTCCGAAAGCTAGTGGCTTTTGCTACCAAATAAACCTGTTGGACTTTAACCTGGTGTTGTGAGACTTCTTACTGTGTTTACCCCAGTCCAACGCCGGCATCTCCACATCATGGAGAATTAAGCCCAGCCCACAGCCTCTCTGGCTGGAAACTGACTAGCCCATCTTTTCAGAGGCAGAGTGCATAAGATTGGGCATGAAAACGCACCCAGAAAATGGATCAGAAACTCTCCCATTTTCATGCTAGCTGGACACTTAGAAAAAAATCTCGTAAAATTCGGCCCCTATATGGCACAAAAAGCAGCCATTCAGCCCATCAAGTCCACATGGGCTCTCTGTAAAGCAGAACAATCAATCCCATTCCTCCATTCTATCCCCCATTGCTCTGTTAAGTTTATTTTCCTCAAGTGTCTATCCTATTTATTTTTGAAATCATCGATTGACTCTGCTTTCACCCCCTCACTGGCAGCGAAATCCAGGTCATTACGACTTGATGAAAAAAAAGTTCTTTCTCACATCTGTTGGCCAAAACATTAGAAGTATGTCCTCTGGTCTTTGTACCATCAACTAATGCAAAGCTTTACCTTGTCTAAAGCTGCCATACTCTTATACACCCCTATCAAATCTCCCCTCAATCTATTTTGCTGCAAGGAGAATAATCGCAGCTATTCTAATGTTATGATCCATATAGGGACCAGTAACCTTTATGTTAAAGTAGACAACATTTGAAATCCCAAGTATTTACTAAGAGAATAAAGCCACAAGATTCCATGGTTTTAAACAAACAAATAAGTAATTTTACTATACAAGAATCAAGAAAACCATCAATACTATCACTCCCATACTCTAACATCCAGAAATAGCATGAGATAAACATGAATTATCAGGTCAAATGTGGTCAAACACAAACCACAAACTGCACACTAAATGACAGACAGAACTAAAAGTTTATTTATTAGTCACAAGTAGATTTACATTTACTGTGAAAATCCCCTAGTCGCCACACTCCGGCCTGTTCGGGTACACTGAGGGAGAATTTAGCATGGCCAATGCACCTAACTAGCATGTCTTTCGGACTGTGGGAGGAAACCAGAGCACCCAGAGGAAACCCATGCAGATGTGGGGAGAATGTGCAAACTCCACACAGACAGTGACCCAAGCCAGGAATCGGACCTGGGTCCCTGGTGCTGTGAGGCAGCAGTGCTAACCACTGTGCCACCATGCCACTGGGACAGATCCCACAAATCTTCTCAGCAACCCACTCAGATATTAATGATCTCTGTGAGTCACAAAAACCTTTTAATGTTTGTCTTCTTCACAAGGGATTTCAGCTTCTTTCCTTCAAAAAAAATAATTCGCTGGCAAGTAACTCACTTCCTGTCTCCCCAAATCCTCTCCACTCCTGCCTGCCCCATCTACAAAGCACAAAGCAGAAGTGTGTTGAAATACTCTTCATTTGCCTGGATGAGTGCAACTCCCACAATACTCAAGAAGCTTGACACCGTTCAGGAAAAAGGCCCACTTGATTGGTGCTTTTGGACCATCAGCAAAGTGATGGAAGATGTTGTTGATACAAAAGAGCAAAGAGCAAAGAAAATTACAGCACAGGAACAGGCCCTTCGGCCCTCCAAGCCTGCACCGACCATGCTGCCTGTCCGACTGAACTAAAACCCCCTACCCTTCCCGGGACCATATCCCTCTATTCCCATCCTATTCATGTATTTGTCAAGCTCAACTCCAGCCCCTTAAAAGTCACTGCCGTATCCACTTCCACTATCTCCCCTGGCAACGAGTTCCAAGCACCCACTACTCTCTGCGTAAAAAATCTGCCTCGTACATCTCTTTTAAACCTTGCCCCTCGCACCTTAAACCTGTGCCCCCTAGTAATTGACTCTTCCACCCTGGGAAAAAGCTTCTGACAATCCACTTTGTCCATGCCTCTCATAATCTTGTAGACTTCTATCAGGTCGCCTCTCAACCTCCGTCGTTCCAGTGAGAACAAACCAAGTTTCTCCAACCTCTCCTCATAGCTAATGCCCTCCATACCAGGCAACATCCTGTTAAATCTTTTCTGTACCCTCTCCAAAAGCCTCCACACCCTTCTGGTAGTGTGACGACCAGAATTGAACACTATATTCCAAGTGTGGCCTAACTAAGGTTCTATAATGCTGCACCATGACTTGCCAATTTTTAAACTCAATGCCCCGGCCAATGAGGCAAGCATGTCTTTGCCTTCTTAACTACCTTCTCCACCTGCATCGCCACTTTCAGTGACCTTTGTACCTGTACACCCGGATCCCTTTGCCTATCAATATTCTTAAGGGTTCTGCCATTTACTGTATATTTCCTATCTGTATTAGACCTTCCAAAATGCATTACCTCACATTTTAGCTATCAAGCAGCATTTACTCAGCAATAACCTTCAGGGACACTCAGTTTTGGTTCTGCCAGGGCCACTCAACTCCAGACCACATTATAACCTTGATCCAAACATGGAATAAGGGTTGAACTCAAGAAGTGAAGTGTGAGTGGAAACATGAAGGCATCATTTGACCGAATGTAGCATCAAGGAGCAAAATCGATGTCAGTGGGAATCAGGGGAAAATCTCTTCACTGCTGGCAATTATACCTGATACAAACGATATTGGTTATGGTTGTTGGACTCCAATCATCTTAATCCCAGACATTCACTGCAGTTCTTCAGGGTAGTGTCCTAGGCCCAATAATTTTCAGTTGCTTCATCAATTGCCTTCCCTCCAATATGGTCAGAAGTGGGGATGTTTGCTGGTGAATGCACCATCTGCAGCACCATTTATAACTCCTCAGATACTGAAGCAGTCTGTATCCATATGCAGCAAGACCTGGGCAACATTCAGATTTGGGCTGATAAGTTGCAAAGTAACATTCATGCCACACAAATGCCAGGCAACGACCATCTCTAACAAGAGAGAATCTAAACATCTTCCTTTAATATTCACTGGCATGACCATCGCTGAATCCCCCGCTATTAACATCCCAGGGGAACCATTGACTAGAAACTGAACTGCATGACTCAAATAAATACTGTTGCTACAATGGCAGGTGAGAGACTGGGTATTCTGCTGTGAGTAACTCATCTCCTGGCTCCCCAAAGCCTGTCCCCCATATACAGAGCACAATTCAGGTGATGATGAAGGGGCAGCGCTCCAAAAGCTCATGCTACCAAATAAACCTGTTGGACTTTAACCTGGTATTGTGAGACTTCTTACTGTGCCCATCCTAGTCCAACATCGGTATCTCCACATCACCATTAAGAAGGACAAGGGCAGCAGGTACATATAAATGCCACCACCTGGAAATCCCCTCCAAGTCACTCGCCATCCTGACTTGGAAATATATTGCTGTTTCTTCACTGCTGCTGGACTAAAATCCTGGAACTTCCTCCATAACAGCACTGTGGGTGTACCTACACCACATAGACTTCAGTGGCTCAAGAAGGCGGCTCACCACCATCTTCTCAAGGGCAATTAGGGATGGGCCATAAATGCTGGCCTAGCCAGCGACACCCACATACTGCGATTAAAAAACCTCATCCACCATCTTAAACATTCACTCCCTCCATCACCAATGCACAGTGGAAACAGGGTACACCAGCTGCAAGACGCACTAGAGCAACTTACCAAGGGTCTCTTGACAGCACCTTTCAGACCTGTAACCTCTACCATCTAGAAGGACAATCGCAATAGATGAACGGGAACACCACCAGTTGCAAGTTCCTCTCCAAGCTACACACCACCCTAGCTTGGAACTATATCGCTGTTCTTTCATCATCCCTGGATCAAAATTCTGGAATTTCTTTCGCAATAGCAGTGTGGGTGTCCCTACACCATCGAGGATGCTATTTTTGAAGTGAAGACACTATTATAACTTAGGAACACATCACTCCACGCACAGTAAGATCTCACAAACATCCATGAGATAAAAGAGCGGAGGATCTGTTTAGATGGCAATGATTGAGGGATAGATTTTGGCCAACAAGTTGGAGAGAACATCCCTGCTTTGATTGAAAGCAAATATTGTTGGGCAATGTTTCTGTAAAGCACCATGCTGTGCTACGTTAAAGGCACTATCTAAATGCAAGTTATTGTTGCTGTTGATGATGTTTTGCAATTGGTGTTTGAATGGAATAGATATAATCCACAGCTTCCTGTTCACAAGTGGAAAGTAAAACCCCTCTAAACTAAAGCCTTGCTCTTTGTTTACTGTCTACATGTCTCGTCATCCTCAAAATACTTCCCTATGGCTTTCTAATTTTAAAAATGTGCCACGAATGTACAGACTCTGAAAAGGCAGATGAATTTAAGTGGGAGACTGGCATTAATGCCGCTTTTGTCCCTTTCCCCACAGTGGCACACTTGCTGTGCATTTCCAACATTTTGAAAATAATTCCAATTTTCGACATTCGCAGCTTACCTTCCTATTAAATCATCTCCTCCAGCTATTATCCAAACAGGGATTAATTATATATCACATTAAAACGAGAAAGCCTCCCTCCCCACACCCCCATCATCCAATCTCTCCTCCCCCACCTCCCCCAGCTGTCTCATTGCTGGTCTTTGTGCCTTGGTGATTATTGCTGGCGACACCCCTGCTGATATATTAAAAAGACACTGCTTGAATCTAAATGAATATTTAATGAAGGGCGAAGCATGAATATCCAACAAAGACTTGCAGAAATCAGAACCAAATATGTGGTTTATCCCCAGATTGGAAGAATGGGGGGAGGGGAACTGGCTGATGGGACACAGGTACTGGAAAGGTGGCTTGTATATCCTGCAGTATTGATTCCAGACGAGAGCTCTCCCTATTCCTCTCTCCCTCCCTCCTTCCCTCTGCAGTGCCTGGTACACACCCTGATTTTTCTCCTGAATCCTGCTGACATCATCTAGCATGACACAGCTAAGTACAGCAGAGTGCACTGTCAGAAGGGATGTTGGTGCAGCGCACTCTCAGTTGCAAAAACACGCACACAAACACACACACAGGCGGTAAGCACCCAGCAGATTAATCCCACCCCCCCCTCCATCCCCCTCCCAAACCCGGCAGCATTGCTGAAGATCAGGTGTAAGGATACCAAACAACACAAGGCTGGGCTGCTTTGCCTCAATGAATCCACAGCATTAATCCTGAGACCCAGCTCGACAATGCCTGGCGATGCAGCAAAGGATGCAGCGAGCCTACACCAGGAGTTTCAGCCTAAGCAAAGGAGCCCAGGTGAGAGGGAGAGGGGGGGAAGGGAAGGGGAGGGGGTGGATTTTAATCTGCGTTCATTTATATTTGCTCTTTTTCAGAGAATTGCCTTTTAACACTCCTGCAGCTCCCCCCTCCCATCTTTTTAAATGTTTTGTTTTGAACTCGGGGAGCTATGTGAGACTGGCATTTCATAGCGGGGGAGCGACAAATTGTCTTGATTCTCAGAGATCTGCTTTCAGTTCTGAATGTACCAGTTAAAGCAGCTCTATTGCCGCAGAAAGTAAGGCCCTGCCACCTCCAAACCAATTTTGAATCATTAAAATTAAATCCCTGCTTGCGTCCATGGTGCTGATTTTAAAATTAAGGCTTGCTATCGGGTTACATAATATAGCTTGCTGATCAGCTTACTGGAGAATGCCTGATTTAACCCACAATGGATTGTATTGAAACCCTTTGGAAGTTTAAGGCCAGATTACGGTCCCCGGACCTTAAGGCAAATGAAATGGTTTTTTTTTGGCTACAGCTGACCGGATTCGGAAATAAACGATAAAAAGAGTGAGGGTTATCACGGATTATTTCAAACACGCAGGGCTGTTTTTCAGAGACATCAAATTACATTTTGAATGACTGCATCCCTTCCCAACTGAGAGAGATTTGGCAGATGTCTTTCAGTGCGTCCTTTCAGCTGTGGCTCACTCTTGCCTCTGGGCCAGGAGATTTGAGCACAAAATCTAGGCCAACACGTTTGTGTAGCACTGAGGAAGTGCTATCCTATCGAGGATGCCATCCTTCTGGGTGAAGCGTGCAACCGAGTCCCGGGTGGCACAGTGGTTAGCACTGCTGCCTCACAGTGCCAGGGACCCGGGTTCAGTTCCCAGTTTGGGTAACTGTGCGGAGTCTGCACATTCTCCCCATGTCTGCTTGGATTTCCCCTGGGTACTCCAGTTTCCTCCTACAGTCAGAAAGACGTGCTAGTTTAGGTGCATTGGTCATGCTAGATTCTCATTCAGTGTACCCAAACAGGCGCTGGAGTGTGACAACTAGGGGATTGTTACAGTAAACTTCATTGCAGTGTTAATATAAGCCTACTTGTGACACTAATAAACTTTAAAAATCTCACCTCTCAGGTGAATATAAACTCCTCTGTTGCAGGAGGGCAGGGAAGTTCCTTTGGTGTGTCCTGACCAACATTTTAAAAATCTCATGCTTCACCATCAAAACCGATAATCTAGTCTTTTTTTAAAAAAATGCTGTTTATTGAATCTTGCTGTGCACTAGTTGGCTGACATCTTTCCTACATTACAACAGTGCATACGTACTTAAAAAGGTCTTCATTGTCTGTAAAGCAACTTGGGATGTCTTGCTGGCATGAAAGACACTACGTAAATGCAAGCCTTTAGTCATTAGGAAAGCAAAGTGTGCTGCAGAGTTTAGCAAAGAAAAACCAGCTGGATGAAATGTCAGCTTGGCTCATTTTGGTGGAAACTTTGCCTTTGGATCAGAGGATGTGAGTCTGAAGTTCCCACTGGATATAATCTGAGCTGACAGTCCAGCAGAATCGAGGGAGTGCTACACTGTCAGAGGTGTCATCTTGCAAATAAACCGTTAAGGAGCATCACTGTCAACCTGCTAAGGTGGATGCAAAAGATCCCCTGACATTGTTAAAATATTCACCGTTCGCCAACATTACCAAAAAATCCCAAACAGTTTCATAGAATCCCACAGTGCAGAATGAGGCCATTCGGCCCATCGAGTCTGCACCGATTCTCCATCAGGGCATCTTATCCAACATTTATTTCGCTAATCCCCCTAACCTACACCTCTTTGGACACTAAGGGGCAATTTAGCATGGCCAATTCACCTAGCCTGCACATCTTTGGACTGTGGGAGAAAACCAGAGCACCCGGAGGAAACACACCCATTCCCGGGAGAATGTGCAAACTCCACACAGACAGTGTCTCTGGCACTGAGAGGCAGCAGTGCGACCCACTGCACCACCGTACCGTGTCCTTTTACCAGAACATTTCCCCTATTGTTCTCCTAAAATTTATAAACATTTGTGGCTCAGAAAGAGGCCATTTGGCCCATTAGTTCTGTGCCAGCTAAAAAAAAGTGTGATCTGATCTAATCCCACTTTCCAGCTCTTGTTCCATGACCATGACGCTTCAAATATGTGCTTTCTGCCCCGACCACTCTATCTGGTGGTGGGTTCCAGATTTTGGCCAACCTCTGGGTGAAGGAAAATCTTCTTAATTCCTTCTTGGTTTTTCTCACTTGAAGTGTCTCTTTAAACTCCACCTTTGTGCACTGTTTTTCCCACAATGTCCGTCTTTATTTCTACCTCACCTGCATGGCGACTTAAACCCTCGTCACCTTAGGCTTGGTTTCTCCAACCCTTTCCTCATTCTTCACTTGAAATGAATGCTGGGTAACCTACAAATTTTGTTCCGAACGCAAACACTTGTATTTTTATTCTGTAACATATTCCTTTCTGCTTGACAGACTGAGGCAACCCCTGTAAAACATCATGGGATGTCTCATTCCCTGAGATGTCAAATTATTTGAAAGGTAAAAGATTAAGGCTCCAGCGTAAGTTCTACTTCATCAATTTCATCTCCTGAACAATGTTCTTGTTAAATGCTCCCTGATCATCACCATCACATTTTAACTCTGGCCTGCCACTGGCCATGGACCCCAACTCACTGGCCCAGACGCACAGAAATACATGTCTCACAGATTGCTTAAATCCATCTCTAACTCCCTAACCTCAAAACATTTTTTAAGAGAGTCATAGAGTCCCTACAGTGCAGAAGGAGGCCATTTGGCCCATCGAGTCTGCACTAACTCTCCGATGGAGTATCTTACCCAGGCCCTATCCCATTAACCCCACATGTTTACCCCACTAATCCCCCTAACCTACACACCTTGGGACACTAAGGGGCAATTTAGCATGGTCAATGCACCTAACCCGCACATCTTTGGACTGTGGGAGGAAACCAGTGCACCCAAAGGAAACCCACGCAGACATGGGGAGAATGTGCAAACTCCACGCAGAGAGTCACCTGAGGCTGGAATTGAACCCAGGTCTCTGGCGCTGTGAGGCAGCTGTGCTAACCACTGTGCTGCCATGTTGCCTTTTTCCAAAATATTTTATCTATATGAAGCTGAAAATCTGTTCAATATTGTCATTTAAGGAAGGAAGATATTGTATTTTTATAATGTTTTGCCACATTATCAGTTCATTCAATGCTTTACTTTGAAGGGCCAACACTTGTATAGCCAAATACACGTAGCCAGTCTGCACACAGCAGGATTCACAAATGGATTAATGATTAGTTAGACCCCGACTGCAGTAGTTTTTAGGGAGGAGCGTTGACCAACATTCCAGGAGAACCCTCTCCTCTTCCTCAAACAGTGCGGTATGACTTTGGAGTCAGGGTAGGTGCAGTGAATCTGAGGTACTTTTGCAGGCTACGGTATAACTCTGGTTTCTCGGGGGTTGGATGCACAGAAAGCCTTCTGGTGAAGTTGTTACATATTGTCATGATGATATCACAATGCATTAGTTAGCTGCCTCCATAGCACATCAAAAAGACCAGAGTCCATTTAGTTTCCTTTTTGCTAGATGCATGATGCAACAATAATGGAGTAATTGATTAATCGCAGCAATCAATTTCTGGCAGCTAGTCTCCAACAGATCCAGACATGATGCAAGGAAAATCTCAGTGGTGGAGAGTTTTGAGACCAAGAGGTTCAAAGTTACCTGATCATCTGATCCTCCCTTAGCACCTGACATGTCTCAAATTGCCTGTATACTATTTAGTTTGAATTAAATACTATCTGCTTCTCCTGTTTTTGGAGGGAGACTTTCCATAGATTCACCACTAGCCCATTGATATATTAGCCTGATATTTGGAAGGAAGGTGTTAGGGGATGATGTGGGAAGGGGTGGGTGGGTGGGTGCAGAGCTGAAAACAGCTGGTGAAGGTAACAAGTTGGGACGTGGAAGTTCTGTTAAATCTAATGGCGTGATCTCTAATGCAACCCTTGGTTGAATGGATCCTCTGGCTGGCAGCCAGGAAGGAATATTGATGGCTGGAGCCATGGACTGTCCTTGGCACTGGGGAGGTCAGATGAGCCCAGCAATCATAGAATCATAGAATCCCTACAGTGCAGAAGAGACCATTCAGCCATCAAGCCTGTACCAACAACAAACCCATCCAGGCCCTCTCCCCATAACTCCATGTATTTACCCTGTTAGTCCCCCTGACACTAAGGGGCAATTTAGCATGGCCAATCAATCTGAGCTGCACATCTTTGGAGTGTGGGAGGAAACTGGAGCACCCGGAGGAAAGCCACGCAGACACGGGGAGAACTTGCAAACTCCACACAGACAGTGACCCAAGGCCGGAATTGAACCCGGGTTCCTGGCATTGTGAGGCAGCAATGCTTGCCACTGTGTTGTCCCAGAAGGACAGAGAAAGGCCACGATTCTTTTTTACTCGTTCATGGGATTTGAGCGTTGCTGGCAAGACCAGAATTTGTTGACCATCCCTAATTCCCCTTGAGAAATGGGTGGAAAGCCACTTTCTTGAACCATTGTAGCCCATGTGGAAGGGGACACCATAGTGCTGTTAGGGAGGGAGTTCCAACTACACTGATGGACGAGTGATATAGTTCCAAGTCAGGGTAGTGTGTGGCTTGAAGGAAAACTTGCAGGTAGTTGCATTCCCATGTATCTGCTGCCATTGTCCTTCTAGATGACAAAGGTTGTGGGGTTGGAAGGTGCTGTTGAAACTGAGTATGGCATCATGGAGCCCTACCAAAACTGGAGTTAATGGGAATCAGGGGAAACTGTTCACTGGTTGGAGTCATATCTGGCACGTAGGAAGATGGTCATGGTGATTGGAGGTCAATCATCTCAGCTGCAGGACACCACTGCAGGAGTTCCTCAGGGAACGAGTGTCCTAGGCTCAACCATCTTCAGCTGCTTCATCAATGACATCCTTCCATCATAAGGTCAGAAGTGGGGATGTTCACTAATTTAATACACCATTTATGACTCCAAGCCGTTCATGGCCAAATGCAGCAAGACCTGGACAATATCCAGACTTGTGTTGACAAATGGCAAGTAACATCGCGGCACACGGGCGGTACGGTAGCACAGTGGTTAGCACTGCTGCTTCACAGCTCCAGGGACCTGGGTTCAAATCCCGGCTCGGGTCACTGTCTGTGTGGAGTTTGCACATTCTCCCTGTGTCTGCATGGGTTTCCTCCGGGTGCTCCGGTTTCCTCCCACAGTCCAAAGATGTGCGGGCAAGGTTGATTGGCCATTCTAAATTGCCCCTTAGTGTCCCGGGATGCATAGTTAGAGGGATTAGTGGATAAATATGTAGGGATATGGGGATAGGGCCTGGGTGGGATTGTGGTTGGTGCAGACTCGATGGGCCGAATGGCCTCTTTCTGCACTGAAGGATTCTATGATCTACACAAGTGCCAGGCAATGACCATTTCCCAACAAGAGAGGATCTAACCATCGCCCTTGACATTCAATGGCATTACCATCACTGGATCCCCCACTGTCATCACCCTGCAGTCTACCATTGACCAAGAACTGAACTAGACTGGACTAGCCATATAAATACTGGGGCTACCAGAGCAGGTCAAAGGCTATGAATCCTGTGACAAGCAACTCACCATCTGACTCCCCCAAAGCCTGTCCACCATCTACAAGGCAAAAGTCAGGAGTGCAATGGAATATTCTCCACTTAACTGGATGAGTGTAGCTCCAACAACACGCACTAAGCTTGACACCATCCAGGACAAAGCAGCTTGTTTGATTTCTACCCCTTCCACAAACATTCAAACCCTTCACCACCAATGAACAGTGGCAGCCGTGTGTACCATCTATAAGTTGTACTGCAGGAACTCACCAATGATCCTTAGATGGCACTTTCCAAACCCACGGCCACTACCATCGAGAAGGGCAAGGGCAGCAGATATCTGGGAACACCACAACCTGGAGGTTTCCTTCCAAGTCACTCAACACCCTGACTTGGAAATGTATCGCCGTTCCTTCACTATCACTGGGTTAGAATCCTGGAATTCCATCTCTAACAGCACTGTGGGTGTATCTACACCCATGGACTACAACGTTCAAGAAGTCAGCTGACCACCACCTTCTGAAGGGCAACTAGGGATGGACAATAAATAGTGTCCTAGTCAGCAATGCCTACATCCTGTAAATGAACTTAGAAAAAGCAATAACAATATATACACTCCCTGCACTATGCCAAAAGCCACACCCTCTGGGAGAAACAAAAAACGCTGGATGGGATATTGAATGAAGAAAGTCAAGGAAAGAGAGAGCCATATTGCTCACTGTTGCTGTTGACCCTGACCTTAGTATTGTGGGTCGGCTAAAAGCAGACTGCATTCAGTCAGGGAATTGTGGAAGAGGTGAGTAGCATCTGGGTGGCCATTAATACATTTGGACCCTCAGTGAGGAGAAGTGGAAGACAGAAAATGACCACTTCAGTAAGGTTTGGGAGGCCAAGTGTGCTGCAGTCACAGTCAGTCTTCCAATTGAGGAGGGCTTGGTTACCTAGTGGTACCTAGTGGCTATGGTGCCAGATCACAGACCATAGCTCAAATCCTGCCATGGCAAGAATGGAAATAAGTTCAAAAAATCTGGTTATTTTTGGCCTGGCAGAAATCTGCCAGACTGTTCTTAAGAACCGAATATGCTAACCCAGCATACCTTCTGAAATAATTTCTCTTCTTCTCACCACCACTGGACTGCTCCAAGATGCTTGGCGCTCTCTTTTAGCTCCTTGTTGACCCATGGCAATGACAACCTTGGCATTGGGTCAACTTGATCATAACACTCAATCCACCACCTTCCGTTCCATGATCACATCCGTTCTCTCAGGCATCAATTCATGGGTGAACTGACAATTCCCACAATTAAACAAGGAGCCGATTGAGACAATCTTTTTTGCCTCCACTGATTCAGTAATTTATCATTGACACTGCCATCTTTGTATCTGTACGTTCCTCTGTTCCTCAACTCTGATCTGTCTCCTGAACTCCCTATACAAACTTCAACTGGTCCAAAATATTCCTTCAAACTTTTTGTCTTCCTTGCCTTTAGGTGATCTCCCTGTATCACAGTGTAATTAAAGCATACAGGGAGTGAACAAGAGAGTGGGATAAAAACACTGACAGCTGTCTTGGTGAGCTGAATGCTCTATTTAGCTTCTGGAATAATCAACAATTCAGTCATTTGTTATTTATGATTTGGATGAGAATTTAGAAGGCATGGTTAATAGGTTTGCAGATGACACCAAGATTGGTGGCATAGTGGACAGTGAAGAACGTTATCTAGGATTGCAACGGGATCTTGATCAATTGGGCCAGTGGGCTGACGAATGGCAGATGGAGTTTAATTTAGATAAATGTGAGGTGATGCACTTTGGTAAATCAAATCGGGGCAGGGCCTACTCAGTTAATGGTAGGGCGTTGGGGAGAGTTATAGAACAAAGAGATCTAGGATTACAGGTTCATAGCTCCTTGAAAGTGGAGTCACTGGTGGACAGGGTGGTGAAGAAGGCATTCGGCATGCTTTGTTTCATTGGTCAGAACATTGAATACAGGGGTTGGGACGTCTTGTTGAAGTTGTACAAGACATTAATAAGGCCACACTTGGAATACTGTGTACAGTTCTGATTACCCTATTATAGAAAGGATATTAGTCCAAAGATGTGCGGGTTAGGTTGATTGGCCAGGTTAAAAATTGCCCCTTAGAGTCCTGGGATGTGTAGGTTAGAGGGATTAGTGGGTAAAATATGTGGGGGTAGGTCCTGGGTGGGATTGTGGTCGGTGTAGACTCGATGGGCCGAATGGCCTCCTTCTGCACTGTAGGGTTTCTATGATCTATGATTCTATGATTATTAAACTAGGAAGAGTACAGAAGAGATTTACTAGGATGCTCCCGGGATTTGGTGGTTTGATTTATAAGGAGAGGCTGGATAGACTGGGACTTTTTTTCCCTGGAGCCTAGGCGGCTTAGGGGTGATCTTATCGAGGTCTATAAAATAATGAGGGACATAGATAAGGTAAATAGTCAACATATTTTCCCAAAGGTAGGAGTGTCTAAAACTAGAGGGCATAGGTTTAAGGTGAGGGGAGAAATAAAAAAGGGTTCAGAAGGGCAATTTTTTCACTCAAGAGGGTGGTGAGTGTCTGGAATGTGCTTCCAGAGGCAGTAGTAGAAGCAGGTACAATTTTGTATTTTTAAAAGCATTTAGACAGTTACATGGGTAAGATGGGTATAGAGAGATATGGGCCAAATGCTGGCAATTGGGACTTGCTTAGTGGTAAAAACTGGGCAGCATGAACAAGTTGGGCTGAAGGGCCTGTTTCCATGCTGCAAACCTCTATGACTCCAAACCTCTAATTCCGGCACTAGTGACTGGATAGGAAGTAGGAGGAGGAATCCTGGCTGATTTTTTTTTCCTCTGACATCCACTGACTTGGAGGTGCTGAGACCATGTGTCATATTCCTTGGTTGATATCAGCTAACAGATCAAGAATCAAACCCAGGGCCTTGTTGTAAGCAATGCTTAGTGTCATAACAGAGTATATTTACTCATCCCATGGTGAGCGTGAACTTCAGAGTATCTAACCTTATCTCTGCCATTACTTTGACCCATAGCTGTTAGCCTTCCTTGACATGGCAGGTTCAGGGTTCCATCTGCTTCTGGAAATGCATTGCATATATCTGAAAAATTTATCTGCTGCAATAATGTTCTTTGAGAAGAGCACCTGAAAATTCTTGAAAAGGAATTTATGGAATTTAAGTTTATTTGGCCTAGGAGAGATTTTAGTTTTTTGTCTTTGTGTTATTGATATATGTTACGTTCAGCTTATAAAAGTATTCACTCCCAAAAGATACACAATCCATATAGACTGTTGAGTAGGGTGATCAGACAGGGCCTCAGAACAATGATCAAACTGCTTACTTAGGATGGCTGTGAGGCAATGTCCTGGGTGCTTGTTGCTAACATGATTTATTTAGATTTCCAGAAGGCTTTTGACAAGGTGCTGCATAGGAGACTGTTAAATAAGTTAAGAGCCCATGGTGCTAAGGGTAAGATCCTTGCATGGATAGAGGATTGGCTGACTGGCAGAAGACAGAGAGTGCGAATAAAGGGGTCTTTCTCAGGATGGCAGCCGGTGATTAGTGGTGTGTCTCAGGGGTCAGTGCTGGGGCCAAACTTTTCACAATATACATTAACGATTTGGAGGAAGGAACTGAAGGCACTGTTGCTAAGTTTGCAGATGATACAAAGATATGTAGAGGGATAGGTAGCATTGAGGAAGGGTGGCTGCAGAGTGGGGGCGGGGGGGGGGCTGTTGAAGGACTTGGGCAGGTTAGGAGGGTGGGCAAAGAAGTGGCAGATGGAATACAATGTGGAAAAGTATGAGGTTATGCACTTTGGAAGGAGGAATGGAAGCATGGACTATTTTCTAAATGGGAAAATGCTTAGGAAAACAGAAACACAAAGGGACTTGGGAGTCATTGTTCAAGATTCTCTTAAGGTTAACGTGCAGGTTGAGTTGGCAGTTAGGAAGGCAAATGCAATGTTAGCATTCATATCGAGAGGGCTAGAATACAAGAGCAGGGGTGTACTTCTGAGGCTGTATAAGGCTCTGGTCAGATCCCATTTGGAGTATTGTGAGCAGTTTTGGGCCCCATATCTAAGGAAGGATGCGCTGGCCTTGGAAAGGGTTCAGAGGAGGTTCACAAGAATGATCCCTGGAATGAAGAGCTTGTCGTATGAGGAACAGTTGAGGACTCTGGGTCTGTACTCGGAGTTTAGAAGGATGAGGGGGGGATCTTATTGAAACCTACAGGATACTGCGAGGCCTGGATAGAGTGGACGTGGAGAGGATGTTTCCACTAATAGAAAAAACTAGAACCAGAGGGCACAACCTCAGGCTAAAGGGATGATCCTTTAAAACAGAGATGAGGAAGAATTTCTTCAGCCAGAGTGTGGTGAATCTGTGGAACTATTTGCCGCAGAAGGCTATGGAGGCCAGGTCATTGAGTGTCTTTAAGACAGAGATTGATAAGTTCTTGATTAATAAGGGGATCAGGGGTTATGGAGAAAAGGCAGGAGAATGGGGATGAAAAAATTATCAACCGTGATTGAATGGTGGAACAGACTCGATGGGCTGAGTGGCCTAATTCTGCTCCTATATCTTATGGTCTTATGGTCTTAACTGATAGCAGGAAGAATGAAAGACATAGTCAGTGCACACTTGCTTTGTAATTTATTTATGAATGAACTGATGAGGAGTTAACTATGAAATCATCATTTAAAATAATGGTGGGATTTTTCGGTCATGCCCGTCTCGAAGCCGTACCATCCCTCCCGAGGTCAATGGACCTTTCCATGGTCCACTCCTTGCCCGCTCTGATTCCCGTGGTGGGCGGGACGGTAAAATTCTGGTCAATGTCTTACTAGAATGCATGGAATATTTAGTCGTGATGTGGAGGAGGGAAGGGCAATGAATTTAATGTTAAATGGACTTAGCAATTCTCTATCAAGAATATACTGCAGGCAAAAATGTTGAAATTGCAGTTGAATACATTGCTGGGGGAAAGAAGGCTCATTCTGGATGGATGAGCTCAGATGGGCCGAATGGTCTTCTGTCTAGAAGTCACAAAGGGAAATTTCTGTCAGGAGTAGAGAGGTTTCCAGAAAATGAAGAATGCCGACGAGGCCTCACAACCTGCTTCAGGCCACAGGCCCGATGCTCCAGGGTGGAAATAGCTTCAAAAGATCACATCACTAGGCCTGCTTCATCAGGCCTTACTCCTGAGGAAGAGAATGTGAATAAAATGTTTCCTATGCCTTCAATCCTAAAACCCTGATGGATACTTAGCAAGGGTTTTTATTGGTCAGTTCTCATCAACTTAAACCTTTGACTCTTGCTGGGTCCCCCAGTGTCACTGCATTGCTTTCCCTCCAGTACCTCACCCTTGTGACCATTACCCATGTCTACATATAGACAACATATAATCTACATATAGACTAGAACAATCGGATGTGTTAAGGTAGCATAGATGGAAATTCATAGAATGTTTTTGGGATAATTTCTTAGACGGCAAGTTCTGCAGTCAAGCAGGAAGCAGGCTATATGCAACCTGATATCGTGCAATAAGTTAGGATTAATTAATTACCTCATAAGGGTTTAATGACCTCATAGTAAAGGTACCGTTATGTAGCAGTGATCATAATATGATTTGAATTTTACATTCAATTTGCGAGAGAGAAGAATAGATCTAAGACTAGTATTTTAAACTTAAATAAGGGCCATTACGAAAGCATGAAAGCAGAACTAGTGAAAGTGAACTGGCAATTTAGGTTAAGGGATAGGTCTACAGAGCTACAGTGACAGACATTTAAGGGGGTATTTCAAAATACACAGAATTCCAACGGGAAAGAAAAATTCCAAAGGGAGGACTCACCATCTGTGGTTGAATAATAAAGATAGTATCTAACTTTAAAGAAAAAGCATATAATTACACAAAAATAACTAGCAGATCAGAAGATTGGACACAATATTAAAAAAAACAAAGAATTACTAAAAGATTAATGAGGGAAAATTTAGAGTATGAGAGAAAGATGGCTAAATATATAACGATCGATAGTAAGACTTTCTATAGATATTTTAGTTAACAAAGTGAGCATTAGTCCCATAGAAAGTGAGTCTGGGGAATTAATAATGGAAAATAAGAAGATAGCACATGTATTTTGCATCAGTCTTCACTATGGAGGATCTAAGTAACATCCCAGAAATAGCTGTACATTAGGAACTGGATGGAAGATGGAACTCATAAGAACAAGGAGCATTCAGCCATTCAGCCCTTCAAGCCTGCTCCTCTATTTAATAAGATCATGTGTGACCTGATAGTAACCTCAAATCTGCATCCCGTCTACCCCCCAAATATCCTATCACCCCCTTGCTTACCAGGAATGTATCCATCTCTGCCTTAACAATATTCAGACTCTGCAGGAAGAGAGTTTCAAAGACTCACGATCCTCTGAGAGCAATTTATTAGCTCTATCGCCATTTTCAAATGGGTGACCCCTTATTTTTAAACAATGACCCCCTAATTCTTGTATCTCCTACAAGAGGAAACACCATCTGCACATCTGCCCTGTCAAGACCCTCGGAATCTATATGTTTCAATCAAGTCACCTCTTAGTCTTCTAAGTTCCTGTGGATACAAGCCTGTCCAACCTTTCAAAGAACAGAGAACAAAGAACAGGACAGCACAGGAACAGGCCCTTCGGCCCTCCAAGCCTGTGCCGATCATGTTGTCCTATCTAGACCAACCGCTTCTATCCCTCTATTCCCCATCTGTTTATGTGTCAATGAGGGCACAGCCTCAAAATAAAGGGGGGTCGGTTTAGGACAGAGTTGAGGAGGAACCTCTTCTCTGAGGGTGGTGAATCTCTGGAATTCTCTGCCCACTGAAGTGGTGGAGGCTACCTTGTTGAATATGTTTAAATCACGGATAGATGGATTCCTGATCGGTAAGGGAATTAGGGGTTATAGGGATCAGGCGGGTAAGTGGAACTGATCCACTTCAGATCAGCCATGATCTTATTGAATGGCGGGGCAGGCTCGAGGGGCTAGATGGCCTACTCCTGCTCCTATTTCTTATGTTCTTATGTTCTTATGTTCAATCCAGATAAGTCTTAAATGTCACTAATGTATCTCCCTCAACCACCTCACTTGGCAGTGCATTCCAGGCCCCCACCACCCGTTGTGTAAAAAATTTCCACCGCACATCTCCACTAAACCTTTCCCCCCTTATCTTGAACTTGTGCCCCCTTGTAATTGTCATTTCTCCCCTGGGAAAAAGCTTCCAACTGTTCACCCTATCTATACCCCTCATAATTTTATAAACAAAATATCAGGTCCCTTGGTGGGGGGTGGGGTGGGGGGAGGTTGGGTTGGGGGTGGGGGCAGGGGGGTGGTGGTAGGCAGGTATGTGGGTTGAGGTTACAATCAGATCAGCCATGATCTTATTGAATTGTGAAGCAGGCTTGAGATTCCGAATGCTCCTAATTGGGATGTGTGCAAACATATACACTGAGAGCTAGGAGGCTATTTACCATTGAGTGAGGGTCACTGTTAAGTTGTGTCAGTGTTCACATGCAGACAGGTACACACAGAAACAGAGGTTATTGGAATGGAAATCCTGGTTTTTATCTTTTTCTTTAACTTTGCTGCCCCGCCCAAGATCAGTGAACTCAACATTGGCTTGGTATTAAGCTGCGACGATCTTAATGGATCAGCAGTGCTGCCTTCCAGCCAACTCCCTCCAAGGCAGACTACCAACTGCTGTCGTCTCTCAGAGGTCATTCCCACTAAGATAGGACGGGAGCAATGGAAGACACCCAACTTTAAGCAATTTCTCAACTCACCAATATCCACCTGCATCTGAATTACAATATCTGATGTTCGCTTCTCGGCCTTTTGGCTAAGATCAAGTGTAGTATGGTCGGCAGCCCATGGTTGGCCGCACTTGGTTGAGGTCATTGGGTTACACTGAAGCTTCATATGTTTCATATGAAGCAATTTTTAAAAGCGGCATCTCGGCCTTTTGGCTAAGATGCAAATGAGCTCAAGTCTTGGTGGAGGAACCTCCCCCTTCTCCAATCAGTTTGGCTCATGTAGATCAGGCCCAGGACAGGGTGGTTTGGTCGCTCGCCCTGTCTTGTCAGCCTGGATCGGAAATGTCTCAACTTGTTGAGACTCTGAATTGGATTTGAATTCCCACCATTTGCTGTGGTGGGATTCAAACCCAAAACATTAGCTGAGTTGCTGGATTAATAGTCTAGCGATAATACCAGTAGGCCATTGCCTCCCCCGGTTTGTTCCATTCTTTTTTTGATTGGGTTAGAGGCAACTAGATGGTTCCCAACAATGCTCCACCTGTTCTGGGAGTTTTTGACGGGCAATGTATTGGGAACATTAATCGGTATCTAATCTTTGCAGTACTTAACTTGCAGGTGTTTGATGTAGCAGTGTAGAGGGAACTTTTCTCTGCCCCAAACTGTGCTGATCTGGCAGTTTCTGAAGCTGACATTAGTTGCTTGGGAATGTGGAAGTGCTTCCTTTCCCAGGCTCTGTATTATTTCTCCATTCCTCATCATCTCTCTTTACATCCCTCTCCTCTCTGCTTTCCTGCCCATCCCTCAATATTTCTGTCAGTCCCTCACCATCCCTTTCTTTGAGCATGAAAAATTACCATCATCAAAACCAACACAAGTAAGGGTATTTGGCCCAAACAGTCTACACTGGTGTTTACCCTCCACACACCCACGCAAATAGTTGTAACCAGCATCACTGAAACCAATTATCTGGCCATGACCATGTTTCTGTTTGTGGGAGCTTGTTGTCTGCAAATTGGCTAGCATGCTACACTTTAAAGAGGACTTCACTGGCTGTAAAGCTCTGAGGACAAGAGAGGCGTCATATAAATGCAAGTGTTCTTTCTTTTCCATCCACGCTGCAAGATGCTATCAACATAAAATTGCCTCCCAATGAGAGAAGTGGTCTTTTGCCTCGGGATGTTTTCTGTACCTTCACTAATCATGGACAGGAATAGCATGGAAGCTGAGCCAATAATTGGGTTAAAAGCTTTTTGTGTCTGAGTGCAGCAGGAAAGCTTAATGCTCTTCACTTAATCAATAAAAGGGCTTCTATTTCAACTCTGCAGCTTTTGTAGATGCAAAGTTTTGATTACATACTGGAGAAAAGCAAAGCAATTCCCCTCCGGTGTCTGTGTCTCAGTGTCAGCTCCTATACATGTACAGTCTGCAGTGGATAAAAGGACTAATTCACTTCCATCTGGTAATATATGGCTCATGTACATGTGCAGAATGCATTGAGTAAAAAGGAATGATTCACTCACTTCATTCTGGGCAGCATGGTGGCACAGTAGCACTGCTCCCTCACGGCACCAGTGACCCAGGTTCAATTCTGGCCTCGGTTCACTGTCTGTGTGGAGTTTGCACGTACTCCCCGTGTCTTGGTGGGTTTCCTCCGGGCACTCCGGTTTCCTCCCACACTCCAAAAGATATGAGGGTTAGGATGATTGGCCATGCTAAATCGTCCCTGACTGTCAGGGTACTTATGGGGTGAATACTGGGCTTATGGGTTAAGGCCTGATCGTTGTTGGTGCAGGCTTGATGGGTTGAATGGCCTCCTTCTGCACATGTAGGGATTCTATAGTCCCGCATGGCCTTTGCCTGTCTCAGTTTCAACTCCTACACATGTACTGTACACTGTATACTGAGGTGGAAGAAATGATTCACTTAGGCCTACTAACGTATGGCTCATGCATGTAACAATGAGCTCCTCTGCATGTACACTACACACCTGGTTGAAAGAAAAACTAATTGAAAATAAAGAGTAGAAATATTGTAAATGTTTACTGAACTGTGTCCTGGCTGAATGTCTCATCGACTGGAAGTGTCGTATCCAGTAATGCAGTCTGGTGACTGCGTCAGAAACCCTGGCTGCACAGTATCACCAATTCCAATTCAGTGGCACTTCCACTGGTCTTCTCTCTGCTCCAGGCTTTCATCTGTTCCCATGGAAATGCAGGCAAACGACAATGTCTTAAGCCATTATGGCTTGATCAGGGAGCTCTTTTTGTTATAGTGAATATTCCAGAATGTTCTTTGGGCAAGAGCACAGAGAACTAATTAAATCCCTGAAAGACGGCCAAATGCTTTTTAATGAGCTGGGGACACAAACACATGCTGCAACATACACTTGAACTCTTGATGCGCTTGCGGGCAGTTTTAAAACTGGTTCTTCGATTAGGTTGTGGGGCAGCTTACTGCATCAGATCAACGGTGTCAGATCATCTCCCATCCTTTGTTTTACAGTGAGAAAGAATAGCTGGTTTTATCGATTGCTGCTGCCTCCTCCATAGACTGAGTACTGAAGCAGACAGTCTGTATCTGCTGCTGGCTGGTAACATCAGGGGATAGTTAAACTTGTGAATCTCTTCGCTTTATTCCTCGCTGGAATCCTAATTCACTCTATCCTATTTTCACCCGAGGATGGTGTCCCTCACCGAGGGCCCAATCTCTTCAACATTTAATGGTGGTGTTTGCTGTGGGGCTCACCTTTCAATGGCGTCCCTTGCTATGCATCGGGGGCCTTCACCTCTGGATGTGTCCCTAACAGTCTGTCTGGGTCTTTCATTCTTGGGTGGTGTCTCTCGCCACTAGGAACCTCATATAGATTTGTAAGTTTAAAAAGACTGGCCGGAATTCTCCCAGTGTCATAGCGGAAAGGATAATGGAGTGATCCATGTCGGTCTCTCAGGCGCGCTCCACATCGCAATTCTCCCATACTCATCTTTTTTGGAGAGTTGAGCGTTTTGTGCTGATACTGGGTTGGGGGGTTGTGGGGGGAATGGGACCTAAATGTGCTGGTGAGCCTTACTTCTGAGCTCTTGGGCACCATTTCACAAGGGTGCCCTGATCTCAGAGTGCACTGAGAGACTTCTCCCACCCCCCCTAATCGACAGCATGTTTCCCCCCCTCCCTTCCCCAACAAGGGAAGTTGGCATTGGGGCACCAGGGCCCTCCCAATAGGTCCCCCTTCCCGACCCCTGATTTGTGCCCCCATTAAGACCGCCTTCAAGATCCACCCCTGCATGACCTCCCAAACCCCCCCTCGCATAGCCCCTCTGTCATGGACCCCACTCAGGCCTCATCCCCTCAGTGGTGCCCAGCTAGTACAGCTGGGCTGTCCAGTGGCCACTGCCAGGCACCGCTGGTGCACCATGTGGGCCCTGCCAAGTGGGCACTGCCCAATGGGCACCACCTGGCCATGCCCCTGACCATCTGGATGTGCCAGTGGCTTCTGAGCTCCTCCCTGACATGGCCATTGCACCGGGTCTCTGCGAGTGGAGATAAGTAGTGGTTTCCGAGCTGTGCCCCGGAGGCCGGTGAATTCCATGCGCTGGGAGTTGAATGGGCTATACAAATTTAAATGCTATTTTAAATATGCTAATTGGCCTCTATCTGGTTCGTGCCATTAGGAAGGGGCTGGGTGTGAAATGGATTTTAAGTCCTCATGCTACTCTCTGGGACCAGCGCGACCTACTAATGGCACAGCGAGAATCCCTCCCAATATACTGCATTTTTGGGAATTCAAAGGCATGCAAATCTGTAAACAGATTGCATTGTGTGGGGGAGTGTGATGATGGTCAGATTCCAATAAGGAATTACTTTCCCAGTTGGTGTACCAGCTATGTTGTTTGCAGTTGCCTGCATCACTTAAGTAGCTTTGTCCATGCCCAGGTGGTCCTGGAAAAGGAGCATACGGTGCCATTGGTACATGTGGGACTGGAGCCCATAGTGAAACATTATAACCTAGAACGTTTTATGGCATAGAAGGAGGCCATTCACCTATCATGTCCATGTCAGAAATAGTGGATACAGAAAATAATATGACTGGCTAAGTTTGCAATATAAAGTAAAGGCTACGATTCTGAAGAGGAGGCAGGAGCAAATGGATCAGGAGGAGTATGTACACAAATCATTGAAAATGCCAAGGAGGATTGAGAAAGTAGTTAATAAATAATATGGGATTCTGGACTTTATAAACAGAGGCATAGAGTGCAAAAGTAAGGGAGTTATGATGAAGCATTGCTTTGCCTGAACTGTAACATTGCATCCAGTTTTGGGCCCCACACTTCCGGAAGGATATGAAAACATTAGAGAGGGTCTGGAAAGGATTTATGAGATTAGTTCTAAGGCTGTGAGGAAAGTGGAGCTGTTCTCCTCAGAGAAGAGAAGGTTAATAGAGATGTTTAAAATCATGAGGTTTCTGGATAAAGTAGATAGGGAGAAAAACACATTACTGCGGATGCTGGAATCTGAAACCAAAAGAGAAAATGCTGGAAAAACATTGGCAAAGGGTCATCTGGACTCGAAACGTCAGCTCTTTTCTCGCCTTCCAGATGCTGCCAGATCTGCTGAGATTTTCCAGCATTTTCTCTCTAGATAGGGAGAAACTGTTCCCATTGACTGAAGGGGCGGGAAAGAGAGGACACCGATTTTAAGGTGACTGGCTGAAAAATGAAAGATGAGTTGAGGAAAAAATGTTTTTATGCAGCGTGTGGTTAGGATGTGGAATGTGCTGCCTGAGACTGTGGTGGAGGCAGATTCGACCATGGCTTTTTTAGCTAAATAGGAAATAGATGCAGTAGGCCATTCAGCCCTTCAAGCCTGCACCACCATTCAATATGATCATGGCTGACCATGCGCTTTCAGATCCCACTCTCGCTTTCTCTCCATACCCCCTGATCCCTTTAGCCACAAGGACCACAGCTCCCCCTTGAATATGTCTAACGAACTGGCCATAACCGCTTTCTGTGATGGAGAATTCCACAGGTTCACAACTCTGAGGGAAGAGGTTCTTCCCTCATCTCAGTCCTGAATGGCTTATCCCTTATTCTTAAACTGTGACCCCTAGTTCTGAATTTCCCCAACATCGGGAACATTCTTCCTGCATCTAGCCTGTTTATACGTTTCTTTGAGACCCCTTCTCATTCTTCTAAATTCCAGTGAGTACAAGCCTAGTCGATCCAGTCTCTCTTCATATGTCATATGTACTCACATATGTACTCACTGCCATTCCAGGAATCAGTCTGGTGAACCTTCACTGGACTCTCTCAACAGCAAGAACTGCAGCAAGACATCTTTACTCCTATACTCAAATCCTCTTGGTATGAAGGCCAGCATGCCATTAGCTTTCTTCACGGCCTGCTGTACCTGCATGCCAACCTTCAGCAACTGTTCCACCAGGTCACGTTGCACTTCCTCTTTTCCTAAACGGCCACCATTCAGATAATAATCTTCCTTCCTGTTTTTGCCACCAAAGTGGATTAATTCATATTTATCCACATTATATTGCATTTGCCAAGTATTTGCCCACTCAGCCAGACTGTCCAAGTCACCCTGCAGCCTCTTAGCATCCTCCTCACAGCACACACTGCCACCCAGCTTAGTGTCTTCTGCAAATTTGGAGATATTACATTCAATTCCTTTGTCCAAATCATGAATGTATATTGTGAACAGCTGGGATCCCAGCACTGAATAACTGAAGAGAACCAATTGCCAGGGTTTCAGAAGGTGGGGGAGTGGGACTGGCTGGGCTGCTCTTGCAGAGAACTGGCGCAGACATGAGGAACCAAGTGGTTTCGCTCTATGGATGGAATTTGATACAGACGGCAGTGTTCTCACCTGCCGAATGGAGATCCGGCAGAAGCCCAGCGCTGTCTCTCTTGCGAGAGGCCCACTAAGTAGACACCATCGGACTTTTCCTGGGATCAAGCACAGCTGGGTGTGGGAATCTGTCCCCTGAGAGCTGCCGACCAATCAGAGGCCGACAATTCTCTATTGCAGGCAGTGCCAATGAGAGTAGCGAAGGTACCCACCAGAATCCCGGGATCAATGTGGGTTCTGAGGCCAAAGTGCGTGAGGGGTGGGATAAGGATGATGGGAGTTGGAAGGGGAGGTGATGTTGGAGGAAAGGACAAGGAAGTGGCCCTTGGCGGGGGAGGGGATCCCACCTCCGGATGCCAGAACCCTCCTCATTCAAAGGCACTTAGTTAAAGTTCTATTTATTTATTGGTCGCAAGTAAGGCTGACATTAACACTGCAATGAAGTTACTGTGAAATTCCCCTAGTCGCCACATTCCGGTACCTGTTCGGATCAGTGCACTCTAAGCAGCACATCTTTCAGACTGTGGGAGGAAACCAGAGCACCCGGAGGAAACCCACGCAGACACGGGAAGAACGTGCAAACTCCACACAGACAATGACCCAAGCCGGGAATCGAACCCTGGCGCTATGGAGCAGCAGTGCTAACCACTGTGTCACCGTGCCGCCCTGACAAGGCAGCAGGCTGAGGCCCTTAAGTGGGAATTAGTGGTCCATCTGAGGGCCTCAGTTAGTGTGCAGGCGGGAAGGCTGTCCATGAGATAGATAAGATAGAAGCAGGGAAGTTGTTTCCACTGGCGGGCGAAACTAGAACTAGAGGGCATAGCCTCAAAATAAGGGGAAGCAGATTTTGGACTGAGTTGAGGAGGAACTTCTTCACACAAAGGGTTGTGAATCTGTGGAATTCCCTGCCCAGTGAAGCAGTTGAGGCTACCTCATTGAATGTTTTTAAGGCAAGGATAGATACATTTTTGAACAGTAAAGGAATTAAGGGTTATGGTGAGCGGGCGGGTAAGTGGAGCTGAGTCCACAAAAAGATCAGCCATGATCTTATTGAATGGCAGAGCAGGCTCAAAGGGCCAGATGGCCTACTCCTGCTCCTAGTTCTTATGAGCCTTCCCAACCTAGACTTAATCGGGCAGTGATAGGAAGGTGGCTGGGTCCCCATCTGGCATTCTCCATCCCCACTTCCAAATTCATCTCCCCCCTCCCCGACACCATGATTGGAAGTTTCCTTTTTTCTATTATAATTTAGTTTGCTGTTTGAGTCACTTGAAAAAGGAGACACTTTTGCTAAATTAATTTCAACTGATGACAGAGTCAACTTAACTGGTATTTTAAAGATTGAGTTCCGAGACTCGGTGCAAGCTGCCATTCTCCTGCTCCCCTCCCTTATGCCACGTGGCTCGATAAAGAAAACCGCTGATCTCGGACACAAGTGTACAAAACTGACTCAAGCGCACCAATGATCATCAACGGGGTGCCACAAGATTCTTATCTGCCTCTGACTTTAGCTTGAAGGTAGGATGTAATTTTATTGAAAGGTTGTATGCTAATGAGTATTCATGACATGCAATTGGATTGCAAATGGGAACCCATCACAGGCCAGTGTAATACGAGGCATGTCACAACCACACTGCTGACTTAACCTCTGCACCTCAATGTCCAACATTGGGAAATCGATATTTCACATCCCACCTCGTTCAGTGACCTTGCACGCCTCCTTTCCTTCTCCTGCAGGCTCTATAATGTCCCCACCTGGGTTACTAATTTCTTTCAGCGAAGGGGTTTGCAACTCTACCCATTCTGGGTCTACATGTGACTCCATTCCTGCAACACGCCTTTGACTCTTCTCCTCTGACTACTGAAGTGAGCAAACCATTCTGTGTTAAGGCAACCTCTGTGCTGAATAAAACCACCTAATTGTAACAAGGGATAGACAATAAAATCACATTCTGAGAGCAAAGGGAAAAGAATTCGCTGGAAAAAATTTTTGGGGGGAAAAAGACAGAAGGCTTCATTATTGTGAAAGGGAACAGGCTGTCCCTGGTTTATCATTATCCATTTGTGTTTTTTTCCCTCGACAAATTGTTATTTTGTAGTTTATTCAATAGTTGGAGACGTTTGCAGATTTCTAAATGACTCTTTGTCAGACGATGAATACATTGGTGCATTGTTTAAATTGGTGCTCCGACTATTGCAGGAGCCGACAGAAAGAGTGATACCATCTGCTTATACCCTGCAACCTGTCTGTTATGGATGTGCCATATGGAACTCCTCCCCATCCTTCCCGCATAGCAGCCAACCCACTGCAGCGGCCCTCGATAAAACCAGATTGCTGAACAAAATTGGCAGGGCTGCGTTATTCAAGAGTGTGAATAGATAGCATTCCCCAGCTCCCCATCCCCCAACCACTGTGATAAATGGACCATCTGTCCTTGCTGGAGGAGGGGGAAGGGTAGTCAGTGTGCATCAATCATAATATATGATGAGGGGAAAGTAGAGGGTGGGATTTTGTACCAACGTGTACGGTGACTGACAGGGGAGTTTCCCATAATATAGGCTCTGACAAGTTATTTCACCGTGTCCAGCACAGTGGAACCAGAGCTAGGCCTGCACTTGATGGATAAATTCAAAACTAATCTGTGGAAAAGATACATCCAGTGAGTTCCTCGTCAATCTATGGAACAGTCGTCATAGGGAGATAGTGGGGTTTGACTCATTCATATAAAAAATAGATAGATTTCTCTCAGTAATATTTTGGGATCAGTATATAAATAATTTGAGACATGGCATGGTAACTTGGTAGGAACGCTCAACTTTGAACTTATGGTTTTGAGAGTTCTCCACAACTGCCTCCGTAGATTGATTTCCATGATTAGCAACCTTATTTAAAGTTTATTTATTAGTCACAAGTAGGCTTACATTAACACTGTGATGAAGTTACTGTTTAAATCCCCTAGTCACCACACTCCAACATCTGTTGGGATACACTGAGAGAAACCAATCCACCTAACCTGCATGTCTTTCGGACTGTGGGAGGAAACCAGAGCACCCGGAGGAAACCCATGCAGATGCGGGGAGAACGTGCAGACGCCACACAGACAGTGACCCAAGTCAGGATTCGAATCCAGGTCCTTGGCGCTGTGAGGTAGCTGTGCTAACCGCTGTGCCACCATGCCGTCCACAGCACATCATGTGACTACCAACGTGGCAGAAGCTGAAGCAGATGAGCCTTGGAACCTTTTTTATTCAGCAATTCCTATGTTCCTGTGCTGATAGTATCTGTATTATAACAGCAATCTGTTTGAATTAGTATTGCACTAACTCGGGTGTAAATCACACTTATTGTGAAACGAAGAATGAGGAATCACAGTACAGAAAGTGGCCCTTGACCCAGCTTGCCTGTGGCAGTCTAAGCTCATCAACTCTAATCCCATTACCTGGCCCTTTCTCTAGATCCTGCTTGTGTTCTTTCTTTACAAATGCTTATCCCCACTTTCTTACAGTCTGCGCCTCAGTAATTCCGTGTGGCAAGTCATCCCACGTTCTAACAACTCTCTGGCTGATAATTTTTTTCTAACCTCCCCTTTATTCTTTCCAGGTACAGAAAATATTGAAGCCACACTACCTACTGGCTCTTAATTCATTTTATGAGAGAAATAGATAGAGTTATGAATAGTGGCTGAGCTTTTAAAGGATTCAGTGTTTGCTTAATAGCTGAGCAATCTGGATAAAGGTGAGCAGAGTGGGACAGGAAGGGACAGAGTTGAACATAGATTGTGCGTGAGGGAATAAGTCATCGTAAGGAATGCAAATTATAGAATGAAATTAAAAATTCTTTATCTAAATACACTGAACATCTACGTAGATGATCTAATGGCACAAATAGAGAGAAAATGGTGTAGATTTCATTACCATTACAGAGACATGGTTGCAAGGTGATCGAGGTTAGTATTCCAGGGTACACAATACTTTGGAAAGACGGACAAGGCAAAAGGGGAGGGGTAACTCCCAAGTAAAGGATGACATGAGGACATTAGTGAGAAAGGATGTGGCCTCAGAAGATCAGTACAATCCGTATGGATGGAAATTAGGAACACAAGAGTCAGAAAACACTTGGGAGTTAATAGGCTACCTAACAGTAATTATCCTGTTAGAGCATTAAACAAGGTATTGTTGGAGCTTGTAACAAAGGTGATGTAATAAATGTGGAGTGGGGGTCTTTAATCTTCTTATAGTTTGAGACAATCAAATTGGCAAGAATGGCCTGGAGTTTGTGGAATGTTTTCATGACAGTTTCTTGAAGCAATTAGCTTTGTCCCTAGTCGGTTCTACAACTATCTTATATCTGGTATCATGTAATGAAGCAGGGTAATGAATACTGTCACAGTAAACAATTCACTGGGAAATAGTGAACCTTTGATTTTGATGTTAAGTTTGAAAATGACATACTCCAATCACAGCAAGAATCTGAAATGTAAGCAAAGCCAATTACTTGAGTGGGCAGCTGCCTAAGGTTTGTTGGGTAAAGAGACTCAAAGGTATGATGTTAAATGAACAGTTGGAAGCATTTAAAGAAACAGTTCAAAATGATCATCAAAAATACATTCAGTTGAAAAATAAGCAACAAAGACCCATCTGCGACTCTCAGGAAGCTAAGGATCGTATTAGATTAAAAGAAGAGGATTGTATTGTTGGAATGAACATGAGGATTGGGAGTATTTTAGAAACCTGCAAAGGGCCACAAAAGGTTGATAAAAAGGGAAATAAATAGAATATGAGAGTAAACTAGCCAGAAATATAGAAACGAATTGTACAAGCAATAAGCATATATAAAAAAAGAATAGCTAGAATAAATGTTGGTCCCATAAAAGCAGAAACAGGAGAAATGATAATGGGGAATGAGAGAATGGCAAAATTATTGAATGAATATTTTGTCTGCCTTCACAGTAGACGACACAATTTACGTATAAAAATTAGAGGCTAACGCAGGGACTGAAGAGGGAAGAAATTAAGGTAATTAATATCATCAGAGAAAAAGGATTGGAGAGACTCGAGGGCCTAAAATCCAACAAATCCCTAGGCCCTAATAGCCTATACCTTGGGGTTCTAAAAGAGATAGCGACAGAGATAGTGTATGTACTAGCTATCATTTTGCAAAATTCCTTAGTTTGGAAATTGTCCCATCAGATTGGAAGTTGGCAAATGTAACATTGATTTTCAAAAACATGATGAAGAGAGAAAACCAGGAACTACAGGCCAGTTAGCCGGACATCAATCGTTGGAAAATTGTTGTTTATTAAGAAAGTCTTAACAATGAACCAAGTGTAATATGATGAGAACAAGTCAACATAGTTTTACAAAAGGGAAATCCTATTTGAGACATTTATTAGTTTGTTGAATATGTAACTAATAGGGTAGATAAAGGGGGACCAGTAGATATACTACACCTAGATTTCCAGAAGGCATTCAATAAGGTGCCACAGAAAAGGTTAAGAAGCAAGATAAGGGCATATGAGTTGGGGGTAATATAGTGGCATGGATAGGGGATTGGGTAATGGTCAGGAAGCAGAGTGGACATAACAGTTAGCAGTCAGGTACAGCAAGCAATTAAGAAGGCAAATGGCATGTTGGTTTTTCTTGAAAGGGGATTGGAGTACAGGAATAAAGTAGTCTTGCTACTATTGTACAGGGCTTTGGTGAAACCACATTTGCAATACTGTGTGCAGTTTTGGTCTCCATATTTAAGAAAGAATACACTTGCATTGGGGGCAGTGTGACGAAGGTTCACTAAATTGGTCTCTGGATTGAGGGGCCTGTCTATGATGAGAGGCTGAGTAAATTGGACCTGTATTCTCTGGAGTTTAGAAGAATGAGAGGTGAGCTCATTAAAACATTTAAGATTCAGAAAGGACTTGATAAGGTGGATGCTGATTGTTTCTGCTGATCGGAGAATCTCAGGGTAAGGGGCCAATCATTTAGTACTGAAATGAGAGATTTTCACTCAGAGAATTGTGAATCTATGGAATTCTCTACTCCAGAGAATTGAATGCTGGGATAGACAGATTTTTGGTCCCTCAAGGAATCAAGGGATATGGGGCGCAGGTAGGAAAATGGAGCTTGAAGCCCTTAAGATCAACCACAATCATATAGAATGGCATAGCAGGCTCAATGGACCATATGGTCCACTCCTGCTCCTATTTCGTGTTTTAGAAACATAGAAACTAGAAGCAGGCATAGGCCATTTGAGCCTGCTCCGCCATTCATTTTGATCACGGCTGATCTTTAATTTCAACATCCTGATCCTGCCTTTCCTCCATATATAGAAACATAGAATATAAAAACATAGAATCATAGCAAGAAGATTTCATATCCCTAATACAATACCCCTGTTCTTATACTGCACTTTCTGATTTCCTGTAAGAGTTATAGGTAATTTATAGGTAACTGATGCATGTGAAAAAGTGTTGATGTGTATCGTTCAAATCTTTTGTAAATACAAACAAAATGCTCCTAACAGAGAAATCTCTCCAACAACAGAAAGTAGATTCGAATTAACTGTAGGACTTGTACTTAAAAATATAAGCCAGCTTCCCCGTCATTCACCTGAGGCTATTCCTAAGCTCAGTTAGTGAATGATTGACGTGGGAAGGACCAGCAATTATATCTTTCTTGGTTCCAGTATAAGGAAGGTGAAGACAATTCCAGAGCCTTCCATGATCAACCCTTCCATTCCCACCCTTTCCATTTTCACCTTCAATTAACTCCAAGTGTGAGGAGCTCCTACCCTTTTCATCTCCAAGGCTAAGATGCAGTCTAAGCTCTGCATGAACTGCCACTGCCTCTTCATCCTCTTGACTCCCCTTGAACTGCAATGCTCAGCCTAGTCCTGACTCAGTCTGTAACTTTTCCCTTATCTCCTCATAGCTCTAACCAGATGTTGAACCTCGCCTCCTGCTCTACTTGCCCCAACTCTCTGGATTCCTCCCACAGTCCAAAGGTGTGGAGGTTATGTGGATTAGCCATGCTAAATGCATGGAGTTATGGGGATAGGACAAATGCTCTGTTGGACAGCCGGTGCAGGCTCTTTGGGCTGGATGGCTTCCTTCTACATGAGGGATTCTATGAATTCTCTGGAAATCTATTTAAAAAATACACATAGGAACATTAGATTTATAAATAGAGGCATAGTGCACAAAACCAAGGAAATTTTGCTAACCTTCATAAATCACTGGTTAGGCTTTGGCTGGAATTGGGTACCGTGTTTTGTAAATCATTTTGGGAAGGCCTTGGAGATTGTGCAGAGAAGATTTCTTGGGAAGAGGGACTTTGGTTATATTGAGTAACTGGAGAAGCTGGCATTGTTTTCTTTATGGGAGAGTATTACAGGAGATTAGATAGTGGGGTTCAAAACCATGAATGGCTTTGATAGAATAAATAAGGAGGGTTGGTAACCAGAGGACAGATTAAGGTGATAAGCAAAAAAATTAGGGACAATATGAGAAAACACTCTGTTACACAGTGAGTTGTTGTGATCTGGAATGTATGCTTGAAAGAATGGTGGAAGCAGATTCAATAGTTTAAGTTTATTTATTAGTGTCATAAGTAGGCTTACATTTAACACTGCAATGTAGTTACTGTGAAAATCCCCTATTTGCCACATTCCGGCACCTGTTCGGGTACACTGAGGGAGAATTTAGCATGGCCAATGCACCTAACCAGCACGCCTTTCGGACTGTGGGAGGAAACCGGAGCACCCGGAGGAAACCCACGCGGACACGGAGAGAACGTGCAAACTCCACACAGACAGTGACCCAAGCTGGGAATCGAACCCGGGTCTCTGGTGCTGTGAGGCAGCAGTGCTAACCACTGTGCCACCCCTGGTAACATCCAAAAGAGAACTGGATAAATACTTGAAAGGAAAAAAATTCGAAGCTATGGGGAAAGAGCAAGGGAGCAGGATTAATTGAATGACTCGACCAAATATCTGGCATTGTTCCAAGTGGTGGATGAAATGGCTTCTACTCTCAAGCTTTTTCACACAAAGGGTGACTTCAGAGATTGCATGACTATGGCAAGCCACAGTGCACAAAGGTATTTTTCCAACTCCTCCCCGCCCCCCCATTACATTAAAAGAAGAAACAACCCACATACACTACCATCTGCAGTTGCAAGTGAGGTTTACAATGAAAATCACCATGCGTACAGAAAACTGTTTATTCTGTCCCACTTTCATCTGTCCCAACACACACATTGTACACACAGGGGGTGATTCTCGACTTTGCCACGCCATTAGCAGATCGTGCCAATCCTGAGGAATAGCGTGCGGACCTAAAAATCCATTTTGTGCCCGGTGCCAAACAGCTTGCGAGTCTCCTGACCCCTTCCTAATGGCGCAAACCCGATCGTGCCCACTGAGGCCGATTAGCATATTTAAAGTAGCATTACAACTGTCATGCGCAGTGTGATAACGGCAAGAACCACTTCTAGTATCCACTAGCGATGGTGCTATGGTCATTCCCTGGGGGCTTGGAGGCCATTGAAGCATACGGGTGGTCAGGGGCATGGCTGGGCAGTGCCCGCTGGGCAGTGTCCACCTGGCAGCTTGGTGATACCAATTGGGCACTGCCAGTGTGCCAGGGAAGTGCCAAGTGGATGGGGCTATGATGGGGGGGGGCTATGAAGGGGGGGGGCTATGAAGGGGGGGTTATACAGGGGGGGGGGGGATTATGCAGGGGTGGATCATGTCAGGGGTCAGGTAGGGGAATCATGGGGGGTGGGCAGATGCTGGCGACCCATTTTCAGGAGGTGGTGGGGAACATGCCACTGATGTGGGGTTGGTAGGGGGGAGTTCCAATGTCCGTGGGGGGGGGGGGGTCTCCCATTGCACTGAGATCGGAGCGTCTTTGTGAAATGGTGCCCTGGTGCTCTGAAGCCGGTTGGCACAAAATCCCCAACTCGCCAAAGGATTGTGCGCCTGAGAGAATGGCATGGATCACTCCATTATTCTCACCATTATGACACTTCGTTATTTTTTGGGGAGAACTCAGCGCAGAGTTCAGTCTTTCTAATGACACAAATGCGGGTTGTTATTGACTATCTGGTGTCCACTTGCTCCTGGGGTGATGTTACCTCTCCAGGGAGTGTTGCTACTGTGGCAAGCGTTGATGCTGTGGTAACTGTTGGTTCTGATGTTTGTTGGGGCGCGGTTGACCTCTGGGGCTGACGGTCATTCAGTTCCTTGTGTGGTTGATGAAATCGCATTTTCCTCATCAGCTGTCTGCTGTGAAGGAGCAGCCTCTCTGGTTGGATACTTATACCTGTGGTTACGATGATCTATTTCATTCATTTTCATGGTGTATCATTTGGGTGTCAATTCCTCTGCACAGATCCCAAATTGCCAAGTTGGCCGACCTTTGTTGGGAATGTTGAATGTTTACACTCTGACTGGCTCTGCAATTCTCAGCTCTGGCAATGATTTGGCAGCTTTCTCAAAGTGAAATTTGGCTTTTTGTTGTTTCACTTTGATTTTGTCACTCACTCCTGTTACTACTGGCTTCAGTTGTTTTTTTAGAGTAGTTTAGCTGCGGCATAACATTATTTACTGAACTAGACTACTTTCTAAGCCCTCAGTAGGTTTGTTTCTCCACTCTGGGATTGCTTTGTGCACATATGTGCTGGATCTACTCTTTTTTTTTATGACCCTTGGGTAATTTTCACTGCTGTCTTTCCATTTGACTGGAGATTGTGTGGAGATAATGTGTAGCGCTGAATTTCTCAATAATTTATGAAGCCCTTGAATTCTTCCACTCGTGCACCGAGGGCCATTATCACTCACCACAATGTCAGGAAAGGGTGTGCTTTCAGGCACTCTACGATCTCCCTGGTGCTCATTGACATCAGCTTGTCTAACTCCCAGTAGTCTGAATAGTAGTCGATGGTGATAAGATAGTTAGTTCCAAAGAGGGTGAGGAAGTCTACTCCAAGTTTCATCCATAGTCTGTGATGTTTGTAGGAAGAACTGGCAACCATCATCCCTTTTGCCCCAAGAGCTATATCTAACTCCTTGAAAATATACAATGTTTTGGCCTCAACTGCTTTATGTGGAGGTGCATTCCACAGGCCTACCACTGTCTTGGTGAAGAAATTTCTCCTCATCTCAGCCCTAAAATGTTTACACCTCATCCTTAGACTATGACCCCTGGTTCTGGATCCGCCACCATTGGGAACATCCTTCCTGTATCTACCCTGTCTAGTCTTGTTAGAATTTTAAGGGTTTCTATGAGATCCCCCCTCATTTCTCTGAACACTAGCAAATATAATCCTAACGGACTCATTCTCTGCGTTTACATCAGTCCCGCCATCCCAGGAATTATCTGCACTCCATCCATGGGAAAAATATTGTTCCTCAGATAAGGAGACCAAACTGCACATAATATTCCAGGTGTGGTCTCATCAAGGCCCTATAAAATTGCAGCAAGACATCACTGCTCCTGTACTCGTATCCTCTGGCTATGAATGCCAACATACCATTTGCCACCCTTACCGCCTGCTGAACCTGCATGCCTACCCTCAACAACTGGTGTACAAGGACAACCAAGTCTCATAGCACATTCCTCTCTCTCAATTTATAGACAGATAATCTGCCTTCCTGTTTTTGCTACCAAAGTGGATAACCTCACATTTCTCCACATTATATTGCATATGCCCACACACTTAGCCTGACCAATCCCACTGAAGCATTTCTGCATCCTCCTCACAGCTCACCCTGCCACCCAACTTTGCAACTATGCAAATTTGGAGATATTACATTTAGTTCCCTCATCTAAATCATTAATCTAGTCTGAAAGACGTGCTGGTTAGGTGCATTGGCCATGCTAAATTCTCCCTCAGTCTACCCGAATAGGCGCCGCAGTGTGGCGACTCGGGGATTTTCACAGTAACTTCATTGCAATATTAATGTAAACTTGTGACTAATAAATAAAATTTACTTTTACTTTACTTTGAATTGCTGGTGTCCGAGCACTGACCCCTGTGGTACCCCACTAGACTCTGCCTGCCATTCGGAAAAAAACCTATTTATTCCTGCCTGCCAACCAGTTTTCTATCCATACATTATCCTCAATCCCATGCATTTTAACTTTACATGCTAATCTCTAATATGGGAAAGTCAAAATATTTTCGAAAGCCTTCGGAAAGTCCAAATAGACCACATCCACTGGCTCCCCCTCAACAACTCTACTAGTTACATCCTCGAAAATTTCAAATAGTTTTGTCAAGCATGATTTCCCTTTCGTAAATCCATGCCGATTCTGTCCAATCCTGCCACTGTTTTCCAAGTGCTCTGCTATAAAACCTTTGATAATGGAAGCTAACATTTTCCCCACTACCAACATCAGGCTAATTGATCTATAATTCTCTGTTTTCTCGCTACCTTTTTTAAATAGTGAGGTTACATCAGCTATCCTCCAATCTGTAGGAACTGTTCTGGAGTCTATAAGGTCTTGGAAATTGTCCACCAATGCATCCACTATTTCTAGGACTACTTCCTTAAGTACTCTGGGATGTAGATTATCAGGCCTGAGGGATTTAGCAGCCTTCAATTCCCTCAATTTCATTTCTCTATTAATACTGATCCCCTCCAGTTCCTCCCTCTCACTAAATCCTGTACTCCCCAACATTTTTGGTATAATATTTGTGTCCTTCTTTGTGAAAACAGAGCCAAAGTATGTATTCAGTTGATCAGCCATTTCTTTGTTCCCCAATATAAATCACATTTGAGAATTCGAATTCAGTTTTCAAAAATATTGGAGTTAAAAAGCTGGTTTCAGTAAAATAATTTATCCTCATCTCTCCCCTGGTTATTTTGCCCAATCATAAGTTTATTTCTTTTGTTTGTTCTCCTTGGGACAGAGAAATTATGAAGGGTTTTGATAAACAAGACATGAAGAAACTATTTCCAGTGGCAGCACTGTTCTTTAGCCAATATTGTGGGGAAATGTTTGGGTGGTATTTTCCAGCCCTTTCAGGATCTTCCGGTCCCACCCAAGTCAGGGCAGGTGAATCCTGCAAAACATCCATAACACTTCAGCAGGACTGGAAGATCCTGCTTGCGGCCAATGGCCAAGTGAGGGGGTGCTGGAAAATCCCACTCAGTTGTGATCTGAAATACATTGCTTGTAAGGATGATGGAAGCAGATTCAATGGTACCTTTCACAAGTCGTAGAATACCTACAGTGCAGAAGGAGGCCATTCGGCCCATCAAGTCTGCACCAACCACAATTCCATCCAGGCCCTATTCCCGTAACCCCACAAATTTAACCTGCTAACTCCCTTGACACTAAGGTCAATTTAGGATGGCCAATCAACCTAACCCGCACATTTTTGGACTGAGGGAGGAAACCGGAGCACCCGGAAGAAACCCACGCAGACATGGGGATAATGTGCAAACTCCACACAGACAGTGACCTGAGGCTGGAATTGAACCCAGGTTCCTGGCGTTGTGAGGCAGCAGTGCTAACCACTGCCGCCCCAAAATGAATTGGATAAATGTTTGAAGTGGGGGTGGTGTGGTAGTGAGGAGAGGTGAACAGAGAGACAGTGTGGCTGAAGGGCTGATAACCAAAGGTCTCTGATGGAAGATGACTGGTAAAAGAGGGGGGAGGGGAGATTTTTTTAAATGCAGTTACGATCTGGACTGTACTGCCTGAAAGGATGGCAGAAGCAGAGGTAACCTTCAAAAAGGAAATTGGATCTATACTTGGAAAAACAAAAAATTGTACGACTAGCATGGAACTAATTTGGTAGCTGTTTCAAAGAACTGGCAGAGGCACGATGGGCCGCATGGCCTCCCTCTCCTGTATGACACCATTAGATTTATCTTAAAGGGAAATGATCTGATCCTCCATGGCATTGTTCACTGTTACCTTCTTTGCTACCAATATAGCTTACCCCTTTAAGGCCATTGTTGAATTATTCCCTGGCCTGAACTGGTAGAATTATTCACATCCTGTGGAAATTTAAAGGTTAATTAGTGTTGCGGTTGTAAGTTTTTCTGCATTGGCTGCTAACCACCTTGGGAGGAAGGCAGATTATCAGAAGGTCAGATAAAACAGCAGGAAATGATTCTTCCTCTTTCTTATAAAGGATACTCAATAATTCAAAAGTGAATCAGACTGTTATCTGAAAAGGAAGATGGTGCAGGGTTGCAGGGAGGAGGTGGGGGAGTGGTGAATTGCTCATCCAGAGAGCCGATGGGCCAAATGGCTTCCTTCTGTGCCCTCAACAGCTCTCCTGGTCATGACTTGTTGATGCTCTGTACAAAATGTAAGAGATGACATTCAGGATGCACTCAAATATAAGCAAAATACTGCAGATGTGGAAATCTGAAATAAAAACAGAAAACGTGGCTCTATCCAAGCATTTACTGTTTTTATTTAATGAAGAGTGCACTGCCTGAGGACATGGTGGAAGCAGATTACATCACAGCTTTCCAAAGGGAGCTGGACATAAACCTGAGAATGAAAATAATGCAGAGCTATGAAGAAATGGTACTGGATTGCTCTTTCAAAGAGCTGGCACAAGCCAGAGGGCGGCTCGGTAGCACAGTGGTTAGCACTGCTGCTTCACAGCTCCAGGGACCTGGGTTCGATTCCCGGCTTGGGTCACTGTTCTGTGTGGAGTTTGCACATTCTCCCTGTGTCTGTGTGGGTTTCCTCCGGGTGCCCCAGTTTCCTCCCACAGTCCAAAGATGTGCGGGTTAGGTTGATTGGCCATGCTAAAATTGCCCCTTAGTGTCCTGAGATGCGTAGGTTAGAGGGATTAGTGGGTGGGATAGGGGGTAGGGACTGTGGTCGGTGCAGACTCGATGGGCCGAATGGCCTCTTTCTCTACTGTAGGGTTTCTATGTGCAGGTTAGGTGAATTGGCCATGCTAAATTGCCCGTTAGTATCAGGGGGACTAGCTAGATTAGTATGGGGTTATGGGGATAGGGCCTGGGTCGGATTGTGGTTGGTGCAGACTCGATGGGTCGAATGGCCTCCTGTAGGATTCTATGAAAATGGGCTGAATGGACTCTTGTAATGTAAGATTCTATGACATGAACAAAAACCTAATGCAAATACTAATTCTCGACTATTTTGCTCTGCACTATTATCCCTATTTCCATTTTACTCTGTTTTGGCTCTGTTCTACTTGCAATCCATTCACTTATTCTTTTTGTTTCCTCTTGTTAATTCTGCAGATATTTCTCCAGATGTTTCCTGTGGTTCCTCTCACAGCATGCTCACCCCTAAAGATCAAACTTCACCCCAGGCCTCCCCAACAGCTGACTCCTCATACCTGATGCAGCTTCATGGTGGCTCAACGTGGTTCACGGGCATCGAACAGAGCGAGCTCCCAACTGATCCGGCATCGGATCGCGGCAGAGATGCTTCTGGAAACCTTGGCGCCAAGGGTCCGGCTGACGAGGGGACCCGCCCTCAGCCTGAAGGAGCCAGTTGCGACACGGACACCGATAACTCTTACCCTGAGTCACCTTCAGCAGCCTCTTGCATCAAGGAAAGCCTTTCGGAAAGTGAAAGCCAAGCATCCCAGCATAAATTGGACGGGGACCCAGAAAGGGCAGACATGTTTGTACTAAGCACTGTTGACAACACGCAACTTGTCAGTGCAGACATCGACTCAGGGATATCTAAAATGGAAGTTCTGGGAATAAACAGACATTTGCTGGATGGTCCACCAGCCACTGCTGACCCTGCTGTAGATGCAACACGAGATAGTTCGGAGGCCAGTGCTGGCCTGTCTTTGGAAGAGTCGGAGGTGAGCAGCTTTTCTGAGACGGACACAATATCCAGGGAGGAGCCCGACGGGGACATGCAACTGACAGATACCAAAGTAGACCAAGGGGCAGAAATGGCCGGTTCGGAGAGAGAGGGAGATCAGGATCTGGCCGATTCAGAAACAGGCACATCAGTTCAGTTGCCCTTCATTGAGAAGGACACGCCCTGTGTCGAAATAGACCTTGGTTCACTTGAAGCAGGCAATGTAAAACCAATCCCTCTTGCAGAAACACTTTGCTCTGCTGGCCTTCCTCCCAATGTCATGAGCAGCAGCATTAAGGCTTCACTAACATTAGAACTGCAGACCATTTCAGCCACAGAGGCCAAGCAACCTGTGCTTATCGATTCCCTCCATTCACTGACTGATAAATCAAGGGCTGAAAATGCAAAGACTGAACCTTCACAAACTCAGGATCAAATTACAACCATTGGACCCACTAATATTCCTCTGTGTTATTCAGAACCCACCAAAGAATTGCTCGAGTATCCCACTGCTGCGGACCACATGTGTGGTCCTGATCCAGATCTTTTCTTCACAGCACCATCGAGTCCAGTAAAGACAGCGTGCAGTACCCAAAAATATTTTTCTTATTCGAAAAGCAGCTTACACGAAGAGCCCATTGAAGCGCTGGAGAGCGAGGGCAGCGAGGGCATCTATTCTCCACCGACCTCTCCCTCAGGATCTTACAGAACTGCAGAAGGGGGCAGTTGGACATCAGGCACGCCGAATACGTCCCCGTCCTGCTCCCCAAACTTGCTGGCAGAGGTTGAAACAATGGAGGTGTCCGCCTGTTACGTAGAATCACTCTCTGCATTTGCAGAGGAACTCAATGAAGAGCAGTGCGAGCAGGTGCTGCCTCTTGCTGATGCTTCTTATGGCATAATTGATGAAGAAACTTGGACCTCTATGGAAGAGTCAACTGAAAGGTGCCTTACAGAAACACAGGATAACCTTGCTCCTTTAGCATTTGATAATGAAAAGCTTGACACTAGTGAAGAGGATGATGATGAAGATGGACAGGAGTATATAAATCTTAAAGATCAGGACATTTCCAGTGTAGGATCAAGATTAGTTGAGGGAAATGATTTGAATCAACAATCATACACGACAGACTGCGACATTAACCAAGAATTACGGAGCTCCCAAACAACGCCGCAAAATGCTACAGCAGAGGATAATTATTGTACAATCACTTTGGATGGAAAACACGAAGAAGCATTCAGCATCCAACCAATATCTGTTTTTCAGAAGGATGACAATTCAATGTCAAAATATAGTAGGGAGTCCAGATGTTCTAATCGCAACGAATCAAGTTATGAAAATGCTGAAGCCAGCCCGAGGGAGGAAGTTTTAACACTCAGTAATGAAGGCGATTCAATAGGGCTAGGTATGCCGATACTAAGCACAGAGGTTGATGAAAGTACTGGGCAACATGCTGCTGACCCTGTTCAATATCCGACTGAGGAAGAAAGCACAATGCCAAAAGGATCACATGACATTATTACTTGTTATGGAACAAAGCATAGGAGCCTGACTTCTGAATTTGAATATCTATTAAAGGGAGACACAAGTACTAATCATGGGTCAAATAACATGGGCGATAGCACAATTTACGCAGTAGGTAATTATTTGTTTACTGCTGAGACCGTCAAGGACCAACATGCTTATAGCAAACATTGTGATGAATACACTAAATATGCTCCTCTTGCTTCTTCTGAGGAGCTTGTCGAAGATTACGTCGATGCTTCCAATGAAGAAAGGGGTGTGGATATAAAGACAGAGAAGGAACCTGATACAAAATTCGAGAGTTCAGTTTACTCGCAACTCAATCTACAATTGGATGAATCATGCAAGGAGATTTCCAATAATCTTGTTAGTTTTGACTATGACAGTTCTTTTGTAGTTGAAAGTGAACTTGAAAGATCTGTGCCACTAGCTTCTGAAGTTTGGATTCCAAGTGGTCAACCATCCAGTGGGATGTACAGTTCCATGCAAGTTGGCTGTTCATCTGAAGTGTCAGACGTGGCAAGCTCTTTTGAAATGGGAACCCCGATGTTGCCGCAATCTCCCAATGATGTTGACATGGGTCTTGGTAGTGAGAGGATGGTGCCTGCAGCACTGCTCTCATTTAGAGGTAGCATTATTTTTGAGGCAGAATCAATTGAAGTTACTTCATTGTCCGCAGTGCCGCCAACTGCAACGGAACAGGAAAATGTTGAAGAAGACATTAGTGATGATGGCGATGTTGCCGATGGCGGTGATCATGTTGAAGATGCTCCCTGCGATGTGGCAGATGAAGATGAAGATAGTTCTGTGTCATTCCTATATTCACTCTCTGAGACCTCCATCACTGCAGGAATCGATGAATCCTTTGCATTTCAAGATACAACTTCGGAATCTTCTGCTTCCGCATCTCTTGAGGGAGAAGACGAAAGAATTGCTACGGAGCACTATGTTCTGTTCTCGGGAGTTACTGAAGTACAGGTCGAAGGACCAAAGGAAGAATCCATAGATTCAGGGAGTGACAGTGAGATGGAAATGTCTTCATCAGTCTCCTCATCAGACTCCGGAGCATGTGAGGCCTATTGTGCTATGAGTATGACATGTGACATAACAGCTTTGCAGTCAGGGAAATCCAACTTTGTTGATGAAGAAGAAGAGTCACTGAGTGCTGAAATGGAAACACAGAAGAATCGGAGGGGAGAACCTGAGTGCACAGCCGTCGACAGTCAAGATAAAACACAATTGCTTACAGAATTCACACAGCAGCAAGCTTTGGCATGCATTGCAGCTTCTCAGTCAGCTATCATACAAACTGATACATTGTCGGATGACAAATGCATTCCACAACCCTCCCCCAGTGTCCCAGATGAGCCTCAGCAAACATTATTGGTTGGATCTACAAAAGACAGCTCAAGGAGTCTTTCGGAGATGATGCTGGATTTCGAAGAGAATGAAACTTGTTCAGTTGATTCAGACAGTGAAGATCTGTCATCAGGATTGTCAGCCTTTGAAGAAATGACTCCTGAACTGGCACCGTGTGAAAGGAATTCTCCAGAGCTGGGATCACTTGGTCAAGTAGAGTCAGACATCTGCGACGAGACAATGGCAACAACCCCGATCACAAAGGAACTCCCACCAACAGAATCTAATTCCAGTCTCGCTCTCCAGCTGGAAAATACCCATCTCACTAAGGACCTCAATAGGAATGAACTTGACTTTGAATTGGCTTCGAATTTACCGGAAGGTATGAATAAATTTGATGATCACCAGTATCAGATTGCTGGTGCGTGGTCCAAAGATGGTGAGGGCAAAGGGCCCAATTCTGAAATGCCACTGAATTTGCCCATCGATCTGACCAGTGATGTTGATGTGCCAAATATCAGCTCAAGTGAATCAAATTCTGAAAGCAACAACTCCGTTTTCCCCACACAACAATCGTATGATGTTAGTCAGTTTGCCATTGGGAAAGCGACTGACTCCATCAACATCAGTGATAACATCAGTGAAGATTTGGTGTCGGCCTGTGAGAAAACTGACAATCAATGTACTTATGTTGACCCAACCCTCGAAGACACTGAAACATCTCCCTGCATCAGTCCTTTCCAATCCGATTCAGCCAATATAAACACTACTGGGCCATCCTCTGTCTGTGAATCAGAAGGTCTCAGACCACTTTCTCCTTGTTCCAAATTTGCTCCCTCTGACGACAATATAGCCCAAGAGCATTGTGACTCTTCTTACATTCAAGAGTTCCTGGAAACATTGCCTGAAAGTAGACCAGCCGTGAGATATAATAATGTCATTGCTTTGGGTTTCAGAGACATGCCATTGCCTGATCATGGAATCAGCAGTGAGAGCTTGGATGAAAATATTGAGGCAAAGGAGGATGAATCTCTCTCTCTCTCCACTACAGACCAATCCAACACAAGTACTGGACTCAATAACCTTTCAGATTTAACAAGTCCTGAACAGATAGTCGGGGCACCAAAAAGAAACCCTGAAGACAATTTGGTGAAACAGCATAGTGAGCCTCTCAACATTGAACAGGAGATGATGAACATAGTTCCGGTGGACACATCAATAAAGGAAGCGTCGGCATGTGAAGAGCTGGAAGTTTTTACAGGTAACCCAACACCTGTATCATTGAGAAGTTCTTCGTCCTCGGAACCAGAAGATTATGACATGAGCAGTGAATCTGATTTGTCTGAACACGTGCCCTCTGTTAAAGATCCCGAATTACCAAGTGCCTTTGAAATCTATAATCCCGCGGATGAAACTGGCCCGCCTCTACAAGTGAGTGCTCAACAGGACGTGGCATCATTGGATGATACAGTGAGTGACACGTCCTCGGGTTCATCCCAGCAGCTGGTCGGCAGGACTGAATCGAGTTACACTGAGCCATTGCTGGATAAACCAAATCAAAAATTTGAAAGTCAACAAGTTGAAGATGGAACAAGAGATAGCAGAGTTTCCCCCATTGCCATCCAAGAACACGTCGATGTTGAGCCAGAAGTTGACATTAATCCATCGAACGTGTCAACCTCTTTATCAAGAAATGACGGAGAGCAGTGCTCCACCTCCTCATCACAAGAATGCTTTGATCCTATGAAGTTTCTGGATGCTCAGACTGGACATGCTGTTAGCCAATTAAAGGCCCTGGGCTCCATTTTGGAAGCCGGAACTCATTCTTTAACACACACACAAGCTCAACTAGAAGAGGAGGATGATCAGAATGAACCCCCAGGTACACTAACTGAAGATACTGATTGGAAAGTGGAATCTTCTGATCCGCTGCAAGACAATGATGCTGGTAAGTTTAAGGATTTCGATTCAATACCGAAAGGGAATAATGATCAAGCAGAGATCTTAGATGGCTTACCAGACAATGAGAGCAACCAATTGGGTCTTCCAAAATTATCACCAGAGACTATTGCTGATAAATTCTTAAACCAGACGCTAACAGATGGGAGTGATCAGTTGAAGCGCTCTAGCAGTAAATCAGAAGATTATTCTGATTGTTCAAGCTCCATAGACACAATACTCAGAGATGACTGTAGGGAATTGGAGGTGTCAAATGCATTACTCGAAGATCATTCTTTTAAATCAGAGATCGTAGATATGGTGGTTGAAGATTTTGGTGGACAGTTGGAACTTGCAAATATTCAACCAGTGGACGATGTTGATAAATTGGGAAATGCAGAAAAAGTGACAGGAAATGATAATAGTCAAGTAAACATTTCTCCCATGTTACCAGAAAGGGATGCTTGTGAATCTACTGCCATAGACTTGGCAGCAGTACATGTGGGTGCCCAAGTGGAAGTCTCCAATGTTACATCAGAAGATAATTCTTTTCAATCAGAGACCATAAGTGCAATGGCAGATGTTTCAGAAGGTGGTGATGCTGATAAATTAGCCATTTCAGGCATCACCACAGGGTCTACGGATCCTACCCCAGTGGCCATGGAGAATCTGCAAGGGGATTTTGATGATCAACTGAAACTCTCCAACAGCCAATCAGGAGATCATGCTGACCAATTGGGGCTCGCTAACACAACGCTAGAAGTTGGCAGTCGAGCAGAAGTATCTGGTGCTTTACAAGCTGGACATGTTTGTGAGTCAGAAGCCACTGATGTGACAATAGGGGATGTAGGTGAACAAGCAGAGCTCTTGAACATCGATAAATTAGACGTTCTCGACACATTAATGCATGATGGTGCAGCTGAAGTCATTTTACCTGAAGATAATGATTACAAAGCAGCGGTTCTGGACATGGCTGTAGATTTTGATGGACAAGTGGAACTCTACCATATCCTGCCTGGAGATGAAACTGAGTTTGAAGGTGTGAATGCTGTGTCAGTAGAGGAGGTTAGTCAAGAGAAGATCACTGACATCCTATTGGAAGATGACACTAGCAAATTTGAAGATATGAATACTCTACCAATAGTGGAGGATAGTCAATTGAAGATCTTCGACATTCCATCAGATGATGTTGCTTGTAAGTCAGAGGTCAAAGGCATAGTGATATGTCAAGACAAACTATCTGATGATCCACAGATCAGTGATGCTGCTGAATGCTCAGACTCCCTTCTAAACAAATCTACTAGGGCATCTGAAATTTCAGGAGACGATAGTTCCCAGAAGGAGAAGTTTGGGAGTCTGTTGAAACATGACTCTAGTGAAGTTACAAATGTAGACCAAAGCAAATTTTCAGATATATTGCCCAGAGCTGAGGATTGTAAATCAGAGGTCATGGGCGCAACAGGAGGTGGCAAGGATCAAACAGAAGTTTCTGATGTACTGTTGAGTGAAACTCCTTGTCATTTGGAGATCATAGACGCTATGTCAGAAGAAGATTGTGACGACCTTGTTGATCATGATAAAGATGAGAAGTTCACAGATGCATCACAAAGTAGTGATACGGGTATATTAAACATGTCCTTACCACAGAATTTGACTGGCGAAGTAGAGTTGTCTAACAGCTCATTAGAAGGTAATGCTTGTAAACTTGAGATGGTCGATTCAATGTTAAGGGGTAATGCATCAGACAAAGCTATAAATGATTCACAAGTTACCGATAGCGGGAAATTAAATATCATTGATTCAACACTGGGAAACAATATGGATGCTATCGTGAACTTGGATAAGAGCCCAGGAGATAATGATGGTAAAATAACTTCCTTCAGCCATCCACCAGGAGGTGATGCTACTACATCAGTAGTTGCAGAGACAACAACATTGAATGATGGCGGAACAACGGAACTCCATGAAACCCAATTGGAAGACGAGGCTTCTGAATTGAAAACCATAAATCTGGCATCGGATGTGGAAGGCAGGCAAGCCAAGATCTTAAATATTCCACAGGCCAGTAATGATGATGGACTAAGTCTTCTTGACTCTGTAGGAAGTATCGACCCTTGTAATACTGAAAGCTCTGGAACATCTCCAGAGCACAGCATTGGACCAGTGGAGGATTTAAACTTTGAACAAGGAAGCACCAATGATCAAAGTGAACCCCCAAACCCAGCTCTAACAGTGAGTGATTACCAACAGGATATCTGTGAAACTGCTTCAAAATCTTTCTCTTGTAATCTGGAGATCTCCCTTTCTACAAGAGGGTTGGACCCTTCTGCTTCACTGTTGTCAGAGTCTGTGCAAGGATTAACCACTGAGTGTCTGAAGGCTTCTAGAAGCTCGACTGATGATATTGTAGAGTTATTTGAACAAGAAACTGTTGATGATCACATAGTGACCACGGATGACAGTCAACAAAATGAGCCTTTTGTAACACCAGATGGGTCAGACTTTGAAAAGAGAAACGCAGGTGAGGGAAAGAGCCATGTTTTAGTTGACAAATCAAATTCAGAAGTAGAGGAGATTTCTGAGATGATGCCACTGTCTAATGTTTCAGAATTTGAACAAGAAGCTGAACTTGACATTTCCAGTGATGAACCCAATAACTCAACATCAGATGGTTCCAGGTCAGAAGGCGTTGAGATCTGTGGCCACCCAGTCCCAGACCAACCAGAGCCGGTTTGGATAGCTTCGTCCATCCCTTCTGTATGTCAGATAGCACAACATACCGTTCAGGACAGCAAAGCTGATGAGGTTTCTTTAAAATCCACGGTGGTACAGGGGGATATGTCAATGAAGGTGCCTGCAGAATTAGAAGAAGGAAAGGTAGACAAAGGTCCACCCAGTCATAGGTTGGATTCATGCCAACTCCATGAGTCTGAAGAATTGAATTGGCCATGTACCCAAGTTGTTCCTGGTTCAGCAACAGACTCATATTCCAATCCAGATGTAAACCAAACTGTACCTGATGCTTTTGCGGTTACACAGGATACTGAACAATTATATTTGAACAAAAGAGACAAAAGTGCATCATTGGGGACCTCACCACAAGATCAAAAACCTCTTTGTCTAGTGGCTAGTGATGGAGAAGAAAAGGTTGACACTTATCAGCAAGCTTCACTTGATGTGAGTGGTAACAACACTGAGGATAAGAGATTGGGTAATACACATCATTCTGAACATCTCTCCACCATTGGTCATCCACTGGCAGAGACACCAGCATTCGACACATTGCTCGATGTATCCCGCAGTCCTCCAGATAAATCTCCTGCATGTCCTCATGCTACATTGAGTAGTATTCCTTCTGCATTTTCAATGACAGAATTTGGTTTTGCTCCTGCACCCATCTGTTCCGTTTTAGACCTTCCCTCCCTAGATAAAGCACCCGCCACAACCTATCCTGAACTGGCTAACAACTGCTTTTCTGCTGTGTCATCCTCCCCATCATGTAAACTGACTTTAGGACATCGGGACCAAGAAACCTGCTCAACGCACGCTGCTAAGGCTGCAAGTCCACTAGCAGGAGATAAAAGTCATGACGAGTTTAAGCTGTCCGAAGCAGTGGACATGGATGAGAAGTCAGCAGGTAAAGAGTTTCCATTCTGTAAAAACCTGAGAATGAGAAGTAATTTATTTGGATTTTTCTGGATAAATGACAAACACTGTAATGTGGGATTATTCCTTCCCCATCTCATTGTACTTTCTTTTGTCTCAGTGTATTGGTTTCAATCACTTTGCTCTTGTCTTTGGAGAAGGTCATGGGTTCATGAGCTCCACTCGTTCATGAGTGCGTAATCTAGGCTGGAACTTCAATGCAGTACTGAGGGTGTGTTGCACTGTTGGAGGTGCCACTAAACCAAGATGCCTCTGCCCCCTGCAGTGGATGTAAATGATTCTATGGTGTAAATCAAAAAGAGCAGGGATTCTTTTCCTGTGTCTCAGCCAAAATTCATCACCCAGCCAATACTTCCTGATGATCTGTTTCACTTGTCTCGCTGTTACTTTTAGAGTTTGCTGTATGCAAATTGACTGTGATGTTTCCTTACATACCCTTTATTGTAATAATTTGTACATGTTGGGTGAGTGGGACACACTGGCAAGGGCACAGGAACAGGAGTCAGAAATTCAGTCCTTCAAGCCTGTTCTGTCATTCACTCAGAACATGACTGACCTATATCTTAGCACCATTTACATTGAAATAATTATTTTACTTCTGAAGTATTTTATACACTGTAAGGGGCTAAGTGATGTTCTGCAGTTGTGAAAAGTGCTATTTATTGCTGAATTGTTTTGTGTCATAGAGCATTGCACAAAATGTTTGCTCCTGCCCACTCGCTCCAATTCACACGTATAAAATATTGTAAAAAAGGTGGGTGAGGGACACTGGCAAGGGCATTGATGTAGGGTCAGTAGTTAAACCCCTCTCAGCCAGTCAGTTACCATAGAATCCCTACAGTGCAGAAGGAGGCCATTCGGCCCATCAAGTCTGCACTGACTACAATCCCACCCAGGTGCTATCCCCTTAACCCCACATATTTACCCTGCTATTCCCCCTGACACTATGGGGCAATTTACCATGGCCAATCAACCTAATCCACACATCTTTGGACTTTGGAGTTAGATTGTGACTGATCAGTATCTCAACACCATTTACCCAATTTAGCTCCATAACCTTTGATACTCTTGCCAACAATTAATCTCAGCCTTGTAAACTGACCCAACATGTGCGGACTTATGGAGGTGTAAATTCCAGATTTTGCTATGCTTTGTCGAGATTTTTGTTCTGACTTTAATTGTATCCACTCTCATTCTGGATTTCCCCACCTATATTTTTAAAAATTGTTCTTGGGATGTGGCCTTTGCTGGCTAGGCCAGCATTCTTTGCCCATCCCTAATTTCCCTTGGGAAGGTGCGGTGAGCCTTTTTCTTGAGCTGCTGCAGTGTATTTGGTGTAGGTACATCCACAATGATGTCAGGGAGGGTGTTCCAGGATTTTGACCCAGTGACAGTGAAGGCATGGTGGGGCTATAGTTTCATGCCAGGATGTTGTGTGACTCAGAGGGGCACTTGCAAGAGTGATGTTCCTATGTGTTTGCTTCCCTTGTCCCCCCTACTTGGTAAAAGCTGTGGGTTTGACATGTTGGCATGTTGCTGCAGTGCCTCTTGTAGATGGTACACTGCACCATTGGTGAGAGGAGTGAATGTTTGAGAGTGATGGTGCCAGTCAAGTGGGCCACTTTGTACTGGATGGGGTTACACATCTTGAGTTTTGCTGGCTTGCAATCACTTAGGGAAGTGGAGAGTATTCCATCACAGTCTGGATGTGTGCCTAGTGGATGTGCAGGCTTGGAGGAGTCAGGTGATGAGTTATTTGCTGTAGAAAGCCCAGCCTGTCACATGCCCTTGTAACCACAGTATTTATATGGTTTGTCCAATTATAAGTTTCTGGTCAGTGCTAACACCGAGCGTGTTGATATTGGGGATTCAACTATGGTAATGCCATTGAATGTCATGGGGACACATTGGAAATGGTCATTGCCTGACACAAATGTTACTTGCCACTTATTAGCCAAGCCTGAATGTTGTCCAGGCCTTGCTGCATATGGACATGGACCGTTTCAGTACCTGTGGAATTGTGAATGACACTGAACACTGTTTACTGAACTTCCCCACTTCTGACCTTGTTTTGGAGGGAAGATCATTGATGAAGCAGTAAAGCTGTTGGGGCCTGGGGCACAACCATGAGGAGCCCCTGCAGTGATGTCCTCGGACTGAGATAATTGGCCTCCAAAAAAACACAATCACCTTCCTTTATTACTCCAACCAATTTACCCCCTGATTCCCTTTGAATCCAATTTTGCTAGGGCTCCTTGATGCCATGTTCAGTCAGATGCTGTTTTGGTGTCGAGGGCAGACACTCTCATCTCAGCTGTTTTTGTCCATGTTTGGACCAAGGCTGTAATACGTTCTGACGCTGAGTGCCTCTGGCTGAACTAAACTGTGCATCAGTGAACACTTTATTCCTTTTGAAAATGTTACTTGATAGTATTGCCAATGACATCTTCCATCACTTTAAGCAATATTCGGGTTTCTATTCTTCATGTAGAGTGGACAACCTCACATTTTTGCACGTTATCCTCCATCTGTCAATTCTTGCCCACGCACTTAACCTTTTTACTTATTTTTTTAACTTTATTTTGTTTATTAGTCACAACTAAGGCTTACATTAACACTGCAATGAAGTTACTGTGAAATTCCTTAGTCGCCACACTCCGGCACCTGTTCAGGTCAATGCACCTAACTAGCAAGTCTTTTAGACTGTGGGAGGAAACCCACACAGACACGGGGACAACATGCAAACTCCACACAGACAGTGACCCAAGCCAGGAATCGAACCTGGGTCCCTGGTGCTGTGAGGCAGCAGTGCTAACCATTGTGCCACCGTCCCGCCCACACCTATTTATATCTCTTTGCATCCTTTTCATATCCCCTTCCCAACTCATCAATCTTTATACCGTCAGCAAATTTGGCTACAATGCAGTAGGTCCCTTCATCAAAGTCCTTAATGTAGATCATAAACATTTGAGGGCCCAGCACTGATCCTGTGGTACTCCCACTAGTTACCTTTTGCCAACCTGAAAATGATCCATTTATCCAGACGTTCTGTTAATTAGCCAATCCTCTCTCCATGGTAAAATATATCACCTTGGAAACCATAAGCTCTTACCTTGTGCAGTAACCTTTTATATAGCATCCTGCTGAATGCTTTTTGGAAGTCCAAATACACTACACTTACTGCTTCCCCTTTATCCACAATGCTTATTATATCCTCAAAGACTTCTAATAAATTCATCAAATATGATTTCTCTTTCATAAAACCATAAAACTCAGAGAGTGGTGAATCTGTGGAATTCCCTTCCACAGAAAGTAGTTGAGGCCAAAACATTGTGTGATTTCAAGAAGAAATGAAATATAGCTTTTGGCGCTAAAGGAATCAAGGGATATGGAGGGAAGGCGGGATCAGGAATTTGATGATCAGCCATGATCAAACTGAATGGCAGAGCAGGCTCGAAAGGCCGAATGGCCTACTCCCAGAAAGCATTTCATAGAATCCCTGCAGTGCAGAAGGAGCCAATCTGTCCATCGAGTCTGCACCGACTACAATCCCACCCAGGCCCTATTCCTGTAACCCCATATATTTACCCTGCTAACCTCCTGACACTAGGGTCAATTTAGCATGGCCAATCCACCTAACCCGCACATCTTTAGACTGTGGGAGGAAACCGGAGCACCCTGAGGAAACCCATGCAGACATGGGGAGAATGTGCAAACTCCACACAGACAGTGACCCGAAGCTGGAATTGAACCCGGGCCCCTGACGCTGTGAGGCAGCAATGCTAATCACTGTGCCGCCCTGTTCCTGTTTTCTACGTTTTCTATGTCTATGTTAAGCCTCCCTGATTGTACCATGATTTTCTAAATGTCTTGCTACTACCTCCCTTAAGACTTGAATCTAGCATACGACCCCTGAATAACAATACTTCCCCTCAATCATTTATGTGGATAAAACAATGTGGATACCTTGCCTAAATTGGAAGTGATCGAATCTAGATCATGGTTCCATTTTGCCCACTTCAATCCAGGCTGACAATTCCAGAGCAGTACCGAGGGAGTGCTAACCTGTTGGTGGCTTCCTTTCAATGAGACTTTTTCCCATGAAGGAGAAATGAATAGGTTTGGGAATGACGATTGGTTAATGAGATGATTTGATTAGATAATAGAGGTAGCAATCTGGAATGCACTGCCTGAGAATGTGATGGGGGCAGATTCAATTGTGTCTTTCAGAAGGGAATTGGATATGGGCCAGAAGACAGAAAATCTGATGGGGTATGGGGAAAGGGCTTGGGAGGGGGTGAGCTAAACTAGGCCCAACTGGCTGAATGGCCACCTTGTGTTATAATCATTCTCTGATCCTTTGGCGTGATCACCTCCTGTTTAATTGCAGATTCATTGCACTGTTTCAGATGTGAAAGCATCGGGTTCGATCCCATGTAACTTGCATGATCATCCCTTTTGTCATTTCATCTCTCCTGCCTTTTTTCTTGCCTTCTTTCGTATGTTTAGTAACTTGCTCCATCTCTTTCTGGTGATAGAGTCATAGAGGTTTTCAGCATGAAAACAGGCCCTTTGGCCTAACTTGTCCATGCTGCCCTTTTTTCTTTAAACCCCTAAGCTAATCCCAATCGCCCGCATTTGGCCCATATCCCTTTATACACATCTTACCAATGTAACTGTCTAAACGCTTTTTAAAAGACAAACTTGTACCCGCCTCTACTACTACCTCTGGAATTTTGTTCCAGACACTCACTGCCCTGTGTGTGAAAAATTTGCCCCTCTGGACCCTTTTGTATCTCTCCCCTCTCACCTTAAACCTATGCCCTCTAGTTTTAGACTCCCCTACCTTTGGAAAAAGATATTGACTATCTAGCTGATCTATGCCCCTCATTATTTTATAGACCTCTATAAGATCACCCCTCATCCTTCTACGCTCCAGAGAAAAAAGTCCCAGTCTATCCTGCCTCTCCTGATAACTCAAACCATCAAGTCCCGGTAGCATCCTAGTAAATCTTCTCTGCACTCTTTCTAATTTAATAATATATTTTCTATAATAGGATGACCAGAACTGGACACAGTATTCCAAGTGTGGCCTTACCAATGTCATATACAACTTCAACAAGATGTCCCAACTCCTGTATTCAATGTTCTGACCAATGAAACCAACCATGCTGAATGCCTTTTTCACCACTCTGTCCACTGTGACTCCACTTTCAAGGAGCTATGAACCTGTACCCCTAGATCTCTTTGTTCTGTAACTCTCCCCAACGCCCGACCATTAACTGAGTAAGTCCTGCCCTGGTTCAATCTACCAAAATGCATCACCTCGCATTTATCTAAATTAAACTCCATCTACCATTCGTCAGCCCACTGGCCCAATTGATCAAGGTGCCGTTGCAATCGGAGATAACTTTCTTCACTGTCCACTATGCCACCAATCTTGGTGTCATCTGCAAACGTACTAACCATGCCTCCTATATTCGCATCCAAATCATTACTATAAATAACAGTGGACCCAGCACCGATCCCTGAGGCACAGCGCTGGTCACAGGTCTCCAGTTTGGAAAACAACCCTCTACAACCACCCTCTGGCTTCTGTCATCAAGCCAATTTTGTACCAATTTAGCTACTTCAGCCTGGATCCCGTGAGATTTAACCTTATGCAACAACCTACCATGCGGTACCTTGTCAAAGGCCTTGCTAAAGTCCATGTAGACAACATCAACTGCACTGCCCTCATCTACCTTCTAGGTTTACCCCTTCAAAAAACTCAATCAAATTTGAGACATGATTTTCCACTCACAAAGCCATGCTGACTGTCCCTAATCAGTCCTTGCATCTCTAAATGCCTGTAGATCCTGTCTCTCAAAATACCTTTCAACAATCGTGAGGCTCACCAGCCTGTAGTTCCCAGGCTTTTCCCTCCAGCCCTTTTTAAACAAAGGCACAACATTTGCCACCCTCCAATCTTCAGGCACCTCACCTGTGACTATCGATGATTCAAATATCTCTGCCAGGGGACCCGCAATTTCCACCCTAGCCTCCCACAAAGTCCTGGGATACACTCCATCAGGTCCCGGGGATTTATCTACCTTGATACGCTTTAAGACTTCCAGTACCTCCTTCTCTGTAATATGTACACTCCTCAAGACATCACTATTTATTTCCCCAAGTTTCCTAACATCCATGCTTTTCTCAACAGTAAATACTGATGAGAAATATTCATTTAGGATCTCATCCGTTTCTTGTGAATCCACACATAGATGACTTTGTTGATCTTTAAGAAGCCCTACTCTCTCCTTAGTTATTCTTTTGGCCTTTATGTATTTGTAGAAGCTCTTTGGATTCTCCTTTGCCTTATCTGCCAAAACAATCTCATGTCCCCTTTTTACCCTCCTGGTTTCTCTCTTAACTCTACTCCTACACTGCCTGTACTCTTCAAGGCATTCACTTGATCCCAGCTGCCTATGCATGTCGTGTGTCTCCTTCTTCTTCTTGACCAGGGCCTCAATATCCCGAGTCATCCATGGTTCCCTACTTCTACCAGCCTTGCCCTTCACTCTAAGAGGAATGTGCTTACCCTGAACCCTGGTTAACACGCCAAGCTGAAACGTTATCTTTGTTTCACTCTCCACAGCTGCTGTCTGCGTTGCTGAGTACTTCCAGTATTTTTCTGTTTTTGTGCCAGATTTCCAATTTTTTGCTTTATCTTGGTGTTGCATTTTCCAGGACATCTCAACATGCTTTACAGTCAATGAAGTAGTTTCGAAGTCTAGTCATTGTTGTAATGTAGGAAAACATGGCAGTTTGCCTACATCAACATCCCTCGAACGAGCATTGGAGAAGTGATAAAGTTAGTTTGTTTTAGTGACACTGGGGAGAAATCATCTGCTCTTCTTCCAAGTAGTGTCATGGAAACCTTTCATCTACCTGAGAGGGAAATAACACCTCTGATAGTGTTGTATTCCCTCAGTACTGCACTGCGATGTCATCCTTGCTAATGTGCTCAATTCTCTGGAGTGGAACTTGAATCTTTTGACTCCAAGGCGAGAGCGGATTGAACTTTAAATTGGTGTTCCCACTAACTTGCATTGTTTAAATGTTTATTTATTAGTCACAAGTTGGCTTACATCAACACTGCAGTGATGTGAAAATCCCCTAGTCGCCACACTCTGGTGCTTGTTCAGACACACTGAGGGAGAATTTAGCATGGCCAATGTATCTAACCAGCATGTCTTTTGGACCGTGGGAGGAAACCGGAGCACCCGGAGGAAACCCACACAGACACAGAGAGAACATGCAGACTCCATACAGACAATGACCCAAGCCGGGAATTGAACCCGGGTTGCTGGTGCTGTGAGGCAGCAGTGCTAACCACTGTGCTACCCATTGATCTCAAGCTGCTGATGCAGATCTTGGTGTTCAGTGTTGGGAGCTATTCACAGCTCTGAGAATAGCCTCTTGCAAACATCTAGACCCACAAAATTCAAACCAGGGAACCCAATGATGAAGACTTGATAAGCATAGTGGGGTCCTGAACTTCCATGGGCTGGACTCCTTGAATTTAGAAGCCACAAATGGCTCACATACAGAGTTGTCTTTTAAAACCAAGTTTGGAATAATCTCAATGCCACTTGCTGATCTTTCCTTCTCTTATCAATTTGGTGATGCCTCTATCTTTTCAGCTGGGTTTCTCAACATTAAAAAATAAATGAGTCTAACTTGTAATAAAAACATTCTGTCTCGCAAGATCTTCAAAAGACCTATTTTTGTAGCCCTGCAGATCTCTGCACAGTTGGAGCAGTGCCGTCGAATGGAACATCCACACTCTGACCGAGCTGAAGCCAGATCCTTGGACATTGAGAGCGACCGCCCGATGCACCACGCTTTCAGTCCGTCAGATTCAAGTTCCTCCAGTGAGAATGAGCTGCCATTCCCGATCCCACTTCGAGATGCCAGGAGCAGGATCTCTCCCCAAGAGGACTCCATTAAAACAGAATCCAATGAATCCCAGATCTCAGTGAGGCAGAGGATAAATGAGACCACCTCTGTAAACAAAGGTAATTAATGTTCCTTCCTTTAGAGCAGGAGGTCACCTGTCCCAGCCTGTTTGTGACTCCTGGCTGGAACCGCACCAGTGTGATTGACTTTTGTCTGCAAACCCTTTCTTTTCAAACACTTAGATTCCTACAGTGCAGAAGGAGGCCATTCGGCCCATCGACTCTGCACCAACAACAATCCCACCCAGGCCCTATCCTCGTAACCCCACATATTTACCCTGCTAATCCTGTAACCTACGCATCCCGGGACACTGAGGGGCAATTTAGCATAGCCAATGCACCTAATCCGCACCACATACCTTTGGACTGTGGGAGGAAACTGGAGCACCCGGAGGAAACCTATGCAGATACGGGGAGAACGTGCAAATTCCACACAGACAGTGACCTAAGCCGGGAATCAAACCCAGGTCCCTGGAGCTGTGAGGCAGCAGTGCTAACCACCGTGCCGCCCTTAACATAACTAGAATTGGACAATAAGTCTTGATCTTGTCAGCAATCCCCCACATTGTTAAATTGATCTATAACATGTATAGAGAAAGGTTCATTCTGAAATACAGGGCATGAGGAAAAAGGCCTGGGCTTTCTGATTAGGGCGAATCTCTGCTGGGGCCTGCCTCAGGATGGTGCCTATCCTAACCCTGGCCGTGTTACCAGTTCCAGAGTGATTTTACGTGCTTGTAATAGAGAATTGAGCCAAACCAGGGCAGAGTTTTATCTGGACAATTCCAACACACTCCTGGCTGGAAACCACATTTCACTCTCCGTAAACTTGAGGTCACCCAAAATCCTGCTATCTGTGTCCTAAAATAACCCCATTCACCCGTCATCCCCGTGCTTGATGACCCATTTTGAGTCCTGGTTATCTAATGTTTCACTTTTAAAATGCCCCTCATTTTCAGAAGCCTCCATGGGCTCACCTCTCCCTATTTCTGTAATCCCCTACAGCCCCAATATCCTCTCAGGTGTCTGCACTTCTCTATTTCTGCCCTCTCAATTATCCCTATTTTAATCACTCCACCATTGTTGGTTATGCCTTCAGCTGGGTGCAGTGTAATTATTTTCCTTCCAAAACATTCATCATATCCCTCAGGACAGAGATTGCTTCGATGTTTTGTGATGTGGAGATGCCGGTGTTGGACTGGGGTGGGCACAGTAAGAAGTTTCACAACACCAGGTTGAAGTCCAACAGGTTTATTTGGAATCATGAGCTTCCGGAGGGCTGCTCCTTCATCAGGTGAGTGGACCTGATGTTTTGTGTTTTAAGGGTATTGGGAACTATGGAACAATGATGGTTTAATAGAGATTAGTTCTATTTAAATTGCATAAATGGCTCAAGAGGTTGAATGGTCTACTCCCATTCCTGTTTCCCTTTCTCTCACCAGAAATCTCTGGTTCAGGAGCTAGTTAGATGCACCCCGTCTGGATAACGAAGATTAGTTGTCAGAGGGGACCAATTAAACATGTGAAAAAATCATGTGTTAAAGAGTACAGAGAAAGAGCTGAGAAATGGGATTCAAGTAAATTAGGAGCTTTGTGATGTCGCTGGAGAACAACTTTATGATGTCACAGGCGAAGGAATGCTAAACAAAATGGTCACTTAGTCTTCCTCTAATCAGTGGCCCTTGGCTACAGAACACGACAACAAAGATTGAATGAGGCACTGACTAATGCTCAAATATATCCTTTTCTGGGGCATTGCACTTCCCACTTAATGTTGCCTTTTTTCTCAAGTGCATTTTTGATGTGTGCCTCTGTTTCACTAATGCAGCTGCTTTGTGTCACTAGGGTCTTGCAATGAATCAGACAGTGATGACTCAGTACCTGAACTGGAGGAGCCTGAAATCCCTGTTCCAATAGCTGGACAGGAACAGGTTGGTGAAAGCCTTTTCTGAATGGCCATAACTGTCTACAGCTGTGCGGTGAAGGTCCTTCGCCATAACATGATTAGGTTGTTGATTCATTGCCTGGGAATTCCACTCATGAAAAAACCTTAGCCCTCAGCCATGCGAACTGCTGCATAGAAACATCCTGGGAGCAGCCATTTTATGTACAAACCTCCTTGGAGGAATCCTACATGTCTAAATGCTCTATCTGTTATACAGAATCATGACAATCTACTGCTATGACATTTTAAATCAGAAACTTTGGCTGATATAATCAGGTACAACTGTTTAACCTTTGGGATATGGATTTCAACCTAATTCGATTCAATCCCCTCCCTATGTTTGGTTCTAAGGTTCCTAACATATAGAAGTCTTTATGGATGGTTCCCTTTGGAGATGGGCTTAAAGTGCATAATGCCTAGAACTTGCCTTATATTTACATTAAAATGACAATCTTACTTGAGAAATATTATTATTGACGTTAGCATTTGAAGTGTATGGAGAACAGGCAGCGCATTCCAGATCGTCACCGCCCTCTGGGTGACAACGTTTTCCCTCACATCCCCCCGAAACCTCCTGCCCCTCATCTTGAACCTATGTCCCCTTGTGACTGACCCGTGGACTAAAGGGAACAGCTGCTCTCTATCCACTTTGTCCACGTCCCTCATAATCTTGTACATCTTGATCAGGTCTTCTCTGCTCCAATGAAAACAACCCAACTCTACCCAACCTCTCTTCATAACTTAAGTGTTCCATCCCAGGCAGCACCCTGGTGAATCTCCTCTGCACCCCCTCCAATGGGAAATGCTATTGACAGTGGCAGTTGTGGTCAGAAGATTGATGCCACAGGGTGGGGGTGGGGGGTGGGCAGAGGATCCTGTTCATTGCCTCTAGTCTCTTGTCACAAACCTTGTTCCATTTCCACCCAGTCCACTTTCCTGTCTGCTCTCTCAGACTGAACCAGACTGTTTGCAACCTTGGTGTTGTATTTCATCCTGAGCTGGACTTCCGACTCCATTTCCATTCCGTCAGGAGCTCTGCATGCTTCCACCTATATAGTATCACTATCTCTGCTTCTCCCTTAGCCTACCTGCTGCTGAAATCCCCGTCTATGCTTTGGTTCCCTCTGGAGTTCTCTGTTTCAGTGCTCTTTTGGCCAGTCTCCCATTTCCACCCTCGAGACACCCTGAGCTCATCCAATTATGCTACTTGTATCCTAACCTGCATCGTGTTCTATTCACCCATTCACAAACTGACCTATATTGTCACCTAGTCCACCAAAGCCTCAATTAAAAAAAAACTCTCAGCCTTGTCTTCAAAACCCTCCCTGGTCTCAGCCCTCCCTACCTCTGTAATCTCCTCCAGTCCTACGACCCGCCCAGGAATTCTGAATTTCTTCAACTGTGACTCTTTGGCATCCCCCACTTGCATTGCTCCACCCTCAGTGCCTGTGCCTTTCAGCCTTCCAGAGCTCTGGAATTCCCTCTGGATGTTTCTCTCTTTTAAGGCCTACCTCTGGGCCTAAGCATTTGCTAACCTAGTCTAATGTCTCCTCCTTTCTCTCGCTGTCAATTTTTCACTCTTGTCAAGCACCATGGGACATTTTACCACATAAAAGATCAGAGGTGGAATTTTCCCGTCCTGCCCGCCAGGGGAATCATTAGCAGGCGGGGCAGGATCATGCAAAGGTCTGTTGAACTCGGGTGGAATTTTCTGGGTCTTGGGCCGCGCGAGATCCGAAAATACCGCCCAATATGTAAATACAAGGAGTTGTTGTATCTGTGCTCTGAATATTTATTGGTCAAGACGGGAGTTCTACTCTGGGTATGGTAACGAATTAGATACAGGGTAAAACTTTCTCTGCACAATCCTATCAATGATGTGGAGGTGCCAGCATTGGACTGGGGTAGGCACAGTAAGCAGTCTCACAGGTTAAAGTCCAACAAGTTTATTTGGCACCCGAGCTTTCAGGGCGCTGCTCCTTTATCAGGTGAGCTCGTGCTACCAAATAAACTTGTTAGACTTTAACCTGGTGTTGTGAGACTACTTACTGTGCCTATCCTATCAAACACTGGGTATAGTAATGAGTTAGATGCAGTGTTTGATAGGATAGTGTAGAAGAAGTTTTACTGTGTATCTCATTTATGTTATACCTGAAAAGAGTGTTTGTTGGAAAGTGCTGAGGTAGCTTTGCTCTGTATCTAACTTTTGAAAGTAGCTGTCCTGGGGATTTTGATGGAACAGTGTCGAGGTAGTTTTATTTTCTATCTAACCCATGCTGTACCTGAACAGAGAGTGGTTGATGCTGACGTTTGGGAAATAGAAACATTCCCCAGCATTATCATTTCTCATTCAGTGAGATCAACAGTTCACTCTGGTGCCTTTGTATGTGAAATTCAAATTTCTCTCTTTTTGAAAAAATAACTCTTGCAGTCACAGTTGGCCCAAGCGGTTGGGATTGGTGACGAACCTGTCAGCAAAGCAAAGCAGAGCCGGAGTGAAAAGAAGGCACGAAAGGTGAGCCAAAACATACATACACGGGCACATGGATCCACACAAATACACCGCTATGTACTCATAAGATACGAGAGATACAAGACATATAAGCAGCACACAAACTGTCAAAGATACAGACATGAATATACGATAACATCATATGGATACGGCGATGTTATATTACTGAATTAACAATCCAGAGAATGTCAGTTCCTACTTCACCTTGATAGATTGAGGTTTAAATTCATAGAAGTTAAAAAATTGGTATAATTTCAAGTGACCATGAAGCTGCCAGTTTGTTGTATAACCCCATCTGTTTCACTAATGTCCCTTAAAGAAGGAAAGCCATCTTTACCAGGTCTGATCTATATACAGCTCCAGTCCATGAACAATACTTAATGGCCCTTTGAAGTGATCTAATCATAGAAATCATAGAAACCCTACAGTACAGAAAGAGGCCATTCAGCCCATCGAGTCTGCACCGACCACAATCCCACCCAGGCCCTACCCCCATATCCTTACATATTTACCCACTAATCCCTCTAACCAACGCATCTCAGGACACTAAGGGCAATTTTTAGCATGGCCAATCAACCTAACCCGCACATCTTTGGACTGTGGGAGGAAACCGGAGCACCCGGAGGAAATCCACGCAGACACGAGGAGAATGTGCAAACTCCACACAGACAGTGACCCAAGCCGGGAATTGAAGCCAGGTCCCTGGAGCTGTGAAGCAGCAGTGCTAACCACTGTGCTACCGTGCCGCTCCCTGGAATCTAGAAAGATTATCAAACCATGACCAGCAGTTAAACAAGAACACACCCATACCTTCACACCACTGCATTGAGTTACGCAGAGACAAACTAAATCCCCAACTGAGTTCAATGCGGTGGATGATGATCTGTATCTTTCCTGAAAATGAATGACTCTCTGGAATCACAGAGTGATGCAGGGTGACACACACTGACTCAATGGGAGAGCCATGTTCAGTGACGACTGAACCTGCCCACACTTTCTCACACCTAATTATAAACTCCAGGCTCTGAGGTGAGCAGGACTTCCAACTAATGACAAAGTCAGCAGCCGGTAACCTTTCACATGGATTTTACAAATGTGTTGTAACCAATATTCTCACTCTCACTCTTTTTCTTTCCCCTTTATTCTGTCTCACTCTGATTCTCTCTCCCCCACTGGTCTCACTCTTCCCCCTCTCTTGACATCTCTCTATTTTTCCTCAAATTGTCTCTCTCATTCTCCTGTCCATTCGTTCTTTGTATGCCTCTCCTTCTGTTTGTCTACTCTCTCCCCTTTGGTCTTTCCTTCTCTGTCTCGCTCCCCCTCACCTTTCTGCCCTGCTATATCTCTCTTTCCCCCATGCCCCTCATGTCTCTCACTATATTTTTCCCTCCACCTCAATTGCTTTCATTCCAACTCTTTTTATTCTCTCTTCCTCTCCCCCTCTGTCACATCTTCATCTAACTCAACCCAACATTCTCTCTGTCCCTTCCATCTCACTACCACTTGCTATCTCCCCATCTTACTCCTACTCTGTTTCTCTCTCTCCCTCACTCTGTCTCTTTCTCTCCCCTCTCGCTCTTTCCCTGTCTTTACCTCTGTCTCCCTCCCCCGCCCCCCAATCCTGTTTCAGGCGATGTCCAAGTTGGGGCTCCGTCAGGTACATGGTGTGACGAGGATAACAATCAGAAAGTCTAAAAACATCTTGTTTGTTATAACGAAGCCAGATGTTTTCAAGAGTCCCGTGTCCGACATCTATATTGTCTTTGGAGAAGCAAAGGTGAGCATTAGTAACTATGACAACCAATAAAAGCCTTATTGGGCATTTCTGAATATTGGCTTGCTAAAGATTAAATAAAATATGGGGGGTGGAATTTTATGAAAAGAATTCTAAGCGCTGAACGAGTGCGAAACGGGAGAGAATCGTGTCAATTTTCTGACCAAGCTCCCAGTTGCAATCGTACGTTAAAAAGAGTGCCAGGATGCGATTCTCGCCAGCAGGGGTACAGAGCCTAATCTCGCTGGCAAAGCTGGCTGCTGAGCCCTTGGGACAGCGATCTCCCAGTGTACTGGGAAATATCCTGTCATTCTCCCGCCCCTCCCCACGGACATCGGGACCCACCGCCAATCATTTCCTGTGTCGATCTCCTCGGCCAATCAGAGTAGCCTTTGCAAATCAATCAGCGTCCTTGTGGTATAAATTGTGATTGTTTGAAATTTGGCATTCCATTCTTTATCCTGGTGAGTGCAAGATAAAAAGATTCAGCAACATAACCCTCTTTTCACAATATTTTCCATATTTGTTTGATTCTTTTAATGGTTTAAATGTTTACCCTTCAAGCTTCTATACACAATGGAATTCAAGCCAAGTTCATGCAGTCTGCCCCCAGAATTTCATCCCTAGTTTAATTCTGGTGAATCTGCACTGAATTCCCTTCAATCTTTCCTACGGGGTGGTGTCCAAAGCTGACAGCGGTACTTCAAATGAAGTCTGATCAACAGTCCATACAACAGAAGCATAACCTTCTCCCCATTGCCGTTATCTGCAAAGGGGCCAGTGATTGGGCAAAGAATGGGGACAGAGTTATAAAGGAACTGAGGCCTGCCATAGGGAATCATGGTAAGGAGTCTAACAACACCAGGTTAAAGTCCAACAGGTTTATTTGGTAGCAAACGCCACTAGCTTTTGGAGCGCTGCTCCTTCGTCAGGTGAGTGGGAGATCCACATAGGGAATTATGGGCAGGGAGTGTGGGGGTATGGAAGAGCTGCCAAACCTGTTCTGCTAGTTTCTCATCCTTGGAGACTTCTAGCACAGAAAATGCATTCCATATCATGGAATCATAGAATCCCTACAGTGCAGAAGGAGGCCATTTGGCCCATCGAATCTGCATCGACCACAATCCCACCCAGGCCCTATTCCCCATAACCGCATGCATTTACCCTAGCCAGTCCCCCTGACACTAACGGGCAATTCAGCATGGCCAATCCACCTAACCCGCACATCTTTGGACTATGGGAGGAAACCGGATCACCCGGAGGGAACGCACGCAGACATGGGGAGAACATGCAAACTCCGCACAGACAGTGACCTAAACTGGGAATCGAACCCGGGTCCCACTGTGCCACCATGCTGCCTAATCATCCTGCTGCACACACAAGTCATGGATGTTTGGTTGATGTGTTCGGAAGGTCGTCGCAGGCCATGGACCACACACCCCCCACTCCCTCCCATCCCCCTCTCATCCCCCAACCCGCCGCCAGCACCCCCTCATCAAGAGTCAGTGGAAGGATTGAGCAAGACCAAGGTAATTATCTGCACTCCCAGTGCCAGTTGTCAGCTGCAGCGCAGTTAGTGATAACCTCTCTTCTGAACCTGAGACTCAATCCCCACTTGAGAGACTTGAGCCCCCAATTCAGGCTGACACTCCAGTACTGAGTGAAGTACAGAGGGAATGCTGCACTGTCAGAGGTGTTGCCTCCCATCACAGGCAGATGTAAGGGATTTCACAGAACTACTGGAAGAAAATAGTTAGCGAGTGTCCTGACTAACATTTATCTCTCGACGTATGGCACCAGAAATAGATCTTCAGCTTCGTTGAAGAGTTGTATGGACTCGAAACGTTAACTTTGTTTTCTCTTTCCGCAGTTGCTGCCAGACCTGCTGAGTTTTTCCAGCACTTTCTGTTTTGATTTCACATCTTGCATTCATTTATTCTATTGTCATTTGAGGGATCTTGCTGTGTCTCCATTGATTGCTGTGATTCCTACATTACGTGGAGATGCCGGCGTTGGACTGGGGTAAACACAGTAAGAAGTTTAACAACACCAGGTTAAAGTCCAACAGGTTTATTTGGTAGCAAAAGCCACACAGGCTTTCGGAGCTCCAAGCCCCTTCTTCAGGTGAGTGGGAATTCTGTTCACAAATAGGACATATAAAGACACAGACTCAATTTACATGAATAATGGTTGGAATGCGAATACTTACAGCTAATCAAGTCTTTAAGATACAAACAACGTGAGTGGAGAGAGCACCAAGACAGGCTAAAAAGATGTGTATTGTCTCCAGACAAGACAGCCAGTGAAACTCTGCAGGTCCAGGCAAGCTGTGGGGGTTACAAATAGTGTGACATGAACCCAATATCCCGGTTGAGGCCGTCCTCAAGAGACAATACACATCTTTTTAGCCTGTCTTGATGCTTTCTCCACTCATGTTGTTTGTATCTTAAAGACTTGATTAGCTGTAAGTATTCGCATTCCAACCATTATTCATGTAAATTGAGGTCTGTGTCTTTATATGCCTTGTTTGTGAACAGAATTCCCACTCACCTGAAGAAGGGGGTTGGAGCTCCGAAAGCTTGTGTGGCTTTTGCTACCAAATAAACCTGTTGGACTTTAACCTGGTGTTGTTAAACTTCTTACTGTATTCCTACATTACAACAGCGACTGCACTTCCAAGACCAGTTCACTGCCTGTAAAGGGCTTTGGCATGACTTGTAGTTGTAAAAAAATGCTATAAATGCAAGTCTTTGCTCTTCTTTTCTAGATTGAGGATCTGTCCCAGCAAGCTCACAAGGCAGCGGCCGAGAAGTTCAAGGTTCCCATTGAGCATGCCACGCTGGTCCCCGAAACAACTCCCACTCTCACAATTAAGGAGGAGAGTGAAGAAGAGGAGGTAAAGTACTTTTACAGCATTTTGGATGTCAAACCTCAGTAAACAGGAGGTGGAGATTGGAGAATCCTTTAAGTGCTCCAGATCTTATGTTTCCTGTGAGGTATTACCTATTCGCTTTCCTTAATTTGAGTTCTAATACTATACAAGGGACAGAATAGCTTCAGTGATAGTTTTGAAGGGGTGCCATTACACACCATCCAGTTGGAATCTGGGGCAAACAAAGCAGCCATATTAGATTCAGGCTGGAAATAAACAGCTCGTTGATTCAGTGGGTTTTATGCTTTACTTTTCAAAAACAAATCCGAGGAAACGTATATAAATAGAAAGGAAAATAAGCGCAACACTCAAAATGGCAAAACAAATTAATGCAATACCCCGTAGTTAGGCACCAACGATCAAAAATTGAATGCGAGGGGGAAGGTTAATCTTGAAAGGGGTGTCAACAGCCAATCTCAAGATGAGCAAGAGATCGAAAAGTAAATTTCCGGCTAAGGTGATCATTGGGAACAGAAACTGTAATCCTGTCAACAATGGGTTTGAAACAGCGGCAAATACTTGCAAGTTTATTAAGGGTTAAATGACCAAACTCGTAGCCAACACAGAGACTACAGGAGATGATTTGTAGCAGAAGACGGCACATCCTAGCCAATTGAGCGTAACCTTTTCTCCTCCCCCTCTTTTCTCCTTCTGATCTCACATTACAATGGTCTCGTTTCTTAAGCTCAGCTGAAAGGCCACCCTGTCCCATGACCTTCATTCTAGGTTTTATCTTTGATATTAGTGGTGCAACATACCAAAGGCTTAAAATCTCGGGACATGACATAAACTTCCTCATTTATTTGTTTTAAGAATAAACTTCTAGATGTATTTATAAGTTTAGAATTATTGAAGGTTATTTTATATGACGACATATACAGCCTTATAGATTTCTTGACGTTCTACAAATACTGTACTGCCTGTCAGCAACACTTTCATTTTATAATTATAAAAGTAAAATTAATATAAATGGATTTGTTTTGTATAGAATGGATTCCTTCACTATCTCTTGATCTTTAACTGGAACGTAGTCACCATGTTGACTGGTTAAGTTCCAAAGGACATAACAATGAGGAATTTTTAAAAACTTGTTCATGAGATGTGGACGTTGTTGGCTGGGCCAGCATTTATTGCCCATTCCCGACGACAGTTAAGAGACAACCACATTGCTATGGATCTGGAACCACATGTAGGCTAGACCAGATAAAGATGACAGATTTCCTTCCTTGGTGTAAGAAGGAAAGATTGGGGCGGGTGGGAGGATGGGTGGAGTTGGGTGGAGACTTTTTTATCCAAAGGGGCAACATGCAAGTGGGATTGGTCACCCCAAGAAGGACATCAAAATGGACTAAATAAGTAGGGTCAAGACTAATTGGATTTGGGGAATTCAAAATGGCAAGTGGAAGACTAATTAAAAAGCAATGGTTGGGCCCAATAGTCTTTACACCTTTACCGTTGCTATAAATTACTGATTCTTACTATGACACAATTACATCCATATGAATGAAGAAAAACTTAATTCTCTTAACCTAGTTTATATAATTTAGGCTTCAAGAAGATCCACCATTATCTACTAAGGGCGACTGGGGATTATCGCAGTGATTTCCACATCCAGTAAATTAATTTTTAAAAAGGAAAGGTTGCTGTTCGCATTCCTTCATAGTCGTCAGCAGTTTTCCACTGTTTTCCTTGATATCATTGACTGACATCGGGTGGTGACGAGGGTCTCGGCCCCAGACTGGAGAGCTAGCAAGACCCCCCTGTCGTCTCCTTTTGAGAAGGCCCCCTGCATCATATGGTCAGGCACTTAACAGGCCAGTGGTGGGCCTCCCCCAAGGATCATGGGTCCTGGGGGCGGACGTTATGCCTGCCAAGAGCTGCTGAGCAATTAGAGGCTGCCAGCTCTTTAGTATTAAGCAGCACCATCAGGGAGGCTGTAGCTGCTGCGAGTGCTACATCAAACTGAGATCTCAATTGATAGGGACACAGACATGGGTGAGTGGTGGCAGAAGGGGGTTGTGGGGCAAGAGGGTAGGTTGGCAACTAATGCAGGGGTTCAGCTCTCAACAGATCCAAGGGACACCCCCCCCCCCCCCCCCCCCCCCCCCCCACCACCCCCATGCTCTCCACATGGCATTAATTCCCAATTGAGTGCCTCAGTTAGCCTTGGGGATAGAAGACCATCCATGGAGCTGGCCACCATGGACTTGCATGGGATGGAGCTGGGAATGTGGCAGGGTCCCCACTTGCCCCACTACCCTCCCACCGACAAGTTCACCATGGGGGCGGGCACATGATTTCGCCCACCAATGCTAGGGCTGATTGGATTCCCAATACTGATGGAAAGAGAAAGAGGGAGGGCCTCAACTAGGTTCGCAAGCCTTTTATATTCACTGAAAGAAAAATTGAACTCGAGCCAGATAACCATTAGAAGATAACCATTAGTGCTTGATGCACAATGGCACAACCAGGAACAGGATGCTTGTTGTGGAGATGTATAATATATTGAAAAGGTAACTAAATATATTAAAAAGGTCTACTTTTGTGATTGAAGGCCTGTGACCAGTGGTGTACTACAGGGATTAATGCTGGGACCATTGCTGTTAGTTATATATATTAACGACTTGGATGTGAATGTAGAAGGTATAATTAGTAAGTTTGCATGAAAATTGGTGGTGTTGTTGAAAGTGAGGAGGATAGTTTTAGGCTAACAGACAGATATTAATCAGCTGGTAAATTGGGCAGAGCAATGACAGATGGAATTTAATCCTGATATACATGTGAGGTGATGCATTTTGGGAGGTCTAATAAGGATAGGAAATACACAATGAACGGTGGGTTCCTAGGGAGTATTCAGGAACAAAGGGACCTTGATTTACAAGTCCATAGATCCCTGAAGCTGGCCCCACAGGTAGATAGGGTGGTAAAGAAAGCATATGGAATGCTTGCTTCATTATACAGGGCATAGAATATAGGAGCGGGGAGTTCTTGGTAAAACTTTATAAAACATTGTTTAGGCCACAAATGGAGTATTGTGTGTAGTTCTGGTCACCACACTATCAGAAAGACATGATTGCAGTGGAGAGGATGCAGAGAAAATTCACCAGGATGGAAAGTTTCAGTGATGAGGAGAGATTGGATAGGCTGGGTTTGTTTTCCTTGGAGCAGAAAAAGGCTGAGGGAGGATCTGATACAAGTATATTAAATTATGAGAGGCATAGATAGGGTAGACCTTAAAAATCTTTTCCCTGTGGCAGAGGTGATTAAGACTAGAGGGCGTAGGTTTAAGGTGAGGAGTAAGTGGTTTGGAGGGGATCAGAGGAAAGATTTTTTCATCCAGAGGTGGGTGGAAAGATGGAACGCGTTGCCTGAGAGGTGGTGGAGGCAGGTATTCTCACAACATTTAAGAAGTGTCTGGACGAGCACTTAAATTGTCAAGGCATAGTAGGCCGTGGACCAAGTGCTGGTAAATGTGAGGTAATGCATTTTGGAAGGTCTAATACAGATAGAGTAAATGGCAGAACCCTTCAGAGTTGTGGGGAAAGATAGGCAAAGGGATCTGAGTGTACAGGTACACAGGTCACTGAAAGTGGCAATGCAGGTGGAGAAGGTAGTTGAGAAGGCATACAGCATGCTTGCCTTCATTGGCCGGGGTATTGAGTTTAAAAACTGGCAAGTCATGTTGCAGCTTTATAGAACCTTAGTTAGGCCGCACTTGGAATATAGTGTTCAATTCTGGTCGTCACACTATCAGAAGGATGTGGAGGCTTTGGAGAGGGTACAGAAAAGATTTACCAGGATGTTGCCTGGTATGGAGGGCATTAGCTATGAGGAGAGGTTGGAGAAACTTGGTTTGTTCTCACTGGAACGAGGGAGGTTGGGGGGGCGACCTGATAGAAGTCTACAAGATTATGAGAGGCATGGACAGAGTGGATAGTCAGAAGCTTTTTCCCAGGGTGGAAGAGTCAATTACTAGGAGGCACAGGTTTAAGGTGTGAGGGGCAAGGTTTAAACGAGATGTATGAGGCAGATATTTTACAGAGTAATGGGTGCCTGGAACTTGTTGCCAGGGGAAGTAGTGGAAGCGGATACAGTAGTGAATTTTAAGGGGCGTTTTGACAAAGATATGAATAGGATGGGAATAGAGGGATATGCTCCCTGGAAGGGTAGGGGGTTTTAGTTCAGTTGGGCAGCATGGTCGGTGCAGCTTGGAGGGCCGAAGGGCCTGTTCCTGTGCTGTAATTTTCTTTGTTCTTTGTAAATGGGATTAACATAGACTGGTATTTGGTCGGCATAGACATGTTGGGCCAAAGGGCCTGTTTCTGTGCTGTATGACTGATTCTATGAGAACATAAGAACACAGGAAAAAGCAACAAGAGTTGGCCCATTGTACCTGCTCTGCCATTCAACATGATCAAAACTGATCATCTTCATCAGCCCCACCTTCCCAGCCTACACCCTTAACCTTTAGTTCCCTTAGTATCTAAAAATCTATCAGTCTTCATATATTCAGTGACTTTCTCTACACCCTAGCTATGACTGTGACATTACATTCTGCACTCTCTCCTTTCCTTCTCTATGAACAGTATGCTTTGTATAGCTCACAATACTTTTCACTGTATACTAATACATGTGACAATAATAAATCAAATCAAAAACTAAGCATCCACATCACCTTTGGAATAAAGAGTTTCAAAGATACTTTGAATAAAGAAATTTCTCGCCATCTGAGTCCTAAATGGTTGACCTCTTGTACTGAGACTGTGACCCTTAATTCTAGACTCCCCAGTCAGGGGAATGGTCCCTCCCCGCATCAAGACAATTACCCCTCATCCCAGGAATCTTTATTGCACTCCCTACTGAGGTTAGGAATGCTCCAAGGGTAAATGCTCTGTGTTTGCTACATTTCAGCTGGATGAAACAGGACTCGAAGTGAGAGACATAGAGCTGGTGATGGCCCAGGCAAACGTCTCCAGAGGAAAAGCTGTGCGAGCACTCAGGCACAACAAGAACGATATTGTCAATGCTATAATGGTGAGATGCTTTTGCCATTTTTCTTTTATATTTACGTCATATTTATTCTTATTTTCAGAAAAGAAACCACTTAGCATGTTGACTGTGATGTTTGTTGGGGAAAGGTGGATTGGATGAATACTGGCCTGATCCTTCATCTCTGGACCCTGGATTAAGCTTGGTTCAGTTTAATGTGTTTGAGAGTCTCCATACTGTGACTGCGATTAACGTTGAGTGGCACGCTGGTACAGTGGTTAGCACTGCTGCCTCAGTGCCAGGGGCCCGGGTTCAGTTCTGGCCTTGGGTGACTGTCTATGTGGAGTTTGCATGTTCTCCCTTTGTCTGCGTGGGTTTCCTTTGGATGTTCTGCTTTACTCCCACAATCCAACGATGTGCAAGTTAGGTAGATTGGCCTTGCTAAATTGCCCCTTAGTGTCCCAGGATGTGGGGGTTAGGGGTATTGGCCGGGTAAATACGTGAGGTTATGGGGATAGAGCGTGGGTAGAATGCTCTGTCGAAAAGATGGTGCAGACTCAATAGGCTAAATGGCCTCCTTCTGCACTGTAGGGATTCTATGGATTGTATGAATTGAGTGACGTGAATCTGGGGCCATCTCATTCCCACTCCCGAACACAAAGGAAAATATTGCTGATTCTGGAAATCTGAAATAAAAACAGAAAATACTGGAAATTCTCAACAGCAGAGGAAAAAATTGACCTTGAAAGCTATTGGATTGTTGTTAGGAATTCAATTGATTTATTTAATTTTCCTCAGGGAAGGAGTTGCTAAGCAACCCAGTCTGGACCTACATCTATACTTCCAGTACCTGGTTGACTCTTAGGCTGGAATCAGAGCGGGCGGCGGGGCGGACCATGGAAAGATCCAATGATCTCAGGCTGGATTTTATGGTTTTGGGACAAGTGAGGCCATAAAATCCAGTCCTTAATACCCTCTCAGACCATTCAGTTGTACAATCAAATAGCTTTCCATGTTTGACAATGGATGAAGCTTTGCTGGTGTGTTGCCCACATCCTGAGGATATCATCCCACAGGTAGCTGGAGAGGGACTTTAGCCGCTGGCTGGAATGCCAACAGCCTGTAGCAAAGTCAGGCCATGTTGCTGTAAACCATCATTCCCAACTGGACCAGGGGGATAGGGTGTTGCGCAAGAAGCATGTGTGGAAAAGCAGGTGGCAAAGTGTTGCTCACCAGCTCTCAGCTACGTATGGGGATAGAGACAGGGAGTCAATGGGATAGGGCTAATAATATGCCATTGGGTTGGGGGAGGGAAACACAGGCATGAGTCTGGGACAGGAGGATGCCTAAGCCCCTTGCTGGCAGACCATGCAATGTAAGAAAATTCACCTTAAATGGAATACTCTGCTTTCAATCCTCCTCAGACAGGTCCTTAACTGTCAGGGAGGTTCTAGTGGCTTCCTCATGTGGCCAAAGTTAAAACCTATTTGCATATTTGTTGAAGGATCCTGCTGAATGCCTCTGCCAGTTACAGGTTAATGTTGAATCCAGAGGGATCCAGGCCAGACATGAGTGGGTAAACACTCATATCAATTTTTTAACTGCTTATACGTTCAGTTGTTGCCAGGTGGGTCAAAATTGAGTCACGTGGATTAGACAGTCAGCCTTGGGCCACCGGTGAAGGTGAGTTAGACCTGAGGCTTTAGCATTTGTACAACCATTTATATATTCTCTTTTCTTTTATTTCCTCTAGGAATTAACAATGTAAGCCGCAAAAAGATCTATTTCTATATATAATCGCTGGATATTATCAACATTATAAACTATAACCAAACTGTAAATCATACAAGTTTGCATCTGTTATACCACTAATAAACTCAACCAATAGAAACCAAACCAGAGCTTGCTTGTATTTGTTTGAATGGACAAGGGGAAGGTGAGGGGTACGAGTGAAGATTGTTGTGAGTTCAAACCCCACTCCAGAGACTTGGACAGATAGTCCAGCTGAGACTTCAGTGCAGTATTGACCAAGGTGTTGCCTTTCAGATGAAATGTTAAACCACCTGCGCTCTCAGGTGAACGTGAGATCCCAAGGCACAATTAGAACAGGAGAATTCTACCCTGTCCAATATTTATCCCTCCACCACCATCACTAAAGCAGATTACCTGGTCATTATCTCATTGCTATTTGTAGGACCGCGTCTTGAGCAGTTTCCCTCCTGTATTTCTAACATTATAAAAGTGACTACACTTCACAAATATTTGTCTGTGGAGCACTTTGAGATGTTCTGAGATTGTGAAAGGTGTCCTTTAAATGTAAATTGGTCCTTTCTTTCCTTCACTGTCTTTCCAAAATGAGATGAGTAGGTGGGGCTAGACTAGACTCGATGGTGATGTCCTGCATGGTTGAATAATCTTGCATAGCTCGCTGCCTCAACCATCCCCAGTGATTGAATTAGATTGTCCAACCAGTTGGTAAGCCTTGGGCACAGGTAGGTCTCAGATTTGAACCCTACTTTTTGTTTCATTTGGGCAGGTTTTGGGTAAGCTCTGAGCCTCCCACCTCCCCAGCCATGGTGGAATAACCTGCAGACATTCACTTATCAGGGTTCAACCATGCATCAAGGCACTTTGATGAGGTGGAATTATTTCCCATTGCTCGTCAACTTCGCAAGGAGGCAGTACTTGACAATGATGGTGCAGAAGACCGAGTCCGCAATTTCCAGGTTGACAGTATATTGGTCATGTTGCCACGCTGTTTCTTTTGTATCTTATCCTCGTGCTATCCCCCCGACCTGAAGCTCACCTATTGACCTATCACTCCTCGAGATGTGCATCTTGGGTGGATTGGCCATGCTAAATTGTCCCTTGGTGTCCCAAGATATATAGGTTAGGGGAATTAGCAGGTAAATATATGGGGTTACGGGGATAGGGCCTGGGTAAGGTGGTCTGTCAGAGAGTCAGTGCAGACATGATGGGCTGAATGGCCTCTTTCTGCACTGTAGGGATTCTAGGAGAGGTGTGGTGCTGAATATTTTCCAGCAGGGAATTTTAAGTCTCTTTCAATAACTGGACATGTTTACACCTTAACAGGGATTCTAAATAAGCTTTGTTCAATTGATTTGAAAATACGCTGTACAGTTTTTAAAATGAGAGAACTTGCATTTATATAGAGCCTTTCATGACCAGGAGGCATCCCTAAAATGGTCCCAAAAGGCAACAAAATACTTTTGAAATGTGGTCACTGTTATAATGTAGGAAACACCGCAGCCAATTTGTACAAGCGAGCTCCCACAAACAGCGATGTGATAATGACATGTTTGTTTTTGGTGATGTTGACTGAGTGATAGATATCGGTCAGGATACCAAGCATAGCTATAATAAAGGCAAAATACTGCGGATGCCGGAACCTGAAACAAAAACAGAAAATGCTGGAGAAACTCAGCAGGTCTGACAGCATCTGCGGAGAGAGAATAGAGCCAATGTTTTTTAAAATCTTGGCTCTATTCTCTCTCCACAAATGCTGTCATACCTGCTGAGTTTCTCCAGCATTTTCTGTTTCTGTACCAAGCATAACCCCACTGATTATAGAATAAAACAGCACAGGAACAGGCCCTTCGGCCCAGCAAATCTGTGCCGACACAGATGCGTCTCTCATCTAATATTTTCTTACCTCTACCTGGTCCATATCCCTCTATTCCCTGCCTATTCATATATCTATCCAGATGCCTCTTGAACGTTGTTATAGAATCTGCTTCCACCACCTCCTCCAGCAGTGCATTCCAGGCACTCACCACCCTCTATGTGAAAAACTTGCCCCTTGCGTCTCTTTTAAATATTCCCCCCTCTCACTTTCAACCTATGCCCCCAAATAATTGACCATTCGACCCTGGGAAAAAAATCCCATGACACTCGTCTTCAAGAGTGTCATGGGATCTTTTATAGACGTGTCGGAACACCTCAACAGTCACGGGCATTCAGCCTCTGATCTTCGGGTAAGCATTCTCCAAGGCGGCCTTCACGACACACAATGCAGAATCGCTGAGAAGAAACTGATAGCCAAGTTCCGCACACATGAGGACGGCCTCAACCGGGATCTTGGGTTCATGTCACACTATCTGTAACCCCCACGACTTGCCTGGGCTTGCAAAATCTCTCTAACTGTCCTGGCTGGAGACAATACACATCTCTTTAACCTGTGCTTGGCCCTCTCTCCACGCACATTGTCTGTACCTTTAAGACTTGATTATCTGTAAAGACTCACATTCCAACCATTATCTTGTAAATTAAGTCTGTGTCTTTATATGCCCTGTTTGTGAACACAAGTCCTCACTCACCTGATGAAGGAGCTTGAGACTCCGAAAGCTAGTGCTGCCAAATAAACCTGTTGGACTTTAACCTGGTGTTGTGAGACTTCTTACCATCTTTTATACACCCAAACAGGCAGATGGGGCCTTTGTTTAATGTCTCCTCCAGAAGGTGGCACCTCTAACAATATAGCACTCTCTCGGTACTGCACCATATTGTTAACCTTGATTTTTATGCTGAAAAATGGATTGGGACTTAAATCTTATGGCTCAAAGACAAAGTTGCTACCAACTGAACCACAGCTGACATTAAATCAGAAAAAAATTAAACTATTGTGCGCTCAGCTTTTACTTCAAAGGTCGAGAGACAGAAAGACTTGCACATAAACACAACAAGGATGCTCACAATACCCATAGTTTTTGTTAATATTGAGAATTTGAAAGCAGTGATTAATTATTTAAAAATCTTATTTGCTGTACAGAGGTCAAAGGTCACCATTCCTCCATTGTGCAACGATATCTGAGAGTTCCTTTGACCCTCAGGATGCTTTGAAAATATTTTGGAAGATGCAACCTAATCTTGTTTTTGAGATCGGCTGGGGAGTATGGAGAAGACATGCAAGTGATTTCAGTAGCTCCTACTTTTGTTTCGACAGAATTTGAGAACAATTGATTTGCCAGCTTTATCTGGAATGTTCTATGACCCAACCTCTCAAGTTATATAACTACAAGAAAGCACTGAGGAAAATAAATCCAATTTCTCGAACCATTAATTAGAAATTCTTAGTTAAGTATTTTAGAATAGAATCATACAGCGCAGAAGGAGACCATTCGGCCTATTGAGTCTGCACCGACCAGAATCCCACCAGGCCCTAACCCATAACCCCATGCATTTACCCTGGCTAGCCACCCTGACATTAAGGGGCAATTTAGCATAGCGAATCCACCTAACCCGCACATCTTTGGAGTGTGGGAGGAAACCGGAGCACCAGGAGGAAACCCACGCAGACACAGGGAGAGTGTGCAAACTCCACACAGACAGTGCCCCAAGCCAGGATTCGAATCCGGGACCCTGAGACTGTGTGTCAGCAGTGCTAACCACTGTTGCCACTGTGCTTGAGAGGGTATTGTTTTCCTCTTCCTCTTGTACATTGGTACAACCAGCCTTCTTGTTCTAAATAATGAGAGAAGTAAACATTTCTTTATGCAGCTGCAGTGTGCAATAAAACCTTATTACCAAAGAGCAAAAAAAAGTACAGCACAGGAAGAGGCCCTTCGGCCCTCCAAACCTGTGCTGATCATGATACCCTAACTAAAAAAAAAACCTTCTGCCCTTAAAGGAACAAAGATGAATAGCACAGGAACAAGCCATAAAACGTTCCAACAAATAACAAAAACAGCTTTGCTACACTTAGGGAAACCTTTTACACCTTTCTAAATGTTAGGAAATTAGGAACAGGAGTATAGACCATTCAGCCCCTCTAATCCTGCTTTGCCATTCAACTAGAACATGGTTGATTTGTACCTCAACTAGACTGAAAAGGGCTCTCAGGGCTGAATTGCCACCTCTTGTTCTCTTATTCCTACCCAATAGGGGGAATCATAGAATCCCTACAGCGCAGAAGGAAGCCATTTGGCCCATGGAGCCTGCACCGACAACAATCCCACCCACTTATCCCCTTAACCCATGTATTTACCGTAGCTAGTCCCCCTGACACTAAGGGGCAATTTAGCATGGTCAATCCACCTGACCCGCACATCTTTGGAGGCGGGAAGAAACCCACGCAAACACGGGGAGGACATGCAAACTCCACACAGTCAGTGACCCGAGGTTGTCGCCATGGGATTTTGCAACTCAGCCCTCAATTTAATGATGCATCTGTAACTTCTACCAATTTAGAGGCTGGTTCATACAACTGAATTCTGCACCCAATTCCACTCCCCTGTCCATCCAACACCAACCCTCATGTTGCTGCACTGTCTCTAATGTTAGATTGGGGCTTGGAGTTAGCTACAGCCTACCATTAATTCAGCTCAGAGGGTATGGGCCATCAGTATAAAACTATCAACTCAACAGTCTTTGAAGTCATGGAGTTCATAGAAGCAATTTTAGTCAAGATAATTGTTCAGGGAGGCGGTGGACTGCACAGTTGATCTCAGCTTGAAGGATCATTTCAACACCTGAGCATCATTCAGTGATTCCTGCTGGGACAGACTATGTGGACATGGGGGTTGAAGAAAAGGACCAGGATCCTTCTCCAGCAGCCTGAAACTTTTCTCACACTTTTAATACTTGACTAGTTATGAGGGTCCTCTAGCCCAGTGTGATTCCGCATCTTAACGTTCAATGAGGGAAGAAAACTGTGAAGGGAAAAGAGCAGCTTAGGGTTAGGATAAGTACAGATGGAGGTGACCTAATGCTTTATGACTCCCATCCAGGACAAATCAGCCCACTTGATTCACACCACCTCCAACATTTATTCCCTCCATCACTGGTGCACAGGGACAGCAGTGTGTACAAGATGCACTGCAACAACTCACCGAGGCTCCTTCGCCAGCACCTGCCAAATCTATGAGCTCTGTCACCAGGAAAGACAAGAGTAACAGACACAGGAACATCACCAATTGCAAGTTCGCTTTCAAGCCACTCTTTCTTCGCCACTCTATCACTGTCACTGGGTCAAAATCCTGGAACTACCTCCTAACAGCACTGTGGGTGCACCCACACCAGGTGCACTGCCGCAGTTCAAGAAGGTGGCTCACCACCACCTTCTCAAAGGCAATTAGGGATGGGTAATAAATGCTGCCCTAGCCAACAATGTCCACATCCTTTGAAAAAATGTAATAGATGATAGTTACTGAGCAAACTTTTCTTTTCCATCTGGGTATGACTGGAAATGTCAAAGAGACTTGATAAAAAATTAGATCTGGTAAAGTATTGTCAAGATGGGGAGATGCTGGTATTGGACTGGGGTGGGCACAGTAAGAAGTCTCACAATACCAGGTTAATGTCCAACAGGTTTATTTGGAATCACGAGCTTTCGGAACACTGCTCCTTCATCGGGTGACTCACCTGAGGAAGGAGCAGCGCTCCGAAAGTTTGTGGCTCACCTGAAGAAGAAGCAGTGCTCCAAAAGCTTGTGACTCACCTGAGAAAGGAGCAGTGCCCTGAAAACTTGTGACTCACCTGAGGAAGGAGCAGCGCTCCAAAAGCTTGTGACTCACCTGAGGAAGAAGCAATGCTCCAAAAGCTTGTGACTCACCTGAGGAAGGAGCAGCGCTCTAAAAACTTGGCACTCACCTGAGGAAGGAGCAGTGCTCCAAAAGCTTGTGACTCACCTGAGGAAGAAGCAGCGCACCAAAAGCTTGTGACTCACCTGAGGAAGAAGCAGCGCTCCAAAAACTTGTGACTCACCTGAAGAAGAAGCAGCGCTCCAAAAACTTGTGACTCACCTGAGGAAGAAGCAGCACTCCGAAAGCTTGTGACTCACCTGAGGAAGGAGCAGCGCTCCGAAAGTTTGCGACTCATCTGAGGAAGGAGCAGCGCTCCGAAAGCTTGTGATTCCAAATAAACCTGTTGGACTTTAACCTGGTGTTGTGAGACTTCTTAATGTATTGTCAATTGAGAAGGTGGTGATATGCCTTCTGTGACCCAAAGCAATTGTTCACATTTTTTATATGCAGCACAATAAACGTTGATGCACAAGTTGGTCATCCATTATCTGGCCTCTGGCGATATGGGCGAATTAAAGTTATTCTAATACAGAAAGATCCTAGCTTCACAGGATGCTCCATGATTGATAGCAATGGGAGTGGACTCGTGTACTGATGAGGGAGGGGTGAAGAGGATTCCTTGCATATCAGACATTAGTGAGTCTGTTGGGTTTTTACAATAATCCACCAATGGTCATTTTATCTTGCCGAGATAATTCACTTTCATAACCTGGGCTGCCTGTCAAGTTACATAAACACGACATTAGTCTACCCTAACCGTTGAAGGATAAATAAAATATAATGTAAAGATATGTCAAGCTTTACTTGACGTAGGCTTTAAGAAAATGTACACATTCTTCACCAGGGTATGGCGGAATAGTAACTCACTGTACTCAAAACCCACCAGATTCACTGATGTTCTTCAGGGACTGGGATCCATCACCTCTAGCAAGTCTGGCCTACACATAATTGCTCTCAAAGTTACAAGGGACAGGCAATAAATGACAGTGTCCCCCAAATCCCAAGGACACATTTTAAAAAGTAGTAGATTTCAAGGCCAAATAGATTACGCACAGGGTCAAAAAAAAATCCTCATTAAAAAGTTTCTTCACATCCACATTTATCATGGGAGAGGATGTGCAGTCACTCAAGCAATCCACTGGATTTCCATTGTCAGCAGGAGAGAAGAAATTATAATGTATAAACACATTAGCTCTGTTTGATTTTCAAAGGACCTCGGAATGACTTTGCACTGCAGTAAAATGCAGAGATAAAATGAAAGTAGAAATCATCAACCAAACGCCTTATACTGCAATGCTGAAAATAGCCTCTGTGGGTTGAATTACCAGGGAACAGATGGCGAGGAGACTATTGATCCGTACCTGGAGCCTTATGTCATCAGAAAGTGCTGACTGATTCCCAATGCGATTTAATTTACACTGAAGAGACAGCTTGCCAGGATCTAGGTCCTGCCAGGCCCAATTACTCAGCATAATATAAGGGGCCTGCTCACACCCTGTGCCCTTGTGTTCCCTCAGCACAAAGGAAATGTACAATGATATAGAAAACAGGCTCCAACATTTCCCATCTTGTACTCCTGCCAGTTATGATGGGATCAGTATAGATTACCTTCTAATCTTTTGAATGTTTGAGCATGGGACGAGGATGTATTTGGTCCCCGCCCACTCTTTTGGGGGAACTTGCTCCACTCCTTCACCTCCCCTCCCTCAGCACTGTTTATTTAAAAATTCATTCATGGAACCCAAACATTTATTGTCTATCCCTCATTGCCCTTGGGAAGGTGATGGCGTGTCACTTTCTTACAATGTTGCATTTTGTACTGTGCTTAGGTAGGTAGCCGCAGGATTTTGATCCAGTGACGATTAAGGAACAGTGATATATTTCCAGGGCAGAATGGTGTGTGACTCGGGGAAACGTGCCGATGATAGTGCTCTTTTGTGTCTGCTGCCATTGTTATACAACTGAGGCTGTGGGTTTGGAATGTGTTGTCGAAGACTTAGTTGCTGCTATGCACCTTGCAAGTGGTGCACACTGCAATTAGAGTGCACCAGTAGTGGAGGGAGTGAAAATGGGGGATTCAGCAATGTTAATGGCATTTGAGTGTCAAGGGAGATGGACAAATTGGATGACGTGAATGGTGTGATCATCCAATCTGCATCCCCACCCTCAATCTGAACATAGAAGTTGTACAATTAAATTTATGGTTAATTCTTCAGAGATCCAGATCACCTACATTAAACAAGACAGCAGTGCAGGTTAGATTTTCGCTTGTGTACCCCCAAAAAAAAAATTCAATGCCTCATGTGGAAACACGTTCAGTACTTATGGCTTGGCTTAACATTTACAGTTTAGTTGTGTGAATGATTCAGCAACATTAAATCATGGGCAGCAATGCTCCAGCAGTTAGTCATATGAATTATTCAAAGATTGGGCTATGACAGATAGTCAATTGAGGACAGTAGACCTATGGAAGTTAACAGCTTATGCAGAGTATTTACCCTCTTCATGCCTTCAAATGAGCTTAACTGGTTCTTCATTCAAGGTGGAAAGCACGCTCTTGATATAAACATTAATCAGTGTGGCCTATTAGAATCCCTACAGCGCACAGCCCATTGGGTCTGCACCAACACCCCAAGAGAGCATCATATCCAGGCCCTTTGCCTACAATCCTGCATGTCTTGCCACAGCTAATCCACCTAACCTACACATCTTTGGACTGTGGGGGGAAACTGGAGCAAAGCAACAGACATGGGGAAAAAAACATGCAAATTGTATACAATCACCCAGAATTGAACTTGGGTCCCTGTGAGGCAGCAGCACCAACTATTCTGCCACCCTGAGATTGGAGTAGTTCATTATGTACATGCATGTGCATGGAGTAAAATAATTAATCCTCTTATTGTGACCCTTCAGACTATTCAGAGGGATGGTGTTGCAGTAAACACTAATCACAAATATTCAGCTTCCTCTTGAATTTTGACACCAACTACCTCAATCCCACCATCTATTTTGATGACCTGGTTTGCAAAATCACCTTGCTATATCATTGTGGCTGAAGCTTGGTCTCCGATTGCTGGCCCAAATTCTTACACACAGATTCCATACATGGGAACAGCAATCTGAAGATCTTGGGAGTGTCAAAAATTAGTTCCTTTGGTGACAACCCCCTGTAACTGAATCAAGGGGTCATCAATTCAAGACACAATCCAGAGATGACCACAATCTAGAACTAGGCCTATTGCATTTAATAGAGATGAGGAATTTTTATTTTTTTAAAAAAGAGGGGTGTCAGTGTTAGTTATCTGCCCCATGACTGTATTCAAGCTTTTAGACTCTTGAATGAGTCAAGGTTATTGGATAGGCACATGGAGCACACCAGGATGATAGGGAGTGGGATAGCTTGATCTTGGTTTCAGATAAAGCTCAGCACAACATCGTGGGCCGAAGGGCCTGTTCTATGTTCTAAGGTTATTTGCGCATGGGATGAAAGGAGGGAGTGCAATTAAGGACACAAATCATGTCAGCCCTGGTCTAATAGCAGAGCAGTTTTGAGGGGCTTAATAGCTTTTTATGGCAACTTAGTAATGGATCATGGCACCATTTTTCCCCAGATCGGTGATGTAAAAGAATTATGACATTGAATGAAGAGTTGGACAAGGGTTGTAATTAACATTCAGATGATCTGGTCATTTATCACCAAATTGTGCATCATTTGGATGGAAGGTTTCTTTACTCCATACCAGTTTTTCCATCCAAGTATATTGTGAAAGGTTGTGGTTAAACAGAAGGAACTTTAAAGTCAAAGAAATCTTAATTTTGGGGTAACCAAGTTCTATCACAAGCTTTCTCAGCCTGAATTTACAGCCTATGGCACACAGATGAACAAGAATGTGACAGCTTCAGGAAGCACATTTGTAGGAGTGGCTGGTCAGAGTATTCTAAAAATTGTGCTAGCATATTCAACCACCCCATGGTGATAGAAGGACAACTGCCCACTGAGTAATAGAGAATGAAAAATAATGGGACATTTCCCTTTGACAGTGATATGGAACATGAGATGAACATCCATTTACTGTCACAACCAGGTACAGTGCTGAGAAAGACAAAAACAGGCATAAATTGCATTAATTTGATGTTTATTTACTTCATACAGTTTTATACTCCCAAGGACAGACTCAATACAGATTGCACTTGGACAAACTCAGCTATAGACACACCCACTCCAAACTGAGACATCATTTGCCCAATAGGGATGGGAAGTGTCTTATCCTAGTACAACATCAATTTCACAATCAATTGGAGCACTGTATTCATGTTAGACCATGAACAGCAAGCAGGATTCAGTTTCTGGTGTGAAGTCTTGCCAAAGCTTCAGGACATGTAGCTAGCAGGCCAGAGTGGACATATTGGGCCTATTCAAGTGGATTTTTAGTAAGGAGGAAATAGTCACTTGCAGTTGAGGGGTAGTGGGGGGGGGGGGGGCTCAGAATACATGTTGAGTGAAGCTCTGGAAATTACAATGTGGGGCTCTGGTTGTTCTTGAAACTATTCTGAAATTATAAACTTTCCTCACCCCCTATTAAGAGTAGCAATACCAAAAAGAAAGGGCCAGTATTCCAAGATGAAAGTTAGTTTGTGGCTTCCCCTCGTTTACCATTTTAGGATCTTCTGGTAATTGACAATTGATCAGAGAACTGTGCGAAATAGAATAATCAGTCGTTAAGACCCTGATAATCCCACAGGGTGATCAGACCAGGTAGAAGACTTTAAGAGCTAGGTCACTACCACTTAAAGACAAGAGTTTAAATATATAAACCTTATTCAGTCTTCCAAACCAAATTTTATTCTTCCTCTTGGAGGCTCAATGAGTGAGGGAGCCTTTAGGTTGAAAAGTCATTCTAAAGGGGGTTGTGAAAGTATATTGGAGGAGTTAGATTGTCATGATACAAGATTCCCTGACATTTAAATGGATTATATGTTGGTGGTGAGGGCAGGGGGCTGGGGTGGAATAGACAAAACACAAGCAGATTTGGCTTCTACCAAAACAGGATACTCCCATACATCTTAACTGGAACATCTTATCATAGGAGTCCACCAATATAACCAAGAATTTTAAGGCATTATTCTATTTAGACAGTGCCCTGGACTCTTGCACATTCCAGAACAATCCCAGATCAGAAGCATTTGCGATGAACAATGGAAGGTCCTGACTCATCATACTCCTGCTTGGTGATCCACATTTGCTGGAAGGTGGAGAGTGAAGCCAAGATGGAGCCACCAATCCACACTGAATACTTCCTCTCAGGTGGTGCAATGATCTTAATCTTCATTGTGCTTGGAGCCAAGGCAGTGATTTCCTTTTGCATTCGATCAGCAATACCCGGGTACATGGTGGATCCACCAGACAAGACAGAATTGGCATATAGATCTTTCCTGATGTCAATGTCACATTTCATGATACTGTTGAAGGTGGTCTCATGGATCCCAGTTGTTTCCATTCCTAGGAAGGAAGGTTGGAAGAGCGCCTCTGGACATCGGAAACGCTCATTGCCAATGGTGATGACTTGACCATCTGGTAGCTCATAGCTTTTCTCCAGGGTTGAAGAGGTGGCAGCCATCACCATCTCAGTCTCAAAGTCAAGAGCCACATAGCACAGCTTCTCTTTAACATCACGGACAATCTCCCTCTCAGCTGTGGTAGTGAATGAGTACCCACGTTCAGTCAGAATCTTTATCAGATAGTCAGTAAGGTCCCTGCCAGCTAGATCTAGCCGCAGAATGGCATGGGGCAAGGCATACCCTTCATAAATGGGCACAGTGTGAGTGACACCATCACCAGAGTCCATTACAATACCTGTGGTGCGGCCAGAGGCATACAAGGACAGTACAGCTTGAATGGAGACATACATGGCTGGTGTGTTAAAGGTCTCAAACATGATCTGAGTCATCTTCTCCCGGTTGGCTTTAGGGTTGAGAGGGGCCTCTGTGAGGAGGACAGGATGTTCCTCTGGGGCAACTCTCAGCTCATTGTAGAAGGTGTGATGCCAGATCTTCTCCATGTCATCCCAGTTGGTCACAATCCCATGTTCAATTGGGTACTTCAGGGTCAGAATCCCTCTCTTGCTCTGTGCTTCATCACCAACATAACTGTCTTTCTGACCCATTCCCACCATCACACCCTGGAATTAGGAAAAAAGGTCAATGAGAAAAGCCACAAGGTCATGTCAACCATGGTTCAATTCCTCTCTCCCCCCACCATAGTGGATGCTCCAATGCAGTACTGAAAGTCTGCTGCATTGTTGGGGCGCAATCTTTTGGAGGAGACAAAACCAATGCCTTTGCTGTCTGCTTAGGTGATTGTAAAAGATCCCATTGCAACATATTGCCAAGAACTGAGGAATTACCCCAGGGAAATGCTCATCCTGCAAATCAAAAAAAAGTGATTCTGCAATTATGTCTCAAACACAATGCGTGGAATTCTCACCATGGGAATTGTAGGGGGGCAGCATGGACCATGTAAAAGTCTGTTGACCTCAGCTGTGATTCTGATCTTGGGGAGAGAGTGGCTGGAAAATCCCACTCAATGTGATAATTTGCATGCAAATTGAGTTGCGGTCTTTCCAACATTGGAGACTACTTTTCCAAGGCATTTCATTGGTTGGGAGAGCACTGGAGCTATGGTAGTCATGACGGCACTAAAATGCAAATCTCTTTCTAAAGAAAGAATCTGAGCAGGATGTCATAATGACCAGACAATTTAAAAATATTTATTCATGGGACATGGGTGTCATTGGCTGACCAGCATTTATTGCCCATCTTAGTTGCCCTTTTTCAGAGGACAGTTCAGAGTCAAGCACATTGCTGTGGCTCTGGAGTCACATGTAGTCCAGACCACATAAGGTCGGCAGATTTCCTTCCCTGAAGGGACATTAGTGAACCGGATGGGTTTCACGGTCATTAGATTTATTTTGGGGCAAATATTTGTCAGGACCACCAGCACTCGGGTATACCTACACCATTTGGACTGCAGTGTTCAATGAAATAGCTCACTACTACAAGAATTTTGCACCATGGGATTGTCAATCCACCAAATGGAGGCCTCAGTTTGCCTCGAGAACTACACCTTTAATGCAGCACACTGTATTGGAGTGATTACATTATATGCTCAAATTCTCAGTAGGTTTTGAACTCACTGCACAAGCAAGGCAACCTCCCCATCTTAAGTTAGGTTTGAAGGTTCCAACCCAATTACTCCATGCAGAATCCCCATAACAGGTCTGGGATGATGAAACAAAGTACTGCCATTGTTTAATAGGGAAGGAATCAAAAGCAGTAAAATGGGTATTCCATTGGAGACTTGTTCCCAAATCGCAAGGGAATGGTGAATGTCCATTTGAAGGATGCAGCAATCACAATTTAACAAAATATGGGCATCAATTAGTAACTGCCTAGTCACTGAACATAGCTGAAGGCAATAGTCAGTGCAGTTCTAAGTCATAGCCCAGAGCAGAATTTTCAGGACAAAATTGACTTCAGGGTCACTTACTGATGTCAGCTTTTTAAAAACTGGGGCTCAGATCATTTTCAGGCATCTGAATTACTAGTTTGGCTACAGCCACTGCACTACCCTGCTGCTGTGGTGGCTAGTTTGCCAGTTCAGTGAAAATGGGTTAATTTGGTTTCAGACCAAAAAATTGATTTTTAGACCAGGAATGAAGTTTATAACTTGCACATTGGGTTCAACCAATAGAAATATTCACTTTGTATCCCTCCCAAAAATAAAGAGGAAAATTCATTTAGCACAAGGTTCAGTCCTTGTTAAAATTATTAATATGCAGAAACTGGTTGTCAAGTTTGCTAATTTTTTTTATGTTATTCAAACAGCATCAGAATTGAAGCAGTTTTAAAAAAGCCCCCTCATCCAAAAAACCCTTGCTGCTGTAATTACAGACCAACAATGGGTTAACCAGAGGCAGCAGTATACAGTTCCCTAGCAACCTAAATAACGTACTCCACACTTCACTCTGCTCTTCCTCACCACCAGTTTAAAAAAAAGTGTCATTGGCAAAGCCATCATTTATCACCCATCCCTAGTTATCCTGCTTCTTATACAATGGGCCAGAATTTGCAGCCTCACTCAGGCAAGATCATAAAATCCCACCCAAGGCCAGAGATTTGTTCTAGGAACCTTGCCCATCCAGATTCCAGGGCAAGCAAGGAGGTAGGGTTTCAGCCAATGAGTTGCTTGATAGTCCAAATACACAGATAAGGACAACACCCAACCAGCTTAAAAAAAAAAATTCAAAATTCTTTTCTAGCCCAGGCACTTAACATAACCCATATCCTTCACAGGTCAGAGACGAGACAAGTTGTGCCCAGGAGATTTGACCTTCAACTCACACCACAAGCATAAACCAAAATTTAAAGATCCCTTTTAATTCACTATGCAAAGTAAAATCTTATTTAAAAAAAGTTAAAATTACCTGGTGTCGAGGCCTCCCAACAATGGAGGGAAACACAGCTCTGGGAGCATCATCCCCTGCAAAACCAGCCTTACACATCCCAGATCCATTATCCACAACCAGAGCTGCAATCTCCTCATCCCCCATGGTTCAGAATCTGCTAGAAATCACTGCTGAGAGAGAGAAAAAAAGAACACAGCACATCATTGACTGAAGATTCTTGCAGAAACCACACCAGCAAATTTTGCCTTCAAGGGAAAACCCACCAGCACTCCTCTTGAATCTGAGCATCCAGTGAAAGATAATTCATTTACTCCTTACCTCATTCACTGCTCTTTTATACTGCACCAGGTTCAGCTTATTCATATTAGATGAGGTAGGCAAGGGGGAGGAGCTAAGCATTACTGCTGCCAAAATACAATTGAATTCATGTTTAAACCTTGTATTTTTCATTTTAAAGAACTCTTTTCTTTGCTTTCTATCCTTAATATAGATTTAAAAATTCCTCTAACACTGATGTTGGGTTTAACCTCTTAAGTGCCTTCATTTGCTTTGAGCATTTTGAAAGGTAGATTCAGGTTTGTGCAGCTAATCAGTACATTGAATTCCTTTGAAGACATGCTGGTTAGGTATATTGGCCATGCTAAATTCTCCCTCAGTGTACCTGAACACAGAGTGTGGCGACTAGGGGATTTTCACAGTAACTTCATTGCAGTGTTAATGTAGGCCTACTTGTGACTAATAAATACCTTTAAGTGGCTGGCTGTTGCTATGTAGCCATTGTGTGTACAACTAGGCCCCACAAATAAGGATAAAGTGAAGAGGGTAATCTGTTTTTATATTAAAGGGATAATGCTGACCACGGAGTTGTTAACTGGCAATCAATCTTTTACCAACAAATCGACAACGGACCCAGAAATGACACAAGGAAAATCCCAATGGTGGAGTGATTTGGGAAGCATAGGTCCAAAGTCACATGTTGCTCCCAAGCTATGCTTACAACATGTCAGACCTCAAATTTCTCATATACTGTATCTCAAAATGTTATTTTCCAACATAAATTTAATTTGTATTTGGGCAGTACGGTGGCACAGCGGTTAGCACTGCTGCCTCACAGTGCCAGGGGCCCGGGTTCAATTCCGGCCTCGGGTCACTGTCTGTGTGGAGTTTGCACATTCTCCCCGTGTCTGCGTGGGTTTCCTCCAGGTGCTCTGGTTTCCTCCCACAGTCCAAAGATGTGTGGGTTAGGTTGATTGGCCATGCTCAATTGACCCTCGTGTCAGGGAGATTAGCAAGGGTTATGGGAATAGGGCTTGGGTGGGGTTGTGGTCAGTGCAGACTCGATGGGCTGAATGGCCTCCTCCTGCACTGTAGGGATTCAATGCTATCTGCCATCATGATCTCCAGGAGTGTTCAATAGATTAACCACCACTCACTGAAGTATTACTTCTGTGGGTTCGTTTTGAATCTACTCCAATTAAAGTATAAGCCATGTTCTCTGATTCTAATATTTCTAGTAAAACAGCTTATTACAATTTAGATTATTTAAACTTCAAAACAGCAGTTTGCAACCAGTACAGGCTGATGGCTTAATCTTTCATCCAAAGGGTGGTACTTCTGACATTGGTAGAGTCCCTTCATTGCTGTATTGGGATGTTGGACTAAAAGCAAATAGGAGCAGGAGTAGGCCATTAAGCCCATCAAGCCTGCTCCACCATTCAGTATAATCATGGCTGATCCTCTATCTCCATAATCCCATTTTCTCCCCATATCCCTTCGTGCCTTTAGAGTCTAGAAATCTATCCATTTTCTCTTTTGAGTAACTTGACATCCATAGCCTTCTGTGGTAAAGAATTCCATAGGTTCACGACTCTCTGAAGAAATTTCTCCTTATTTCTGTCTTAAACTGCTTACTCCATTATCTGAGACTGTGACCCCTTGTTCTAAACCCCCACCTCCCCCCACCACTCCCAGCCAAAGGAAACATTATCCCTTCACTGAGTCTGTCCAGCCCTGTCATAATTTTAAATGTTTCAATGAGGTACCCTCCCAGTAAATACATAGAAACATAGAAAACAGGAGCAGGAGGAGGCCATGTGGCCCTTCAAGCCTGCTGCGCCATTCATCACGATCATGGCTGATCCTCCAACTTAAAAGCCTAATCCTTCTTTTTCCCCATAACCTTTGATCCCGCTTGCTCCAAAAAGAAGGGGCTTTGCATTGGCCGGGAATCAAACCTGGGCCTCCTGCATGGCAGGCGAGAATTCTACCACTGAACCACCAATGCAGACCTGATCAACTCTGTCTCTCCACATAGGACATTCCTGCCATCCCAGGAATCAGTCTGGTGAACCTTTGCTACACTCTCCCTAAAGCATCCCTCCCTCTAATCTATGCATTCAAGTCTTGAATGGGTTTGGAGTCGCAATGTTCTGACACAGAATTGTGAGTAATAGCAAATAAGAAAAATAGATCAATTTTGTATTATCTGAGGATGCCACCCCCCCCCCCCCATTCATGTTATAAACTGTTTGTCATTAATTTCATCATTGCCTTGTTAATGCCAGCCATTAGGAGTAGAGGCAAAACAAGAACAGAGAATTCTGGGAATGCTCAGCAAGTCAGGCAGCATCTAGTGGTTTTTGAAATAGTTTTTTTTATTCATTCGTGGGACATGGATGTCGCTGGCTGGCCAGCATTTATTGCCCATCCCTTATTGCCCTTAGAGGGCAGTTGAGAGTCTGCCCTGGACTGTGGCTCTGGAGTCACATGTAGGCCAGACCGGGTAAGGATGGCAGATATCCTTCCCAAAAGGACATTAGCGAACCAGATGGATAAAGCGGATTCAAAATTGGCTCAGTTGTAGGAGACAGAGGGTGATGACAGAAGACTGCTTTAGTGACTGGAAGCCAGTGTCCAGTGGCATACCACAGGGTATCTGTATTGGACCCCTATTATTCGTCATTTATACAAATGACTATGTGGGGGGTAGGATTAGTAAGTTTGTGGATGACAGAAAGATTGGATGGCTGGTTAATAGTGAGGCGGAGTGTCTTGGGCTACAAGAAGATATAGACAGAATGGTCAAATAGGCAGGTATGGGGAAGATGGAATTTAACCCTGATAAGTGTGAGGCGATACATTTTGGAAGGAGTAATTTGACAAGAAAATATTCAATAAATGGTAGGACACTAGGAAGTGCTGTGGAACACAGGGACCTTGGCATGTTTGTCCACAGATCTCTGAAAGCAGAAAGGCATGTTAGTAAGCTGGTGAAAAAGGCATATGGGACACTTGCCTTTATCAATCGAGGCATTGATTACAAAAGCAGGGAAGTCATGTTGGAGTTGTATAGAACTTTGGTGAGGCCACAGCTAGAGCACTGTGTGCAGTTCTGATCGCCACAATATCGGAAGGATGTGATTGCACTGGAGGAGGTGCAGAGGAGATTCACCAGGATGCTGCCTGGGATGAAACACTTAAGTTATGGAGAGAGATTGCATAGGCTTAGGTTGTTTTCATTGGAGCAGAGAAGACTGAGGGGCAACCTGAACAAGGTGTACAAGATTATGAGAGATACGGACAGAGTGGATAAGGAGCAGCTGTTCCCTCAGTTGAAGGGTCAGTCACAAGGGGTCATAGGTTCAAGGTGAGGGGCAGGAGGTTTAGGGAGGATGTGAGGAAAAACCTTTTTACCCAGAGGGTGGTGATGGTCTGGAATGCGCTGTCTGGGAGGGTGGTAGAGGCGGGTTGCCTCACATCCTTTAAAAAGTATCTGGATGAGCACTTGGCACATCATAACATTCATGGCTATGGACCAAGTGCTGGCAGATGGGATTAGGTGGGAGTTCAGGTGTTTCTAATGTGTCGGTGCAGATTCGATGGGCCGAAGGGCCTCTTCTGCGCTGTATGATTCTATGATTAGGAGGCTGAGGGGTGACCTTATAGAAGTCTATAAAATAATGAGGGGCACAGATCAGCTAGATAGTCAATATCTTTTCCCAAAGGTAGGGGAGTCCAAAACTAGAGGGCATAGGTTTAAGGTGAGAGGGGACAGATACAAAAGTGTCCAGAGGGGCACCTTTTTCACACAGAGGGTGGTGAGTGTCTGGAACAAGCTGCCAGAAGTAGTAGTAGAGGCGGGCACAATTTTGTCTTTTAAAAAGCATTTAGATAGTTACATGCGTACGATGGGTATAGAGGGATATGGGCCAAATGCAGGCAATTGGGATTAGCTTATAGGGGATTTAAAAAAGAAAAGGCGGCATGGACAAGTTGGGCCGAAGGGCCTGTTTCCATGCTGTAAACCTCTATGACTCTATGACGCTATGATTCTACCCTTCTCTTCGATCATAACTACAGCTGCTCCAATTGGTAGCTCAGTTATGTGCAAAACATGTAGCTCTAATGGAACATGATGTTGAGCAGTTGGTGATGGCTGGCAGGATCCTTCAAGGGCAGTGATAGTTGGGTGGGTAAGAGAATAGCTTGATTCCCAGCTATCCAGACAGTTCTAAGGGCAGATATGGGCTGACATCTTGAGTGCATGAAGAAGGCTGTAAACTCTTGACCTCCTCCTGCCTAGCTGCCTGTACCTGTCACCTTATGTGCTTTCCAGGGATGTCTGGAAGTCTCTTAGTACATTCAACTCTAAAACCATGGGTATTCTTGCTTAATTCTACTGGATTATCTATTGGATCACAAACTACCAGAAATCGAAGTTTGTGGAAGGTGGGGTTGAGGACAGAAATGGAGAGCCGGTTTAACATTGATAAGGGATATTTGATCCTTGGAGGCAGGGATTCGATGGAGTCAGGAGATGTTGACCAGCTCACACTTGGCCAAATGGGTTTACAAGGCCCAGGGATACTGCGACTACGTCCTCTCCTTTGGGTTGCTTGTACCTGTAGAATTTCTGTTGCAGCTGCAGCAGACTTGTTAGGACTTCAAAAACCAGTCGCCGGCTCTTCTGGATATTAATATCTCTCCCTGGTACTTCTCAAAGGGTTTCTCCAAACTGAAGTTGGGGAGAAACAGCACATCTCCCTCACTATACCTCAAAGCTCAAGGCATAATACTGCTGGAATCTGAAACAGCAGGTCTGAGATTTTCAGATGTTGTCAGACCTACTTCAAAGCTTCATTGGCTTTGAAGCCTTTTGTGAGGATGTGAAAGGTTCTATATAAATGTCAGTTCTTTTCTTTAACACTGAACAAATGCCCCAGATGTCTTGTTTCTAGGCTGCACTTTCCACACAATTTTATGAAACATGCCAATGTAAAATTGTCTTAATTTATCATCTAAACCATCTTGCCTTTCTTCCTGTCCATTGTTCCTGACGCTCTGTGCCTGTTCAGTTTTTGTTTTGAACTCACAGTCCAACTGCCTCAGGCTCCCCTGGTCTCCAAAGATCATCTCATTCATACCAAATCGGGAGAATTGGCAGCACAGTGGCATATGGGAGCTTCTGGGAGATCAGAGAGTTGGATTTTATTTAACTTTCCTGGTGGATTTTGTTTTTGTTGAACATTCATTTTGAGGAAACTCTGTTGCATTCATAGAATCCCGATGGTGCAGAAGGAGGCCATTTGGCCCATCGAGTCAGCACCAACACTCTGGCAGAGCATTTTACCCAGGCCCACACCCCACCCTATCCCCACAACACCACGTATTTACCCTGCCAGTCCGCCTAATCTACACATCTTTGGACACTAAGGGGCAATTTATCATGGCCAATCCACCTCACCTGCATAAATTGAAAATAGTTTATTTTATTAGCAGTGAAATTTGAGCGCCTGGCTCGCACTGAATTATACATAGCTTTGCACAAAATAATGTATATAGCCACATGCCAAATAAAAATCACATTTATGTAGCTTATGATGGTTATAGTTCAGGCTTTTCCTTCACACTTGTAGCTTCCTGCAATACTTCCTATCAACAGAATTAAGAAACAGGATTCAAGCAGTGAGTGTAGAGGAAATTTCCCGGAAGTGACCAGCCATGAGGGGTTTCAGTTATGTGGAATTGTGAGGGAAGCGAGGATCATTCTCCTTTGAGCAGAGAGGATTAAGGAACATTTAATAGGTTTTCTGAGTGGGGAGTTGTTTCCACTGGCAAATGAGTCAGTAACCAAAAACCACAAATTGAAGATAACCAGCAAAAGAACCAGGGTTTGACATGGGAGAGAGGTTAGACTCACACTTTGGACCTCTCAAGATAGAAGAAGCAAAACTCATTCTGGAAGCAGTGGGAACCACGGATCCAGTGAAAATGAGAAACTTAAGTATTCAAGACATTTATGGGAGTAAAAAAGAAACAGGTTCATTGGTCATGAGGGCCACATCCTAGGATTTACAGAAAAAGTAGCCAAAGAGATAGTGGTTGCATGTGATTTGATGGTCCAGAGTTCCCTAGATTCTAAACAAAGACCAATTATGGCCCAGGTTCTCAAGGACAAGGCTCCTCTGAAGCCTAAGGATAGGTGTGGTCTGATCAAGAAAGGAGAAGCTGTTAAAGCTTATTGGAGGGAGCATTTTGAAGACCTTTTCAGTCAAGAATCTATACTTTTAACTCAATTTGTGGGACATGGGCGTCGCTGGCTGGCCAGCATTTATTGCCCATCCCTAGTTGCCCGAGGGCAGTTGAGAGTCAACCACATTGCTGTGGCTCTAGCATCACATGTAGGCCAGACCAGGAAAGGACAGCAGATTTCCTTGCCTAAAGGACATTAGTGAACCAGGTGGGTTTTTCCAACAATCAACAAAGGTTTCATGGTCATCAGTAGATTCTTAATTCCAGATATTTTTTATTGAATTGAAATTCCACCATCTGCAGTGGCAGGATTCGAACATGGGTCCCCAGAACATTAATCGAGTTTCTGGATTAATAGTCTAGCGATAATACCACTGGACTACTGGCTAATGCTTTCAACTCCATCCCACAACACCCCGTTAGAGACGGGCTTAGACCTCTGCCAGCGCCTATGGAGGTGATGAAAGCTCCCACTCAAATGAAGAACAACAAGGCAGCAGGAGGTGATGAAACCTCCACTGAAATCTTTAAGCTGGGGGGAGGAAAACCAACATTAGAGTCTTTTTCCTACAGATCTGAAATGAAGAGGAAACCCTAAATAATCTTAATGATGCTATGATTGTGACAATCTTCAAGAGAAGGGACAATTTCAATTGTGGAAATTACAGAGACATCTCCTTGCTTTCCGTTGCTGGAAAGATCATTACAAGAACCTACTGAATTGAAAGAGTTATCCCCCAAATTTCAGTGGTTTCAGCCAACAAAAGGCATGGTTGACATGATTTTTACAGCTCGCCAACAACATGAAAAATGTTGGAAACATCATCACCCTCTCTATATAATGTTCTTTGACTTGACAAAGGCCTTCGACTCTGTAAATCATGCAGCATTCTGGAAGACTCTGCTGAAGTATGGATGTCCTCCAAAATTCATTACCGTTCTTTGCCTGCTTCAAGATGATATACGAGCAGTGATCCTCAACATCGGGTCCATTGCAGATTGTTTTTGAGGTTATTGCTGGAGTAAAACAAGGTTGTTTCATCACTCCAACTCTTTCTTTGATTTTCTTTGTTCCCATACTCGGCTGAATAGAAACAAGCTCCCCATTGGAATGCAGCTTATTTATCAAATGGATAATAAACTATTTAACCTTAAATGACTCCAATCGAAAGCCAAGACCACTCCAACCTTAGACATTGAGCTACAATATGCTGATGGTGCTGCAGTAAGTGCTGTGTTGGAAACGGATCTCTGGAGAATTGTCGATGCATTTACTGAAGCATATGAGAAGATGGGAGACCGAAGTTCTCTATCAGTAAGCTCCAAATGTACACACCCCAGCCCCATTGATTAGAATGCATGATGAGTGCCTGGAAAATGTGGAGCACTTCTAGTACCTTGGAATTTTACTTTCTTAGAAGGTTGACATTGGCAAAGAAATTCAGCATCGCTTAAAATCTGCTGTTGTAGCCTTTAGACACCTGAGGGAGTGAGTTTGAAGATCACAATATCAAAACTGAAAACAAACTCATGCCTCAGAGTTTTACCGCCCCGCCCACCATAGGAATGGGAGCGGTTAAGGGGTGGACAATGGGCGGGATTTTATTTTTTCGGGACGAGCGAAACTGCAAAATCCTGCCCATGTTCTACCACAAGGTTATGACCCGTTCCTTACAAAGTAGGGCTTAAACATGAACAACATAGAGGAGGCAACACAAAGCACTGGAGTCTTACCATCAATGCTACCTGTGGAAGATCTTAATACGCCATGATCTGAACTGATAACACACAACCAGACATCTGCATGACAACAAATGACTTCAAGTGCTTTACAAGTGCCAGGTAATGACCATCTCCAACAAGAGAGGATCTAACCATCGCCCCATGACATTCAATAGCATTGTAAGAAGTTTAACAACACCAGGTTAAAGTCCAACAGGTTTATTTGGTAGCAAAAGCCACACTCCCTCAGTGTGGCTTTTTCTACCAAATAAACCTGTTGGACTTTAACCTGGTGTTGTTAAACTTCTTACTGTGTTTACCCCAGTCCAACGCCGGCATCTCCACATCATTCAATAGCATTACCATTGCTGAATCCTTCACTATCAACATCCTAGGGGTCACCATTGACCAGAAACTGAACTGGGCTAGTCATATAAATACCGTGGCTACCAGAGCAGATCAAAGGTTAGAAATCCTGTGGTGAGGGACTCACCTCTTGATTTCCCAAAGCCTCGCCACCGTCTACAAGGCACAAATCAGGAGTGTGATGGAATACTCCCTACTTGCCTGGAAGAGCGCAGCTCCAACAACACTCAAGAGATGAGGAAAACTTTCTACATTCAGAGGGTTGCAAACCTCTCGAGTTCTGTACTCCAAAGAGCTGCGGATGTTCAGATGTTGAGCAAAAACAAGTTATAAATCAATAGATACTGAGGATATTCACAGGATATGTTGATTGTGCGTGAAGATGTTACAGAAATAGAAGATCTACCATGAACTTATGGAATGACAGAGCAGGTTGTATGGGATGAATAGCCATCTCCAGAGCTTTGTGTTTGGACGGCACAGTGGCAGTGGTTAGCATTGCAGTCTCACAGCGCCAGGAACCCGGGTTCGATTCCTGGCTTGGGTCACTGTCTGTGCGGAGTTTGTACATTCTCCCCGTGTCTACGTGGGTTTCCTCCGAGTGCTCCGGTTTTCTCCCACAGTCCAAAGATGTGCAGGTTAGGTGAAATGGCCATGCTAAATTCGCCCTCAGTGTACCCAAAAAGGCGCTGGAGTGTGGCAACTAGGGGATTTTCACAGTAACTTTGTTGCAGTGTTAATGTAAGCCTACTTGTGACTAATAAATAAACTTTACTTTTGGGGAGATATTTGGAGTGGTGGTGGGTGCGGAGGATAGCATTATTCTAGGGGATTTTGGCATCCAGTGTATTTTGCAGATGCTTTTCTCTCAGCCAACACCTAAAAACAGATCATCTGGTCATTTAATACATTGTCCTCTGATTGGACCTTCCAATGCTGGAAACCCGGTTGCCATCCCTAATTTCTCAAGGTGCCTGAAGGCAGCTTGAATAATATCCAGGGTTCCTTGATAATCGCTCAAGCACAGACATGTTGGGTAAATTTTCCGGCCCCACCCACCGTGGGAATTGTTGTGGGCAGACCAAAAAACCATTTAAAGGTCTGTTGACCTCGGGTGGGAATTTCTGGCCTCAGGGAGGGGCCCTGACGGAAAATTTTGCCCGTTATGTTATCACAGTGACTATAGTATTTCATTGGTTTGGAAGTGCTTTGAACTTCCAGAGGTAAGGAAAGGGGCTTTATTAATGCAAGTTCCATGTTGCATATGGTTGCGTGACCAAATGAGTCAATTTTAACAGAAGCACATGTATGGGGCAGCAGCTTTTCAGTATCTTACTTCACATATTAGCAAGATGCAATTAATTGGAAATAAAGCTTATTCAAGAGATTTTCTCGAACAAATGTCCACATGCAATTTTCACATCAAGACTTATTTCATAGAATCATAGAATTCCCACAGAAGGAGGCTATTTGGCCCATCAAGCCTGCACCGACAACAATCGCACCCAGGTCCTATCCCCATAACCCCATCCATAACCCTATGTATTTACCCTGCTAACCCCCATGACACTAAGGGATGATTTAGCATGGCCAATTAACCTAACCTGCACATCTTTTGGACTGTGGGAGGAAACCAGAGCACCCAGAGAAAATCCATGCCGACACGGGGAGAACGTGCAAATTCCACACAGTCACCTGAGGCCGGAATTGAACCTGGGTCCTTGGCACTATGAGGCAGGAGTGCTACCCACTGTGCCACCGTGCCACAATGATACTTTATTGAACAGTTCACTGTATAAATGCTTTGAGAAGCAAGTTGGGGGATAGAAAAAACATCCAAATTCATTCCTAAAAATGAATCAAAATAGGAGGTTGTCCTGGTTTTGTTGTGAATAATGTTGTTTTATTCACAACAAGTCATTTATATACATCAACATGTTATAGTCCCATTAACTGCCTGAGGTCTATTATATCACCATTGACACCTTGGTCATTGCTTGGTGGGGGTGGGGGGGAAAGCAGCATGCTCCCAGTGCATTTCTCCACTGAGTCAAAAGAATTGCACTGAGGGTAAGCAGAGAGAAGGTGTGAGTATTCTGGACAAAATGATGTTTATGGAAGAGGTGAAGGGACGGGGGGGCTTCAAAGGATTAATGGCAAAAAACTAAGATTGATCAACAACTGCCGAAAGTGCTATTAAGTTTACCAATGTATCTTTGGGGGAAAGAAGCAGCATCTTGAACAATTGTTAACTGAACACTCAACTCAAGGTAATGGCCATTATCAAGTTCAATATGCGAATCAAAAGATTGGAATTCACATCGAAAATAGTCATCAACATTGAGAGAGGAAAATCAAAGGTCATCGTCAGCCATTGCAAACTGATTTTGCAGCTGAGCACTTTCCTCCTTGCTCCCCCCCCCACCACCCCCACCCTCCTCCACTCTCCACACAGATAAAGCATTCAAGCCCCCTGGGAACTTAGAATTAGAATGGCAGCTACAAGAACTATGTACAATAGAGAGTTCTGGTACAGTTGAATTGAAGTAGCTCCTTTCAAAAGTCATTTAGAAACACAGTGAAGACCTGCCTTTCGTGACCACCTTGTTCACCTTTCCACATACCCATGCTCTGTACGTTGTTGTCCACCACATTGTCCACTGTGTGAGCAATATTCACTTATCCGTTTGAAAAGTCCGAATCTCGACAAAGATTCTTTGACAGCTATACCCTTTGAGCACAGCTCGAGTGTGAGTTTTGTTCATTTCTCCTAAGAAATCAGTTTCATCATTAATTAATTTTGTGACAGATCTTTTATTTTACAATAGCTGTTTGGAAGTGTACCATTCAGATTTGTCCCCAGTAGTAGAACAAAAACATGGTAAAACTGGGAAATCAGAATACTGGCTCCAACTGGTCTTGTGAACACTAAAATACAATATCAGTAGAAACTGGGAAATAAGAATACAGGTCGGAGCTGTTTTTCCCATTGAAGGATCTGGGGTATAACCCAGGCTGGTGTTGTATGTGCTGACTCTCTAACATACTTCCACAGGGAACTGGAATGGATCCTGCCAAGGACAGAAATCACACAATACAGAATGTAAGTGTCCTTCTAAGTCTTTGTGATTGTTGGTTCATGTGACCTCTGTGGCTCGGTTTCAGTGATCGGAGGGGGCGATTGGAGAGGAATTTTCCAGGATGTATTTCACCCTTTTGTTAGCCCTGAGCATTTCTCTTTTTCATTGATTGCCATTTTCAAATGGGTTGTGAATAAACCTGCCAGTGCTGGAAAACGGAAACACAAAGCCAAAATGTGGTATTTACACAGCAGGTCTAACAGTTCCAATGAGGAGAAATAGAGCTTACTGTAGGGTATTGGTAGCCAAACCAATGTTGCCCTCGCATGGCTGGAACCTATCTAATTGCAGTTTGGGGAAGAGAGTTTCAAACGTTTTTCACTCTACAAGTCTAGAAGTGCTTCCTAATTTCACTCCTGAAAGGTCAGACCCTAATTTTTAGGCTATGCCTTAGATTCCTCAACGAACAGAAATAGTCTCTCTTGTCTGCCGCATCTGTTTCCCTTATCTTGAAAACTCTGACCAAATCATTCCTCAACCTCCTAAATTCTGAAGAATGTGACATTTGTTTAACTGCTATATAAACTGTTCATAATTGCTTTAACACTTGATTCCCAGATTCTATTAAAATGGCGTAAAACTTTTGACCTATCTCTGAAGTTTGCTTTCCCCCTTTAATTCTGGATACTGCAACTGTCCCTTTATCTCAGAACACTTTGTTTAATTTTCCCATTGAATTCTTCTGAACAATGGACGGCACGGTGGCACAGTGGTTAGCACTGCTGCCTCACAGCTCAAGGGACCCGGTTTTGATTCCTGGTTTGGGTCACTGTCTGCACATTCTCCCCCTGTTTGCGTGGGTTTCCTCCGGGTGCTCCGGTTTCCCCCACAGTCCAAAGATGTGCGGGTTAGGTTGATTGGACATGCTAAATTAACCCTTAGTGTCCTGGGATGTGATAGGTTAGCGGGATTAGCAGGGTAGCTAAGTGGGGATAGGACCTGGGTGGGATTGTTGTCGGTGCAGACTCGATGGGCCGAATGGCTTCCTTTTGCACTATAGGGATCCTATGATCTTCTATGAATACCCTGGTCTCTGTTGTCTTAATTTCAGTCTGCTTAAGACATTGTTTCTGTCCCAATTCCCTGGTTATCTGGACTGCATCTGGTTCTTTGCAGCTCCCTTATCCTGTCCATTCTTTCTTGATAGAGTTGAGGGATATTCACTCCCCAGTGTCTTGTCTCCATCTGCAAACAAATTCAGCTAAACTAAGAACAAAGGAAATCCCTTCCGTTTGGAAAATGGCCCTCTGTTGCTAAGCAATGACTTATTCTTCTCTAGACTTTTATTTACACTTCACGCTGTAACCCTCACTAAGAAATAGAAATAGAAACACAATTGGAATTAAAACCAATCCCACAACCCCTTTGTCCAGCATGAATCGAACAATAGGTTTTACTCTTCCAGGCACAGAAATATTAAATTAAACCCACCTAAAAATATTCCTTTTTTCAAATGTTTACCAATATAAATATAACACTGCTTTTGTTTTCCTAGCACTATCTATTTCTCTGTTTCAGCCTGCTATTCTTTTTTTGCCCTTTTCTTTTACTTTCTCTTTGTGTGGGACGAATTTAATGGAAATGACGGGGAGGAATCTTGCCTGCCAGTTTGTGAGCCGGCAAGAAACCTGCATTACCTCCATCCAGCACATTAAGGACCAATTAGGCATTTAACTGGGCAGCAACAGGCTTTCCTCAGCATCAAGGACTCTGGGGGTAGAAGTTCCACTGTCTGAGAACTGTCGACCAATCCGGGGCAGGTAGCTGTGCATTGCTTGGCTGTGCCAGTGGGTGCAGTGGCTGCTGTTGGCAATGCACCCACCCAAGATACAGGATTGCCGAGGAATCCTGGCCACAGGTGAGTCATGGCAAGATGGGATCATGGGGTTAGGGTGACCAAAAGGTTGGTGACACCTTAACATGGTCTGAGAGGCAATGGTGTTCTGTTGACATGGTTAGGTATCTGAGAGGTTGTGTGGAAAGGAAGCTTGAATGCACATGGTAACCCCAGGAGAGGAACATTGAAAGGAGAGGGTGAAATGCTGGAGGTGGATCCTTAGTGAAGACATGCAGGTATCTTTTGGGAGAAGATTCCAAGGTGTGTTCTATGAGAACAGAAGTTGGAAACCCTTGCGTGGAAGACTGAATTCCAGGGAGACTATAAGATTATAAGGCCATAAGATATAGAAGCAGAATTAGGCCATTCAGCCCATCAAGTCTGCTCCCTCATTCAATCATGGCTGATATGATTCTCATCCCCATTCTCCTGCCTTCTCTCCATAACCCTTGATCCCATGATTGATCAAGAACCTATCTATCTCTGTCTTAAAGGCACTCAATGACCTGGCCTCCACAGCCATCTGTGTGACAAGTGTCACGGTGTGACAAGTGTCTAGGGGAATTGAGGAGAAATCTGTAGAGGTTATTTGGGTGGCATCTGTCACTTGATTTCAGAGTGTGGGGTGTCTGACCACAGTTGCCTGGTGGTTTACATGGACTCTGTGCTTACTGTGAACATTAGAGTATAAGACAAATTTGTAACTTGTGTTGTCCTTAAAACATCTGTGTACATCTGTAAAGATATAGTTGGGCTGAAGGAGTAGTGTAAAATCTTTTCTTGTTTAATAAATGTTTTATTTATTGAAAGTTCATCAACTGGCTCCTGTGACTCTGTTCAGTAGCTGCCTTCCACATATCTAAACAAAAAATAAAAGTGAGGATCTATCAAGCCGGGTTCCACCCTGGGACCTGACTTGTCCAGCACTCACATCAGCTGGGGGCGAAATGTAATCGGGGGTGGCAGGAGGCTACGATCAGATCAACCATGATTTTATTGAAAGGTGGAGCAGGCTCAGAGGATTACTGTTGCTCCTAATTCATGTGTCCGTATGCATGTTCATATGTTCACCCATGAAGGTTGGATTTTCCTGTGTCTGGGGACATGGCAGGTAAACTGAGGTGAGAAGATATCTGTGAGGTAAGTATATTTATAATGTTATTTGTGGGTCAGGAGGAGCAGGAACTCTTTCTCTAGGTCCAACAAGCTTATCTCTTTACACACGCTGCTATCTGCCAGCCCCTCAATCCCCCTTCCCCTTCCATAATCCCTGGCCCGATCGCCAATCCCCTCACTTGTTTTCCTCCCCATGACCTCCAAACCCACCCACTCGATCTTCGACTCACTCATCCCTGTCCAATTTCCATTGAGGTCATGCAACTCAAGATAGATGGAAGGTAATGACAGGGAGTGTGTCTGTACAGACATAAGAAAAACCTGTCCCAAAAGCCAAACCCTCCCCTACCAGCAAAAAGGTAAAAGGGGAAATGTATTTAATTTTTACAGTCATGTATCTTTCTTAAAAGAAGCTTTTAAAGAAACCCCTCAAACATTGCTCCTGCACCACCACCCACCCCCACCAACCCCAATCTTGTGTCTACCTTAGGGAAAGTTAATGAATTTGAGCCTGGTGCAGAATAAAAACATGAACATAAGAAGTAGGGGCACAAGTAGGCCATTGGGCCCTTCAAACCTGTTCTGTCATTCAACAGGATCATGGCTGATCCGTCTGCGCTTCTAACTCCATATTCCCATCTACCCCCAGTGACCTTTGATTCTGTTGACCAACAAGAGTCTATTTACCACCACCTTAAAAATATTCATTGACCCCGCCTCCGCCACCTGCTTAGGCAGAGAGTTTCAAAGTTGCATAATCTTCTGAGAGAAAAATCTCCTCCTCAACTAAGTCCTAAAAGGGTGACCCCTAATTTTAAAACAGTGCCCCTAGTTCTGGAGTCACCCACATGAGAAAACATCAGGTTGGATATTCTGATCCTTCCCGCCGGTGGGATCTTCCAGTCCCGCCGAAGTCGACTGCGGGTTCCCTGGCGGCAGGGTGGGTGAGACAAAATTGCCATTGACTTTGGTGGAACTGGAAAATCCTGCCAGTGGCCAATGGTGAGCTATCTGTGTGACGGGAAAACCCACAATGGGAAGGGGTGGGGGTGGGGGCAGGAAAATCCCAGCCAATCTTTCCATGTCCACCTTTCCAAGACCGTTTAGGATCTTGCACACTTCAATCAAATCAACCCTCACTCTTCTAAGCTCCAGTGAAAACAACATTGAAGAGGGATGACAAATGAACTCATAAACCTTCACTCAGTCTGTAAAGAACTTAATATTGAATCTTACTCATTGAAGGTTAAGATGTTTTATGAGTACGAGATGTTAAATAGCTATTACTTTCTCAATATACTGATGTGTTTTTCTTTTCTCTCTCTTTTGCAGTGATTTCTACCTAGTTTTGAACCATGGGGGATGAGGAGATTGCAGCTCTGGTTGTGGATAATGGATCTGGGATGTGTAAGGCTGGTTTTGCAGGGGATGACGCTCCTAGAGCTGTGTTTCCCTCCGTTGTTGGGAGGTCTCGGCACGAGGTCAGTATTGAAAGAGACTTCTGCTTTTAACTATCTTGTTTTCATATGGGATGATCTTCAACTCAAGAAAGCAAACTGTCTCTAGATCAAGACTGCAATGTTATTTTTGCTTCTCCATGTATTTCTCTTTCCTTTTTTTCTGCTTAAGTAAGGAGTGTCTGTGGGGGGAAAAAACTGAAGAAAATATAATTCTCAAAAATTGCTACAGTGTGTGAAACTGAGCCAAAGGAGACCCTCGGAGGTTGGCCAAAGATCTTCTTAAATGAGGAGAGAGAAAGGTGGGGAGCCTAAGGAGGGGATTTTAGAGATTAGGGCCAGGATAGTTGAAGGCACAGCTGCCAATGTTTTATCAAAGGCAGTGGGAGATGTCAGAAAAGATCAGTGTTGAAAGGTTGCATTGTTCTTGGAAGATTATGGGCCTGGGGGAAGCTACAAAGACAATGAGAATGGAGGGATTTAAACCTCAGACTGAGGATTTATAAACAAGAAATAATGGACTAGGAAACAGAGTATCATAGAATCCTACAGTGCAGAAGGAGGCCGTTCGGACCATCGAGTCTGCACCAACCACAAGGACCTATCCCCATAACCCCACATATTTAACCTGCTAATCTCCCTAACACTAAGGGGCAATTCAGCATGGCCAATCAATCTAATCTGTACATCTTTAGAGTGTGGGAGGAAACCGGAGCACCCGGAGGAAGCCCACGCAGACACGGAGAGAATGTGCAGAGTAGATCATGGGTAATGATTTGTGAACAGAACCCAGCGCACGTTCGGCAAGGGGCAGCAGTTTTAGTTGAGGTTAGGTTTGTGAATTTAAAAGGTGGGAGCCTGATCAAAGACAATTGATGAGTCTGAAAATGTGGATTTCTTTCACTGTTGCCACTACGGGCGGCACGGTAGCACAGTGGTTAGCACTGCTGCTTCATAGCTCCAGGGTCCCGGGTTCGATTCCCGGCTCGGGTCACTGTCTGTGTGGAGTTTGCACATTCTCCTCGTGTCTGCGTGGGTTTCCTCCGGGTGCTCCGGTTTCCTCCCACAGTCCAAAGATGTGTGGGTTAGGTTGATTGGCCAGGTTAAAAATTGCCCCTTAGAGTCCTGAGATGCGTAGGTTAGAGGGAGTAGTGGGTAAATATGTGGGGGTAGGGCCTGGGTGGGATTGTGGTCGGTGCAGACTCGATGGGCCGAATGGCCTCCTTCTGCACTGTAGGGTTTCTATGATTTCCTTCTTCAATTAACATGAGCAGTACACCTTTCACCCTCAACTCAAACACTCAATTGTTGTTTTAAAATCCCCTGATCAAAATGGTCAGGGGACTTTCATAATTCATGGCAAAATAACCTTTCATTTGTGATTTTGGAGCTCATAAGGAGCAATGTGAGGTTTATTTTGGGTATTTTTTACACATTCATTCTTGCAATTTAGTTATCTCTGGCAAAAATGGCATTTCTTCCTCTGTCCCCCATGAGACTCCTCAGGGCAGCTACCTCCCCCTCTCCCTCAGTCAACCCTGGCCACATTCCCCTTTGACTGTCACCATCCTCCCTCCTTCCCTCAACTCCTTCCTTCCCCCCTCACTCGTTCCCTCCCTTCCTCGATCAGCCCTGGCTACATTCCCCTTTGACTGTCACCACCCTCTCCCCCTCACTCGCTTCCTTCCTCCCTCGGTCAGCCTAGCCACATTCCGCTTTGACGGTCACCTTCTTCCCTCCCTCCTGGACTGCTGCATGCCATATTTAAGCAATTATGAATCTCAAGTTAGGTATTTCTCATTCACTGATTATTCAGTTGGATGCACCTAAATCTGGAAAGGTTGCCTTTTAATGAGCTTGAATAGAAACATAGAAACATAGAAATTAGGAGCAGGAGGAGGCCATTTGGCCCTTCAATCCTGCTTCGTCATTCATTATGATCATGGCTGATCATCCAGCTCAGTAACCTGTTCCTGCTTTCCCTCCATATACATTGATCCCTTTGGCAAGAAGAGCAATATCTAACTCCTTTATAAAATATTTTGCTTCAATGGCCTCCTGTGGTAGCGAATTCTACAGGCTGACCATTCTCTGTGTGAAGATGTTTCTCTTCATCTCTGTCCTAAATGGTCTATCCGTATCCTCAGACTGTGACCCCTGGTCCTGAACTCTCTCGCTATCAGGAACATCCTTCCTGCATCTACCCTGTCTAGACCTTTTAGAATTTTATAGGTTTCCATGAGATTCCCCACTCATTCTTCTAAACTCCTGCAAATATAATGCTAACTGACTCAAACTGTCCTCATATGCATGTTCCATCATCCCAGGAATACCAGAGACAAGCCAGGGAACTACAGACCAGTGAGTCTCATGTCTGTGGTTGGGAAACTACTGGAGAAGATTCTGAAGGAGAGAATCTATCTCCATTTGGAGAGGCAAGGTTTGATCAGGGATAGTCAGCATGGTTTTGTCAGAGGGAGTCATGCCTAACAAATTTGATTGAATTTTTTGAGCATGTAACCAAGTGTGTGAATGAGGGTAGTGTGGTTGATGTAGTTTACATGGATTTCAGTAAAGCTTTGACAAAGTTTCACATGGGAGACTTATTAAGAAGGCTAATGCACATGAGATACAGGGTGATCTGACAAGGTGGATTCATAATTGGCTTAGCGGTAGGAGACAGAGGGTGGTGACAGATGGCTACTTTAGTGACTGGAGGCCAGTGATCAATGGCATACCACAGGGATCTGTGTTGGGTCCCTATTGTTTGTCATTTACATAAATTACATAGATGACTATGTGGGAGGTAGGATCAGTAAGTTTGCTGATGACACAAAGATTGGCCGGGTGGTTAACAGTGAGGTTAAGTGTCTTGGGTTACAGGAAGATATAATCGAGATGGTCAAATGGGCAGATAAGTGGCAGATGGAATTTAACCCTGAAAAGTGTGAGGTGATAGACTTTGGAAGGAGTAATTTGACAAGGAAGTATACTATTTGTTATACATTTGACCACTCACTCAACTTGTCCAAATCATACTGAAGCATCTCCTAATCCTCCTCACAGCTCACTCTCCCACTCAGCTTTGTGTTATCTAGAAGGTCTGACACTGGAAAGTTCTGAAGAACAAAGGGACCTTGGCGTGATTGTCCATAGATCTCTGAAGGCAGAAAGGCAGGTAAATATAGTGGTGAAAAAGGCACACTTGCCTTTATCAATCGGATTAAAGATTACAACAGCAGAGAGGTCATGATGGAGTTGTATAGAACTTTGGTGAGGCCACAGCTGGAGTACTGTGTGCAGTACTGGTCCCCCACATTATAGAAAGGATGTGAACGCACTGGAGGGGGTGCAGAGGAGATTTACCAGGATGCTGCCTGGGATGGAACATTTAAGTTATGAAGAGAGGTTGGATAGGCTTGGGTTGTTTTTGTTGGAGCAGAGAAAACTGATGGCGATTAAGGATGTTCAAGATTATGCGGGGCATGGACAGGGTGGATAAGGAGCAGCTGTTCCCCTGAGTTGACAGGTCAGTTACGAGGGGACACAAGTTAAAAGTGAGGGGTGGGAGATTTAGGGGGGATTTGAGGAAAACATTTTTTTCCAGAGGGTGGTGATGATCTGGAATTCACTGCCTGGGAGGGTGGTGGAGGCGGGATGCCTCGCATCCTTTAAAAAGTACCCGGATGAGTACTTGGCATGCCATAACATTCAAGGCTATGGGCTAAATGCTGGCAAGTGGGATTAGGTGGGCAGGTTAGAGCATTTCATGCATCGGTGCAGACTCGATGGGCCGAAGGGCCTCTTTGCACTGTCGCATTCTGTGGTTCTATGATTCTATAAATCTGGTAAACATTCGCTGCACTATCTCCAAAGCAAGAATATCCTTCCTCAGGTAAAGAGACCAAAATGGCACACAATATTCCAGGTGTGGTCTCACCAAGACCCTATATAACTATAGCTAGAGATCCTGCTCCTGTACTCGAATCCTCTCGCTATGAAGGCTAACATACCATTTGCCTTCTTCAGCGCCTGCGCTACTTGCATACTTACTTTCTGTGACTGGTGTATGAGGATACCCAGGTCTCGTTGCACATTCTCCTCTCTCAATCTATAGCCATTTAGATAATAATCTGTCTTCCTGTTTTTGGTACCAAAGTAGATAACCTCACATTTATCCACATTATACTGCATCTGTTATACATTTGACCACTCACTCAACTTGTCCAAATCATACTGAAGCATCTCCTAATCCTCCTCACAGCTCACTCTCCCACTCAGCTTTGTGTTATCTAGAAATTTGGATAAATTACATTTAGTTCCCTCATCTAAATCATTAATATACATTTGAGTTGCTGCTGTCCTAGCAATGATCCCTGTGATATCCCACTAGTCATTGCTTGCCATTTGGAAATTGTTATCTGTCTGAAAAATAGTTTTCTATCCTTTTCAATACACCACCCCAATCCCACGTACTTTAATTTTACAGCTAATCTCTTATGTGGGACTTTGTCGAAAACCTTTTCAAAGTCCAAATAAACGACTTTCACTGGCTCCCCTCATTACTCTACTATTCCTCAAAGAATTCCAGTAGATTTGTCAAACATGATTTCCCTTTTGTAAATCCATGCTGATTCTGTCCGATCTTGCTACTGTTATCCAAGTGCTCTGCTATTAAATCTTTTATAGTGGACTCGAGCAGCTTCCCCACTACCGATGTCAGGCTGACTGGTCTATAATTCTGTTTTCTCTTCACCTCACTTTTTAAATAGTGGGATGACATTAGCTACCCTCCAATCTATAGAAACTGTTCCAGAGTCTATAAAATCTTGGAAGATACATTCACTATTTCTGGGGCCACTTCCTTAAGTGCTCTGAGATGTAGATTATCAAGCCCTGGGGATTTATTGGCCTTCAATCCCATCACTCAGCTCCTGACCCCATTACAGCCTTGGTTCATACATGGATAGAAGAGCTGAATTCTAGAGGTGAGGTGGGAGTGACAGCCCTTGACATTAAGGCCTCATTTGACTGAGTGTAGCATCAGGCGTCCTAGCAAAACTGCAATCAATGGGTGTCAGGGGGCAAACCCTCCACTGGCCGGAGTCATACCTGGCACATAGGAAGATGGTTGTGGTTGTGGAGGGCCAGTCATCTCAGCTCCAGGACATCTCTGCAGGAGTTCCTCAGGGTAGTGTCCTGGGCCCAACTATCTTCAGCTGCTTCATCAATGACCTTCCCTCTATCATAAGGTCAGAAGAGGGGATGTTCGCCGACGATTGCACAATGTTCAGTATCATTCGCGACTCCTCAGATACTGAAGCAGTCCATGTTCAAATTCAACAAGATCTGGACAATATCCATGCTTGAGCTGACAAATGGCAAGTAACATTTGCGCCACACATTGGCAGGTCATTGCCTGGCAATGCGTGGTGCAAATGTTACAATCATCGGTGAACATCCCCACTTCTGACCTTATGATGGCGGGACCATCATTGATGAAGCAGCTGAAGATAGTTGAACCTAGGACACTACCCTGAGGCACATATGTCCTGAATCTTATTATACCAATAAGAGATAATCTAACCACCCCCCTCCCCAGACATTCAATGGTGTGACCATCACTGAATCCTCCACTGTCAACATCCTTGAAAAGTTAAAGTTTATTTATTAGTCACAATTAGGCTTACATTAACACTGCAGTGAAGTTACTGTGAAAATCCCCTAGTCCCAAACCCCGGTGCCTGTTCGGGTAGACTGAGGGAGGATTTAGCATGGCCAATTTACCTAACCAGCTCATCTTTTGGACCATGGGAGGAAACCAGAGCACCCAGAGGAAATCCATGTAGACACGGGGATAACATACAAACTCCGTACAGTGACCCAAGCCAGGAATCGAACCCAGATCCCTAGCACGGTGAGGCAGCAGTGCTAACCATTGTGCCACCATGCCACCAATGGGGTTACCACTGACCAGAAACTCAACTGGACTCACCACATAAACACACTGGCTCCAAGAGCAGAGGCTAGGAATACTGCAGTGAGTAACTCACCTCCTGACTCTCCAAAGCCTGTCCACCATCTACAAGGCATAAGTTAGGAGTGTGATGGAATATTCCCCACTTGCCTGGATGAGTGCAGCTCAAAACACTCAAGACGTTTGACACCACCCAGCACAAAGCAGCCCACTTGACTGGCACCACATCCACAAACATGCACTCCCTCCACCAGCGGAGCTCAGTAGCAGCAGTGTGTACCATCTACAAAATACACTGCAGAAATTCACCAAAGATCCTTAGAAAGCACCTTCCAAATCCACAACCACTTCCATCTAGAAGGACAAGGGCAGCAGATACATGGGAACACCACCACCTGCAAGTTCCCCGCCAAGCCATTCGCCATCCTGACTTGGAAATATATCGCCGTTTCTTCACAGTCGCTGTTGCAAAATCCAGGAATTCCCTCCCAATTGTGGGTGGTCAACCCACAGCACGTGGACTGCTGCGATTCAAGTAGGCAGCTCATCACCACCTTCCCAAGGGCAACTAGGGATGGGCAACAAATGTTGGTCAGCCAGCGACACCCATGTCCCACGATTGAATAAAAGAAATTTCCCAACACCATTTCCTACTAATACTGATTTCCTTCTGTTCCTCCCTCTCATGTGCTCCCCAACATTTCTGGTTATTTCTGTCCTCCTTTATAAAGACAGATTTCTTTGTTCCCCATTATAAATTCCCCTGTTTCTGACTGTCAGGGATCTACATTTATCTTCACCAATCTTTTTCTTTTCACATACTTATAGAAACTATTACAGTCAGTTTTTATGTTCCCCACAAGCTTACTTTCATACTCTATTTTCTCCTCCTTAATCAATCCCTTTGTTCTGCTTTGCTGAATTCTAAACTGCTCCCAGCCCTCAGGTCTGCTGTTGTTTCTGGCCAATTTGTTTGCCTCTTCCTTGGACCTAATACTAATTTCCTTTACAAGCCATAGTTTGGCCACCTTACCATTTTATTTTTGTGCCAGACGGGAATGAACAGTTGTTGCAGTTCACCCATGCACTCCTTGAATGTTTCCTATTGCCTATCCACTGTTATCGCTTTAAGTAACATTCTCCAATCCATCGTAGCCAATTCACATCTCATACCATCATAGTTTCCTTTATTAAGATTCAGGACCCTAGTCTCAGAACCAACTACATCATTCTCTATCTATTCTATTATAATATGGCTACTTATCCCCAGTTGGCCTTGCACAACTAGCTTGCCAATTATTCCTTTCTCAATACACAATACCCAGTCTAGGATGGCCTATTCTCTAATTGGTTCCTCAATGTATTGGTGCAGAAAACCACCCTGCACAAACTCCAGGAATTCCTCCTCTGCGGTATTGTTTATCCCATCTATATGCAGATTAAAGTCACTCATAATTACAGATTTTCCTTAATCTCATACATCACTAATTTCCTGCTTAATGCCATCCTGAAAATCACCATGACAGTTTGGGTGTCTACATACAACCCCCACTAACATGTTTTGCTCCTTTGTGTTTCTTAGCTCTACCCATGCAGATTCTATTTCATTGGAGATAATTTAATTCCTCACTAGTGCGTTAATTTTCTCTTTAATTGGCAATGCAACCCTACCACCTTTTCCTTTTTGTTTGTCCTTCCTAAATACTGACACCCCTGGATGAATGTCATGCACATGTTTTAAGAAGAGGTTGCCTGCCATCAGAAAGCTTGACTGCCATCAATGTGCCACCAACTTAATTCCATAGTTTCATCCCATCACTGATCTTTAGCCTCCCACACAACTAAGTGCCTCCACCCACCTCATTTCCCCAAGGAGCTTCAGGACAATCCAATGCCATTGAGCCACCGAACATTAATATGCTCCTGATCACAAGTTTATAGACTGTGTATACAAATCGGTTTGTGCTTTATTTTTTTTACTGGCTAACTAAGAGCTGATATATACTTTCTATCACTACTGTCCCTTGTTTCTTAAGCATATCTTTTTTCCTAATTCCAGGGTGTGATGGTGGGAATGGGTCAGAAAGAGTGTTACGTCGGTGATGAAGCACAGAGCAAGAGAGGGATTCTGACCCTGAAGTACCCAATTGAACATGGGATTGTGACCAACTGGAATGACATGGAGAAGATCTGGCATCACACCTTCTACAATGAGCTTCAAGTTGCCCCAGAGGAACATCCTGTCCTCCTCACAGAGGCCCCTCTCAATCCCAAAGCCAATCGGGAGAAGATGACTCAGATCATGTTTGAGACCTTTAACACACCAGCCATGTATATCTCTATTCAAGCTGTACTGTCCTTGTATGCCTCTGGCCGCACCACAGGTGTTGTCATGGACTCTGGTGATGGTGTCACTCACACTGTGCCCATTTATGAAGGTTATGCCTTACCCCATGCCATTCTGCAGCTAGATCTAGCTGGCAGGGACCTTACTGACTACCTGACAAAGATTCTGACTGAACGCGGGTACTCATTCACCACCACAGCTGAGAGGGAGATTGTCCATGACATCAAGGAGAATCTATGCTACATAGCTCTTGATTTTGACACAGAGATGGATATGGCTGCCACCTCTTCAACCCTGGAGAAAAGCTATGAGCTACCAGATGGAAAAGTCATCATGATTGGCAATGAGCGTTTCCGATGTCCAGAGGCGCTCTTCCAACCTTCCCTCCTCGGCATGGAAACAACTGGGATCCATGAGGCCACCACTGACAGCATCACAAAATGCGACATAGACATCAGGAAGGATCTGTACACCAGTATTGTCTTGTCTGGTGGATCCACCATGTACCCAGGTATTGCTGATCGAATGCAAAAGGAAATCATAGCCCTGGCTCCAAGCACAATGAAGATTAAGATCATTGTGCCACTTGAGAGGAAGTATTCAGTGTGGATTGGTGGTTCCATCTTGGCTTCACTCTCCACCTTCCAGCAAATGTGGATCATCAAGCAGCGATATGATGAGTCAGGACCCTCCATAGTTCATCGCAAATGCTTCTGATCAGATTCCTTAAGTGGACTTGAACTTGGTCAGGGCATTGTTGCAAGCAAAATAATCCCTATATAACTTCACTAAGCTTATCTTCCCTTCTTTAAGTGATATTGAATGTTGAAAGAGATTTTGTGCTGGATGGTGAGTCTTCTAATCTGCATGCTTGGGGTCTACCTGTTGTCAGAGGCTCCTTTCCATGCTAAACTATAAAATTAAAAGCCAATTGGTTATCTTGATTTCTAATTTTTACAAGTGCCTGCAATGTGTGTTCTCTTCAATCACAGGCCCAGATTTTCCAGATTGAATCATAGAATCCCTACAATGCAGAAGGAGGCCATTCGGTCCATCATGCCTGCACCGACAACAGTCCCACCCAGGTCCTATCCCTGTAACCCCACATATTTACCTTACTAATTCTCCTGACTAAGGAGCAATTTAGCATGACCAATCAACCTAACTCGCACATTTTTGAACTGTGGGAGGAAATTGGAGCACCTGGAGGAAACCCACACAGACACGTGGAGAATGTCCAAACTCCACCCAAGCCGGGATTCGAACCTGGGTCCCTGGCGCTGTGAGGCAGCAGTGCTAACCACTGTGCCACCCCTGAAAATGGTGTGTCCGACTCTTACTGCAGTTTAATCCGTCCACTTACTGCTTTATGCTGGAGTGTTTGAACCTTCCAATGTCTCCTATCTAAAGTCTGTCTTCAGTTCATGGCCTTACATTGTTCGATTTTAAATGGGGCTGCCTTCCTCAACACTGCTCAACCTTTCCTCACTGACAGTGCAAACACCCCATCCCCCTCCTGATGCTCCCAGATGCTGCTGAGTTTTTCCCAGCAGTTTCGGTTTGTATCATTAAAAAAAAACTACCCTTGTCTTTCCAGGAATACAGAAGGTTGTCCGATGACTCAGGTTTCAAGATTTTTAAAGCAATTTAGAAAGCACAGGGAAGATTAAAGAATGGAGTACAAGCTATGGCAAGGAAAGAGTGTGAGGCAAGATTAGTGCCTTATGTAAATCAGAAGTCTTTTATAAAGTCAACAATTTTATAACAGCATTGAAAAAGAAGTGCGATCCTGCTCAGCAACAAAATCATTTTTGAAAGCAGAATGTTTGGCTGAGACACGATCAAAGAATCACAGAATGGTTCCAGCACAGGAGGCCATTCAGTCCCTTATGCCCATGCTTGCTCTCTAAAGGAGCAATTCACCAAGTGCCATTCCCCTACCTTCTCCCCTAGCTCTGTACATTCTTCCTTTGCAAATAATAATCCAATTCCTTGATTGCCTTGTTTGAACTTGCCTCCACCACAATCTCAGGCCATGCATTCCAGATCCTAACCATTTAGAGTCTTAGAGGTTACAGCCTGGAAACAGGCCCTTCAGCCCAACTTGTCCATGCTGCATTAATAGGTTTTTCTCATGTCGCCATTACTTCTTTTGTCAATTACCCTAAATCTCTGCCCTCTGGTTCTTGATTGCTCTGGCAACGGGTACAGTTTCCCCCTAGCTACTCTGTCAAACTTCTCATACTTTTGATTACCTAGAACATAGAACAGTACAGCACAGAACAGGCCCATTGGCCCATGATGTTGTGCCGAGCTTTATCTGAAACCAAGATCAAGCTATCCCACTCCCTATCATCCTGGTGTGCTCCATGTGCCTATCCAATAACCGCTTAAATGTTCCTAAAGTGTCTGCCTCCACTATCACTGCAGGCAGTCCATTCCACACCCCAACAAATCTCTCCTCAACCTTCCTTTCTCCAAGGAAAACAGTGCTAACTTCTACATTTTATGTAACTGAAGTTTCTCAACCCTGCGCCTATTTACATGAATCTTTTCTGCACCCTCTCTAATGTCTTCATATCCTTCCTAAATTGTGGCACACAGAACTGTGTGTAATATTCCAGTTGGAAGAAAACCAGTGTTTTATATAAGTTTAACAAACTTCCTTGCTTGTTAATAAAGTTGTTCCTGTTAATAAAGTCCAGGAGGCTGTATACTTCATTAACCACTCTTTCTATCTATCCTGCCACCTTCAATGATTCATACAAATATTAATCCAGCTCCCTCCTGTAACCACTTAGGAATTGTACCCTTAGAATAGTCTCTCCACGTTCTTCCTACCAGAATGAATAATTTCTTACATCTCTGCATTACATGTTATCTGCTATTTGTCTGTCCATTCTACCAACCTATGTCCTTTTGAAGTTCTACACTATTCTCCTTACGGTTCACAATTCTTCCAAGTTCAGTATTGACCGCAAATTTTGAAATTGTGCCCTTTACACTGAGGTCTAGGTCATTTCTATATCAGGAAGAGTGGGATTCCTAACACTGACCTTTGGGGAACTCCTCCTTGCTCCATATGAACAGATGAATTAGAATTAGGGCTACTTGGCCCCTTGAGCCTGCTTCACCATTCAATAAAATCATGGCTGATTTGATTGTACTTCAACTCCACATTCCCGCTTACTCCTTTCACCCCCTTGCGTATCAAGAATTAATCTACCTCTGCCTTAAGACTATCCAAAACTCTGCTTTCACTGCCTTTTGGGGAAGCAAGTTCCAGTCCGAAAAACATCCTTTAACCACTACTCTCTCTTTCCTGTCACTCAGCCAATTTTGTATCCCAGTTATTACTGTCCCTTTTATTCCATCACCTGTATTGTGCTCACAAATGTGTTCTGTGGCACTTTATCAAATGCCTTTTGTAAGTCTATTTACATCACATCAGCTGCATTGCTCTTATCAACCCTTTCTGTAACCTTATCAAAAAACTCAAGCAGATTTTCCCTTAACAAATCCAATGCTGATCTTCCTTAATTAACTTGTATTTGCCCAAGTAACTATTCAAAGTTTTAAGTTTATTCATTAGTGTCACAAGTTGGCTTACATTAACACTGCAATGAAGTTACTGTGAAAATCCCCTAGTTGCCACACGCTGGCATTTGTTCGGGTACACTGAGGGAGAATTTAGCATGGCCAATGCACCTAACCAGTGCGTCTTTTGGACTGTGGGAGGAAAACGGAGCACCCAGAGGAAACCCACACAGACACGGGGAGAATGTGCAGACTCCGCACAGACAGTGACCCAAGCCAGGAATCGAACACTCTGGCACTATGAGTGCTAACCACTGTGCCACCGTGCTGTCCATCCATTATCATTTCTAAAAGTTTCCCCATAACTGAAGTTAAACTGACTGGCATGTAACTGCTAGGCTTGTCTTTGAACAATGTTTTGAAATGGGATGTAACATTTGCAATTCTCCAGTCCTCAGGCATCACCACTGAGTCTAATGAAGACTGGACAATTATGGCCAGTGTTTGAAAATGCCTCTCTCACTTCCCTCAGTATCCTCGGCTGTACCTCATCTGATCCTGACACCTTACCAACTTTAAGTATAGATACTCTATCCAGTACCTCCTCCTTAGCACTTTTAAACAAAACTTTTCATCTGTTTTCACTAGAGAGGAGGATGTGGCCAATGTTGCAATAAAGGAAGATATTGGCTAGAATGAAAATATGTAAAAAGAGGAGGAACTTAAAACATTGGTTGTACTTGGTCCAGATGGAATGCATCCTAGATTATTCAGGGGAGTCAGGGTAGAAATTGCTGAAGCTCTGTCCACAATCTTCTTATAAATGTCCTGATGATGGCAAATTTTGTGTCCTTTTTAAAAATGGGGAAAGGGATAAATTCAGCGACTGTAGGTCAGCCTGACTTCTGTCAGTGATGGGGAATGTTTTAGAGATAATGGATAAAATTAATCGAATTTGGAAAAGTTTGAGATGAGAAATGAAAGCGAGGACAGACTTGGTAAAGGCAAGACATGTTTGACTAACTTTCTTCAATTCTTTGTTGAAGTAATGGAAATTATTTGCTCTTGTGCGTGTGCACTTTTAGAGACATGTGACAAAGGATCATGGCATAGAAGTATAGAAGATAGGAGCAGGAGGAGGCCATTTGGCCCGTCGAGCCTGCACCACTGTTCATCTTCATCATGGCTGATCATCCAAATCAATAGCCCAATCCTGTTTTCTCCCCATAATCTTTGATCCCATTCGCCTCAAGTGCGATATCCAGCTGTCTTTTGAATATATTCAATATTTTGGCAGCAACTACTTCCTGTGGTAATGAATTCCACAGGCTCATCACTCTTTGGGTGAAGAAATGTCTCATTTGATTTGATTTGATTTGGTTTATTATTGTCACATGTATTAGCATACGGTGAAAAGTATTGTTTCTTGCACGCTACACAGACAGAGCATACGTTCATAGAGAAGGAAATGAGAGAGTGCAGAATGTAGTGTTACAGTCATAGCTAGTGTGTAGAGAAAAATCAACTTAATACAAGGTAGGTCCATTCAAAAGTCTGACAGCAGCAGGGAAGAAACTGTTCTTGAGTCGGTTGGTGACCTCAGACTTTTGTATCTTTTTCCCAACAGAAGAAGGCGGAAGAGAGAATGTCTGGGGTGCGTGGGGTCCTTAATTATGCTGGCTGCTTTGCCGAGGCAGCAGGAAGTAAAGACAGAGTCAATGGATGGGAGGCTGGTTTGCGTGATGGATTGGGCTACATTCACAACCTTTTGTAGCTTCTTGTAGTCTTGGGCAGAGCAGGAGCCATACCAAGCTATGATACAGCCAGAAAGAATGCTTTCTATGATGCATTTGGAAAAGTTGGTGAGAGTCGTAGCTGACATGACAAATTTCCTTAGTCTCCTGAGAAAGTAGGGGTGTTGGTGGGCTTTCTTAACTATAGTGTCAGCATGGCGGGACCAGGACAGGTTGTTGGTGATCTGGTGTAGGGCATGCTCTCGCTGACCTTTTGCTCAAAATGGGCGAAGAATGCATTGACCTCATCAGGGAGGGGAGCGTTGGAGCCGGTGATTTTACACGCCTTCATCTTGTACCGTCACTCTCACCTCCATCCTAAATGGTCTGCCACGAATCCTCAGACTGTGGCCCCTGGTTCTGGACTCTCCCACCATTGGGAATATCCTCCCTGCATTACCCTGTCTAGTCCTGTTAGAATTTTATAAATTTCTATGAGATTCCCCCCTCATTCGTCTGAACTCCAGTGAAAACAATCCTAACCTAATCAATCTCTCCTCATACATCAGCCTGATAAACGTTTGCTGCACTCCCTCGAGAGCAAGAACATCCTTCCTCAGAAAAGGGAGACCAAAACTGCACATAATATTCTAGGTGTGGCCTCACGAAGGCCCTGTATAATTGCAATGACACATCCCTGCTCCTGTACTCAAAACCTCTCGCAATGAAGGCCAAATCACCATTTGCCTTCTTTACCACCTGCTGCACCTGCATACTTACCTTCAGCGACTGGTGCACAAGGACACCCAGGTCCCGCTGCACACTCCCCTCTCCCAATTTACAGTGATTCTGCCTTCTTGTTTTTGCTTCCAAAATGAATAACCTTATGTTTATCCAAATCTGCCATTGATTTGCTCACTCACCCAACCTGTCCAGATCACGCTGAAGGATCTCTGCATCCTCATCACAGTTCACCCTCCCACCCAACTTGGTATCATTAACCGCATAAAGCAGTTCACAAAATTGAAGCCCATTGGATTAAATGGACACCAGCAGTATGAATAAAAATTGGCTAATGAGCAGAAAGCAATTGTTTGTCAGGCTGAAGGTACAATTTTCTTTATTCATTCATGGGATATGGGTGTCACCAGCATTTATTACCCATCCCTAGTTGCCCGAGGGCAGTTAAGAGTCAACCACATTGCTCTGACTCTGGAGTCACATGTAGGCCAGACTAGGCCAGGCAAGATTTCCTTCCGTAAAGGACATTAGTGAACCAGATGGATTTTTCTGACAATTGACAATGGTTTCATGGTCATCAGTAGATTCTTAATTCCAGGATTTTTTTATTGAATTCATTTTCCACCATCTGCCGTGGCGGGATTCAAACCCAGGTTCCCAGAACCTGAATTAATAGTCGAGCGATAATACCACGAGCCCATCGCCTCCCCAGGTGGTGGTATTAGGGTCACTGCTTTTTCTGATGTACAGCTGGGCTGAGCTACTCAAGGAATGATTGCAATGTCTGTGGATAACACAAAACTCAGCAATGTAATAAAGAGTGAGAAGGGCAGTAACACACTTCAGGAGGACATAGAGAGCGGGTGAAATGAGCAGATATGGAGATGCCGGCGTTGGACTGTGGTAAGCACAATAAGAAGTCTCACAACACCAGGTTAAAGTCCAACAGGTTTATTTAGCAGCACAAGCTTTCGGAGTCTCAGGCTTCTTCTTCAGGTGAGTGAAGAGTTCTGTTCACACGGCATATACAGACACAAATTTATAAGATAATGGTTGGAATGCGAGTCTTTACAGGTAATCAAGTCTTAAAGGTACAGACAATGCAAGTGGAGAGAGGGCCAAGCATAGGTTAAAGAGGTGTAAATTGTCTCCAGCCAGGACAGTTGGTGAGATTTTGCAAGCCCAGGCAAGTCGTGGGGGTTACAGATAGCGTGATATGAACCCAAGATCCCGTCCTCATGTGTGCGCAACTTGACTATCAGTTTCTGCTCAGCGATTCTGCGTTGTCGTGTGTCGTGAAGACCGCCTTAGAGAATGCTTATCTGAAGATCAGAGGCTGACTGCCCATGACTGCTGAAGTGTTCCCCGAGTGGAAGGGAACACTCCTGCCTGGTGATTGTTGAGCGGTGTCCATTCATCTATTGTTGTAGCGTCTGCATGGTCTCCCCAATGTACCATGCCTTGGGACATCCTTTCCTGCAGCGTATCAGGTAGACAACATTGGCCGAGTCAGACAAATAAGCAGACACAGCAGAGGAAATTGTACCTGGAGAAGTGTGATTTTGGTTGGCAGAATGAGGAGAGGCAATAGGAACCAAATGGTACAGATTAAAAGGAGGAGCAGGAGCAGAGGGACTTGGGTATATGTACACAAATCTTTGAAGGTTTCAGGAAAGACAAGTAGAGAAGGTTGTTAAAAAAGCAATGGGATCCTTGGTTTCATTCATAGAGAAACAAACAAAGGAGATCTGCTCGACCTTCTATTAAAGGACTCCAGCTGGAATATTGTAGCAAACTCTGGGCACCACTGGGAATTCTAGGAAGGATTTCAAAGTCTTAGAGAGGATGCAGAAGAGGTGCCTTCACTAAAAAGCAGATTTAAGGTGATAGAGAAAGAACCTGAGGCGACATGAGGCAATATTTTTTACACAGTGAATAATTGTGATGTGGAAGGCACTGACTGAAACGGCAGTGGAAGCAGATTTAAGAGGAACATTGAAAGGAGAATTGAATAAATACATCAAAAGGGAATGATTAACACAACTCTGAGGAGAGAGCAGGGGAATTAAACTAATTGCAAGCTCTACCAATGAGTCAGCATAGGCAAATTATTCTGAAATGATCTTATGTTGCTTAATAGGGTGGATTTGAAAGAAATACTTCATACTAGTGGAGAAGTCTAGGACAAGGAGATATAACTTTAAAATCAGATCTGTAGACATGCACCTCAAGGTCCCTCTGTCACTTCTCAAAACCCTACCATTTATTGTATATTTCTTTGCCTTGTTTCTTCTCCTCAAATGCACTACTTCATTCTTCTCTGGGTTGAATTGTATTTGCCTCTTTTCTGTTCAGATATCTTACTGCAGTTTACAGCTTGCTTACTATCAACTATATGCCCAATTTTCATATCTTCAAGCTTCTGAATGATGTCCCCTACAGTTAATTTTAAATCATTGATATGTACTGGAAAATAAAACAAGGGATCCAGTACTGAGCCATGTGGAAGCGCATTGGAAACAGCCATCCTGTCAGAGAAACCCAACAATCATTACACTTTGAGAGAGAGGATTTGGTAAACTGGTGTGACGACAATAATTTCTCCCTCAATGTCAACAAAATGAAGGAGACAGTCATCAATTTCAGGAAGCATAGTGGAGGGCATGCCCCTGTCTACATCAATGAGGATGAAGTAGAAATGGTTGAGAGCTTCAAGTTTTTAGGTGTCCAGATCACCAACAACCTGTCCAGGTCCCCCCAGGCCAATGCTATACTTAAGAAAGCCCACCTACGCCTCTACTTTCTCAGGAGACTAAGGAAATTTGGCATGTCAGCTACAACTATCACCAATGTGGTGATATAAACAGGGCCTAGTTTTAAGGCTGATAAAATTGGATATCCTAAAGAATTGAGCATTTTGAAATCAAACACAGTCACACCTCAGGCAGGCCAATTGTACAATACACAAATGTGTCTGGGCCTGACCCATCAACCACCCATCAAAGGTCGTTACACTCTACTTGAGACTTAGCAGGAGATCATGGCACCTCATTGAAATGCATCGGTCTATTGTTAGAAGCCCAGATCGGGCCAGACTTTCTGTCACCAAGAGATCCTGATAACAAGTTCAACAACATGGAGATGGACACCTGGGGGGCGGACCCTGGTGTCCTGTCAGGCAGACATCAAGAAACCCACTGGGTATTGGAACCCCCTCCTGGGACCTCATTGGCCGGAAGCCAGAGAAGTTTCTGGAAAGGCAAGCAGGCTGGGGATAAAGGGACACACTCAGAGGCACACTGGAGCGAAGACTCGACAGGGGAGATAGCCGTGACCATTCGGAAGACTGACCAGAGAAGGAAGGAAGGAAGGAAGAAGCGGCCATCGAGACTCACCTTCGTGACGACAGACCAGAGGGACTCAGAGAATCGGGCCTGCAGTTTAACCAAACCATCTTTACGGGTAGTAGACTTGAATCTGGGGTATCCTCTTGTTTTATGTGAGTAATTTAAGGGTTAATTGTGTTATTTAATAAACTTGTTGAATCTTTACTTGTGTTTGTCCACCTTGCAAATAAGGGCACCGGGGTAAAACCTTGGAGTAAGTAAACTGGTTGAAAGTATCTGAGAATTAACAGGTACAACACCAACTTCTACAGATGCACCACAGAAAGCATTCTTTCCGGTTTTCTCACAGCTTGGTATGGCTCCTGCTCTGTCCAAGACCACAATAAACTACAAAGGGTCATGAATGAAGCCCAGTCCACCAATCAAACCAGCCTCCCACCCATTGAAACTGTCTAAACTTCCCGCTGCCTCGGAAAAGCAGCCAGCATAATCAAGGACCCCACGCACACCGGACATACTCACTTCCACCTTCTTCCGTCGGGAAAAAGATACAAAAGTCTGAGATCACGCACCAACTGACTCAAAAACAGCTTCTTCCCTGCTGCCATCAAAATTTTGAATGGACCTACCTTGCAATAAATTGATCTTTCTCTACACCCTACTTATGACTGTAACACGACATTCTGCACTCTCTCCTTTCCTTTGAAATGTATGGTATGCTTTGTCTGTATTGCATGTAAGAAACAATATTTTTCACTTTATACCAATACATGTGACAATAATAAATCAAATCAAATCAAATCGCTTCCTGCCTCTGAACTCATTTTGGATCCAATTTGTCACATGTCTTAGATTCCATGGGCTCTTACTTTTCTCTTTATTTTTCCAAACAGAAAGAAGTATAGTTCACAATAATATATCACATTTATTGTGCCATTTATCAATAACACAACCAGGAAGGAAAAAATACGAACTCATCAAAGAAATACAGCAGTTTCCTATCCTTGAACTGAAGGAATTATTAACACTAACTCCAGCCTTCCTATTTGATCATTGTTCAGTTTTTCACAGTTATTTATATTATGGAATTTACAAGTTGTGCATTTGTATGTTTGTGTTGACTTATCCCAAATAGACCATAGTCTCGGGCTTTGTGTTTTCCTCTTGCTGTCTGCTGCAGCCTTTGTCAGTCATTAGCAAGATGCTGGCACAGTTAAAAACACTTTCTAACTTCCTTTTGGGCTTGTTTTCTTCTTCATCCTTCTCATCATCCTCCTCATCATCATCCTGTCATTTTCATCATCATCACCTTCCCCATCACCACCTCCTCCTTCTTTCTCCTCCTCAAGCATCTTGAGGTATTCGCTTGCCAAGATCTTTTTTGGCAAGGTATCAGCCTGAAATTAGAATCTTTCAGAGTTCTCCACACAGTCAGCCAGGTTATTGTAGATTAGTTTTTTTTTGAACTGCTGCTTTTGTATGCATGCGTGGCAAGATGCTACACAAATAATTCCTTGGCCTTGCTGGTCAAAAGGATCATGCCCTGGTTGATGTTGGAGATGTTGGGACAGTACTTCATGATGGGTTTGATCTGGGAGAGGAGCAGTGCAGTGGGCCGAGGGCCTGGGGCTGGGGGCTGAGCCAGGAACCTCAGGCCCTTGTGTTGCTTCAGGTCGGCCATCTTGGAGACACCACCCTTCCTGACCTTCCTCTCCTTTCCTTTTCTATGTACGGCATGCTTTGTCTTTATTGCACGGAAAAAACAATACTTTTCACTGTATGCTAATACATGTGACAATAATAAATCAAATCAAATCAAAAGTCTTGCTGGAATCCATCTAGACTATAAATGGTAATTGACAAAAATGTATTTTTTACCCTATACTACTCTATGCAGTTTGACATCCATGAAGTCTAGAATTGGGAACCCCTTTTTTTACCGCTTTGGAAAAATGTTTGTTCTGAATACACTATCTCCTCCATGAATGCCTCTCACTGCTCTAACACAGATTTACCTTTGAGCAGCTGCTTCCAATCCATCTTTGCCAAATCACATTAATCACGGCTTTGTAAAATTGGCCTATTCCCAACTTAAACTTTTACTCTTGGTCTAACTTTGTCCTTTTCCATAACTATGCTGACTCTTAACTGAATTTCTTTTTATTCTTCCGTGGGATGTGGGTGCCACTGGCAAAGGCAGCATTGGTTGCCCATCCCTAAATTCCCCCTGAACTGAGTGTCTTGCTTTCAGGGGCATTTAAGAGTCAACCACATTGCCAAAGGGCTGGAGTCACATGTAGACCAGGCAAGATAAGGGTTAAGTTGGAGGAATTCGCTCAAATGGTTGAGTGCTTGCTTTGCATGTGAGAGGTAGTGGGATTGGTGCCCACATTCTCCACTTGATTTTGGCATACAAGTACACGGGTCCATAAAGGCAGCAGTTCAAGTAGACAAGGTTGTAAAGAAGGCATATGGAATTCTCTCCTTCATTGGCAGAGGTACAGAATATCAAAATAAGGATATAATGTTGGAATTGTATAAAGCACTAATGAGGTCACAATGGGAATATTGTGTGCAGTTCTGGTCAACCTCTTTGACCATGTTGTGAATAGAATAGAATCCCTACAGTGCAGAAGGAGGCCATTCAGCCTATCGAGCCTGCATTGATAACAATCCCACCCAGGCCCAATCCCCATAATCCCACGTATTTATCCTGCTAATTCCCTTGACACTAAGGGGCACCTTAGCATGGCCAATCCACCTAACCCATGCGACTTTGGACTGTGGGAGGAAACCGGAGCACCCAGAGGAAACCCACGCAGACACGAAGAGAATGTACAAACTCCACACAGACAGTCACCCGAGGCTGGAAGCCCTGGCATGCTTGCCTTTATTGGACAGGGCATAGAGTATAAAAGTTGGCATATGATGTTGCAGTTATATAGAACGTTGGTTAGGCCACGTTTGGAATACTGCATCCAGTTCTGGTCGCCACACTACCAGAAGGACGAGGAGGCTTTGGAGAGAGTACAGAGAAGGTTTACCAGGATGTTGCTTGGTATGGAGGGTATTAGCTATGAGGTGAGATTGAGTAAACTAGGGTTGTTCTCCTTGGAAAGATGGAAATTGAGGGGCGACCTAATAGAAGTTTATAAAATTATGAAGGGCATAGATAGGGTGAACAGTTGGAATCTTTTTCTCAGGTCGGAAATGACAAACACAAGGGGTCACAGGTTCAAGGTAAGGCGGGGGCAAGGTTCAATACAGATATGCGGGGGACGTATTTTACACAGAAGGTGGTGGGGGCCTGGAATGCACTATCAAGCAAGGTGATTGAGGCAGACACGCTAGGACCATTTAAGACTTATCTAGATAGCCACATGAGCAGACTGGGAATAGAGGGATACAAACGAATGGTCTAGTTAGGAACACATGATCGGTGCAGGCTTGGAGGGCCGAAGGGCCTGTTCCTGTGCTGTATTGTTCTTTGTTCTTCTTGCTCTCTGTGAGGCAGCAGTGCTAACCACTGTGCCACCGTGCCGCTCCGATGCTGCCAGCATCTTCCTTGGCCATCAAGTCCTGGGGTGCAAGTCGAACCCGGGCCTTTTGGCTGAGAGGCAAGAATGCTACCCTCTGCGCCACAAGTCTTCATCCTCTGTCACTAAGATGGATACCTTTCATTTTGTTATTTGATTATGTTGATGATGAATCTTGTGAACATTAATTTCCCTGAACAAGGTGATTGTTCTCACTGACAGTTATAGGGTTAAGCTCCATAACTGAGTGAAAGCGAAAGCACCTTAACGTGGATTCCTGTTAGTTGAGTGATGAGTCACTGGTAAACAAATGTTTACAAATTGCAGTCGAAGTTGCTGGGCTCCTCCCACTTGATTCTAGAGTTGGAATGTTCAGGTAATTAAATCAAACCTTCGTTTTCAATCAGACCTCTTTGTTCTCGGCCTTTGAAAGGTAAGATTAGAAACTATTGTATTATTCCCATAGATGGGGAGATATTAAATTGGTAAATATGGAAGTGTGATGAGTAGAGCCATTGGTTTGACTCTTTCAGGGTACAAAAAAACTTGTAAAGTTAGTGCTGGAATAGCCAAGGAGTAAAACTGGAGTGCTTCCTCATAGGCCTGGTGTAACTCCCTAACACTCCATATATTCACTGGGTGATAGTTCAACCTGCTATTGACTAAAGGTTTAATTGCACCTCAAGTCCTACTCTGAGACTTGGTTAAATAATTTAGGCCAAAGGAATGCTGCACTGTCAGAGATGCCGTCCTTCTGATTAAAGATTAACCCGAGGCCCCATATTCCTTTAGGATTGACGGCAAAGCTCCCTGGTACTGGAATTACCTGGGCATTTCCTGGGACATGATCTCGCGCCCACTGCTTCTCATGGCTTGGGAGAACTACACCTTTCAATTTCAAACCTCAGCAGCTTCCCTATCCAATTTGCACAATCAACCGATTTGAATGCAGAGAGGCTCCCAACCCATGTAGCATCAGCAGGTTTAGACCTCAAGTTGAGGGAAAAGGAAACTTGGGAAGGGGGGTGGGGGTGGTGGATATGTGTACGAGGGACTCAGCATTTCTTGCAGAGCTGAGGGCAGCAGCAGTAGCAACAAGTTGAGTGGGAGCAGCACTGAAGGGAGTAACTCTATACTTGGGGTAAATAGTGAATAGCAAGCGTTGTGCAGGGCCTGAAACCCCACGTTCAGTCACTGTGAAAGGGATGCCACCAGTGTGCTGGCAACTTTTCACAAAGCACGGTAGCACAGTGGTTAGCACTGCTGCTTCACAGCTCCAGGGTCCTGGGTTCGATTCCCGGCTCGGGTCACTGTCTGTGTGGAGTTTGCACATTCTCCTCGTGTCTGCGTGGGTTTCCTCCGGGTGCTCCGGTTTCCTCCCACACTCCAAAGCTGTGCGGGTTAGGTTGATTGGCCAGGTTAAAAAAAAAAATTGCCCCTTAGAGTCCTGGGATGTGTAGGTTAGAGGGATTAGTGGGTAAATATGTGGGGGTAGGGCCTGGGTGGGATTGTGGTCGGTGCAGACTCGATGGGCCGAATGGCCTCCTTCTGCACTGTATGGTTTCTATGATTTCTATGATTTCTATGGAGGAAGTCCTGGACTGAGCACCCTGCCTTTCTTTGGTGCAGGAATCCAGTTTCAGGTCAGAATTACAGGAACACAGCTCATCAGAACAAGGAGCCATAGAAAGTGTGCAATTAGTGAGAGTTTATTTGTCGAGGTGAATGTTAACTACAAATGCTTAACACCTGTGTCCGCGTTGTGGAATTAAAGCTTCTTGACCTTCCTAACCCTGCCGCTGTGTCTTGGTGCCACCCCAAAACAACGACAGCAGAGGTGGAGGCAGCCTACTTACTGTCTGTCACATCCTGTAGTTTGTGCTGACCTTGGCAGGCTTCCTCTGGAGGGCCGAGACTTGGGGGGCCCCAGCCTGCTTTTGGACCCTTGCAGCATGGCAGTGCCTCCTCAGCCTGCAGAACTGGAGCTGATGCACTCACAGGAAGAGGGGATTCAGCTGGATAGGACACTCCTGGAGTCACCTGGGTATGCACCAGCTGATCGTCCTCCCTATGGGTGCCCAAAGGCCCCTGGCTTCCACCTTGAGATAGAGGGGCAGTAGGAGTGAGCTTGAGAAGCGTCGCCATCCTCCGGCATTGGCACCGATGGATCCCAGCAAGTGCCCGCACAATGAAGTAAGTGTCCTGCAGCAGTGCAGGACAAAAGATTTGCATCAAGGTCACCACTGCGGCCGCCACCCTAGCTGTGTTAACTTTGTTGCGTTGGAGTGTTGGCGCAATCACCTCAGACATAAGACCAATGGACTCCTCCATGCAGCCTTTCAGAGATTCTTCTTCTGAATAGGACTCAGCAGATTTCTGGCCTCCAGCAATCCTCCAAGTGCCAGCACAATTAAGCACCCCTGCCTCTTCCTGCTGTGGCACTGAGGGTGTGATGTGCTCACCAGATTGTGACCCTGAGGCTACTCTAGAACTAAGTCCCACCGAGGTGTGTGTGTCCGTGCTGATGCGGGGTGTGGGTGAGCGCTGTGATGGTTCTTTGATATCGGGTCTGTGAATCCTTCCTCTGTGTTGCTGTCAGGGCTGGAGTCGAGGACCTGGCTGGTGGACTCCCTGAACAGCTTCCCAGATATGCCTGTGACAGAAAGGTGAGGTCATTAGCGCATGACAGAGACCTTTAGAAACAGGAGACATGACTCACAGCATTGTTGTCTGATGGATGATGCAGTGCTGGATCCTCACTTGGTTTATCGTCGCCAACCTCACCATCAGCACAGGGGCGGTCGATCTCCTCCTCGACCAGCTGAGTGGCTCTGTTCTCGAAGCCCATGGGGCCTTGAGTTCTTGCATTGCATCGCCTATCTGGGATCTTTCCCTCTTGTTATGTGCCAGCTTCTCCTGCATGGAAACAGATGGGAGGCAGTTTAAGCAGCATGCATGCCAGGGCAGATGATAAGGATGCCTGGCATGTATGTGTGGATGGTGAGTGGGACTAATGAGGTGATGAAGACATGACCCACAGGGGAGATGAAGATGTTTGTGGGAGAGTGAGTGGTAGTGCCTCTTGAGTTGGCTTCGATGGATCCCAGCATATGCCTGTGCCATGGAGTGCAGGTCCTGCAGCCATGTGCCAAAATTGGGAGAGCTGTCCCACAAACTAGTCCGTTACAATGTAACTAATGGCAACATGATGTGGTAGTCAGCTGACTAGGTAGAAATAGGAAGCAGGTGGGGATTGTGGGGAGCATCTGGAGCTCAGGTGGCTGTGTAATGAAGCGTCTTTATTTAACCTTTACTTTGTGAAGTATTTTTTTAAGCTTATTATTGCTTGCTACTGGAGGATTCTTACTGCAAATGAACATAGTCAAGCAACAGCCTGACATTGTCATACTCACCAAATTATACTGTGGAGTCCGAGGATAGTGGCAGGATGGATTGCTAGCTGACTTTGAGGCAGGAAGCAGAGGATGGGAAAGAAGGGTAGTTATTTAGAGTGGCAGAGAGTGAGAAGTGGTGTTCCAAAGGATCACTGCTGGGCCCATTTTTCTTCCCAACTTACATTAACAATTTGGACTCTGGAATTGAAAACATTTCTAAATTTGCGGATGATATCAAGCTGGGCAGAAATATCAATGCTAGGGAAGTCTTAACAAATTACAGGAGGGAATTTATAAACTTGCAAATAATGGACAAAATTCAACATATATAAGTGTGAGGTAATACATTTTGGTACGTGGAAAAGGCAAGTAATTAAAGGTGCAAGTCTTGATGGGGTAGAGGAATAATGGAATCTTGGAATATATAAACATCAATTACTAAAAGCTGTGCCACAGGTTAGGAAGACTATTGAGAAAAGCAAAACAAGCACCAGGTTTTGGCTGGGATTTTCCAGTTCCGCCCACCATGTGATCAGTAATTCCCACCCAAAGTCAACGGATCTTCGGCTGGTTCATCAAATTCTCCACTTCATCTGTGACAATTCCCACTATAGCCAGGCCAGGAAAATCCTGGCCTTCATTTCTAGAGGAATAGAATTGAAGGGTCAGAAAGTTATGCTGACCCTGAATTGAACCTTGAATAGTGCAGACCGTTCTGGTCACCATATTGTAAAAAGGATCTGGGGACACTGGCAGAGATTTATGTGTATGATGCCAGAAATGTCTGGGTATGCATATCAGGAAAGAGTTTGATAGGCTGGGTCACTTTAATCTTGAAAAAAGAGGGCTAAGAATGGCCTAATTAGAGGCCTTTAAAAATATGCTTTTGATAGAATGGATACAGAGGGAATCCTTTCTCTTGTGGGAAAGAGTATAACCAGAGGCCACCAATTTCAGATAGGCGCCAAGACATCCAATAATGAATTCAGGAGAAATGGTTCACCCAGGGACTGGTGGGAATGTGGAAATCACTGTCACATGGATTGGTTGAAGTGAATAGAAGTATTTAAGGGAAACAGGATCAGCATTTGTGGGAGATGGGAAGAGATAGTTAGGATGGTAGGTTTAGATGGAGAAAGGTGGATGGAGGCTCGAGTAAAGCATAAACACTAGCATAGGATCAGAGGAACACAGGGACGTAGGAATTAGGAGCAGGACTAGGCATATCCAGCCCTTTGAGCTTGCTCCACCATTCAATCAGATCATGGTTGATCTCTCCCTGGTCTCAAACCCACCTCCCCACCTGTTCCCATATCCCCTTATCCCTTTATTTTATTAGAAATATATCTATCTCCTTCTTGAAACCGTTTAATGATTCAGACTCCACCATGCAATGGGACAGTGAGTTCCACAAATTCACCACCTTCTACTCAACCAGTTGAGTAGTTGGGCTGAATGGCCTGTTTCTGTGCCATCTATACCATGCAATCCTAGGTTCTGTCAATATCCCAGATTCCTCCAACATTGCCTCCAGGTATGTCTCGCCCCACTGGCAGGACAGACCCAATGGAGGTGGCAGCATAGTCAGGAAGGAGTCTATATCTTTGACTCCAGACCCCCGACGTCTCATTACATTAGGCCAAATATGGGGCAAGGGAACCTCCAGCTAGGGCGGCACGGTGGCACAGTGGTTAGTACTGCAGCCTCACAGTGCCAGGGACCTGGGTTCAATTCCGGCCTAGGATCACTATCTGTGTGGAGTTTGTAGATTCTCCCTGTGTCTGCATGGCTTTCCTCCAGGTGCTCTGGTTTCTCCCACAGTCCAAAGATGTGCAGGTTAGGTTGAGTGGCCATGTTAAATTGACTCTAGTGTCAGGGGGATTAGCAGGGTAAATATGTGGGATTATGGGAATAGGGCCTGGGTGGGATTGTGGTCGGGTGCAGACTCGATGGGCCAAATGGCCTCCTTCTGCACTGTAGGAATTCTATGATTCTAATTGTCAGCTATCACTCTCCTCTGCTGGTGAATCTGTATTCTTCTATGTTGAGCAGCATTTGGAAGAAACATTGAGGGTAGCAAGGGCACAGAATGTACTTTGGTTAGGGGATTTCAATGGCTACATCACCAAAAGTGGCTCTGCCACCACAGCCAAGCTGAACAGACCTGTGGCAAGTGGTGAGGGAACTAACAGGAGGGAAAAACAACCTTGGCCTTTTTCCCACAAATCTACCTGAAGTAGATGTCATAGAGTCATAGTCATAGAGTCATAGAGGTTTACAGCATGGAAACAGGCCCTTCGGCCCAACTTGTCCATGCTGCTGGTTTTTTTAAAACCCCAAAGCTAGTCTCAATTGCCCGCATTTGGCCCATATCCTTCTATTCCCATCTTACCCATATAACTGTCTAAATGCTTTTTAAAAGACAGAATTGTACTCGCCTCTACTACTACCTCTGGCAGCTTGTTCCAGACACTCACCACCTTTTGTGTGAAAACATTGCCCTTCTGGACACTTTTGTATCTCTCCCCTCTCACCTTAAATCTATACCCTCTAGTTTTAGACTCCCCTACCTTTGGGAAAAGATATTGACTATCTAGATGATCTATGCCTCTCACTATTTTAGCAACCTCTATAAGATCACCCCTCAGCCTTCCACCTTCCAGAGAAAAAAGTCCCAGTCGATCCAGCCTCTCCTTATAACTCAAACCATCAAGTCCTGATAGCATCCTAGTAAACTTTTTCTGCACTCTTTCTAGTTTAATAATATCCTTTCTATAATAGGGTGACCAGAACAGTACACAGTATTCCAAGTGTGGCCTTACCAATGTCTTGTACAACTTCAACAAGATGTCCCAACTCCTGTATTCGATGTTCTGACCAATGAAACCAAGCATGCTGAATGCCTTCTTCACAACTCTGTCCATCTGTGACTCCACTTTCAAAGAGCTATGAACATGTACCACTCGATCTCTTTGTTCTGTAACTCTCCCCAATGCCCTATCATTAACTGAGTAAGTCCTGCCCTGGTTCAATCTACCAAAATGCATCACCTTTCATTTATCTAAATTAAACTCCATCTGCCATTCATCAGCCCACTGGCCCAATTGATCAAGGTCCCGTTGCAATCGGAGATAACATTCTTCACTGTCCACTATGCCACCAATCTTGGTGTCATCTGCAAACTTACTAACAATGCCTCCGATATTCTCATCCAAATCATTAGAATCATAGAATCATAGAATCCCTACAGTACAGAAGGAGGCTATTCGGCCCATCGAGTCTGCATCGACCACAATCCCACCCAGGCCCTACCCCCACATATTTACCCGCTAATCCCTCTAACCTACACATCTCAGGACTCTAAAGGGCAATTTTTAACCTGGCCAATCAACCTAACCCGCACATCTTTGGACTAATATAAATGGATTAATATAAATGACAAATAACAGCGGACCCAGCACCGATCCCTGAGGCACACCACTGGTCACAGGCCTCCAGTTTGAAAAATAACCCTCTACAACCACCCTCTGGCTTCTGTCATCAAGCCAATTTTGTATCCATTTAACTACCTCACCCTGGATCCCGTGAGATTTAACCTTATGCAACAACCTACCATGCAGTACCTTGTCAAAGGCCTTGCTGAAGTCCATGTGGACAACATCAACTGCACTGCCCTCATCTATCTTCTTGGTTACCCTTTCAAACAACTCAATCAAATTTGTGAGATATGATTTTCCACTCACAAAGCCATGCTGACTGTCCCTAATCAGTCCTTGCGTCTCTAAATGTCTGTAGATTCTGTCTCTCAAAATACCTTCAAACAACTTACCCACCACAGAGTGAGGCTCACTGGCCTGTAGTTCCCAGGCTTTTCCCTGCAGCCCTTTTTAAACAAAGCCACAACATTTGCCACCCTCCAATCTTCAAGTACCTCACCTGTGACTATCGATGATTCAAATATCTCTGCTAGGGGACCCGCTATTTCCTCCCTAGCCTCCCACAATGTCCTGGGATACACTTCATCAAGTCCCGGGGATTTATCTACCTTGATGCACTTTAAGACTTCTAGCACCTCCTTCTCTGTAATATGTACACTCCTCAAGACATCACTATTTATTTCCCCAAGTTCCCTAACATCCATGCTTTTCTCAACAGTAAATACTGATGAGAAATATTCATTTAGGATCTCACCCATCTCTTGTGGATCCGCACATAGATGACCTTGTTGATCCTTAAGAGGCCCTACTCTCTTCCTTGTTATTCTTTTGCCCTTTATGTATTTGTAGAAGCTCTTTGGATTCTCCTTTGCCTTATCTGCCAAAACAATCTCGTGTCCCCTTTTTGCCCTCCTGATTTCTCTCTTAACTGTACTCCTGTACCCCCTATACTCTTCAAGGGATTCACTTGATCCCAATTGCCTATGCATGTCATGTGCCTCCTTCTTTTTCTTGACCAGGGCCTCAATATCCCAAGTCATCCAGGGTTCCCGACTTCTGCCAGCCTTGCCCTTCACTCTAAGAGGAATGTGCTTACTTTGAACCCTGGTTGACACACTTTTGAAAGCCTCCTACTGACCAGACATCCTTTTGCCTTCCCACAGACTCCCCCAATTAACTTTTGAACGTTCCTGCCTGAAACCATCAAAATTGGCCTTGTCCCAATTTAGAATTTTAACTTTTGGGCCTATCATTCTCCATAGTTATCTTAAAACTAATAGAATTATGGTCACTGGTCCCAAAGTGATCCCTCACTAACACTTTTGTCACCTGCCCTTCCTTATTTCCCAAGAGGAGATCAAGTTTTGCCCCCTCTCTAGTCGGGCCATCCACATACTGAATGAGAAATTCATCCTGAATAGACTCAACAATTTTCTCTCCATCCAAGCCTTTAATACTATGGCTGTCCCAGTCAATGTTGGGAAAGTTAAAATCCCCTACTATTACCACCCTATTTTTCTTGGAGCTATCTGTAATCTCCTTACATATTTGCTCCTCAATTTCCCACTGACTATTTGGGGGCCTATAGTACAACCCTATCAAAGTGATTTCCCCCTTCTTATTTCTCAGTTCTACCCATATAGACTCAGTGGCTGAACCCTCAGATATATCCCCTCTCAGTACGGCCGTGATGTTTTCCCTAATCAAAAGTGCAACTCCCCTTCCTCTCTTACCTCCTGTTCTATCATAGCACCTGTACCCTGGAACATTGAGCTGCCAGTCCTGTCCCTCCCTTAGCTATGTTTCAGTAATTACTATAACATCCTAGTCCCACGTACTCATCCATGCCCTGAGTTCATCTGCCTTGCCCGTCATGCCTCTTGCATTGAAATAAATGCAGTTTAATCTGGACTTCCCTTGTTCTCCGTCTTGCTTTTGCCTGATCTGTCTGGTACTAGGATTACTGACACTGCCTTTACTACTTAATGTGTTCTCTTTAACTTCTGTGCTGTCCTCAACCTTCTCTTCTGTCTCCCTACTGCTTTAGGTCCCACCCCCCCTGCCAAACTAGTTTAAACCCTCTCGAGTGGTTTAAAATCTCCCCGTCAGGATGTTAGTCCCCCTCCAGTTCAGGTGTAACCTGTCCCTCTTGAACAGGTCACCCCTTCTCCAGAAAATCTAAATCCCTGTCCCCTGCACCAGCTCTCAAGCCAGGCATTCATCTGCTTAATCTTCCTATTCCTACTCTCACTCGCACGTAGCACTGGTAGCCGTCCAGAAATTACTACCTTTGAGGTCCTGCACTTTAGCCTTCTGTCTAACTCTCTATATTCACACTTCAGGACCTCATCCATGTCCATGGCAGTCTTGGTAGGAATGACCATTGGGCAGTTCTTGAGGAAACAAAGTCCTGTCTTCAGACTGAGGGCATCCTTCATGTGTTGGGTAACACCATCATTGTGCTAAATGGGATAGATTCAGAATAGATCTAGCAGCTGAACATTGTGAGGCACTGCAGGCCATCAATGGAATTGTTTCAAACACAAACTGTAACCTCACTACATGGCAAATCCATGACTCTAATATCACCATCAAATCAGAGAATCAACTCTGCTTCAAATGAGGAGTGTAGAAGAACATAGCAGAAGCTTTTTTGGACATACCTAAAAATGAGTTGCAAAATGAAGCTACAGCACAGGACTACATGCAAGCTGAACATTGAAAGTAGCAGACAGTAAGGGTAAGCAAACTGATAACCAACAGATCAGGTCAAAGCTTTATAGACTTGCCACATCCAATCAGGAATGTTGGTGGACAATTAAACAACATGGAGGAAGCTCCATGAATATCCCCATCCTCAATAATGATGGAGCTTTTGCAAACATCTTCAGCCTGAGGTATCAAGTGAATTGTACATCTTGGTTCCCCCTCCATTATATTTTAGTTATATTGTTAAGATACATTGTTTAATACTTTGAATATGATCTTGTTTGTCTCTCTTATGGGGACCTTGAATTGAATTCAATTGAAATTTGAATTTGGTTTTTGAAGCAAGCGAGGAATGCATTGGGGTTTGCCTGGTCCATTCTGAACATTGGCTTTGTAACTTTAAGGATGGAGTAAAAAAAATTATAAATAGGGGACAGCTGGGGCACCGGGGCAGAGAGGAAAGTTATGAAAAAGGTCAACAAACTCTCCTGATAAAGAAAAGATCTGTGTCTTGATTGTGACTTCACCAGTTGGCTTGGATCAGTTAACACCAACATCATAGATAGCAGTCTTCAACCAATTTAATTGATTCCATGTGATATCAATAAATAGCTGAGTATATTGCATCCAGTAGGGGGAGGTCTTGTGGTTTCATCCCTATGTCTGGGCCAGAAGCTTTAGGTTCAAGCACGGTTTCAGATGACTGTAGAAGGTACATGCTTAATGTAGCTAAACAGGTTGATTAACAGCCTGTAAATCCTTGCAATATGCATGGTGGAAGGTGTTAAAAGAGTAGGAGAGTTTCCTGATCAGCTAAACTGCAGAAAACAATGCAAACCATTGCAATCAAGCATAATCATGCACCAGACCAATGGAAGTTCATGGTTGCCAACACCCACTTAGGCATGGTACCCATGGGAGTTGGAGGACTGGATACAGCAAGGGCTATGGGCCCCAACATCTTGGAGAAGACTTTGGTGTAAACTCGTGCTCCAGAACTAGCAGCAGCCCTAGCCAAGCTGCTCCAGTATAATTACAACAGCTTACATTAATATAGCACCTTTAAAATAATGAAACATCCCAAGGTGCTTCGCAGGAGCATTATAAAACAAAGTATGACACTGAGCCACATAAGGTGATATGCCTCCAACCTTGTCCGTGGCTGAAATTCTCCAGTGTGGCTGCAGTGAATGGAGTTTTGGTTGAGTGTCAAATTCTTCATTCTCACTGGCAGCAGGGCAGGAACGGATAAGAGCAGACAATCCCACCCATTAGGCCTGATGACCAAAAACTTGGTCAAAGAGGAAGGTTTTAAGTAGTGTCTGAAAAGATGAAAGCGAAACACAGAGGTTTAGAGAGGGAATTCCAGAGCGTAAATCCTAAACAGCTAAAGACACGGGGTGGAATTTTCCAGCCACGCTTGTCTAAAAGATAAAAATTCCTGCCTGACTGTCAATGGGGGTTTCACGTTGTCTGCAACCCATCCGCTAAAATTCCAGCACCGGGCAGGATGGGAGAATTCTGGCCACGGTCGCAGATGGTGGAGCAATAATGATGAGGGATGCACAAGTGGCCAGATTTAGAGGAACACAGATATGATAGAGGGTGTGGAGTCAGAGGAGATTCTGGAGAAAAGGGAGGGAGGGAGGGAGGGGGGGAAAGGCCACGGAGAGATTTGAAAACAAGGATGAGAATTTTTAAATCAGGATGTTGCTCGACCGGGTGCCAGCAAACACTGGTGGCAAGGAAATGGGAAGTGCTGCAACTGAAAACACAGGCAGCAGAGTTTTGGATAACCTCAAGTTTACACCGATGTCCACCCAATAAAGTGAGCTAGTAACCGAGAGAGCACTTGTGTGTGTGGGTACAGTTATTTGGGGGTGCACAGTCTGATTGCAAAAGATTAATAGAGGCCAAAAGTTGGCAATTTGTGGGAGAAGAATCGTCTAAGTATTGGGTGAGTAGTGTCAAACGGAACTTCAGTTTTTGAATTTAATTTCGAACTTTTAAAAAATGGCAAAAGAAACTGGGCATTAGTAAACATACAACAGAGACTGCTGTCAGCGGGAGTTGAAAGTTCACCGTCAATCAGCTGCGTGTGATTGCCTGAATAGTGGGTAATTACTGTGAGTGGGAAGTTAAGTGAGCATTTGGCTCAAAAAAGGTGCATAAAAGTAAACAGTTATCAGCTGATTGCAGAGTGGTTGTAAATGGAGTATCGTAAATCAAGTGTTAAAATTGGAAATTTGGTATGAATGAGCGTTCAATGCAGAAGGTGCTACCTTTTGCCTTCTATGCTCCATGTTCTAGGTATGTGGTTAATTTAATCTAATTGTATCTTAAACTAGATCAAGTAATTAGTTCAAAAAAGCTTAAAAGATAAGCTGAGTTGATTCTGCGCACATACTTTGATGAAAACTGTTTTAAAAGTTTGTTAATTAAAGCTAGGTTAGTGTGGGTGGTGTTCCATTACAGTGGGAGTTGGTGGAGAATGTTACAATCTCAGATGACACATCCACAGTGAGATTCGAAGGAACTGCAGAGTTGTTGAACTGGAGTCTGAGTTAAGATACTGTGAGGTATCAGGAAGGAGGGAAGTTGATACAGGAGATAGTCATACTACTTGGATTAGGAAGTGTTATGGGGTCTGGTTTTAGTCTTCATAATGTGGAAATGCCGGCGTTCTACTGGGGTAAACACAGTAAGGAGTCTGACAGCACCAGGTTAAAGTCCAACAGGTTTATTACAGGTTTGCTACCAAATAAACCTGTTGGACTTTAATCTGGTGTTGTTAGACTCCTTACTTTAGTCTTCATAGACAGGGAAGTATGACTGATTGAGGCAGGTAAGGAAACTCCAGGTGTTCTTATTCAAAAGTATGTGGTTCTTGCAACCTGTTTGGATGAGGGCAAAGTCTGCAAAATGGATGAGCAAACTGACATTACAGGAGGTAATTTAAGTGGGAGGAGTGAAAGGAAATGCGGTCATGGTTAAGAAAATGTATAGTCAGGGGTAAAGTTCTTCTGCAACTGGGATTCTGGAAAGTCATTTTGCCTGTGCCAGGGTTAAGGACAAGACTTTGGACTGATCCATGTTGTGACCAATGACCTGGGTCGAATGGAGAAATTAAATTCTTCTCAGGAAGTTTGAGGAGCTCAGGTCCAAATTAACAAGGAGAATTTTAAAAGTAACACAGTTTTCCCTGTTTTACATTGCCATGCTTTATATTGTTTTACTTTAATGTCAGTATTTAATGTGGACTGCATTCTTGTTTAGTGTTGTAAGTTTTGTTTTAAATTTGTAGGGCTGAGTGATCCATTTTGGAGTGGCTTTTCACACTTTCTGACCCTTTTTCCCTTGCTGCTGACCCTTCAGTTAAGGACCTATCCGACTCCCTAATCCACTCTCTGTCACTGCCCTCCGGCTCCATTATCCACCCTCTCATTGGCGGCCAGTGAGCTTACTGCCTCTCCCTGACCCATCCCCTTGATGCTGACCCTCCAGGCTCATGATTTCTCACTCTCCTGACCGAACCCCTTGATACTGAGCCTCCCTCTCACCGATCGTCCCACTTCCTGACTCTTCCACTTGTTGCTTCCCCCTCCTGAAATCTTGCTGTGAGCCAGGGTTCGAGAAGTCAGCAGTGAGAGATAAAGGGAACAGCTTTGACTTGTAAGAGGCAAGTTCTACAAGTTGAAACTGCTCCTCCGACCTCTCTCCACACCTCTCCAGAGCCCTGACTCACAGCGGTGGTTCGGGAGAGTTGAGGATTGGTGAGGCAGAGGGTCAGATACTGGGAGCCAGAGAGTCAGTTAGGGCACAGCGGCCACATGCCTGGAGGGTCAGCAGAGAGGGAGGGCTAGAGAGAGTGGCAGCGGCTGCAAACTGAACCATGATCAAATTGGATAGCAGGGCAGGCTTGAAGGGCTGAATTGCCTATTCCTGCTCCTATTTTCTATGTTTCTATAGTGAAAAGGAGGATCAGGGAATGGGATGTGTGGTGATCAGGAGCTTTGAGAAACAGGATTGGCAGTGGGGAGCAGTAAATAGAAAATTATTGTATTTCTGTTAGATATTTAATTAATTTAATTTTTATTTTCAAAGGGTATATTTTGATGTTTTCTTTCTTGATGAGAATGGTCCTTCAGACCCTAACTACAACTTTTACATTAGTTTAAATGGAAAATCTGATTTGCTTGAAGTACTTTCACCAAAAGTTGCACTTTTCGGCAATGCAACTATAGCTTTCAGCGAGGACTGTAATTTCTAGACTACTACACGCAAATTGTATGGGATGAATTTAATGGCATGGCTGAGTGGTGTGGCAGGCAGGGGCTTTGATTCAGGGGTCATTGGCACCAGTCCTGAAGAGAAAGGGAGCTGTTCATTTGGGGCAGGCTTCACTTAAACCAGAATGGGACTCAATGTCATCGAAAATTGGATAACTAGAGTTGTAGATGGGGTTAGAAACTAAAATGTTTGGGGGTGGGCAGATGTGGGAGGGTTCAGGCAAAGGGAAATGTATAAATCTCAAGGGAAAAGCCAATGCCATTGAGTAGTGCAGTGATATGTGTAAAGAAGAGCAGAGTGTGAAAGGGAGAAACAAAGGGCGGAAATTTTCTGGCCCTTCCTGTTGCGGTGGCAGATTGGCTGAGTCACGCAAAACTCCGACATTGGCGGGACTGGAAGATCCACTGGAAAACATGCTGGGGTGGGTGGGGAGGGGGGGTGGTGCACATCGGCAGGACTGGAAGATCCACTGGAAAACACGATTGTTGCGGGGGGGGGGGGGGGGGGGTGGGGTAGTTGTATAGTTCCCTGTGGTGGACTGGGGGATGGGGTTGGCGGCACAGGGCGGGGGGTAGGGGTGTAAAATCCCCTGCGGTGGATTGGAAAATTCCAGCCGAACAGCCTGACAGTAGACAAGTAATAGGGGACATTTTGAAAATATATTTTATAATTTGGAACAATGAGAATTGAGGTTTATAGGATTGTTATTTTGGGACTGTAGATTTAGGGTATATGAAGGGGGTCATGTGACCATTTCTTCAATTTTCCTAACACATCTCTATCAAAGGAAGGCTTAGATTATTTTACTTGGAAGAATGTGCAGGATATTTAATTGGAGACCGAGGTAGCAGTTTGTGACTTTACAATGAGTGGACATTGAGTCTCCCACAATCCCAGAAAGATGTTGTTGATATCTGGTTGTAAACAGTGTTGCTAACTATCCATCTATTTCTAAGATGAAAGGGAGTTGAGGCCAAGGATGGCTAATTAGCATATGTACCTAGATACAAGGCCAATGTATTTCACACTGCCTTCTTTCTCCCATACATAACCCATATCCATGTTTTTTCACACAGCTTCCAAGACATGGCCGTGGTTGTGGATAATGGAACTGGAATGATCAAGGCTGGGTTTTCGGGGGACGATGCTCCGAGAGTTGTGTTTCCTTCTGTTGTGGGGATGCCTCAACCCCAGGTGCTCATAACTGATATACCTAAGAGAAAAATCTTAAATATCCTTCTGGCTGTTGGTGAAATAGATGATAGAGGTGAGAAAGGGAGGATAGAGGTGAGAGACACTGAACTGCCCTTTTGTTTCTTTCTATGTCCCTGAACCCTTGTTGCACAGCTTTTCCTACTTTAAAAAAAATCACTAAACCACTAGCCCCTTTGTAATCCATCTGTTCACTTCAAGGGTTGTAAAACCTCAGTAAAAATGCAGATTATACAAGCAGGGCCGCCAGACTTCCTGGCAGCAAAAGCACAAAAAAAACCTAAATCATACACAAACCATGTTCCACCTTTCTTAACATACAAATATAAATGAAACTTAACGTTAAATATTTTCCTAACGCAGACTATTGCTTGATTGGTATATGGGACAGCTGTCCCAACTTTGGCACCTGCTTAAAGATGTCAGTGGACAGGATTTTACAGGCTCAGTGTAACTTTGTCATGCACTGATTCAAAACCTAGGAATGAGAAGGATTAAAAAAGAGTGGAGAATTATAAATAGAATAGGCCAAGTAGGAGGATAAACAATAGAAAACGAAGGGGTAAATAATAGGCTTGTAAAAGGAGATGATGAATATGGGAGAATAAACAATAATGGTTTCTTTTTTTACTGTAGGATGCCATGGTCAGAACAGGTGTAAATGACCACTCTGTTGGTTATGAAGCCAGGGACAGACCAGACATTTGGATCCCCAAGTACCCGATCAAACATGGGATTGTAACAAACTGGGATGATGTGGAGAAGGTTTGGCAGCACACCTTCGACACTGAGCTGCGAGTTGACCCAGCAGAATATCCAATTTTCCTCACCGAGGTTCCTCTGAACCCCAAATCAAACCGAGAGAAGATGACGCAGGTGATGTTTGAGCATTTTGGCCCACCGGGGTTCTACGTTGCTCTTCCGGGTGTACTCTCCGTATATGCAAGTGGCCGTATCGGAGGCCTCGTGTTGGGAAGTGGTGACGGTGTGACCCATGCAATGTCAGTCAGTGATGGCTATATGGTCTCCAATAGCATTAGACGTCTAAACTTTGGTGGCAGGGAGCTAACGGACTACTTGTTGGAGAGTTTGATTCACCGTGGGTGCCACTTCAGCACGCCTGCTGAGAGAGTGGTTGCAGAAAACATCAAGGAGAAGCTTTGCTATGTGGCTCTTGATTACGACCAGGAGATGGTAACGTCTGCTGCTGCTTCCTCTCAGGACAAAAGCTATGAACTTCCTGATGGTCAAATTCTCGCCATCAAAAATGAGTGTTTCCAATGTCCAGAAGCTCTATTCCAACCTTCCTTCTTGGGAATGCCCTCTGCTGGCATCCATGAGACTGCCAATGACAGCATCAAGGCATGTGAAAGCTGCATCAGAAGTGATCTCTATGCAAATGTTGTTCTGGCTGGTGGATCGACCATGTTTCCAGGCATTGTCGATCGAATACAGAAAGAAATCACGGCCTTGGCTCCAAACACAATGAAGATTAAGATCATTGCGCCACCTGAAAGGAAGTATTCAGTGTGGATTGGTGGCTCCATCTTGGCTTCACTCTCCACCTTCCAGCAAATGTGGATCTCCAAGCCGGAGTATGAGGAGTCAGGGCCCTCCATAGTCCATCGCAAATGCTTTTGAAGTGATGTGGCAAGGTTACGGTTAAAATAGGGAGAGCATATTCAAAACAAGTTTAATGATATTATTAACCATAAATGACATAACATTAATCCTGGTTCCAGTTCTGAATTTCTATGCCTTGGCCTTGTTCCATCTACTTCTGGTGATTTTTACAAACATTGTTGACTGTTCCTAGCTGTAACAGACAGATGGTTAATGCTTTACTTTGCTTGAACAACCCTAGTCCCGAGTACCTGCAATTATATCAGTTGACCAGACTTTCCCAAGACCCCAAGGAACGATATGTGACAATCGCAAAGGATCATGGGATCTTGCAGCACGGAAAGAGGTCATTCAGCCCATAATGCCTGTGCTAGCTCTTTGAAAGAGCTGTCCAATTTAGTTCAATGCCTCAGTATTTTTCCCCACAACTCTCCAAATAATTCCTTTTCAAGCACATTCTCAGTTACCTCTTACAGCTTTCTACAGAATCTAATCACATCACACTTTCAGGTCGTGTATCCTCAATCTTAACCCTCTAATGTGAAGAAATTTCTACTTATTTCCATTTTAATTCTTTTTGCTAAACCTATGACCTCTGATTACCAACCAAATTTACCGAGGAAAGGGCACGCCTGACTTGACCTGCTAAGACCCCCTTTCTAATTCTGTAGGTCTCCCCTTAGTCTTCACAATTCCAGCTCCAATCTCTCCACAGAAGTAGACTCCCTCAGGTCCGACATAATCCTGGTAAACATCTTCTTTCCCTCTCCGGGAAGTTGACACATTTCCTGAAATGTGGCCTCTGAAATTGTACACAATCTTCCATGTAAGGCCGATTCAGAGACTTTTTCAGTGTGTGCTCATTCATTTAAAAAAAAGAAAAGTCAAGCATCCCATATCTTTTCCCAAGTGCCTTTATTGAGTTGCTATGCCAGAGTCAAAATATTTTTACTCCCCAGTTCCAAATTTTCATGTACGTCTCTCAAAGTAATACCCTGTTAAATTGTACTTTACCTCCATGTTACATTGCTTCACATGTTCCTGCATTAAATGGCACCTGCCTGCTTACTTCACCAGTTTATAAATCTGCTATTATACGGTTTACAAAACTTGGCAATGTATTAAGTAGTATCATCTGTGAGCTTCGCATTTGTCCTTCCTACACAAAAGTCAAGGTCATTTATGCAAAACAATGGTCCTAATATGGACCCCTGGAGAATCCCTCTGCAAAATCCTCTCTAGTCAGAAAAACATCCAGTCATCATTACTCTCTGCCTCATATATTCTTTCACTAATTTCATACTCAAGTTACCAAGATCTCTTTAATGCCGTGTTTCTATTTTCCACAAATACTCTTTAAAAGTCCATATACACAATGCCTACTATACTATCTTCATCGAACCGCTCTGTTAAATCACCAAAAGACTGAATCAGATTTGCCATACTTTATTTGTCTTTAAACTTGATTTGGCTGCTGCTGCTGACTATCTCATGATGCTCCAAGTGAGAATTCATTTTGTTCTTGGCAATGGGACTACCAGCTTCCTATGACTCACATTAAATTGGCCTTTAATGACCAGGTTTATCCCTGGCCAAATGCACTGCCTTCCAGATTGTCACAATGATGGACACAGTGCAGTGTTATCCTCTATCCAGAGAGTTTCAAACATCTCCTCCTGTCATTATGCTATGCAATTGTTTTTGAAATTATTCTGGGATTTCTTGGGAATTCTATTCTTGATCACACTGCATGGAGAATTACTTATTCAATCCTGAAGCCACCATTTACTTGTTGGAACTTGCGTCAACTAGTTCTGCTTTTAAAGCAATTTACTGGGTCAACTGTTCATAATCCAACAAACCTCTCAGATGTCCTCTGTTAAGGAAGAAAATCTTCTGAGTCTTTCTTTATAACACAGAGCTCTGATGCTGGTGGGTCAGCATCGGGCACCTCTTTGCACTGATCTTACTTTCTTGACCATTGCTAGACTCAGTATTCAAAGTAGAGCCTGGTGGACCTTGGCTATGAGTTCCTTCCATTTTTGAACTTTTATTAACTTATCGGCTTTACAGTGGTTGGGCTGTTCAACTTTGAGTCTCCTTAGCCTCCTGGGACTCCTTCAGCTCCACCTTTGACTTTACCACACTGCCCCTGGGCTGATGGCTTCTCGATTCCTTCCACTTAATGCAATAAAAAGTCTATCAGAGACTGAAATGTTAATTTGATCAAATTTTGTCTAAAAGGAGCAAGCTCAAATTGTAACTCTGTAGCAATTACTATGTGATAACCCTCCACCCTCTTAAATGATGGTTATATTTACAAGCATGTATCAAATCAGGCCAGCTGATTAGTGTCACCTTGGCAATAAAAACACCACCAGTGGGAAAGGCGAATGTAGATAAGGTATCGTTATTAAATTTCATCTGGTATTGTTCTGCGGATTTGTGTACCTTGTCCAACTCAGTCTGTACTTTTTGAGCTGTGAGTTAGCAAAGCGTCATTTTTACCTTTTTTTGAGTTGCTGGATCCAGGTCATGCATGTAAGTTAAAAACGCTGAGATGTAACATACCTCACACATACTCCCAGCAACTCCACACCCAGGAGGCAAAACAGTTTCACCTGACATAGATTAATCTTTTCAGGAAAGGGGCAGGAAAAATGACCCAAAAACACAGTTGGCATTATGGCTATGTGTCCAGGTTTCAGAAATAGGTTCATTATTAAAGGCAGACACAGTTTCCCCACAGCTGTCATGAAAATTAATTGTTGTGGAGAAAAACAGCCACTCTGGAGTCTGTGAGATCCAATAAGTAAAAATCTTTATTCAAGCATGCCTAGGAGAAACTCCTGAGTCAGCCAAGAATGACAAGTATCCCATCATGCCCCTTGAGTCAACTCTAAGGTTATTAATGCATATACTGTGTGTGTGTCCGTCCTGCTAGGTTGAGCCTTCCAGTACACAACCTTAACCAAAGCCAGCAAGATGGCAGTGGAAAGACATAAGATGGTGTACTGTGGGGTTGTTATCCTTTTGAAAGAGGAGCAGGTTGAATGGCAGCTGGATCGGGTTATGAGCTGAACCAGGACTCTCGGACGATGGACATCACGTTGCTTCTGAACAAGGGGAGGCAGTGATGTAGTGGTATTGTCGCTGGATTAATAATCCAGCGATCCAGGGTAATGTTCTGGGGAGATAATAAAAATCTGGAATTAAAAGTCTCAGGATGACCATGAAACCATTGTCAATTGTCGTAAAAATCCATCTGGTTCACTAATGTCCTTTTAGGGAAGGAACTCTGCAGTTGTTACCCAGTCTGGCCGACATGTGACTCCAGATCCACAGCAATGTGGTTGACTCTTAAATGACCTCGCAGGTCACTCGGTTCAAGGGCAATTAGGGATGAGCAAACCCACTCAGTGACTCCCAAATCCCGTGACTGAATTAAGAATGGAGCCTAGTAGTGCCAAATGTGCCTGAGAATCTGCCAGGCCACACTGCTGTATTGAATGGTAGCAAGTGGGTTAGAGGTAGCCTGCTTGAAGGTTGCCAGAAACAAGTAATACACTGGTTCGTTATTCCAACCATCTCGATGTAATCTATTGGTCCTGAAAATCTAGTTAGTGCGCCCTCTCATCTTGACTCCAGCAAGATTGCAGCAGAATGGGCTGCAGAACTAATTTAGACTAGACTTGGTCACGCCTGGTGGCAAATCTTTTGGGCACACAGCCTCTGCTCACCCCTTTACAAAACCATTGTCTCAGAGTGAAGAGAACAGCTGTAGGGAATTCCTATGCTTTGGGCCTTCAGAGAGACCTGGAGTATATTTAGTGTGGGTATACCCGCATAGACAATGTGCATCCCGTAGTTGATAGTATCTGTACCAGGTTGGGTCTCGAGATATCAAATTTCTTTTAACAGAAGCAGCTATATTTTGTGGGGGGTGAGGTGAGGGAAGTTTAATTTTGAAGTTAATTTTGGGACCCTTGCACACAGTTACATAGGCTGTGTGGACCATTGTCATCGACTGATTCTCAATTTGAGGGTGATGTTGACTCAGGGCTGCACGATTCTGCAATGGGTCTTCAAGTAACTGAACCGGTTGCTTGTCGACCCACAGATGTTTGGGCACATGAGGTAATGGGATTTGGAGTGCAGGATTTGCTGGGTGGGTCGGATATGTCCTTCACCTGCAGAAGGCTTTGAAATCACAGGATCCCCGCCTGTTAGTTCAGGTGAACTAACCTCCACTCACCTGATGAAGGGGCAGCACTCCGAAAGCTCATGATTCCAAATAAACCTGTTGGACTTTAACCTAGTGTTGTGAAACTTCTTACAGTGCCTGCCCCAGTCCAACGCTGGCATCTCCACATCATCCAGAATGAACACAAGGTAAATATGAATTAACAGGCAAACTGGTCAAACACAAAGCACAAACTTCACACTAAATACCAAGACAGATACCATAAATTTTCTCAGCCACCCACCCAGACTTCAGTATTCACTGAGAGTCCAAATAATCATTCAAATTTTGTTTTCCTCACCTGGGATTTTACCTCTCTCTGTTGAGGATACAGCCTCTGGTTTCTCTTTAACAGCAGCTCCACTCAGCCTGGAGGCCCTCCCCTTGCTTTTGCCAGCAATGGGTTGTCAGGTAACAGGCCTCAAACTCGATGTCCCAACAACGGCAGCTCACCTCCAAGCTGCTCAATCTCTTTTGAGTCAGTGTCCCGCTGAGTTTACAAGGCTGCACCCCAGCATCTAATCACTGACATGATCCCAGCTCCCAAGCTACACCAAGCAGACAACTGCTGCTCACGGGCTCTTACGTGTCCTAACTCTCTCAGCTTCACGGAGCAGTCGTTTCCCCGTGGACCTTCTGCTCTGCCTGGGCTCCCAGCTGTACTAAACAGACAAGCGTGTCAGCTTCACTTAGCTGACAACTGCTCCTCGAGGGCTATCTGTCATGCCCCGGTGCCCTAACGGCACTGAACAAACATCTGCCCAGACTTTGTCCTCCTGCAGCTGCTCTGAGACTCGTGTTGCTAACCTCCTGCTTCTTCTGCCGCAGTGTAATCTTTTTATGTGGCCTCTCTGTGTCTCTCTCTCTCTTCATGCTGCACACCCAGTCTTGTGGTCGTGTTTTCACACGGCACACCGGGTCATGTGAGCGAACTTTTCGTGCCATCTCTCCAAGTCCTGTGGCTGGGCTTCTAGAGCATTCTTGAACATGCACGGCCTGTCTCCCTGCTGCTCTCTGTTTGTGCTGGAGCGCCAGGCATGCTGGGAGCTCGAGCCCCCTGCTCAGAAATCACCCAGATCAACTTAAAATAATATACATTCCCCCACAACGCACAAAAACACAGACCTGGGATAGAAAATATACAACACTTCCTAATATCACTCTTGAATTGGTCAGTGTCTTATTTTAAGAGAGTGCCACTTCACTCTGATTTCCATATCAGAAGAAATAGTTTTTCTGCATGTGTGGTATCTGATTTTTCTTTTTTAAAAATTCATTCATGGCACAGGGGCGTCACTGGCTGGCCAGCATTTATTGCCCATCCCTAGTTGCCCCTGAACTGAGTGTCTTGCTCGGCCATTTCAGAGGGCAGTTAAGAGTCAACCACATTGCTGTGGCTCTGGAGTCACGTGTAGGCCACACAAGGTATGGACGACAGATTTCCTTCCCTAAAGGACATCAGTGAATCAGATGGGTTTTTCCAACAATCAACAATGGTTTCATGGTCATCAGTTGATTCTTAATTCCAGCTATTTTTTTATTGAATTCAAATTCCACCATCTGCCGTGGTGGGATTTGAACCCGGATCCCCTGAACATTAATTGAGTTTCTGGATTCATAGTCTAGCAATAATACCACTGGGCCATTGCCTCCCCTGATTGAATCATTTTATCATTATAAATTTCCCATCAGGGGTCGCTCAGCTCCTGATCTCATTGCAGCGGGAATAGGGCCTGGGCGGGATGTGGTCGGTGCAGACTCGATGGGCCGAATGGCCTCCTTCTGCACTTTAGGGTTTCTATCTATGAACAGTTCTGGTAAAAGAGCTGAACTCCAGAGGTGAGGGTGACTGCCCTTGACTTCAGGATAGCACTTGACCGAGTATAGCATCAAGCAGCCCTAACAAAACTGAAGTCAATGGGAATTTGGAAAAATCTCCATGGATTGAAGTCGTACATGAAAGATAATTGTGTGTGGAGATCAATCGCTTCAGTCCCTGGACATCATTGCAGGAGTTCATCAGGTTAGTGTACGAGGCCCAACTATCTTCAGCTGCTTCATCAATGACCTTCCTTCCATCATTAGGTCAGAGGTGGGGATATTCATTGACGATTGCACAATATTCTGTTCCATTCGCAATTCTTCCAGTAATGAAGCAGTCTGTGCCCACATGAAGCAAGATGTAGTCAACATTCAGGCTTGGGATGCTAAGTGGCAAGTAACATTCACAAATGCCAGGCAATGACCATAATTGTTACGATCCCCATGGTGACTGGTCATATCTCAGACTCCATGAACAACACTGAAAGTCACTGGTTGAATGCAAGGATCCCATCGTTTAATCCACCAGAAATTAAAAGCAAAATACTGCAGATGCTGGAGATCCGAAATAAAAACAAAAAATGCTGGAAAAACTCAGCTGTGGAGAGAGAGAGAGAGAAACAGGGTTAACATTTCAAGTCCAATATAACTCCTCTTCGGAATCAAGACTTATCTGAAGAAGAGTCATATTGGACTCAAAACAATTATCCTAAAAAATTTCTAAGTGCCATAACAATGAGAAAACAGGGGTGATTCAAGGCGGTCTTTTCAATGTGTGCCATACCACGTTCCTCCGACACTCAGTGCGCTTCCGTCCATCGTAAGGTCAGAAGTGGAGATGTTTGCTGATGATTGCACAATGTTCAGCACCGTTTATGATTTCTCATACTGGAACAGCCCTGCCGGAATTTTACCAGCATGCCCGCCCTGGAATTGGGGTGGGCAAGGCTCGCAGAACGGTGTTCTCCATTGGCCTTGGGTGGGATCTTACGAGCCTCGGGCAGGCGAGGCGGTAAAATTCCGGCACCCATGTCCAAATGCAACAAGACCTGGACAATATCCTGGCTTGGGCTGACAAGTGGCAAGTAAAATTTTTGCCACAAAAATGCCAGGCAATGACCATCTTCAACAAGAGCGAATCTAACCATTGTCCTTTGACATTTAATTTCCTGTGCATGCACAGTTTGTGGCTCCGATTGAGCTGCAGGCTGTCCGGTGAAATAGGCCCCGCCCACTGCCTCTTGCAGCTAGAAACAGTCTAGCCCAAAATTTCAAAGACTGAGCGCATAAGATAGGGCATGAAAACTCAGCCAAAAAATGGATCAGAAGCTCTCCCGTTTTCACGCTAGCTGGACATTTGGGGCAGAATTTTATGAGATTTTTTCTATGACTTCAGATATTCCTTGGGTGGAAAAACATTGGCATAATTTCTCAACTATAGTGTGTAATGTCGGAGACTTCACCTCAAACGCTTCCATCCACTTTGAAAATGCATCGAAAAGGAGCAGAAACGTGCCCACGAATAGATGAACATAATCAATATGGACCTGTTCCCATGGCCAGCCAGGCCACTCCGAAGGGTGCTGTGGGGCTGCAACAGGCAACCTTTGTTGCAATTGGCATTGTTCACAGTGCTTGGCTCTCAATGTTGGCATAAATGCCAGGCCACAGGATATAACTCTTGGTGAACATCTTCATCTTAAACATACCTGGATGTGAATTGTATAATTCAGTGACGAGCAACTCTTCCTGGTACAGGGATGACTACTCTTGCTCCCCAGAGTATGATGCCATCTTGGCAGCTCAATTCATCTTTTTGTATCATCTCTTCAGAAACTGGCTCATTAGTATCCTGTGCCTCACTTTGGACAGCAATGGATCCCGACTGATCCTGCACTTGATCTGTTCACCAAGATATGGCAACACGTCCAAGAAATTCAACACCATAACAATTTCCTGCAGTACTGGGGGAGGTGCAACATTCTCTTGCAAAGATCTGTGACTAACTGCATCCACATTTGCTGTGTGTGTTCCAGACCAGTGCTTGAAGGTATATTCGCAGGCAGAGAGGATTAATGCCCAATGCTGAATTCTTGTTGATGTGATTGGAAGAATAATGTTGTTTTCTTTAAAAAGACCCAAAAGGGGGTTGTGATCAGAAAAAATGGTAATGTGTCCACAGTACAAATACTGTGGAATTTCTTGACACCAGACTCTGATAATCATTTACAAGCAACCATTTTCTGTTTCTGAGAGTTCTTGAGATATACCCTCTTGGCGTTTCAGATTTATTGTCCATCTCATGGGACAACACCACATTAATATCATATGGTGAGGGATCACAGGTTAACATCAATTTCCTAGATGGGTCAAAATGTACTAACAAGTTTGAAGAATGCAGCAATTGCTTTACTCTGTTAAATCCTTCTTTCTGGAGCATCTTCCAAAACCAACGCTGGTGTTTCTTTAGCAGCATTATACAAGGGGTCAATAATGTTGACAAATTCAGTATAAATCGCCCGCAGTAATTCACCGTCCCTCAAAATGGCTGGAGCTCAGATGTGTTTTTGGGGGCTGGTGCCTCCTTTCTGGCTCTGACCTTGTCTTCCATGAGGTGCAATCCTTGTGCATTTACGCAGTACCCCAGGTAGGCTACCTCAGTGGCTTGAAAAGTACATTTCTCCTTTTTCTGGTGAACCTCGGCTCCTAAAGTCTCTTCAGCATCTCCTCTAAGTTAGCTGGGTGCTCAGCTTCTGTCAATCCAGTTATAATAACATTATCAAGGTATACTATAACTCGTGGCAGCCCTTGAAACAGACTTTGCATTGTCCTCTGGAAAATAGCACATGCTGACAACTTACCAAAGGACAGGCACGTATACTGGAACAAACCTTTGTGTATGTTTATCGTAACATAACCTTGGCAAGCGTAGTCTAATTCAAGTTGCTGATATGTGTGGCTCACATCAGTTTTGTATAAGATTGAACTCCAGCTAGTTTTGCATGCAGGTCTTCAATCTTCGGGTTTGGATATTTGCCCAACTTGGCAGCCCAATTAACTGTTAACTTGTCGTCCCCACAAATGCAGTCGGCCTTGTCTGGCTTCAACACGGGGACTATGGGTGCTGCCCATTCTGCAAACTGAACTGGCTGGATATGCCCAGTTCTTCAAATCAGAATCCACTTTTTCTTGTGAGGCATACGGTATTGGTCTTACCCTAAATAATCGAAGGTCACTTGTGGATTCACGCAGATCTTCGCCTGAAGGCTTTTTCTCTTGCCTAACTCGTCACTGAAGACACTCTCATATTCCTTCATCAGTTCAAGCAGTCCTCCTTCCCGCACTTGGAAAATCTCAGTTCAATTTAACTTGATTTCCTTAAGCCATTGTGGCCAAGAAGGCTTTGTCCTTCGCCTGATACTATTATTAGTGGGAGCTGGGCAGACTGTTGCCCCAAACTTACAGGTACTGTTGTCATGCCCATTATTTTATGGCTTCCCCCGTGTAAGTTGTTAACTTTGCTGGAGTACTCTTTAAATTCAATGGCTGAGCTCCTTCTCTCAAGTACCAAAATGTATGTTGGCCTCTCACAGTACCAGATGCACTGGTGTCTGCTTCCATCTTAAGAGGCTTTCCATTTACCAGAGGCATTATAGTAATAGGGGCTACCTCCCCTCTTTCACATTCAATAGGGAATGACCATCTAAATTGTTGGTGCTAGCTCCTTCCACACGTACTTGTGACATTCTACTTGTTTGTCTACTTGGTAGACTTGACTTGCTTTTGCACCGATGTCTTAAATAGCCTTTCATGTGACAGAAGAAACGTTCAGCCTCTTTATACTTGCCGGATTCAGGGGAGTGGTCGCTGAAGAAGCTCGACATCATCCAGGACAAAGCAGCTCGCTTCATTTGTATCCCTTCAACAAACATCCACCCACTTCACCACTGGTGCACAGTGGTACAGTGTACCTTCTACAAGATGCACTGCAGAAACTTGCAGGTCCTCAGGCAACACCTTCCAAAATTATGACCACTAGAAGGACAAATGCAGTAGATCATAGAATCATAGAAACCCTACAGTGCAGAAAGAGGCCATTTGGCCCATCGAGTCTGCACCGACCACAATCCCACCCAGGCCCTACCCCCATATCCCTACATATTGACCCGCTAATCCCTCTAACCTACGCATCTCAGGACACTAAGGGGCAATTTTTAGCATAGCCAATCAACCTAACCCGCACATCTTTGGATCTTTGGATACCTGGGAACACCACCACCTGGTCAATCATCATCCTGACTTGGAAATATCTTGCGGTTCATTCACTCATCGCTGTGTCAAAATTTTGGAATTTTCTCCCTAGCAGCACTGTGGGTGTACCTACATCACAGGGACTGCAGCGGTTCAAGAAGGCAGCTCACTACCACCTTCTGAAGGGCAATTAGGGATGGGAAATAAATGCTGACCAAGCCAGTGATGCCCATATCCCATAAAATGCATTAAATAAACCCCTCAATCATTTAAATTAAAAAGAACTCGTCTAGTTTATTCAACCTCTCCTCATAATGTAAAATATTTGCCCTTTAAATCTGTGCTACAGCCTTTCCAAGGCCAATAAATTCTTCCATAGATGTGGTGCCCAGAACTGAATGTAATTATAGTGTTGAGAGACAATTAAACACTACATTGGCTTGCCTTGATTTTGGACGTAGGGCCAGAAACAGAGCGGACTGCTTCCTCAGGTATTGTGAGGTTAAGTTGTAGTTCACAACAAATATTTTGCACAGTACTTGATCAAAACTGACTTGAACTAATCAGCAGAGCGAGGAGTGAGGACACTTTCATCTCATAGGTCTGGCTGGATTACAATTTAGGCCTTGCAGAGGTGAAAGGGCAATGTGGTAACCACCCGATAATTGGTTGGCCAGTTGACATCAGTTGCTGGACGCACTTTGCTCCTTTTTCACCTCAAAGTTTTAAAACATAAATTTAAATTCACAAAGTAAAAAAAAAGTTTTTAAAACCGAAAGCTGGGTGTTTATTTGGTCAGATGCCACAAGTGTTTGTATTAGTTGACAACCGTGCATGAGTGAAGCACTATCTACCCATAAAAAAGCAAAGCCAGCCATAACCATCAAACAGTTACTCAAGGCCAGTGATAATAATTAACCTCAGGAACCAATAGCTAACTTGTGGGTAAACAGGTTTTTGCTGGTGCGTCGCAGCAGTTTTGACTGGAGTTTTGCACAAGAGACTCTGCCTGACAGGATGAGATCCTGGTTGACTGCACTTGTGTGCGTCGGGGCTGTTGCCGTGGGGAACGGAGCCCCGGTTCAACGGACACCAACAGCCAAAGATGCTCTGTATGCTGCCATCTACAAGTACAATGCGGGGTCTGGCCAGTTGAACCTCTTTAAACTCATGGGAGCCTCCTGCATTGCCATCAAGGTATAAAGACGTCATTGAAGCGCTGAAATTAGGAAAGTGGATTTGTAGTGGATTAGGCCTGCACAGGGCTTGCTTTGATTGCTTCAGAATCAGGAGGAGGGGGCGGCTGAGAGGCTGAGAGGGGAAGTGTGGTTTTAGGAACCCAAACAGAGAAAACAATAATGGCGTGTATTTTCAACGCCTTCAGCTGGCGTAAACGGATCAGGAACCAGTATAAAATGGGGTCAGTCGCCTTACATCCCCATTATCATCAGTGACAAGAGCACAATTCTGCAAAGGGTCTACTGCTGGGTGTCCAAAACCAATGTGTGTCAGTTTTCACATGGGAATCCGGATCCCATGATGTAAATAGACTGATAAATTGCCAACTTGAGTCAGAGCCAGTGCCATGCAGTTTTCAACCAGTCCTCACCCGCAAAAGGTAAGCATCAAATTGCTTCTGTGGATCCCAGAGGTCCGCTTCCTCATGCGTTCCCCCCCCCAACCATCCCCAATAAATATCCTTCTGGTAACAGCCCAGGCATGAGCTGTGTCCAGGTGCCCATTGGGCAGGCTATTTGACCTTGAGAAGCGTCATAACTAAGTCTGATCCTTCACATGAATGCTCTGTTACTGGTTAGTGATAGCAGCATTTATCGAGATGGTTTGAATAGCCTCCTCTCAATTGAAGCATTCATAATCTCCTCCCTCACAGCTTCACCTTCCTCTCAATAAAGGAGTGTATTTTAATGAACATAGGCTGGGGCCACCATATCTGTGTGACTCACTGTGACAATAGAGGAGATTCAATCTATAAGCATTCATAGCTATTATTTGACAGCAGCTATTTTTTCAGTCGAATGATGTCCGCTGCTTGCGAATTTGTTGCTGTCTATCATACCAGTGATGAAGCCCAGTTTAAAATGTAGATTATTTTTATTATTGCTAAATTTGAGGATGAAGGCATTGGACATGATCACAGTTTTATTGAATAGGATAGCATTACATATGCTGCAAAGTTGGTCTCAATAGCAACATGAGTACTAGCGCTACAGAAGCCCTGTAGGCCTAAAATGGTGCTGTGCTTGCTTTGGGGGACTCCTGGCATGGCCCTGAGGTGCCCCTTGCTGGAAAGGGGGCTAGCACTGGATTTCTGGGTATGCAAGGGAGGTCCTGTCATTGTGATAGTGGCTCAGTGTAACTCAGTGTAATAAGTCTTCGGAAGCAGAAGTCCCTTCACCAAAATCCCTTTATTTACAAACTCTAACGGCAGTACACGGAGTGCTGTCAGTCAGCAGTCTACCTCCAGGGTGTCAGAGGAACTGCTACTCCTGGTTAAGTACAAGGCAAAGACTCTCTGGCCCATCAATTGGATCCTTAATCAGGGAGCTCATACTCCAACAGACCAACCGCAATAGCCTGATTGAAGTCATTCCACTCAGTCTTCGCTTGTGTCCTGCATAGTAAAGGGTGAGCCACCAGCTTGCAGATGAGTTGTTCTTGACTTACTTCTGCTTAGGCAAGGTTAGCGGCAGGACTGGGAATTGTGTTTGAAGATGTTTTGAGAGCTGCTGCATACATTTAGGGAGGTTACAGGATTCGGTGCCTCAATTTTGCAGGAGATATGAGGGTTATGGTTGCATTGTCTCTTGGTCTGCAGGATGACTAGCAAATGGGGTGAAGGTTACAGAGAGGGGAAGCTTTGCAAACAAGGAGAAGGAGGGCTCTCCACAGAATGTTTTCTCGAGAGTACTTCTACCTCCACTTGATCCAGGGGCAATTCCTGAGGTGACGCGGTTTAAACAAGATATGTTCGACAAACTGAGCCATCTCCTTCAGCCCGACTGGGGATCTCACATCAGGGACAGGAAGCACTCTCAGTCTGGGCAGATGCAACGACTACCAAACCCAGGGGGTCACTAAGGAAGCAAATTGTGGGGGAAGCAAAAAAAATGACATTTCTTTTTTTTAAATGGGAACTGAAAGCAACTGGATTTATTTCGATGGGCAAATAGCAGATTATTCACACTGAAAGGAAGGGATTGTGTCTACTACTCCAGCTGTGTTTTCCTTTTTAGAAATAGTGGTAACATTTTATCCTGATCACTGAATAGAAAATAGCACGAGAAATTTGTATCAAACTAATATCACTGCTACGCTTTATTGATGGACAATTTCTCTATATACTTTATATGAAATACCTCATTTCTATTTAATGCTATTTGTACTATGTCCTATTCACTCTTGTACTGAATGGCATGCATGTTTTATTTGCTTTTTAAAATAAGTTGTGGGTCACCAAGCATGGTCATTGTGACAATGTGTGAGTGCACCGACCACCTCTTGGACCCTGGCTGAGTCCGATATGTTGAGACACAGCTTCACCTTGTTGAGTAGAAGCGCGGGCATCTTCAATACAGCACTGTCCTCAGGTGTATAATCCATGTAACACCACAATTTACCTGCCCCTCACTTAGCTTGCATTCGTCTTTACAGGATAATTCAACTATCCTGAATTGGCTTTTTACGTGTCTCTGTTGTTAAACTCAATTGAGTGTTTGGGCAGGATTTTCCGGCCGCGCTTGTCCAAGGCCAGAACTTCCCACCCAAGGTCAGTGAACCTTTGCATGGTACGTGTCCCACTCACTACAATTCCTGTGGCAGACAGGACAGGAAAACTCTGCCCTTTGTGTTTGAAAAATTAATATAAGAGAGTTGGGACAAATTAGCACAATAGAAGCAAAGCTACTGGATTTAGTAACACAAACAGAAATGAAATGCCAACATTTTAAGTTAAGTCTTTGGTAAGGATACAACTGAACCACAATATTTCTAGTTTTACAATTAGAATGTGGCTTTACAATGACGTGTGAGATTTCACAAGGATGAGAGTGGAACTCTCTCAGTCTTGGATTCTATTTTGGCAGCTTCCACAACAGATGCACAATTTTGTGAATCATGTGACCTGTAGCAGCCATCTTTTCATTCAGCAAAAGCCCATTTTAAAATAGTGAAAAACGGAATACAGTTTTGATTTCTTTTCATGTCTTATTGGCATGACGCTATATTAAAATTTGCATAGCTGTCAGTATATATTAATTCGCTGGATGCTGATGCAGTGTAACATTTTTCTTGATGGACATTCCGGTTTCAAGACTCTATTATCACAATTTTTGCACGAATACCAGTCAGGGGGAAGTACTTGGAAATTTGTGAATATTTTGGGACTATTTTTAAAACTTATTATTTGTACTAACATAATTGTCGATGTCTCATTTGGATCTTTTTTTTCATATGATCACAAAGGGGACTTTGGGAATCCCGAGACAATGTCCTCTTTCTGAGGTTAAGATATCAAAATAAAAAGGCGAAACAGCCTGGAATTTTTTGCTAGGAATAAGGGAGACAGAGAATTGTTTGCGTTTGAAGCCATAAAAATCAATAGCTTCGAATTATAACTTAGAATTCATCACAGTAAAAAGAAAATCGATTTTTAGGGTTGTGCAAATATTTTGGAATGACAGTACGCATTCAGATAATGTTCTGTACAATGAGGCTGCAGTAAAGAAAAAGCAAAAGTGAACATAGTCATTGCAGCATAGGGGAAAAGGTTCGTCATGTCTGCACTGGCCAGCAAGGACCTATCTATTCTAATCCCATTTCCCGGCACTTGGTCCGTAACTTTGTATGCGAGGGCATCTCAAGTGCTCTTCTAAATGCTTCTGAAACGTTGTGAGTCTTAAATGATGCGAGTGTTCCTGCCTCCAACACCCTTTCGGGCAGTGAGTTCCAGATTCCCATCACCGTCTGGGTACTTCCCGATATGATAGATGTAATAGCTATCTGTCTGTTTAACAGCAATGTTTGGGACACCTTGGAGGATCGATACTTTAGCAACATGAGTTCTTTAGCTCTGCAAAGGAGAAGATGATGATGCACGAGAAATTGTTGCTGGAGCAATTAAAGTAATGTCTCAAAACAAAACGGTTGTAAACGACCAGACATTTTTTTATGATTTCAGCTATAATTTGATCTGTTCAGTGATAATACCGGTGTTTGTCACTTGAAGTTCCAAAATGCATTATATAAATTATGAATCTCACCATTGCTTAGTGTATCTCCCAAATTCCAAATTCCTGGTATTTAGAACATTGTGTAATATGAATGGAAAACCAAGTTAATGTAAAAAAGGTTTTTTTTATTGTTTAGAAGTTGTTTGTCTGTTCAGTGTGCATGGGAAATGGATGACGCTGGTTAATCAAAAAAGCTGGTTCCATGTTTTCAACCAAGCAGAAAGCCCCTGGGTGATCTTGTGGACATGCAGGTGTTGTGAGAGGTTTGGGAGCATGGGAATCCAGTGAGCAGTGCCATGGGAACATGGTACTGCACAACAGTGGGAGGCAAGCCGCCGATAACATTTACCCATGAGTAATTATTTTCCAAAAGTCAGTGGGGGTGACGGGAGGGGAGTTGAGGGGGGGGGAAGGGGAGTAAGGGCAGGCTGGAGTTTTGCCAAGGGCGGCAAATACTCTTATGCCAGCCCTGCTCTCAGTGGCCATAAAGCAGGATTTAACTTTTATGGGTCCGGATCTTTCCAACATTTCTAACATATCCAAGCACATGGATGCACTCATCCTGATGATGTAATCTACGCCAGGGGAGCTAGCAGAAGCAGAATCCGGAGGCATTGGCTTTGCTCAGGTATCAGGATTAACAATGGTGTACCACTCTATCGACTGCACATGTGGAGGCGATGGCCTAGTGGTGTTATCACTGGACTATTAATCCAGAAACTCAGCTAGTGTTCTGGGGACCTGGGTTCAAATCCTGCCGCAGCAGATGGTGGAATTTGAAAATATCTGGAATTAAGAATCTACTGATGACCATGAAACCATTGTTGATTGTTGGAAAAACCCATCTGGTTCACTAATATCCCCTAGGGAAGGAAATCTACCGTCCTTACCTGGTCTGGCCTACATTTGACTCCAGAGCCACAGCAATGTGGTTGACTCTCAACTGTCCTCAGACAACTGGGGATGGGCAATAAATGCTGGCCAGCCAGCGACACCCCTGCACCATGAATGAATAAAACAAAAGCCCAAATCTTCCATTGTTCAGAGCCCCTAAATCTCTGCTGAAGTCTGCATTTGGCACATTGGAACCCTGTGGAAGTACTGACATACCTGCATACACTTTAATTGGCTGGATAGTGTAACTTTCTAGTGGGCTGATTTGCACTGCCTGGGTATGTGTCTTAGACTGTTCTCAGCCTCAATGGTTCCAGGTATGCTTAGACACCGCTGGTTCTCTACTGCCCCCTTCTATTATGGCCAATGTTGTCCTGCAAGACAGAGGGAAGAATGCACTGTATTTGAGTGATACACCTGCCATAGTTGAATAGCTAAATGTATGTGGAGGCAGGTAGAGGTAAAGAAAGAAAGACTTGCATTTATATAGCACCTTTCACAACCAGACATTCCAAAGTGCTTTATGGGCAATGAATTTATTCTGAAATATAATCGCAATTGTAATGTGGGAAACGTGGTATCCAGTTTGTGCACAGCAAGCTCCCACAAACAGAAATGTGGTAATGATCAGATAATCTGCCTTTCTGATTTTGATTGAGGGATGAATCATTGCCAGAACACAGGGGAACTATCCCCTGCTCCTCTCCAAAATAATGCAATGGGATCTTTTATGTCCACTCAGGAAAGCACATGCGGATCTCACTTCAATGTCTCATCCGGCATACAACAGTACCCCCTCAGTACTGCACTGGAATATCAATTTTTTGTGTCCATGTCACTGGAATATGGGACTTGAATACACCAGCTTCTGAGTCAGTGGTAAGCATGCTGCTAACTGAGCCACAACTAACGTCATGTCATTGGGGTGAGGCTGGGATCAGTGGACGGTGGGTGAGGGGGAATATCTGTAAGTTAGAGTTCAGAGTGGTAAGATCTACCAATGGTGAGTGTATGGAGTGCTGGATAAGAGATGTCAACTCAGTTGTAAAACCTCAACTGGGTTGACCAGACTGCCACCCATATTTGGTCTGACTTGTATTCAATTCCAGTTCCTCAAGATGAGCAAGTCAGCATTGGGTTGCAGCCAATTACTGGCAGTGTTGGCTGGAAATGCAAGTATCCTTGTTAAAAATGGCCAGATCTGCAACTTATTTGCTGTTGGCCATGAGTCAGCTGTCCTCAGCATTGGCAGGGATTAAATATGGTTTAGCGCCTACTGATCTTGGAATCGTGCAGCCTGTGCCACCATATCTGTAAAGCACTGGTGCCAAACTTCACTTCTGTGCATCTGCGGCTCTCTGACTGTCCAAATCTCAACCTGACCATACATTCACGGAAATATATCGGAGTTAATACACCAAAACAGGCCATTCAGCACAACCTGAGCATTTGGATGTTTACCCTCCACTGATCTGACAGCTCTGATCACACTTACCTGCCCTCTTTCTGTATCCCTTCAGCCCTTTTTTCTCCATTCACTATTTTAATCTAATATGAATGTTGACATGATTTTTTTCCTTCAATCACTAACCCTGGAAAATTCAACAACTTTGTAATTACCTGGCCTAGAAATTCGGAAGTCCGTTTTTGGGTATAGAATACACCCAAATCATCCAAGGTCCATTCACCTCGGGCAGAATTTTCCAGTTTTGGGACGAGCGTGGCTGGAAAATCTCACCCAATGACTTTCCGAGACATTGGTGGCATTATGTGAAATCCTTAGATCCTGTTACTGTCAGCATTAGCTCTTGGATTGAACTGGATAATGATGATGAATGTGGGTGGCACGGTGGCACAGTGGATAGCACTGCTGCCTCACAGCGCCAGGGGCCCGGGTTCGATTCCTGGCTTGGGTCACTGTCTGTGTGGAGTTTGCACGCTCTCCCTGCGTCTGCGTGGGTTTCCTCCGGGTGCTCCCGTTTCCTCCCACAGTCCAAAGATGTGTGGGTTAGGTGGATTGGCCATGCTAAATTGCCCCTTAGTGTCAGGGGGATTACCTGGGGTAAACGCATGGGGTTATGGGGATAGGGCCTGGGTGTGATTGTGGTTGGTGCAAACTTGATGGGCCAAATGGCGTCTTTCTGCACTGTAGGGATTCTATGATCTATAATACAATCCCTATTGGGCCTTGAGCCTCATTGCAACAGAGGATGAGAGCTAACTCACTTTGTGAAGCATTGCTGCAGATTGGACTGGTACAACACTAACAGTGACCTCCGGTCAGTGAGGAATGGCAGTGAGGGAGGGGGAGGGTGCTATCAGGAAAACTGAGAAGGAAGCTAGTTTTTTTAAGGCTCTGTCTGATTTATATGTAAGTTAAAGAGATTCCCAGAAAATAGAAAATGCATGATATCCCTTATCTTTAGTCGGGCTTTTTTTCATTAAAGGTACATTGCAAACTATTAGATTTCTGTGCAGCTGTTTGTCATTCACTGCATCTTTTTCATCTTTATCCTTGGGATATGGGCCACATTGGCAAAGCTGCATTTATTGATTTGTTGCCCAGAGAATGTGGTCTTGGGCCTCCTCCTTTGGCCACTGCAGTCTTTGTGGCAATGGGGCTCCCACCATGGTACTTGCTTGGTGTGAATGTTATCTGCCACTTTGCCAGCCCTACTCTGGAAGATGTTCAAGTCCTGCTGTAGGCTGACATAAGCCGTTTCATTATCAGAGAAGACCGGTTGAAGGTGAGCGTTGTGGAATCCTGTGAGCATCCTGCTTCATTTCTAATGGAGGGAAAGTCATTGATGAAGAATCTGAATATCGTTAGAATAAAGATGCTTTCCTGAGAAATTCCTGCAGCAATATCCTGCAGCTGAGATGATTGACCTCTTAGACAATCACAAGCATCTTCCTTTATACGTCTTCAGGCACGGGAGCATGTTCCCTGTTGACTTGACTAGCGGTGACCTGAACTTTGTTGGGATCATTAGTGCCGTTCTCAGTTAACCGCTGCCTTGATGTTTTTGATTTGATTTATTGTTGTCACATGTATTAGCATACAGTGAAAAGTATTGTTTCTTGAAGCTGTTCTTGAATCAGTTGGTATGTGACCTTAGACTTTTGTATCTTTTTCCCGATGGAAGAAGGTGGAAGAGAGAATGTCTGGGGTGCGTGGGGTCCTTAATGATGCTGGCTGCTTTGCCGAGGCAGCGGGAAGTGTAGACAGAGTCAATGGATGGGAGGTTGGTTTTGATGGTATTCACCTTTCTTTGCTGTGTGAGAAAGGAAGTCAGTGGGGGGAATTTTCCCGTCCCACCTGCCACGGGGATCGTAGTGGGCGGGAGCGGACCTCGTCAAGATTCATTGACCTCGGGCGTGATTTTCTGGTTCTGGGGTGAGTGCGGTTGGAAAATCCCATCCAATGACTTTCCTGGACATTGGTGGCATTATGTGGAACCCTTAGGTCCTGTTACTGACAGCATTAGTTCCTGGATTGAACTGGATGATGATGATGATGCCAGAGTTGGGGAGGCATTCACTCGCACTGTCGTATGTGCTCTAAACTCTGCGGATCCTTGTGCTGGTAGCCCTTCTACCCACCTTTTATCTGAAATTACTTAGTAATGGAACAGCACTGATGGACTACTGCACTGTTGGAGGTGCTGTCTTTATGTTGAGATGTTAAATCAAAGCCTTGTTTTCCTATTCAGGTAAATGCAAAAGATCCCATTGCATTCAAAGAGGGGTAGGCGAGTTCTGCAGTTACCCTGATCAACATTCCACCCTCAGCCAACACCACTGAAAAACAGGTTAACTGGGCCTTCATTCCATCTGTTGTTTGTGTGAGCTTGCTGTGAATAAATTGAGTGCCATTCTTTTTGACTAAACTAATTAAACTAAATTAAACAAACTGAGGGACAAAGCAAGGAGGACAGTCCCTTAAAGGAGGGGACCGGCCAAAACAAAATTAAAAGCATAAATGAAACTTAAAATATTAAACCAAAATGTGATTAAAGGGGTTGATAAGAGGTCGCTACAGCTGCTGCACCTGCCATCAGTGTATTTGATGGTTCGGTGTAGGAAGAACTTTATTCCATCTCCATGTTCAGGGATGTTTGATAAGACAGCATGGATGGAGCTTTCCCCTTCATCAAGCACACACTATACCTGATGCAGGAGTCCTTGTTGCTAACATTGGCATCTAAATATGTGAAGTGTATTTGGTGCCTCAGGGATGAAATCTCTCAACTTGTGAGAAGAAAGCAAAGGCCTGTGAATGTCATCGGACCTGGTTCCCTGTAATGCGCTGTTCACATTGTGCAAAGGCTTAATCACCTCTCTTTTTTACAGCAAATGCCACAAGGTAAAGAATATGAGATTGGGTTTTCCCTCAAGCAGACAGTGTGCACTAAGGGAATGGAGGATGTAATACAAGATTGTGAATACATGGATAATGGAGTGAGTACAACCGCGTCTTCTTTCTGAGTGAGCTGGGGACCAGTAAGAGACCCAGTGTGGAAATTGGTAGGTGCCCATTTCATCAAAGAATGCCAGATAGTCAGTAGAGCTGATCGTGGGCTTAGCTGCCATCCTTCACTGAGCTACAGTTATTGGCCTTGAGTCGCCATCAGACCCATCAACCTTGAACTATAAATCCAGTGGGAACGCGAAAGTAACTTCTGAACTCGGCAGAGACAGGGTTGTGCCAAGTCTGCATTGTACCAATGGTTTGTCCTCCACTTAACGGTAAATGATGGGTGGGAGCGGGTGGGACAAAGATGGAGACTCCCTAAACCGTAAGATCCCTGTCCTAGTACATTGATCCATCTTTGTGTCAGTGTCCTTCCCAATACAACTTACTCCACATCTTTTTAAAGTTTGCAGTGCAGAAGGAGGCAATTCGGCCCATCTGGTCTGTGCCAGCTCTTTTCCAAGGTCTGTGCCAGCAATTCAAAACTAATCCTGCTGCCCCAATCTCTCCCCATATCCCCGAATATTCCTTCACTTCAAGTATTTATCCAATTTTCCCCTAAAAGATGCGAAGGTCTCAGTCTTGGACGTACTCCAGGCATTTTGTGAAGATGTTGTTCAATCCTGACACCCCCTCTTAACTTTTTTAGTGGTAATTCTAAATTAATGATCCCTTGTCACTGACTGTCAAACCAAAGGAAATATTCCCTTATCAAAACTCTTGTACTCATCTCTTCTTAATCATCTGCTCCAATTAAAATAGTCCTAGTGTCTCATGTCTGTCCTTGTAAACATAGTTTCCCATTGCTGGCATCATCCTTTAGATTATCTATTACTTCAATGTGCTTTCAATAACTGTGTAACTAAAATCTTATTGTGATCAAACAAATGCTTTGTATAAATATATCAATGCTTCTTCATTCCTGTGTTCACCCCCAATTTATAAACCCCTGAATGTTCTTGATTTTTTAATAGTTTCATCTAACTCAGACCTCCAGGGAATGATGTTCTAGAACCTGCAACTCTCTCTATTCAACTGCACTCTTTCTGTTGAATGTCTGCTCCTATTCCTTGCATTCGCCAGGAACTGAAATCTGTGCAGGAACAGAGAGAGTTTTAGGGGTTAATATATTGATATCACTGAAGGACAGAGCACAGGTAGAAAAAAATACTTTCCAGGTGATTAGAATGTTAGTCTTCATCTCAGGGGAACTTACACAAGGGTGGAAATTATGCTACAGTTGTATACACAGATGTTAGACCACATCTGAAGTACTGCACTCAGTTCTGGGCACCAGATCTCAGACAGCATAAACTGACCTTGGAGGAAGGAGCTGAGATTCACCAGAATGGATGAGTTATTAGGAAGTGTGATTGGTGCTAGGACACTGGACACAAAATTAAGCTGATGTAATCATAGCATCACAACAGTGCAGAAAGAGGCCACTTGGCCCGTTGAGTCTGCACCGACTTTTTTCAGAGCATCTTACCCCTGCCCTATCCCCACAACCCCATGTATTTATCCCCCTTAATCCCCTTAACCTACACATCTTTGGACCCTAATGGGCAATTTAGCATGGCCAATCCACCTAACCTGCACATCTTTGACTGTGGGAGGAAACCCACACAGACACGGGAGAACGTGCAAACTCCACACAGACAGTCACTCTAGGCCATAATTGAACCTGGGTCCCTGGAGCTGTGAGGCAGCAGTGCTAACCACTGTGCCACCGTGTCGCACCACAGGTGGGAGAGGGGAGAGGGACTGTACAAAGTTTTGGTAAGACCACATCTGGAGTACTGTATTCAATTTTGGTCTCCACCAAATAATATGTACTTGCATTGCAGGTGATAAGTGGGAAGTTCATTAAATTGGGATGAAGAAGGTTGTTCTATGATGAAAGGCTGATCAAATTGGATCTATTAGAATAATCAGAGGCAATCTCATTGAAATATACAAGATTTTGAAGGGGCTTGATAGAGTGGATGCTGAGAGATTGTTTCCGCTGGTTGGGGGAATCTAAAACACGGGGGCACAGTCTCAGGATAAGAGATCAATTATTTAGGATTGAGATGAGGGAATATTACTTCACTCAAAGATTGTGAATATTTAGAATTCTCTACCCCGGTGTGTTGTGGATGCTCCATCATTGTTCTTTTTTCTAAATGTATTCAAAGAAAATTACAGCACAGAAACAGGCCCTTCGGCCCCCCAAGCCTGCACCGACCATGCTGCCCCTCTGAACTAAAAGCCCCTACCTTTCCAGGGACCATATCCCTCTATTCCCATTCTATTCATGTATTTGTCCAGACGCCCCTTAAAAGTCACTGTTGTATCTGCTCCCACTACCTCTCCTGGCAGTGAGTTCCAGGTTCACACCACCCTCTGTGTACAAAATTTAGTAAGAAATCTCACAACATCAGGTTCAAGTCCAACAGGTTTATTTGGTATCACGAGCTTTCGGAGCGCTGCTCCTTCATCGGGTGAGTCACCTGAGACTAGTTAGACTTTAACCTGGTGTTATGAGACTTCTTACTATGCCCAGCCCAGTCCAATGCCGGCATCTCCATATCATTAAAAAATTTAGGGCTGTGATAGTCAGAGTTTTGTTCGCTTGGGCAATTAGGGATATGGGGAGCATGCAGAAAAGTAGAATTGAAGCCCAAGATCGGCCGTGATTTTTTGGAATGGCAGGGCAGGTTGGTGGACTGTACTGTTTACCCCTACTTCTAATTCTGATGTTTGTGCATTCTGGGGAGACTATGGGGTTGGATTTCTTCGAAGGAGTCAAGTGGGTAGGAGAACTTTTGGAATCCAAACCTATATTATGCTTGTTTTGAACTGTGAATATCTTCCAAAACTGTGAAACATGTCTATTTGTTCCATTTTCCCAACAGACCATATTGACTTGTAACTCAGTCATTACAATTAGCTACAATGTCCCTGTACCAACAAAAACCACAGTCAGCTGCTCACTGGTAAGCTTTCTTTCCTTTTTGGTAATTACTCCAAATAGAGGGATAGTGAATAGATTGGTATCATTATTATCAAGTAATGACCATCTCCAACAAGAGATTGCCAAACTACCTCCTTTGATAGTCAATGGCATTACAATGAGAGAAACTCTCCACCATTGATGAGAAACTCAATGGGACCAGCCATATAGAAGCTATGTCTATTAGAACAGGTCAGAGCCTGGGTATCCTGTCATGAGTGACCCATTTCTTGATGCCTCATGTTTTATCTTCTATAATGTACAAGACAAGAGTGTGATGGAATCTCTCTACTTGTCTGGATGAGTGCAGTTGCAGTGACATTTGCAGTTTGATAGCATCCAGGACAAATCAGTCTGCTTGACCTGCACCTCATTCACCAACTGAGAGATAAGGGGCGGTGGTAGCGTAGTGGTATTGTTACTGGACTAGCAATCCAGAGACCCAGGGTGATGCTCTGGGAACCTGGGTTCGAATTCCACCGTGACAGATGGTGAAACTTAAATTCAATAAAAATCTGGAACTGAAAGTCGAATGGTGACCGTGAAACCATTGTTGATTGTTGTAAAAACCCATCTGGTTCACTAATGCCCTTTAGGGAAGGAAATCTGCCATCCTTACCTGGTCTGGCCTACATGTGACTCCAGACCCACAGCGATGTGGTTGACTCTTAACTGCCACTCAGTTTGAGGGCAATTAGAGATGGGCAACAAATGCTGGCCTTGCCAGTGACACCCACATCCCATGAAAGAATAAAGAAAAAACAAATGTGGACTGCCTCCTACACCATGGTGGCAGTGTGAATATCTCCCAAAGTCTTTAAGGTTTGCTTTTGGCAGCAACGCCTAAACCTGCATAACACATATCATCGAGGATAGCTGGTGAATTGGAAGGTGGGTGGCACTGGCAGGGCAGCACTTATTCAACACCCCTTATTGTCCCTGAGAGGATGTTGGTGGGTCTTTGGCCCGGGTATCTGAGTCCATGAAGTGAAGAAGGTGCTGCCAGGGTGCCGTTGCGTGAAGAATCCCAAGAATTTGACAGAGTGACAATGAAGAAACAGCAACTTATTCTGAAACCACCTTTATTTGCGACTCAGAGGAACTTGGTGGAAGTCACAGATTTGTGACAGCACCCCCATACTGCTTAAGAGATTCTATAATTATAGGAGCCAATTAATGAGAGTACAGAGTGTATTTTGCCTGTGGGTAGGTGAGTGGGCATTCTCACGCTTTGTGCAAATATTTTAATTGGTAAATAAATCAGGAACTCATGCAGAAACAAAGAAAGCACGGAGGGTAGGCTACACAAGTAACTCGGAGCCAGTTAGACAGATACAAAGAGCAATCAGAAAGGCAAATGGTCTTTAGAATCACAGAATCCCTACAGTGCAGAAGGAGGCCATTTGGCCCATCGAGCCTGCACCGACAACAATCCCACCCAGGCCTTTTCCCTGTATTTACCCCACGTATTTTACCCTGGTAATCCCCCTGACGCTAAGGGGCAATTTAGCATGGCCAATGCATGTCTTTTGGACTGTGGGAGGAAACCGGAGCACCCGGAGGAAACCCACGCAGACATGGGGAGAATGTGCAAACTCCACACAGACAGTCACCCAAGGCTGGAATAGAACCCGGGTCCCTGGAGTTGTGAGTCAGCAGTGCTAACCACTGTACCACCATGCCATCCAGGGACACTAGAGTATAAAGGGAAAGAAGTTATGCCCAGTTGTATGGAGCCTTAGTCTGACCCTACCTGGAGTGCAGTGGTTACCTGGAACACTCTCTTTCCAATGCCCCACTTCGGGAAAGACATATTGAACTTCAGGGGGTAAATCATACCGGAAATGTTATCAGGGCTTCAAGGGTCAAATTATGAGGACAGATTGTATGAATCCGACTTACATTCCCTTGAGTACAGAGGGTTGAGGAGTAATCTATTCAAGATGTTTAAAATGTTAAAAGGGTTCAATATGGTAGGGAATAAACAGAAATAACTTTCTATGGTGGGAGAATTAAGTCAGGCCAAAGAGGCCGAATCTTAAAATTAGAGCTAGATTACCTCAGGATAAAATTGGGAAGCAAAGGGACTGGAACTCTCTCCCCCAAAAGGCTGAGAATGCTTGGTAACTTAAAGCTTTTAAAACTGGGGTAGATTTTTGTTGGGGTAAGAGTATCAAGGAATGTGAAACAAATGTGAAGAAACAAAATTGATGTAGAGATCATAGAATCATAGAATCCCTACAGTACAGAAGGAGGCCATTTGGCCCATCGTGCCTGCGCTGACAACAATGCCACCCATGCCCTACCCCTGTAATCCAACGTATTTACCCTGCTAATCCCCTTGGCATTAAGGGACAATTCAGCATGGCCAATTCACCAAACCTGCACATCTTTGGAGTGTGGGAGGAAACCAGAGCAACCGGAGGAAACCCACACAGACACGAGGAGAACATGAAAGCTCCACACAGACAGTTGCCTGAGGCTGGAATCGAACAGGGATCCCTGGCTCTGTGAGGCAGCAGCGTTAAGATCAGCAAGGTCAAAGAGAACAGCAGTTAGATCAGGATTGAGTTCTTGTTCCCTTGGGGCGCGGTGGGGGAGGGGCGGAGGGGGTGGTCAGGATTTGCAACTGCTGTGTTTAATTTCCGTGTTTTGCTTTTGCCCTTGCAGCAGGATTGAGTGAGGAGTTTTGGAAGAGCGATACTGGCCGGCAGCAAAGAGAGCAGAATGAACTGCCAAGGCAGTTCTGTCAGAAGTTACTTGCTTAACACAAATACCCCGGTAATGGGAATGCCTTGTAAAATTTGTTACAGCAAAGCAATATATGAAAATTGGCTTTAGACTCTCCAGAAACTTCTGTTTAAAATTAGACATTTGACAGCAAAATCTGCAATCTGCATTGTATTGGGTCCTGTCCCATTTTCTTGAGACTTCTAGCCAATCATCTAGACCAATAGTAAGGAAAAGATGAGTAACCCAACCAATTATAGCTATTCCTCTAAGTGGTATCATAGGTAACTGTTAAGCTGGATTCGATTTAAACTGTGAGTCTTATTGTCTGAATCATCTGATCCTGTTACAATAAATTATAATCAATATTAAATGTCTGTTTTATGTGAATTATGGACAGTACCGATCCCATGCGCCTCGGACATTCTCTCTTCCATCTTATTCCGTCAGGATAAAGATACAAAAGTCTGAGGTCACGTACTAACCAATTCAAGAACAGCATCTTCCCTGCTGCCATCAGACTTTTGAATGGACCTACCTTGCATTAAGTTGATATTTCTCTACACCCTAGCTATGACTGTAACACTACATTCTGCACTTTCTCATTTCCTTCTCTATGAACAGTACACTTTGTCTGTATAGCATGCAAGAAACAATACTTTTCACTGTATACTAATACATGTGATAATAATAAATCAAATCACAAATCAAATTAATCAAATCAAGGGTTGAATTACAACAGGTAAGCTCCCTGATGTGCATTAAACTTGCCCTATTCTACTGTCTGTATCTCTATTGATGTTAATCCATTTCCCTCATGCAAGAACTCACCAAAGCTCCTGAGGCAGCACCTTTCAAACCCATGACCTCCCTCAATGTCAACAAAACAAAGGAGATTGTCATCGATTTCAGGAAGCGTACAGGAGAACATGCCCCTGTCTACATCAATAGGGACGAAGTAGAAAGGGTCGAGAGCTTCAAGTTTTTAGGTGTCTAGATCACCAACAACCTGTCCTGTCCCCCCATGCCGACACTATAGTTACGAAAGCCACCAACGCCTCTACTTTCTCAGAAGACGAAGGAAATTTGGCATGTCAGCTACAATTCTCACCAACTTTTTAATGCACCATAGAAAGCATTCTTTCTGGTTGTATCACAGCTTGGTATGTTTCCTGCTCTGCCCAAGACTGCAAGGAACTACAAAAGGTCATGAATGTAGCCCAATCCATCACGCAAACCAGCCTCCCATCCATTGACTCTGTCTACACTTCCCACTGCTTCGGCAAAGCAGCCAGCATAATTAAGGACCCCACGCACCTGAACATTCTCTCTTCCACCTTCTTCCATCAGGAAAAAGATACAAAAGTCTGAGGTCACGTACCAACCGCCTCAAGAACAGCTTCTTCCCTGCTGCTGTCAGACTTTTGAATGGACTTACCTTGCATTAAGTTGATCTTTCTCTACACCCTAGCTATGACTGTAACACTACATTCTGCACTCTCTTGTTTCCTTCTCTATGAACAGTATATTTTGCGTGTATAGCACACAAGAAACAATACTTTTCACTGTATGTTAATACATGTGACAACAATAAATTAAATCAAATCAAATCAAAAGAGCACTACCATCTCGGACAAGAGCAGCAGATACCTGGAAACACCACCATCTGGAAGTTCGTCTCCAATTCACTCACCATCCTGACTTGAAAATATATCGCTGTTCCTTCACCGTCGCTGGGTCAAAATCCTGGAACTCCCTCCCTAACAGCACTGTGGGTGTACCTACACCATAGGGACTGCAACGGTTTAAGAACAACCACCACCTTCTCAAGGGCAGTAAGGGATGGGCAATAAATGCTGTTATAGAATTATAGATCCTGCAGTGCAGAAAGAGCCCATTCGACCCATAGAGTCTGCACCGACAACAATCCCGCCCAGGCCCTATCCCCATAACACCATGCATTTACTCTAGCTAGTCCTCCTGACACTAAGGGGCAATTTTGCATAGCCAATCTACCTATCTTGCACATCTTTGGACTGTGGGAGGAAACCAGAGCACCCGGAGGAAACCCACGCAGACGGGGAGAACGTGCAAACTCCACAAGGCAGTGACCCAAGGGTCCCTGGCGCTGTGAGATAGCAGTGCTAATCATTGTGCCATCGTGCTGTTCTAGCCACCAATGGCCATATCCCGTAAAAATGAATTTAAAAAATAACTCAGTGATTCCTTCCTCCCCCCAACCCCAGCTTTCTGCATTACCGACTGTATTACATCTCCAGCCCTCACTCTGCCACTCATCAACCCCTTCCCTCATGCCCAGTGCTACAGTATCCCCACTGAGGTTAATCCAGCTCCCTCACACTGATACTTTGGGGGGCAATTCTCCGGCCATTCGCGCTGTGGGATTCTCTCGTATCGCTGCAGTGAACGGAGATTTGGTTGAGCGCTAAATTCTCCGTCCTCGCTTGCAACGGCGGGGCACGAATGGCCAGACAATTCCGGCCTTTGAATCTCTGCTCTGTTGTTAACCCAGTTCCTTCACACTGTCACTCACTAAGCCCGCTTCCCTGAACTATGCGCTGCTGACTGTTTTTGCTGGTGTTAATCCAACCCCTCACATTTACTCAGTAACTCCTGTGCCCAGTATGTGGAAATTCTTCCAGTGCAACATTGGGATGGCAGTGCTGGGAGATGGGAGTGAAGTTTTAGATGGGACTTGATTCATAGAATCATGGAATCCCTACAGTGCAGGAGGAGGCCATTCGGCCCATCGAGTCTGCATCGACCACAATCCCACCCAGGCCCTATTCCCGTAAACCCTCATATTTACCCTGCTAATCCCCCTGATGCTAGGGTTAATTTAGCATGGCCAATCAACCTAACCCACACATCTTTGGACTTTGATTGTGCCAGGGTTCTGGCCACCTTCCTATCAAGATTTTCATGGGTCATATAATGTTCCAGTGTAGCTCTCTGACCCAGTTAGAAACCCTGTTATGTACTGTAATTAGATGACTATCAACCTCAATGCACAAGGGAATACAGACCAAGTTTATGCAAACGGTTGTCATATTTTATTCGTTCACGGGATGTGGGTGTCTCTGGCTGGGCCAGCACTTATTGCCCATCTGCCCATCCCTGAGGCCATTTAAGAGTCAACCACATTGCTTTGGCTCTGGAGTCACATGTAGGCCAGACCGGGTAAGGACGCCAGATTTCCTTCCCGAAAGGACATTAGTGAACCAGATGGGTTTTACGACAATCAACAATGGTTTCATGGTTATTATTAGACTTCTAATTCCAGGTTCTGCTGACAACACTCTTCCAACCAGGATCATGCTCTCCATTATTTTCCAGACAGGACCACATAATCAGATCAATTGGCATTGGTTCACCATTGGAATGGGGTGCAATTTGAAGAGATTCCACAGAAAGCCTATATTATGCAGAGTGGTCCCAGAAAATGCTTATGTGCATTTGAGGACACAATGATGGGAGTAATAAAGAAACAGCCCCTAAAAAAGCCAAACTATGCCATCTACATCTAATGTCCTCACTGGAGACTTAGCATTGTGTATTTCAATGTGATGTTTAGGCTCTTGTGATAATCTTCATGTCCAGCAGGCGGCAGACAGTGACTACTGTATCTTTCAGGCACATCACCGGTCTCCACAGAAACAAAATGCTTGATTCAGAGGAAACATTCAGACAAAATTAAAGACTATTTTTAATTTTATATTTGGGGACAGCGTTTAACCTCCTTTGTGATGGTTTGTTCTAATGTTTATCCTATCTATCCTGCTTGCAACAAGGAACTCCCACCAGGATAAAACAGCTGTGAATTATACATTATTCTATATATAAACCATTTGAACCCTTTGATTAGATTCCAGTCTGTAACTCATTACTATGTATTAATTATTCTATATTTAAACCATCTGAACTTGTCTATTGAATCATAGCCTGTAATGCAGGCCCAGTTATCCATTATTCTATAAATAAACCACCTGAATCCTTCAGTTTGATCTCAGCCTTCAACCCTCTTCCAGGTATCCATTATGTTTCACCCAAATTCCTCACTTAGATTCCAACCATGAAATCCTTTTCAAGTATCCATTATTCCATATATAAAGCCCATATATATTAATCTTGAAGGGCTGAATGGTCTACTGTTGTTCCTATTTTCTAAATCATCCTTAACTCATTCTGATTTGATTTGATTTGATTTATTATTGTCACATTGTATTAGTATACAGTGAAAAGCATTGGCCGCGATCCTCCCATCGCGATCCGCACCTTTTTTGGCGGGTCGAGGTGGGAGATGAGCGTCGCCGGCCTTGTACAGGGATTTGCTCATGCGCCGGGAACGCATGCATATCTCCCAGAGCCAGAGAACAGTCGCAGGCCAGATCACGCTGGAAACCGACGGGAAGGCAGGTAAGTAATTTGAATCTGTTTTAAATATATTTTAAATATGTTTAGCAGGTCATTATTGGGAACTTTCAGGTCCCGGTTGAATCTCCCACCCCGCCAGGAGTACTTCATTCCGGCAGGGTTCAAACTAGCTCCCCACGTTCGGAGAACTAGCGGGAGACCCCGCCGGAATGAAGGGGGGGGGGCAATCGTGGCGCCCCCAGGGGGTTGGGTGGCGGGGGGTTGGTGCCCCCTGGGCATGGGCACCCTGGCAGTGCCAGCCTGTGTCCCCTGGCACTGCCCAAGGGGCAAAGTGCCCATGCCCAGGGGGCACCTTCGCACTGCTCATCAGGTATCGGGCAGTGTCAAGGGGTGGGGCCTACTGTGGGTGGGGCCCAGGGGTGGGGGGTCCCGCTGCCACTCTGCAGACAGGATCGGTCCGGGATGGAGGGAGGGAGGGCAGCGATTGGGGCGGGCTTGGGGGGGGGGCGGGGGGGGGGGGTGGGGGGGGGATCTGCCGGGGGTAGGGGGCTGCCTCCCCGGGTGGGGGGGGCGGGGGGGTCGGTGGGGGGGGACACTCACCACTGCTGGGGGGTTGGGCTGTACATTGGGGTGCTCCGGGACGGGTGAGGTCAGGGCTGGCCTGGGAATTGTTGTGGGGGCTGTGATTGGGCCGTGAGGGGGGCTGGAGGGGCAGCTTTGCGGGGGTCTCAGGCTGGCCAGCGATTGGGCCGGCTAGCAAACGGGAGTCTGACAGATCGGGACCACTGTGCATGCACATAGATTCAGAACTGTCAGACTCTGCCACGAATAGGCCCCACCGCCCGGGCTTTTCATGATATTCATGACTGGGACCTCTGCAGTAAGAAGTTTAACAACAGCAGGTTAAAGTCCAACAGGTTTATTTGGTAGCAAAAGCCACACAAGCTTTCGGAGCTCTAAGCCCCTTCTCACCTGAAGAACGGGCTTAGAGCTCTGAAAGCTTGTGTGGCTTTTGCTACCAAATAAACCTGTTGGACTTTAACCTGGTGTTGTTAAACTTCTTACTGTGTTTACCCCAGTCCAACGCCGGCATCTCCACATCATGACCTCTGCAGTGCACAGAGTGCGGAGATTCAGGTGAAAAGCTGAACTGACAAAATAGTCGGGATTTAGGACAGTTTTCCCGCCAATTCAGCACTTTTGGGAGAATCATGGCCATTGTTTCTTGTACTTTATACAAAGCTTACCGTTCTTAGAGAAGGAAATGAGAGTGCAGAATGTAGTGTTACAGTCATAGCTAGGGTATAGAGAAAGATTAACTTAGTGCAAGGTAGGTCCATTCAAAAGTCTGATGGCAGCAGGGAAGAAGCTGTTCTTGAGTCGGTTGGTATGTGACCTCAGACTTTTGTATCTTTTTCCCGATGGAAGAAAGTGGAAGAGCGTATGTCAGGGGTGCGTGGGGTCCTTAATCTGCAAACGGTTTGAGAGCAGATATCCACTCCATGTGACAAAGGAACGGCGCTCCGAAGGCTAATGGCTTTTGCTACCAAATAAACCTGTTGGACTTTAACCTGGTGTTGTTAAAACTCTGACTGTGACCTCCCCTGTAGCCAGTGAGGATACAAAGATTTCTCTCAAGGCCCCAGCAATTTCCTCCCTTGCCTCTCTCAGTATTCTGGGGTATATCCCATCAGGCCCTGGGGACTTGTCTACCTTAATGTTTCTCAAGAACCTCAATACCTCCTCCTTTTTGATCTCAACATGACTCAAACTATTTACACATCCTTTCCTAGACTCATCATCCACCAAGTCCTTCTCTTTGGTGAATACTGACGCAAAATACTCATTTAATACCTCGCCCATTTCCTCTGGCTCCACGCATAGATTCCCTCCCTTGTCCTTGAGTGGGCCAACCCTTTCCCTGGCTACCCTCTTGCTTTTTATATATGTATAAAAAGCCTTGGGATTTTCCTTAATCCTGCTGGCCAATGCTTTCTCATGACCCCTTTTAGCCCTTCTTACTCCTTGCTTAAGTTCCTTTCTACTTCCTTGTACTCCACACTTGCTTCGTGTGTTCCCAGCCTCCTAGCTTTGATAAATGCTTCCTTTTTCTCTTTGACTAGGCTCACAATATCTCTTGTTATCCAAGGTTCCCAAAACTTGCCATACTTATCCTTCATCCTTACAGGAATGTGCCGGTCCTGAATCCCTATCAACTTACACTTGAAAGCCTCCCACATGCCAGATGTTGATTTGCCCTCAAACATCTGCCCCCAATCTACATTCTTCAGTTCCTGCCTAATATTGTTGTAATTAGCCTTCCCCCAGTTTAGCACCTTAACTTGAGGACTACACTTATCTTTATCCATCAGTACCTTAAAGCTTACTGAATTGTGGTCACTGTTCCCGAACTGCTCCCCTACTGAAACATCAACCACCTGGCCGGGCTCATTCCCCAATACCAGGTCCAGTATGGCCCCTCCCCTAGTCTACATGACTTTTTGTAGTTTATTGTGGTCTTGGGCAGAGCAGGAGCCATACCAAGCTGTGATACAACCAGAAAGAATGCTTTCTACGGTGCATCTGTAAAAGTCTTCTGAGAAAGTAGAGGCATTGGTGGGTTTTCTTAACTATAGTGTCAGCATGGGGGGACCAGGACAGGTTGTTGGAGGTCTGGACACCTAAAAACTTGAAGCTCTCGACCCTTTCCATTTCATCTCTGTTGATATAGACAGAGGCATGTTCTCCATTAGGCTTCCTGTAGTCGATGACAATCTCCTTCGTTTTGTTGACATTGAGAGATTATTGTCATTGCAGAGTGAGTGTTATGATTTGGAATGCGCTACCCGGTGGAACGGGAGACAGATTCAATAGTAACTTTCCAAAGGGAATTTGCTAAATACCGAAAGTGAAAAACATTATTGAGCAACAGGGAATGAGCAGAGGAGTGGGGCTATTGGTTTGCTCCTTAAAAAGGCTGGTCCAGGTACAATGGGCTGAATGGCCTTCCTCTGTGCTGCATCATTCTATGATTCTATACCTGATATTGAATATCATCCTCCTTCAGATACCATGCCCTAAGAGTGCCTTGGTGACCATGGACTTCCATTGGATTGGTCCATGATTACTGCCGTGGTGTTGCCATTGCATTCTGCAGTATGACCGACCCGGAAACTCTCCCGCTCTTACCACCTGCCATCAGGCCAACAGGAAGGATTTGAGGGCTGATGTTCAACCAGTTTGGTCACATTATGGGCACACCTTCCATGGCCATCAATTCCATAATTGTGTCTTAAACCCAGACTTTCTGGCCCAGAGATAAGGATGCCACCACTGTACCACAAGACCTCTGCCTATTATTGGTTATAAACAATGAAAATACAACAGATCACATATTTCTTGTAGAATTGTTACAAAATTCAGCCTGGCTGGTCACAATTAAGCATGATGTGGCTACACAATTAAGCTCCAGGGTGAGGAAGGAAGAAACCAGTGAAGAGTTATGATCCTGGTCACTGTCAAATGAGGAGATGTATGGAAGCTTGGGTTGATGGCAGGATCCAGTTCAGTTATCATAGAAATCATAGAAACCCTACAGTACAGAAAGAGGCCATTCAGCCCATCGAGTCTGCACCGACCACAATCCCACCCAGACCCTACCCCCATATCCCTACATATTTTACCCACTAATCCCTCTAATCTACACATCCCAGGACACTAAGGGCAATTTTAGCATGGCCAATCAACCTGACCCGCACATCTTTGGACTGTGGGAGGAAACCGGAGCACCCGGAGGAAACCCACGCAGACACGAGGAGAATGTGCAAACTCCACACAGACAGTGACCCAAGCCGGGAATTGAACCCAGGTCCCTGGAGCTGTGAAGCAGCAGTGCTAACCACTGTGCTACCGTGCCGCCCGTTAGGATGCCTACCAGGTTTGAACTTTATACCCATGCATTCACTGGCTCCTACATGGAGAAAAATCAACCAGGAGTGTGATTTTGTGGAGTTGTACATTGGTAGCGGAGAAGAAGATAGGAACTTTGGGGGAACATAATCACAAGTATAGAATTTGGGAAGTTATGTTGCAGTTATACAGGACGTTGGTGAGGCTGCACCTGGAGTATTGTATTCAGTTTTGGTTGCCTTGCTATAGGAAAGATATTATTAAACTGGAGAGAGTGCAAAAGAGATTTACAATCTTGTTGCCAGAACTCAAGGGACTGAGTTATAGAGAGAGATTGGACAGGCTAGGACTTTTTTCTTTGGAGCGTAGGAGACTGAGGGTGATCTGATAGAGGTGCATAAGATCATGAGAGGCATGGATAGGGTGAATGCACTCAGTCTTTTTCCCAGGGTTGGGGAATCGAGAACTAGAGGGCATAGGTTTAAGTTAAGAGGAGAAAGAATTAATGGGAACCTGAGGAGCAACTTTTTTACACAGCGGGTGGTACGTGTGTGGAATGAGCTGCCGGAGGGAGTGGTTGAGGCAGAGACATTGATAACATTTAAAAGGCATTTGGACAGATACATGGATAGGAAAGGTTTAGTGGGATATGGGCAAAATGTAGGCAAATGGGGTTAGTTTAAATGGGCATTTTGGTCGGCATGGACCAGTTTGGGCTGAAGGGCCTGCCTCCGTGCCGTAGGTTCTATGATTCTGTGAACTAGGACAGAGTGAAGTATCAGTCAGGATGCTGGAGTCACAACGGCTAAAGATCTTCTCCAGCAACTCTGGAGATTTGCAGCTTGCTCCATTGATTTTCTGTCCTGTAAATTCTGACCTTGTTAGTCACACTGGCTACGGTTGTGTGCTAATCAGCGGAGACTCAATCCAGCGGTACAACATTTAAACCTCACTACCTGACAGATTAACAAAAAGGTACATCATTCTTTATGTGCCTTTATTTTACAAAGTCATCTCTGCGGCATTTCCCCAGGGTTTCAGGGTTGGGGAATCTTATCATAATTTTAATTGCAAGCATGTCATGCACCACTGAACAACTGGAATAGAACATGATGGCTACAGGCTTTACTGTTGTGTCTTTTTGTTTCTGCCTCTCTCCATCTCCAACATAACACCAGTCACTACACTTCAAAGTAGTTCATTATCTGTGCCGCACTGAGACATTTCTGAGAGATGTGATAAGGCAGTATGCAATTTAAAAGTTTGCCACTTTCCTTTATATCTATCCTCTGCGATGTCTGCAGTGGCTAGTGGAGATCACATTGTGAGCAGTGATTACAGGATAGCAAGCAGAAAGGAATACAGGTAAATGAACTGGAAGGAGTGACTGGAGCCCTGGAGGATGGGATGGGCAGGCTTTACATCTCAAAGAATCCCTACAATGCAGAACGAGGCCATTTGGCCCATTGAATCTGCACCAAACACAGTCCCACCCAGGCCCTATCCCCATGTATTTACTCTGCTAATCCCCCTGACATGGCCAATCCACCTAACTCACACATCTTTGGATTGTGGGAGGAAACTAGAGCGCCCGGAGGAAACCCATGCAGACATGGGGAGAATGTGCAAACTCTGCACAGTCACAGAATTCTAGAATCCCTACAGTACAAAAGGAGGCCATTCAGCCCATCAAGTCTATACCGACCACAATCCCACCCAGGCCCTATTCCCGTAACCCCACACATTTACCCTGCTAATCCCCCTGACACTAGGATCAATTTAGCATGGCCAATCAACCTAACCTGCACATCTTTGGACTGTGGGAGGAAACCAGAGCACCCGGAGGAAACCCACGCAGACATGGGGAGAATGTGCAGACTCCGTACAGACAGTGACCCGAGGCTGGAATTGAACCAGTGTCCCTGGTACTGTGAGGCAGAAGTGCTAACCTCTGTGCCACCGTGCCGCCCCATTCCTGTGTTTGCGGAGGGGGAGATGGTGTTGGGGGTGAATTAAAAAGTGAACCAGGGTCTTAGGATCTTCCAGAGGGAGCAGTCCCTTCAGATTACTGAACAGGGAGGGGAGGGGTAGGCTTGTTTGTCGGTTGCATCACACTGGAGGTGGCAGAAATGGCGGAGCACAGTCGACTGAATACAGAGGCTGATGGGGCCAGGGGAACCCCTTTGTGGTTCTGGGTGTGAGATGAAGAGCTGACAGCAGAAGGACAGGAAGTGGAATGGAGAAGGCCAACCACGATGGAAGAGAATCCTTGGCTGAGGATAAAAATAGACACATCAGAAAGATGGAAGGTTGCGGAGATGGAGAAACTGGGAGAATGGAATGCGGAGTGTGTATAGGGAGTGGACGGAAGGAAATATAATGAGGCCGCTGTGGGAGTCAGTGGACCTATTGTGAATGTTGTAGTTGAGGAAAGGAAGGGAAGAGTTGGAGATGAAAGCAATGGAAATTGAAAGAAAAGTTGATGAGATTTTCCCGTTCTGTGAGTGAACAGGACAGCATTGTTACACAAAGCTGGGTGAAAGGGTGAACTGTGAGGAGGATGCAAACCTCCTTCAGTGTAATTTGGACAAGTTGAATGAGTGGGTAAATGATTGGCAGATGCAGTATAATGTGGATAAATGTGAGGTTATCCATTTGGGTAGCAAAAACAGGAAGGCAGATTACTCTCTGAATGGCCATAAATTAGGAGAGGGGGAATGTGCAACCAGACCTGGGTGTCCTCATACACCAGTCACTGAAGGTAAGTATGCAGGAGCAGCAGGCAGTAAAGAAGGCAAATGGTATGTTGGCCTTCATAGTGAGAGAATTTGAGTGCAGGAGCAGGGATGTCTTGCTGCAATTATACAAGGCCTTGGTAAGGCCACAGCTGGAATGTTGTGTGCAGTTTTGGTCTCATCTGAGCAAAGAGATTTTGCTCTAGAGGGAATGCAGAGAAAGTTTACCAGGCTGATTCCAGGGATGGCAGTGACGTATGAGGAGAGATTGAGTCGGCTAGGATTGTATTTGCTGGAGATTGGAAGAATGAGGGGGAGATCTCATGGAAACCAAGGATTTTAATACAGAACTAGACAGGGTAGATGCAAGAAGAATGTTCCTGATGGTGGGGGTGTCCAGAACCAGGGATTGCAGTCTGAGGATACGAAGTAGATGGTTTAGGACGGAGATGAAGAGAAATTTTTTCACCCGGAGAGTGGTCAGTCTATGGAATTCGCTACCACAGAAAGCAGTTGAGGCAAAATCATTGTGGGCAGAATTTTCTGGCCGTGCTCGCCCCAAATCTGGAAAATCCCATTCGAGGTCAACTGACCTTTGCATGTCCAACTCTCCCTCCCATCCCCACCCCACCCCACTACAATTCCCGTGGCAGGCAGGATGGGAAAACTCCCCGCTGTATGTTTTCAAGAAGCAGTTAGATATAGCTCTTGTGCTGTAAGGGATCAAAGGATATGAAGGGCTATTGAGTTGGATGATCTGCCATGATGATAATGAATGGTGGAGCAGGCTCGAGGGGCTGAATGGCCTCCGCCTGTTCCTATTTTCTATGTTTATTGCTGGAGATGTTCTGGCTATGCGCAGGAGTCAGACACAGGAGCAGTTCAGTTCAGGAGAATGAGGGGATAGTACATCATGCTCAGAGGCTGTCAGTTCTAATTTCAGAGGCAGCAGCAATCCCGAGGTCTGCACAAATAATCAAGATAATGTGAGTTCAAAGTCAACCATGGCTGTTTGACAATTTAAATTCAGTTGAAGCAGAAATCAGGAAAAAATAAAGTTGAAGTGACCATGAAGTTTTTGGATTGCTGGGGAAAAGAAAAACAACTCATACAATCATCATAGAATCATTGTTTCATAAATGTTCTTTAACGTTCTTTCAGGGAAGAGAATCTTCCTTATCTGGTCTGGGATAGATGTGACTCCAATCCTACACCAATGTGATTAATTTCTTTTCAATCATTCATGGAACTTAGGCATCCTTGGTAAGGCCAGCATTTATTGCCCATCACTAATTGCCCTTGAGAAAGTGGTGGTGAGCTGCCTTCTTGAATCACTGGAGTCCCTGAGTTGTAGGTACACCCACAGGGCTGTTAGGCAGTGAGTTCCAGAATTTTGACCCAGTGACGGTGAAGAAACGGCAAAATATTTCCAAGTCAGAATGATGTGTGCCAGGGATGCAGCTTTGCAAGTGACAGTGTTTCAATTTGTCTGCTGCTCGTGCCCTTCTTGGTGGTAGAGATTGCGGGTTTGGAAGATACTGTTAAAGGCGCCTTCCAAAGGTGAGTTCCTGCCACTGTACGGAGGGAGTGTGTGGAAGCATGACCATGAAACCATTGTCGATTGTTGGAAAAACCCACCTGGTTCACTATTGTCTTTGAGGGAAGGAAACCTGGTCTGGCCTACATGTGACTCCAGAGCCACAACAATGTGTTTGACTCTCAACTGCCCTCGGGCAACTAGGGATGGGCAATAAATGTTGGCCAGCCAGTGACACCCATGTCCCCCGAATGAATTTTTAAAAAACCCACGGCTAATCGGCAGTGAGGCACACATTCCCGGAGCTGGAAGGCTTTAGTTGGAGTCAGGGTGTTGGGAGTGGACCCGTATAGTTGTGCTATTAAACCCTTAGTTGTACATAATTCTTCTCAGTGAATAAATTTTTTAGCTTGTTACTAGCCACATTGATTTGCCTTGAGTTACTGCAGAGTATGTGTTTCTGAGAGTGTAAGTTTAAGATGGTGGATTGGGTGCCGATTGAGTGAGCTGCTTTGTCCTGTATGGGGTTGAGCAATCCATGTGGTATATAGTCTATCACACTCCTGATTCGTGCTGTGTAGATGGTGGACAGGAGTTGGGTAGTCAGGAGGTGTGTTGCATGCTGCAGGATTTTTAGCCTCTGACCTCCTCTTGTAGCCACTGAGTCAAGTCCAGTTCAGTTTCTGGTCAATGGTATCCCCCAGGATGTTGATAGTGGGGGATACAGCAATGGTAAAGCCATTGAATGTTAAGGGGAGGTGGTGAAATTCTCTCTTGCTGGGAATGGTGCTGCCAATATTGGATTCCATAATTCATGTGTTCTGGAGCGATAACTTTTCACTGTAGGAATATAACTTTTAGGTTAAGTGTTAAATGCAGGATAAATGGAAAAACCTGATGAAGAACCTAGCAATCAATCCTAAAATGCATGCAAATCAAACAAGGCTAATTACAGTTAAAAAGTTACCTGTGCTTTCTTACACAGTCATAGTTGGAATTGAGAAAACTTAAACAATGGTTGACCCATCTCTAAGCTTGTAATAGAACCAGGATTTTGGGTTGGAGCTGAATGCACCCACATTGGTGCCCTGAGTTCTGCAGGAAGAGAGAATGGGAGAACTGTTAAGAGCTGTAAAGCAGCTGTAGATCAGAAGCAAAAGAGATCTCAAAAATCAGGACTATTCTTAAGGTGGCACTGAGGTACTGAGAAAGAGAATAGTGAAACTCACCCTTGAGCTGAAGAGTCCACAATCTTGAAGCACTTAAGGAGGAGTTCAGGGTCACTTAGCTAGAGGCTGGTGGAAGAACCCCATGGAAGTTGATGTTTCAGACGATATTTGGAAAACTGAGGAGAATCAAAGCGAATTCCTGAGAGCTGTGGCACAAGATTGGCCGGGTGGTTAACACTGAGATGGAGTGTCTTGGGCCACAAGAAGATATAGATGAAATGGTCAAATGGGCAGATAAGTGGTAGATAGAATTTAATCCTGAAAAGTGTGAGGTGATACATTTTGGAAGGAGTACTTTGACAAGGAAATACTCAATGAATGGTAGGACACTAGAAAGTTTTGTGGAACAAAGGGACCTTGGCGTGTTTGTCCACAGATCCCTGAAGGCAGAAGGGCATGTTATTGGGGTGGTGAAAAAGGCATGCAGGACACTTGCCTTTATCAATCAAGACATAGATTACAAAAGCAGGGAAGTCACGTTGGAGTTGTATAGAATTTTGGTGAGGCCACAGCTGGAGTACTGTGTACAGTTCTGGTCATCACATTATCGGAAGGGTGTGATGGCACTGGAGGGGGATTCACCAGGATGCTGCCTGGGACAGAACATTTAAGTTATGGAGAGAAGTTGCGTAGGCTTGGGTTGTTTTTGCTGGAGCAGAGAAGACTGAGGGGCGACCTGATTGAGGTGTTCAAGATTATGAGAGACATGAACAGAGTGGATAAGGAGCAGCTGTTCCCCTTAGTTGAAGGGTCAGTCACGAGGGGACATAGGTCCAAGCTGAGGGGCAGGTGGTTTAAGGGGGATGTGAGGAAAACATTTTTTACCCGGAGGGTGTTGATGGTCCTTCCTGGGAGGGTGATAGAGGCGGGTTGTCTCACATCCTTTAAAAAGTACCTGGATGAGCACTTGGCACATCACAACATTCCAAGCCAAGTGCTGGCAGATGGGAATCGGTGGGAGTTCAGGTGTTTCTAATGTGTTGGTGTAGACCTGATGGGCCGAAGGGCCTCTTCTGCGCTGTATGATTCTATGATTTGGTCCCAGAGAGTGGATAGCCTTAAAAAACCAAATAAGTAGCTAAAGACATTCTGGGATCAGGGGAGGGAGCAGTCAAAGTGAAAGGGAGAAGTTTGAGTTGAGGATTTCGGTTTAAAGCGTAAGTGATCTGCTTTTATTTTGCTTTTTGATTTGAAAACACAAGTGGTAATAAACTATCGTGTTGAGGTAGTGGTGCTGGCTTTGTTTACAGCAAAGTCTGAGACTGTTTCACATGCAGCAACTTGGGGCACAAAAGAAAAGATGCCCGAGGCCCTGCCAAGGGACATGTATGTAGAAAGTATGAAGGGCATAGACCATTGAACAGAGAGGGAAACTGGGCAAACCATTTAAAGAAAAATGAATTGAACCATAGCTGTGAGGTGAGTCGAAGAGCATGGAGAGAGGACACAAATAACAATAATGGAGACATGTTTTCTGTCATTGGGAGAAACAAGGAGAAAGTTCAATGATTGGTGGTGGTGTTGAAGTGAGCATTATTGTAGACTCAGGCAGTGACTATCATCAACGGTGGGAAGACAAAGAGAAACAAGTGCACATCCAGAAAATGTGCCAAAAAAATCTCTATTCTTACATATCGAATGCCCCACTTCAAACTGTTACCTGCTTCAGTGGGGATATGAGAGCTGGGGATTGGAATGTAAAGGCAGAATTTGCAGTAATTGAGGAGAATGATGAGCCCTTTCTGAGCAGAAAAACTGCCTAAGCCTTGGGGGTGCTACCCATCAGACTGGAAGTGAATTCTGTGAAATTCTGTGTGAAGATTAGTGAGGAGTTTGGACCCAGTGCTTCAAGGAAATGGGAAGTTCCACAACCGCCAAGTGAGATTAACCATCAATAAGGATATGAAGCCTGTACACAGGACACATTTTGGTCTGAAAGAGCCAGTTGAGGTACAGATCAAGGAACTGATTGACCAAGACACCATAGAGCCAGTTGAAGGACCAGTGCCATGGATGAGCCCTGTTGTGGTAGTGCCTAAACCAGATGGTGATATCAGACTCTATGTTGATATGTGACAGATGAATGAAGCTGTAGTGAGAGAACATCACCCAATTCCCACTATGGATGAAGTCTTTCCAGAGTTATCAACTTCAACATGGGCGCTTGCTGCATGTGACAGAGCACGCCTTCATGGGGCATAAACTCATCAATCCAACCAAAGACAAGGTTGAAGCAATAGCAGAGGCACAAGAACCACAAAATGGCAGCAAAGGGAGATGTTTTCTGGGACTTGTGAACTATTGTGCAAGCCTCATCCCAATTTTTTTATCCTGGCTGATCCACAGAGCAAATTGATCAGAAAGTAAATGGTTCAGATTTGAAGAACAGAACACTGCCTTCAGAGCTTTGAAAGACAACTTGACAAGTGCTCGAACCATGGGACACTATTATCCTGGGGTACAATGATCCTGGAATACTATAGTCCTGGGATACTATGATCCAGAGACACTATGATCCTGGGGTACTATGATCTTGGGACGCTTTGATCCTGGAACACTATGATTCTGGGATACTATAATCCTGGGATGCTAAGATCCTGGGATACTATAATCCTGGGATATTATAATCCTGGGATACGATGATCCTGGGATACTATGATCCTGGGGTACTATGATCCTGGAACACTATGACTCTGGGATGCTATGATCCGAATGCACCAACAAAATTGATAGACAGCGATATCAAGGAAAGTAACATAATTTTGACGTGTTTGATTTGATTTATTATTGTCAGATGTATTAACATACAGTAAAAAGTATTGTTTCTTGCGTGCTATACAGACAAAACATACCATTCATAGAGAAGGAAACGAGAGTGTGCAGAATGTAGTGTTATAGTCTGAGCTAGGGTGTAGAGAAAGATCAACTTAATGCAAGGTAAGTCCATTCAAAAGTCTGACGGTAGCAGGGAAGAAGCTGTTCTTAAGTTGGTTGGTACATGACCTCAGACTTTTGTATCTTTTTCCCGAAGGAAGAAGGCGGAAGAGAGAATGTCCGGGGTGCATGGGGTCCTTAATTATGCCGAGGCAGCGGGAAGTGTAGACAGAGTTAATGGATGGGAGGCTGGTTTGCGTGAGGGATTGGGATACATTCACGACCTTTTGTAGATCCTTGCAGTCTTGGGCAGAGCAGGAGCCATACCAAGCTGTGATACAACCAGAAAGAATGCTTTTTATGCTGCATCTGTAAAAGTTGGTGAGAGTCATAGCTGACATGCCAAATTTCCTTAGTCTTCTGAGAAAGTAGAGGTGCTGGTGAGTTTTCTTAACTATAGTGTCGGCATGGGGGACCAGGACAGGTTGTTGGTGATCGGGACACCTAAAAACTTGAAGCTCTCGACCCTTTCTACTTCGTCCCCATTGATGTAGACAGGGGCATTTTCTCCTTTATGCTCCCTGAAGTCGATGACAATCTCCTTCATTTTGTTGACGTTGAGGGAGAGATTTTTGTTGCCGCACCAGTTCACCAGATTCTCTATCTCATACCTGTACTCTGTCTCACCATTGTTTGAAATCCGACCCACTACGGTGGTGTCGTCAGCAAACTTGAAAATCGAATTGGAGGGGAATTTGGCCGCACAGTCATAGGTGTATAAGGAGTAGAGTAGGGGGCTGAGAACACAGCCTCGTGGGGAAGTGTTGTTGCCTATCTTTACTGATTGTGGTCTGTGAGTTAGGAAGTTCAGGATCCAGTCGCAGAGGGAGGTGCCGAGGCCCAGGCCACGGAGTGAGTGTAGTGTTTGGAAAAAGTGGTAATGCAAAGCAAAACACTTGGAAAACATGCACAAGGAAGACCCAAGGTGGCATGCATGGGTAATATTAGGACATGGATTGCCCTCTCTATGGAACAAGCAGTGAGGGCAGTGGAGAATAGGAATCAGTTGAGAAAGGTTTTTCACCGTGTTGCCAAACCTCGGAACGAGGATGGATGCAAACCAATACAAGACAAATCCAGTAGGATTAGGAGCAATGCTGGTGTAAACGCAAGCTGAAGGCTTGAGAATCATTGCCTTTGTATGCAGATCACTGACAGATGTGAAGAGGAGATATTCTCAGACAAAGAAAGAAGCCTTAGAAATTTTGTGAGCATCTATGCATGCACATTAGCAATGAGTTTGAACTAGTGACAGATCACAAGCCATTAAACTTGATTTATTCTCCAGGTCCAAACCATGTGCCAGAATCAAATGATGGGTTTTGGGACTCCAGTACATGGTGGTTCATATTGCTGGTAAGATGAATATCACAGACCTGCTGAGGGAGGATCAGACACACAGATCCTCACTAGAGAAGGAAGCTGAATTGGTTGTGCAGTTTTCCAGCAGTTTACGCTACACCCAGAGCAATGACTACACCAGAGATTGATCGAGAGTCAGACAAAGATCCAGAATTGGATGACATCAGTCAGAGAATTCAAGGTGGGAACTGGGAGAATTGCCCAAATTCAATGCATCCATCGTTACAAGATGAACCGTGCACAATTGGGAAGTGTGTTCTCAGAGGCAGTAGACTTGTGGTGCTACAAAGTGACACTAGCTCCATGGGGGTCATTTTGAAGTGGTTGGTACTAAGCAAAACGTATGAAGCAAAAGGGATGGAAACAGATGTGCAACAGTTTATCTTGGATGCCAACTTGTCAATGACCAAATCCACCAGAACCATTACACAGCACACTGTTAGCAGCTGTATCATGGGAGGATGTAACATTTGACTTCTTAGACCCACTCTGATCAGGAGAGTCTATCCTAATGATTGACTACTATAGCCAGTATTATGATTATGTGATGAAGTTTACAACAGCAGAGAAAATGCTGTTGAATATTTTCAAGGCAGTGTCTACCAGTCATTCTGTAGTTAGACAATGGGCAAGGATTCATTTCGCAGACATTTCCAGATTACATGCAAGTCACAGGTACTTAACAGAATGACACCTAAATGACCACAGACAAATGGGGGAACAAAAACCAATCCTTAGAGAAATGGATGAGGATTGCTCAGTGTGAGGGTGAATGTTGGAAGGAAGCATTGCTGTCATATGTAGCCATATAGAGCAATTTTTAAAAAATTCATTTGTAGGACTTGGGTGTCGCTAGCTGGACCAGCATTTATTACCCATCCCTAGTTGTCTTTAGAACTGAATGGCTTGCTAGGCCATTTCAGAGGGCAGTTCAAAGAATCAACCACATTGGTGTGGCTCCAGATTCACATGTTGGCCGGGCCAGGTAAGGACAGCAGATTTCCTTCCCTAAAGAACATTAGTGAATTGTTGGTTTTTTCCGACAATTGACAATGGTTTCATGGTCATCAGTAGATTCTTAATTCCAGATTTTTTTTGAATTGAATTCAAATTCCACCATCTGCTGTGGTGGGATTTGAACTCGGGTTCCCAGAGCATTAGCTGAGTTTCTGGATTAATAGTCTAGCGATAATACCACTAGGCCTCCCCATTCCACACAGTGCAACAGGACAGAGTTCAATTGAGCTGAATTCTGGACACAGAAAATGCACCAAGAGCTGAGGAACTTCAGTGTTGATCAGGAAGTTCTCTATCATGATGCTGAGAAAAAGGATGCTGCAAAGTTTTATGCAGACCTCAGCAGGGGACTTAGCCTAATGTGATGCCGAGTGATGAATTACTGCAGAGGCAGGAGAATTTGAATAAGCTATGTACTGTCATTGCCAGGAAGAGATACAGTGTGACTGTGCAGTCGCCAGGAGTAAGGAACGACAGAAATTCTTCATGTGTCAAATAGTATCATAGTGACAAAGACACAACAGCGGAGGAGCCAGATGTAGGGGCTCGGATGAAATTGACATCCTGTAATCCAGAAGTCCGAGCCAGCGATGCCGCCGACAGGCAGACAGCTGACTATCCCAAGGGAAAATCATCAGCTTCAGAGACAATTCCTAACTGACACGATGGGGTTTCCTGAGTCAGCAGGCAGAGCACGGGGCGGGAGGAGGCTCCCCAAACAATACGAAGATATTTTGTATTCAGCGATAGAACATGAAAACACTTGTGATTTAAAACAATGTGATTTCAAGTTGGAAAAAACAGCAAATCTTGACACGAAAAGGGTGTTGTGAACTTTGCTCTCAATTTTGAGGTTCCTGTTTGAGATGTTTGCAACTTCACGAGAAAGCAATTTCAAGTGGATCATTGAGGAGATCGAATTACACACCAATGATTTATCACAAGGGATGCCACAGCTAAATAATGAAAGGGAAGTCAGAAGTTCAGTTTACACCAGTTGAAGAAACAGTAGCCTCAATAATACTCATGTCAAGCAGGTCAAGAGCGTTCCCACGGCACTGAGTATAAGTTCAGGAGGGTGATGCCAGGTAACAATGCCAATGTTATCACACTGGTTTACAATAATACGTTATGTGGGCAGGACTAAAATCTCAATTTAAAAAGTAACTATGGTCGTGAAGCACCCAGTTGATATGGTTCCAGGGTAAGAATCATGCCATTTGGGGAATCCGTTTTCTAATGGGTGCTCTGGCCCGCACTGTGGAGATGTGAATCCAGGCCATGTACACTGCGATCACCCACTCTTCAGAGCAATAAGCTTCCCCCATGGACACATTTGTGACTGTCCTGCATTGCAGACACAATCATTGGGATGTGCCCTGACCTGCACACCACTGCACTGGGGCACAGAGCCGGGGTGACAGGGGTGGCCACAGTCTCTGCAGTTAACAAAAGAGAAAATGCTGGAAAATCTCAGCAGGTCTGGCAGCATCTGTAGGGAGAGAAAAGAGCTGACGTTTCGTGTCCCGATGACCCTTTGAAGGATCGAAGCGTCAGCTCTTTTCTCTCCTTACAGATGCTGCCAGAACTGCTGAGATTTCCCAGCATTTTCTCTTTTGGTTTCAGATTCCAGCATCCGCAGTAATTGGCTTTCATCCTCTGCAGTTAACGCATTAGTGACCGCCCATTCGAATAAGCAGACTCCATTTTCAAATTATTTGAGGTGGAGGCCTTTCCTCCGAGGGGGAGGGCTCTTCTGAATACTTGAATTGTTTCCTGGCCATCTCCCAGGGCTTTAGACAAATGGACATTGTGGCCTCTGTTGGGGACACAATCTCCAGTGAGGGAGCAGGAGGAGGAGGGTGAAAGGAAGAATGGTAGAGAGAGAAGCTCAGGGTGCAGTGTTGCATGCAGGGGACAGAGTAGCGCCAGACGCTGAGGAACTCAGAAATCCTCAGTGGAGTTGCAGACAGTCTTATGTAGCAGGCAGAATTAACAGGCAGCGACTCAATGTAGGAGAAGACTCAGGCTTTCAAAAGCTGCGGTAACACGCTTGCAGGGGAGATCTCATCTAACTGTGCTTGGGGCCGCTCGAATTGAAAGTCACTGCGGTACCTCCACCTCAACAGGTTCATTTCAGGCAGTATATGGAGACCTTAGTGGCATTACACAGCCTGCTGCACACCATCGCACGAAAGTCTTCACAGGTGCAATGTCCTGAAGGGCATCCTTCACACAGGGTGTCCACAGTCAACTAGATAGAGCCCAAGGATTTGCAGCAATTGCATGTTCCCCCAGGGTGCAGGGGCCATTGATTGCACTCACATCACCATAAAAGTCCCTGCAGGACAGTCCTGTGCCTTCATCAACAGAAAGGACTTCCAGTCACAGAATGTCCAGCTGGCTGTGTGCCCAAGCTTCCAGTTCCCCTGTCACCCCGGCTCTGTGCCCCAGTGCAGTGGTGTGCAGGTCAGGGCACATCCCAATGATTGTGTCTGCAATGCAGGACAGTCACAAATGTGTCCATGGGGGAAGCTTATTGCTCTGAAGAGTGGGTGATCGCAGTGTACATGGCCTGGATTCACATCTCCACAGTGCGGGCCAGAGCACACAACCAACCTCTCTGTTAGACCCACCAAATCTCCATGCACCTCACACTGGACATCCAGCATCTGCCCCATTACAAACCACTCCAGGAGCTCATCACCTGACTTGCAATCAATCTCTGGATCACCCGAGGCATTCCTCCGACAGTCTGAGTCCAACTCCACCACAGCCTCTGGCAGCTGCACATATGGATGTGAAGTGCCCTCACCAGACTGTGCATTATCGCTGTCCAACATGCTAAACCCTATCAAAGTACCAGTATCTGCAATGGCACTGAGTGCAGAGAGAGGATGTAAAGCTGCATCCTTTGGAGGTTCTTCCTCTTCCTTGGAGAAAGGTGGTGGCACAGCTTCTGGCAGAGGTTCAGCAGAAGAGGCTTCTCTTGTTACAGAGGTACATCAGTAAAGGGGTTATTTGTTGTTGACGATCCTATCACACAATGCGCACTAACCATTTCACTGTCTGATGAGACTCTGCAGATGCAATGTATTCTTGACCGATCATGCCAAGCTTCAGATGGGTGACATGGTGGCACAGTGGTTAGCACTGCTACCTCACAGCACCAGAGACCCGGGTTTCAATTCCAGCCTTGGGTGACTGTCTGTGTGGAGTTTGCATGTTCTCCCTGTATCTGTGTGGGTTTCCTCTGGGTGCTCCTGTTTCCTCCCACAGTCCAAAGATGTGCAGGTTAGGTGGATTGGCCATGCCAAATTGCCCCTTAGTGTCTAACAGAGTAAATATGTGGGGTTACAGTGATAGGGCTTGGATGGGATTGTTGTCGGTGAAAACTCGATGGGCAGAATGACCTCCTTCTGCACTGTAGGGATTCTAAGATGGTTCCAATGTGTGAACTATATTCAGTAAGAGTTTTAACGACACCAGGTTAAAGTCCAACAGGTTTATTTGGTAGCAAATACCATAAGCTTTCAGAGCGCTGCTCCTTCGTCAGATGGAGTGGAAATGTGCTCTCAAACAGTGCACAGAGACACAAAATCAAGTTACAGAATACTGATTAGAATGCGAATCCCTATAGCCAGCCAGGTCTTAAAAATACAGACAATGTGGGTGGAGGGAGCATTAAGCACAGGTTAAAGAGATGTGTATTGTCTCCAGACAGGACAGCTTGCAAATCCAGGAGGCAAGCTGTGGGGGTTACTGATAATGTGACATAAATCCAACATCCCAGTTTAGGCCGTCCTCATGTGTGCGGAACTTGGCTATCAGTTTCTGCTCAGCATCATGCTCCACTTCTCCAGCTTCCACCCTAAACACGTTAAAGAAGCCATCCCCTACGGACAAGCCCTCCGAATACACAGGATTTGCTCGGATGAGGAGGATCGCAACAGACACCTCCAGACGCTGAAAGATGCCCTCATAAGAACAGGATATGGCGCTCGACTCATCGATCGACAGTTCCGACGCGCCACGGCGAAAAACCGCACTGACCTCCTCAGAAGACAAACACGGGACACAGTGGACAGAGTACCCTTCGTCGTCCAGTACTTCCCTGGAGCGGAGAAGCTACGGCATCTCCTCCGGAGCCTTCAACATGTCATTGATGAAGACGAACATCTCGCCAAGGCCATCCCCACACCCCCACTTCTTGCCTTCAAACAACCGCACAACCTCAAACAGACCATTGTCCGCAGCAAACTACCCAGCCTTCAGGAGAACAGTGACCACGACACCACACAACCCTGCCACAGCAACCTCTGCAAGACGTGCTGGATCATCGACACGGATGCCATCATCTCACGTGAGAACACCATCCACCAGGTACACGGTACCTACTCTTGCAACTCGGCCAACGTTGTCTACCTGATACGCTGCAGGAAAGGATGTCCCGCGGCATGGTACATTGGGGAAACCATGCAGACGGTACAACAACGGATGAATGAACACCGCCCGACAACCACCAGGCAAGACTGTTCTCTTCCTGTGGGGGAGCACTTCAGCAGTCACGGGCATTCAGCCTCGGATCTTCAGGTAAGCGTTCTCCAAGGCGGCCTTCACAACACACGACAGCGCAGAGTCGCTGAGCAGAAACTGATAGCCAAGTTCCGCACACATGAGGACGGCCTAAACCGGGATGTTGGATTTATGTCACATTATCAGTAATCCCCACAGCTTGCCTCCTGGACTTGCAGGCTGTCCTGTCTGGAGACAATACATATCTCTTTAACCTGTGCTTAATGCTCCCTCCACCCACATTGTCTGTATCTTTAAGACCTGGCTGGTTGTAGGGATTCGCATTCTAATCAGTATTCTGTAACTTGATTTTGTGTCTCTGTGCACTGTTTGAGAGCACATTTCCACTCCATCTGACGAAGGAGCAGCACTCCGAAAGCTTATGGTATTTGCTACCAAATAAACCTGTTGGACTTTAACCTGGTGTTGTTAAAACTCTTACTGTGTTCACCCCAGTCCAACGCTGGCATCTCCACATCATGAACTATATTCAACAGCCACAGTGGACAATGCCTACCCTTTATTAAACCTCCACTTGCCCTTTTCTAGCAGTCTGAGCCTTTGGCCATCTCACCTGACCTAGGCCTGCCTCCAACCTTGCCAGTTTATATGGAGGAATCCGGTTCCATGTGTATCAGCGCATCCGCTTCAAAAGAAGGGTGGCACAGTAGTTAGCACTGCTGCCTCACAGTGCCAGGGACCCAGGTTCGAATCCCGCCTTGGGTCACTGTCTGTGTGGAGTTTTCACATTCTCCCCGTGTCTGTGTGGGTTTTCTCTGGGTGGTCCGGTTTCCTCCCACACTCCACAGATGTGCAGGTTAGGTGGACTGGCCGTGCTAAATTGCCCCTTAGTGTCAGGGGAATTAGCAGGGTAAATGTGTGGGATTACGGGAGTAGGGACTGAGTGGGAATGTGGTCGGTACAGACCCGATGGGCCGAATAGAACATAGAACATAGAACATTACAGCGCAGTACAGGCCCTTCGGTCCTCGATGTTGCGCCGACCAGTGAAACCAATCTAAATCCCCTCTAATCTACACTATTCCAATATCATCCATATGTTTATCCAATAACCATTTGAATGCTCTTCATTCTGTACTGTAGGGATTCTATGATTCTATGAAAAAAGTCAGGACTTCCAGCTTTGGAATTCCCCCACTTGCTTTCTCACGGGGGAATTGTGGACTTACTTCCCCGAAAAAGATTTAAGTTTTAAGTGAAGTTTATCCATTTGTGTCACAAGTAGGCTTACATTAACACTGCTGTGCAGTTACTGTGAAAATCCCCTAGTCGCCACACTCAGGCACCTGTTCGGGTACACTGAGGGAGAATTTAACATGGTCAATGCACCTAACTAGCACGGCTTTTGGACTGTGGGAGGAATCCAGAGCACCTGGAAGAAACCCACGCAGACACGGGGAGCATGTGCAAACTCCACACAGACAGTGATCCAAGTCGGGAATCAAACCCGGGTCCCTGGCACTGTGCTAACCACTGTGCCACCATGCTGCCTGTGATTTGTCAGAGAGTGGGTTACCAACAACTTGAAGCAACCTCAAGTATGCCTCTACCCATTACAAGCTTGGTGCGTGCCAGTCTGTAGTGCCAGGCTATGCACATGCGTCATATGGTCATTCTGCAAACCACCCGCCCTATAATGAGACCATTGCTTCGAATGCACAATGGCATGGTCTAGGTCAGCTGTGTCCTTGTGGAGTTAAGCTGCTTCTAAGGAGCAGCAACACTCAATAATCTCCTGCATTTGTGAGTGAGGCCAGTAGCACACTGGACCAGGATCGCTTAAACTAACGTCATACTCACCCTGGTTGACCTTATTAGGTCATTGAACCTTTACTGGCACTGGCTCCAAGTCCTTCTGACAACACCCACAGTGTTGACCACCTCAGCCGCTTCCTCCCACGCAGTCTGGCTGGGCTTCCTCCTCTTGCCAGGGGTTTGGAATAAGCTGTTCACATTACTCTGATACTGCACCCAGGAGGATTCTGACTGAGTCCTCACTGAATGTAGGGTCTGATTTGGTTCTTCTACTCTGCCTTTCCTCTCGCACTGATGGCACAGACATCTATGGGTGGAAACGTGTAAGAAATGCACAACTCCTCCATGTCAAGCGGTGGGAGAGTCGCTGATGTTTGAAAAGAATGCCACCTTTGAAGGAGAATAGCTAAAAAATAAATGCTCTTACCTTGCAAGACTGGAAACTGCACAAGTTCTTCTATTTGCACAATGATTCCACAAGATTAATCATCTGCAGGGTCTCCTGACACTGCCCTGTGCTGAGGGACCCTTTAAAAGGCCGGCCGTGATCTTGCTCTGGGTCAGTCTCCTCGACTGGACATCCTGCCCTCCAGCACTCATTGGACAGGATAAAGGCCTTGCCCTCACCCTCGCCATTAATAGCAGGCAATCTGTGTATAATCGGCCGGGCTCCAATGGCGGGCCCAGAGGTCCGAACACCACCGAATTTGAGGTGTGGAACCCATCCTCGGCACAGCACTGTTGTTCAACCCGGAGATATAGCTGTTCCAGAAAGTGAAATATTGAGTAAAAGACTGAAGCTATGTTGCACTGTGATGCACTGAACCTACCTGACATTCAGAATTGAATAAATTCATTTACTCGGTGAGTTAGGAAAATAATGATTTGTTAAGTTTGTTTGTGAATTTTATTGCAGTATATTTATGGGATGCTGTGTCCTTGTGGAGTATCAGTATGGGATGGGAGTCTAAGCTACACACAGCAAGCAGAAAATGATGACATAAATGTCATACTTGAAGTTGGAATGTTGTGAAGGAGGTTTGACATAAATGCTATTGTTATGTTTGAAAATTACAAGGTTCCCTGCAGCAATTCAGCAAAGATCCTTAGAAAGCACCTTCGAAACACACAATCACTTCCACCCAGAAGGACAAGGGCAGCAGATATATGGGAATGCCACCACCTGCAAGTTCCTCAAGTTGCCTCCAAGCCACTCACCATCCTGACCTGGAAATATATCGCTGTTCCTTTGCTGTAACTGGGTCAAAATCCTGGAATTCCCTCCCTAATGGCAGTATGACTCAACCCACAGCACATGGACTGCAGCGATTCAAGAAGGCAGCTCACCACCATCTTCTCGAGGGCAACTAGGGATGGGCAATAAATGCTGGCCAGTCAGCAACGCCCATGTCCCACGAATGAATAAAAAAAAGAATTCGCATCATTGTATGGAAAGTTGTCAATAGGATAAACACACATGTTCAGATGAAGAAGAAACAATATCAGTAAAACAAAGATGCCTTCAGGTTTGGTCATAATGATGCCCAAATGCATTCAGATACTTGGGTTGTACAGTATTACATGTTGTATACCAATTAGAGGTCAACCAAGTTAGATACCATGTGATCGCACATTAGTCAACATGGTGGAAAAGCTCAGCTGCTCTGTCGACAGAGTCTTGAGCACATGACTGCCGATGTCACTGCTATATCATGATCTACATCATTAGCTCATTATCACAACTATTCTATTAACCCAGTATACTACAGAGACATAGAAACTAGAAGCAGGAGTAGGCCATTCGGCCCTTCAACCTGCTCTGCCATTCATGATGATCATGGTTGATCATCAAATTCAATATCCTGATCCCCTCGTCCCCCCCCCATAGCCCTTGATCCTTTTAGCCCCAAGAGCTATAAGCTATATCTAATTCCTTCCTGTGATTATCCCTCTCTCCACTCGCATTGTCTGTACCTGTAAAGATTTGATTACCTGAAAAGACTCGCATTCCAACCATTATCTTGCAGTTGTGTCTTTGTCTATATATGCCGTGTTTGTGAAACCTACCGTTCCACTCACCTGATGAAGGAGCAGCGCTCCGAAAGCTTGTGATTCCAAATAAACCTGTTGGACTTTAACCTGAGACTTCTTACTAATTCCTTCTTTCATAGAACAAGTGGCAGCCATGGTTCACTGATTGTGGAAGGACTGACTGTTTAAGTTGATGGGTGGATTGCTGTTCAGACAGACTGCTTTGTCCTGGATGGTAACAAAGTTCTTGTGTGTTATTAAATAACAGGATGCAAATTGATGGCTTCCATAAATGTTGGGGGAATCAGCTCAACTGACCCGGATGTGAAGCTGAAAATTTACCCCATCCTTTTCTGTAGCATACACTATTCTAGTGCGAAAAGGTAATCTCTTAGCTACCTTATTTCAAGATTGAAATGTTGAAATTTCTTCAATTGATCTTCATTATTCAGACTTACGACTCACCTCTATCTACATTGAATCTACAGCCTAAAAATGTAGATAAAATGTATGATCAGATCACTGCACATGACAGCAGGACCTTATCTGACTTGTTCTTCAATGTTTTGGCTGCCTGGTTCAACAGTTGTTTGCTTTGTTGCTGTTGTGGGGGTTGGACTTGTCGAATGTCAAGTGAATATGGTTTACCTTTAAAAGATGCAAAATCCCATAGAGTACTTTTGCAAGTCCACATACATAAGATTAGCTGAATACCTCTCCCACGCCAACTTAATTACCTCCTCAAAGAATTCCATTAGATTCGTGACGCATGAAAAATTGCTTCTAAATCTATGCTGAGTACTCCTTATGGCCTCTTCACCCTTTAGACAAACATTGATAACATCTCTGACAGTATTCTTAAACATCCTTTTTGATAAATTTGTCTATGGCTTCCAATTAAAGTTTGGCACCTTTTTTTGAAGTTTGGGAGAATACTCAGTTGTTTTCAGTCTTTCACTTACAAAGAGTAAAGTAAGAAAAAAAAGTGAAAGAAGAAAAAAAGAAAGAAAGGTAGAAATAAGGAACAAACTCGCATTTAAGTAAGTTGAAAACATTATGGGTACAATCTTATTTTTTGGCGGTTCACGCCATGCTCCCACTGCAGCAAGGTTGGAGAATTTGGCACCCAGCCAAATCCCAGTTCACTGCAACAGGATGGGAAAATTCCGCTGGCGTGAATGGCCATAACATTCCGGCGCATATATTTCCAAGAAGCAGTTAGATATAGCACTTGAGGAGAAGGGGATAAAAGGATATGGGGGGAAGGTGGGATCAGCTATCATCATAATGAGTGGCAGAGCAGGCTCTAAGGGCCAAGTGGCCTCCTCCTGTTTCTATTTTCTATGTTACAATGTTGTTATGTAGCACTTTTCACAACTTTAGGATATCCTAAAGCACTTCACAGCCAATTAAAAAGTGTATTTGTAGAGTAATTGCTTATAATATAGGTTAATGCAGCAGTTGATTTGTTTATCTTTGGGTCTCATTAATACCAATGAAATAAATAACCAGATGTCTTCTTGATAGTTGGTTGAGTGATTAATGTTGGCCAGGACAATGGAAGAATTTCCCTAGTTTATTTCAAATGCTGCCTTACGATCTTTTACATTCATCTGAAAGGTCAGACAGGGGCTCGGCTTGACATCTCATCCAAAGATGGTGTATGATGGCGTAGGACTTATAACCCTCCCTCAGCATTGCACTGAACTGTCAGACTGGAATATGGACTTTAATCCTGACACTGTGGGCAGGATTTTCTAACCGTGCTCATCCCAAGACTGGACAATCCCGCCTGAGCTCAATGGACCTTTGCATGGTCTGCCCTGCCCGCTACGATTCCCGTGGGACGGGAAAATTCCTCCCTGTGACTTAGAAGGGAGAAGGCCACCACTAAGTCTTGTCTGACACTATATAGGGGAGGCAATGGCACAGTAGTATTGTCACTGGACTAGAAGCCCAGAGACCCAGAGCAAGATCTGGAGACTCAGGTTCAAATCCTGCTATGGCGAATCTGAATTAAAAGGCTAATGGTGACCATGAAACTATTGTTGTAAAAGCCCATCTGCTTTGCTAATGTCCTTTGGGGAAGGAAATCTGCCATTCTCACCTGGTCTGGCCTTCGTGTGATTCCAGACCCAAAGCAGTGTGGTTGACTCTGAAATGTCCTCTGAAATGGAGGGCAATAAGGGAAGGGCAATAAAAGCTGTCCCGGCCAGAGAAGCTCACGTCCCGTAAAATGAATTTTTAAATATCTAATCAAAGGTCAGGATAAATATTTATATAAGTGACTGTGGTTATTGCAAGCCAGGGCCAAAACTCATTCAACCAGATATGAGACTCCAGACTCTACTATTCCAACAAACTCTTGGCTGGCCTCCCACATTCTACCCTCCATAAATTCTTTCAAAACTCTGTTGCCCATGTCTTAACTTGCAGTGTGTTCCATTCCCCGATCACCCCTCTGCTCGCTGACCTACTCTGGCTCCTAGCCAAACAGCATCTTGATTTTAAAATTCTCATCCTTGTTTGCAAATTCCTCCATGGCCTCGCGCCTCTCTGTCTCTGTAATCACCTTCAACCCCACAACCGTTTGAGGTATCTGTGCTGTTCTAATTCTGGCCTCCTGTGCATTCCCAATCACAATTGCTTCACCATACCCCCAGTCGCCTGGAATTCCCTCCCTACACCTCTCTACCTTACCTTCCTCCTTTAAGACACTTGCTAACATTTCACTTCTTTTGACCAAGTTTTGGTCACCTAACCTAATATCATCTTATTTTGGTCATAGAACCATAGAAATGATAAGCACAGAAAGGGCCATTCAGTCCATCCTGGCCATGCTGACCCAAAGACACCCGGGTGCCCTTTCTAATCCCATCTTCCTGCACACAGTCCATAATCCTACAGTTTACAGCACTTATGCTGCTGATCCAGGTACTTTTTAAAAGAGCTTAGGGTCTCTGCCTCCACCGCCAACTCAGGCATCAAATTCCAGACACCCACCACCCTCTGCATAAAAAGATTTTTTCTCATGTCCCCTCAAATCTTTCTGTCATTTAGCTTGAATCTATGACCCCTGGTTTTTGAACTGCCAAAGGAAACAGGTTCCTCCTGTCTCCTCTATCTCTACCCCTCACAATTTTATATTCCTCAATCATGTCACCCTTCAGCCTTCTCTTTTCCAAGGAAAACAACCCAAACCGCTCCAATCTCTCCGTATAGTTACAATTCTCCAGCCCTGGCAACACTCTGGTAAATCTTCTCTGCACGCCCTCTAGGGCAATTACGTCCTTCCTGTAATGTGGTGACCAGAATTGCACACAATACTACAGTTGTGGTCTCACCAGTGTTTTATACAATTCCAGCATTATATCCTGACTTTTATATTCTATACCTCTGCCAATGAAGGGGAGCATTCTATATACCTTCTTTACTATTGACTTAATGTAATCTTAAATGGTTTGATATCATGTTTTGTTTTATGACACTCCTATGAAGCACCTTGGGATGTTTTCTTCAGTTAAAGGTGCTGGGGGGGGATTTACCACCCCCGATTTTGGCGGGCGGGGATGGCAGAGGGAGCAGAGAGTCGAGGGGGGAGTCCCAAAATGGCTTTTACGGCAGCGGGATTTCCCTGCTCGATTGTCCCCTGCCCCCCGCCAGTGAGGTAACAGGGTTCCCGACAATGCAGTGACAGGAACCCTATTTGAATACATGGTAATAGAATTAGTGGCCTCCCTGCTGTAAAATCCCTCCCACGTATGAAGATTCTCCCACCGGCAGCTTGATGTCATGTCGGGCAGGGTGTACAACAGTTTTGTAAAAAAACAGGTAAATTGCGAACAGAAGCAGACGGGGATCCACATGTAGTCCGAAAGACATGCCATTTAGGGCGCATTGGCCATGCTAAATTCCCCCTCAGTGTACCCAAATGGGCTCTGGAGTGTAGCGACTAGGGGGTTTTCACAGTAACTTCATTGCAGTGTTAATGTTACCCTACTTTGACACGAATAAATAAAGTTAATAAAAAACATCTGCCAGGGTGAGAAGGTCATGCCAGGTGGCACCTAGGCAGCTGGAGGCACTGCTGGTGTGTCCATGGGGGAGGTGTCCATGGGGGATTGGTTTGGGGGTGGGGGGGCTGGGGGGGCAGATTCTGTGGTGGAAGGAGGTTCCCTCATTCTACTTTTATCTTTCTGATTTTGAGGTGCCCTTTAAAAATGGCACCTTGATCTGTCAAAGCGGGGTTTGTTGGCAGTGTGGGCTCATTCAGAGCACGTCGCACCAGTGTAAAGTTGTGGGTTTGGCCTCCTTGATTTTCTTTTACCTTCGTGTCAAAAGACATGACGGGAAAAGCCAGCAGTGGGGCCGGCGGACTACACCGCGCTTTTCCCGCCTGAGTGGACAGTCAAAAAATTAGAAAATTCCACCCGCTCTATAAATATAAGATGTTGCAGAGATTTTCCTCGGCAGCTGTTGTGACAGGGAGCAGTAACTGTGAGGTTACATTGACAATGACAGCAAAAACCAGACAGACCACGGTTGTAGAAATGGATTGCAATAGGATGAGTTTGGAAGTGGCTTGGATTGACCAATGCCATCCACGGGGATTGGCTTGGAGACCCCGTATATTTATATGGCCTTCACACAGTCCCCATTCACTCTCCTGGTTAGGTGCATTGGCTAAATTCTCCCTCAGTGTACCCAAACAGGCACCGGAGTGTGGCGACTCGGGGATTTTGACAGTAATTCCATTGCGGTGTTAATGTAAGCCTACTTGTGACACTAATAAATACACTTTAAAAACCTAATTAGCATTACAAGAACAAGTTTCACGTCATGCCCAGCTTTTTTGCAGTCTCACGTCTCACGGCCACGCCAGGTTGCAACTTCCAGTGTCTTTAGAAAGTCGATCCACTCAGCCTGAGTTTCGCACATCCAACTGACACCCACCATGTGATACCAGACTCCTGACACAACATAAGGAAAATTTGAATGCATTGTTAGAAAAGGGGCTAATTTCCCTGTTAAGTCGGCATTCACACAGGAGAGGGACAGCGTTGTCGAGGGGAGTACTGAGATGCAGGCTGTTGGACTGGACGGGATTGAGGTTCATAAGGAGGAGGTGTTAGCAATTCTGGAAAGGGTAAAAATAAATAAGTCCCCTGGGCCAGATGGGATTTATCCTAGGATTCTCTGGGAGGCTAGAGAGGAGATTGCAGAGCCTTTGGCTTTGATCTTTGTGTCGTCATTGTCTACAGGAACAGTGCCAGAAGACTGGAGGATAGCAAATGTTGTCCCCTTGTTCAAGAAGGGGAGTAGGGACAACCCTGGTAATTATAGACCGGTGAGCCTTACTACTGTTGTGGGCAAAGTTTTGGAAAGGATTATAAGGGATAGGATTTATAATCACCTAGAAAGGAATAATTTGATTAGGGATAGTCAGCACGGTTTTGTGAAGGGTAGGTCGTGCCTCACAAACCTTATTGAGTTCTTTGAGAAGGTGACCAAAGAGGTGGATGAGGGTAAAGTGGTTGATGTGGTGTATATGGATTTCAGTAAAGCATTTGATAAGGTTCCCCATGGTAAGCTATTGCAGAAAATATGGACACGTGGGATTGAGGGTGATTTAGTGGTTTGGATCAGGAATTAGCTAGCTGTAAGAAAACAGAGGGTGGTGGTTGATGGGAAATATTCACCCTGGAGTTCAGTTACTAGTGGTGTACCACAAGGACCTGTTTTGGGGCCACTACTGTTTGTCATTTTTATAAATGACCTGGATGAGCGCATAGAAGGATGGATTAGTAAATTTGCGGATGACACTAAAGTCAGTGGAGTTGTAGACAGTGCGGAGGGAAGTGGCAGGTTACAGAGGGACATAGATAAGCTGCAGAGCTGGGCTGAGAGGTGGCAAATGGAGTTTAATGCGGAAAAGTGTGAGGTGATTCACTTTGGAAGGAGTAACAGGATTACAGAGTACTGGGCTAATGGTAAGATACTTGGTAGTGTGGATGAACAGAAGGATCTGGGTGTCCATGTGATAGATCCCGGAAAGTTGGCACCCAGATTGATAGGGTTGTTAAGAAGGCGTACGGTGTGTTAGCTTTTATTGGTAGAAGGATTGAGTTTCGGAGCCAGGAGGTCATGCTGCAACTGTACAAAACTCTGGTGCGGCCGCACATGGAGTATTGCGTACAGTTCTGGTCGCTGCATTATAGGAAAGATGTGGAAGCATTGGAAAGGGTGCAGAGGAGATTTACCAGGATGTTGCCTGGTATGGTGGGAAGATCGTATGAGGAAAGGCTGAGGGACTTGAGGTTGTTTTTGTTAGAGAGAAGAAGGTTAAGAGGTGACTTAATAGAGGCATACAAGATGATCAGAGGATTAGATAGAGTGGATAGTGAGAGCCTTTTTCCTCGGATGGTGATGGCTAAAATGAGGGGACATAGCTTTAAATTGAGGGGTGATAGATATAGGACAGATGTCAGAGGTAGGTTCTCTACTCAGAGAGTAGTAAGGGCGTGGAATGCCCTGCCTGTAGCAGTAGTGGACTCATCAACATTAAGAGCATTCAAATGGTTATTGGATAAACCTATGGATGATATTGGAATAGTGTAGATTAGAGGGGCTTTAGATTGGTTTCACTGGTCGGCGCAACATCGAGGGCCGAAGGGCCTGTACTGCGCTGTAATGTTCTATGTTCTATGTTCTAAGTACCAGCCACTAATGGGTAGCCATTGCTGCTGACAACCTTATTGCGGGAAAAGTGCCTCAAGGTGGGCACAGTAAGAAGTCTCACAACACCAGGTTAAAGTCCAACTGGTTTATTTGGGATCATGAGCATTCGAAGCGCTGCTCCTTCATCAGGTGAGTGGAGAGGTGGGTGCCCAGCCTAGTCCAATGCGGCATCTCCACATCAAGGTGGGAACGCATTGCAGGCCTGGTTCGACACACCCAAGAAACACCTCCATAGCACTGGCAATTTATTGAATTCAACTGGTGCACAAGGACAGGTCTATCATCCAGCCTGGCTCTGTATCCAGTGACCTCCACACTCATTCTGGAGGAGGCAGGTTAACCTCCAGCCCAGTCACCTGGATAGAAAATTGCAACTGCGCGTCACCATTTATAAAGATCATGTTTGCAGAGCCGAGACTTCTCCCGTCTCCGTGCACCCGATCTGGGAAGCTAAAATCTTGGCCCTAGTTAAACATTAATCACTTCTCAGACAAGTACACCATGGGGTAGATACAGAGTAAATCTTTGTTACTACTTTCCGAGGAAACAGCCCCATTTCAGGTGGGTAGCAGAGGCAGAAGATTTAAAATAAATTAAAACCTTTGTGACCAGAGGTTTCCTATCTGGTCATCATCATCATCTATGCACTGGGATTCCATGTGACCACAGAAAGCCTCCCCATTCAGTAACCACATTGGTTGTTGTGAGTCAATCAGTTTTGAGCTGTTGTCTGAAATGAGTCTCATTCTTCATTCACCACACACTGTGGCTTTAAACGTTCCAAAATGCTTCACGTATAATTATTTACTCCGGGGATGCACTGAGTGTTGTTTGGTTAGATTTTAAGATATAGTATGTGAGTAATTTGAGACATGACAGGTGGTGAGTAATGCTCCCTCTAATCTGCCCGGCTGCACAGCAACTTGGTAGTTTCCCCAAAGGCTGTAGACAAGACAACCCCTTTAAGTTACCATCCCTGTGAGGCTCTCTCAAAACGTTTAAAGGGCCCTCGCAAGTAATTGAGTAGGCCACACACAGCCAAAAAAACTTCAGTGCAGCGGTTCCCAAACTTTTTTCACTGGGCCACACTTTCGGAATAAAAATTTGCTCGCGCCACACCGAATTGTTTATTGATAAGAAGTACATTCAAAAACAAAAAAAAAACTAGCAGTGCTTGATTCATAACATAGAACACAACTACTTTATAATATGATCATGGGACATCCTCTCTCGCCGCACCAGTGTGGCGCGCCGCACCCTTTGGAAACCATTGCTTTAGAGGGAATGTTGGTGGGAATGCAGAGTGCTTGAGAGGATCAGGAGCAGCATGGTGGCACAGTGGTTAGCACTGCTGCCTCACAGCGCAAGGGACCCGGGTTCAATTCCCGACTTGGGTCACTGTCTGTATGGAGTTTGCACATTCTCCCTATGTCTGCGTGGGTTTCCTCCGGGTGCTCCGGTTTCCACCAACAGTCCAAAGATGTGTGGGTTAGGTGGATTGGCCATGCTAAATTGCCCCTTAGTGTCAGGGGACTAACTAGGGTAAATGCATGGGGTTATGGGGATAGGGCCTAGGTGGGATTGTTGTTGGTGCTCGATGGGCCGAATGGCCTCCTTCTGCACTATAGGGATTCCATGAACTTCAACCGCTGGTTCCCAAAGCTTCCCATCACTGGGCATTTACATTTAGGTCTACTGTAAACTTATCGATAGTGATTGATTGATATGATTAGTCAACCCCATCATCGATGTATCATGCAACTAACAGAAGATAAACTAAATGGGCCTTAGTCTTTTCCATCCAGTAATTTCTATGTTCATATTTATGCAAGTGCAGTAACCAGATTGTGCACTGTAAGATCACACAAACAGCAGTAAGATAAATGACTAATCCAAGGGTGAAATTAAGAGACAAGGTTACATGAGTTGGGTTTATGTTCCCTGGAATCGAGAAGGTTAAGGAGTGATTTAATTGAGGTATTTAGACTCTGAAAAGGATTTGATAGGGTCGATAGAGAGGAACTTTAACTATTGGTGGGGGAGACACAAACTTAAGATCAAAGCCAAGCCATTAAAGAGATAATTTTGAAACATTTCTTCATGCAAAACATGATAAAATTGTAGAGATTTCCCCCTGGTAAAGCAGTAGTTAACAGTTCAATTAATATCTGATGGCAATAGGCTTTTCCTACCAAAGGTGGATATGATGCCAAAGTGGGTGAATGGAGTTTGGATACATATTATCCATGATATTATTAAATGGCAGAATAGGATCGGGGGTGCTAAATGTTTCTATGTTAATACACTTCTGGTGTTAGATGAAGGCAGATTGTTGAGCAGGTCTCTGAAACAGTTCCCTTTCATTGCAAGGTCATTTCTAACACCCATTTGAACAGAAGGCAAGATTTTAGTTTAATGGAACATCTAAAATATGACACAGCAGTAGAAATAACAACAGAAATTGACTTTTATACAGTGCCTTCAAAGTACACGTTTCCAACAATGTAGAAATCCATAAGTACAGCTATAAGGGCAAAGTTCTACTCCTACCAGAAATAATAGATGGATGGTGGATGGCCATAGAGTCACTCAGTGCAGAAGAGGACATAGAAACATAGAAACTAGAAGCCGCAGTGGCCATTCGGTCCATCGAGTCTGCACCAACAATACTACACTAAATCTACACTAATCTCATTTTCCAACACTTGGCCCAGAGCCTAGAATGTTATGACATTTCAAGTGCTCACCCATGTACCTTTTAAAGATTGTGAGGTTTCCCGCCTCTACCACCCTCCCAGGTAGTGCATTCCAGACTCCCACCACCCTCTGGGTGAAAAAATGGTATTGATTGCATATTAATTAAATTAAATTACATTTAGGTAGTGGGCAATATATTTCTGTTTCTATAAATAGAAACAGATTGAAACTGGAGTTGTTGGATGAGGAAGCACATGTTTGTGATTTTCATCTCCGTACATTAATGTTTTTGAAAGTGTGTAAAAATTTGCTCCAGTTCTATCCTTCATTACCTGGTTTCCTGGACTATGGCAAGTTGGAAATCTCACAACACCAGGTTAAAGTCCAATAGGTTTATTTGGAATCACGAGCTTTCGGAGTTCTGTTCCTTCCTCAGGTGAGTGGAGGTAGGTTCACAAACACGGCATATAAGCTACCTCCACTCACCTGATAAAGGAGCAGTGCTCTGAAAGCTTGTGATTCCAAATATATGCTGTGTTTGTGAACCTACCTCCACTCACCTGATAAAGGAGCAGCGCTCTGAAAGCTTGGTGATTCCAAATAAACCTGTTAGATTTTAATCTGGTGCTGTGAGACTTCTTGCTGCGCCCAACCCAGTCCAATGCCGGCATCTCCACATCATGTATAGCAAGTAGGCAATTGAAATCAATTAGGTTATTTATTGCCAGGATTCTGCTCTCTCCAGTTTTAAGCTGAGGTGATGGATAAATGCGAGGTGATGCATTTTGGTCGATCGAACCAGGGCAGGACTATAAATGCGAGGTGATGCAATTTAGTTGATTGAACCAGGGCAGGACTTACTCAGTTCATGGTAGGGCATTGGGGAGAGTTATAGAACAAAGAGATCTAGGGGCACAGGTTCATAGTTCCTTGAAAGTGGAGTCACAGTGGACAGAATGGTGAAGAAGGCATTCGGCATGCTTGGTTCCATTGGTCAGAACATTGAATATGGGAGTTGGAACGTCTTGTTGAAGTTGTACAAGACATTGGTAAGGCCACACTTGGAATACTGTGTACAGTTCTGGTCACCCTATTATAGAAAGGATATTATTAAACTACAAAGAGTACATAGAACATAGAACATAGAAAGCCACAGCACAAACAGGCCCTTCGGCCCACAGGTTGCGCCGATCACATCCCCACCTCTAGGCCTATCTATAGCCCTCAATCCCATTAAATCCCATGTACTCATCCAGAAGTCTCTTAAAAGACCCCAACGAGTTTGCCTCCACCACCACCGACGTCAGCCGATTCCACTCACCCACCACCCTCTGAGTGAAAAACTTACCCCTGACATCTCCTCTGTACCTACCCCCCAGCACCTTAAACCTGTGTCCTCTCGTAGCAACCATTTCAGCCCTTGGAAATAGCCTCTGAGAGTCTACCCTATCCAGACCTCTCAACATCTTGTAAACCTCTATCAGGTCACCTCTCATCCTTCGTCTCTCCAGGGAGAAGAGACCAAGCTCCCTCAACCTATCCTCATAAGGCATGCCCCCCAATCCAGGCAACATCCTTGTAAATCTCCTCTGCACCCTTTCAATGGCTTCAACATCTTTCCTGTAATGAGGTGACCAGAACTGCGCGCAGTACTCCAAGTGGGGTCTAACCAGGGTCCTATAAAGCTGCAGCATTATCTCCCGACTCCTAAACTCAATCCCTCGATTAATGAAGGCCAGTACGCCGTACGCCTTCTTGACCGCATCCTCCACCTGCGAGGCCGATTTAAGAGTCCTATGGACCTGGACCCCAAGGTCCTTCTGATCCTCTACACTGCTAAGAATGGTACCCTTCATATTATACTGCTGCTTCATCCCATTGGATCTGCCAAAATGGATCACCACACACTTATCCGGGTTGAAGTCCATCTGCCACTTCTCCGCCCAGTCTTGCATTCTATCTATGTCTCGCTGCAACTTCTGACATCCCTCCAAACTATCCACAACACCACCTACCTTGGTGTCGTCAGCAAACTTACCAACCCATCCCTCCACTTCCTCATCCAGGTCATTTATGAAAATGACAAACAGCAAGGGTCCCAGAACAGATCCCTGGGGCACTCCACTGGTCACTGACCGCCATGCAGAGAAAGACCCCTCCACAGCCACTCTCTGCCTTCTGCAGGCAAGCCAGTTCTGGATCCACAAGGCAACAGCCCCTTGGATCCCATGCCCTCTCACTTTCTCAAGAAGTCTTGCATGGGGGACCTTATCGAACGCCTTGCTGAAGTCCATATAGACCACATCCACCGCTCTTCCTTCGTCAATGTGTTTGGTCACATTTTCAAAGAACTCAACCAGGCTCGTAAGGCACGACCTGCCCTTGACAAAGCCGTGCTGACTACTTTTGATCATACTAAACTTCTCTAGATGATCATAAATCCTGTCTCTCAGGATCCTCTCCATCAACTTACCAACCACTGAGGTTAGACTCACCGGTCGGTAATTTCCCGGGCTGTCCCTGTTCCCTTTCTTGAATATAGGGACCACATCTGCAATCCTCCAATCCTCCGGAACCTCTCCCGTCTCCATCGACGATGCAAAGATCATCGCCAAAGGCTCCGCAATCTCCTCCCTCGCCTCCCACAGTAACCTGGGGTACATCCCATCCGGTCCCGGCGACTTACCAACCTTGATGCCATTCAATAGTTCCAACACATCCTCTTTCTTTATGTCCACATGCTCGATCCTTTCTGTCCACCGCAAACCAGCAGTACAACCACCCAGATCCCTTTCCACCGTGAATACCGAGGTAAAGTATTCATTAAGCAGCTCCGCCATTTCTAACGGTTCCGCACAAACTTTTCCCCCTTCACCTTTTAAGGGTCCTATGCCTTCACATCTCATCCTTTTACTCTTGACATATTTGTAGAAAGCCTTGGGGTTCTCCTTAATCTTACCCGCCAAGGCCTTCTCATGACCCCTTCTCGCTCTCCTAATTTCCTTCTTAAGCTCCTTCCTACATCCCGTATACTCCTCTAAATCCTTAACACCTCCTAGCTCTCTGAACCTTCTGTACGCCTCTCTTTTCTTATTCACCAGGTTCATCACAACCTTCGTGCACCACGGTTCCCGTACCCTACCAACACCCCCCTGTCTCATCGGAACGTTGTCATGCAGAGCTCCAGACAAACATTCCTTGAAAATCCTCCACTTTCCTTCGGTACTTTTCCCCAAGAATGCCTCCTTCCAATTTACCCGTCTAATTTCCTCCCTGATGACACTGTATTTCCCTTTACTCCAGAGAAACACTTTCCTAGCCTGCCTGATCCTATCTCTTTCCAATGCTATCATGAAGGAGATAGAATTATGATCGCTATCCCCAAGATGCTCACCCACCGAGAGATCCTCCACCTGTCCAGGTTCATTAGCCAGCACCAGATCAAGTACAGCCTCTCCTCTAGTAGGCTTATCCACATACTGTGTCAGGAAACTCTCCTGGACACACCTAACAAACTCCTCTCCATCCAAACCCCTAGCCCTAGGGATATTCCAATCTATGTTTGGGAAATTAAAATCTCCCATCACGACAACTCTGTTATTCCTACATCTCTCCAGGATCTGTTTCCCCATCTGCTCCTCAACATCTCTGTTACTATTGGGCGGCCTATAGAAAACACCCAGCAACGTTACCGACCCCTTCCTGTTCCTAACCTCCACCCACAGAGACTCCGTCGTCAATCCCTCCACGGCGTCCACCTTCTCTACAGCCGTGACACTATCCCTGATCAACAGTGCCACTCCCCCCCCTCTCTTGCCTCCCTCCCTGTCCTTCCTGAAACATCTAAAACCCGGCACCTGAAGCACCCAGTCCTGTCCCTGAGACATCCAAGTCTCCGTAATGGCCACCACATCACAATTCGAAGCAGCAATCCACGCTCTAAGCTCATCCACTTTATTCACTACACTCCTGGCATTAAAATAGACACATCTCAGACCTTCAGCCTGAGCACTTCCCTTCTCCATCACTCGTCTAACCTCCCTCTTACCCTGTTTACATTCCTTATCTATTTGCGAGCTAACCTCCTCGCTCTCAGTCCCCTCATTTCGATTCCCTCCCCCCAACCTTTCTAGTTTAAAGTCTCTCCAGTAGCCTTAGCCAACCTTCCCGCCAGGATATTGGTCCCCCTGGGATTCAAGTGCCACCCGTCTTTTTTAAACAGGTCACACCTGCCCCAAAAGACGTCCCAATGATCCAAGTACCCAAATCCTTGTCCCTTGCTCCAGTCCCTCAGCCACGCATTCATTCTCCACCGATTCCTGTTCTCACTCTCCTGCGGCACAGGCAGCAATCCCGAGATTACTACCTTTGCATTCCTCTTTCTCAGCTGTCTCCCTAACTCCCTATATTCTCTTTTCATGACCCCTTCCCTCTTCCTACCTATGTCAGCAGTACCTATATGCATCACGACCTTCGGCTCCTCTCCCTCCCCCTTCAGGATTTCTGGGACTCGACCAGAGACATCCCGGACCCCTGCACCAGGGAGGCAAACCACCATCCGAGAGTCCCGTCTTTGTCCGCAAAAACGCCTATCTGACCCACTCACCGTAGAGTCCCCAATTAGCACTACCCTCCTTTCCTTACCCTTTTGCACTACTGGGCCAGGCTCAGCTCCAGAGACACTGCCACCGCTGCTTCCCCCAGGTGGGCTGTCCACCCCAGTAGTACTCAGACAGGAGTACTTATTATTAAGGGGCACATCCACCGGGGTGCTCACCATCAACTGAGTTTTCTCCTTCCTCACTGTTACCCAGTTACCTTCCTCCCGTGGTCCCGGTGTGACCACCTGCCGATAGCTCCTGTCAATGACCTCCTCACTATCCCTAACCCGGCGAAGGTCCTCGAGCTGCAATTCCAGTTCCCTAACATGGTCCCTTAGGAACCGCAGCTCAACACACCCAGCACAGATATGGTCGTCCGGGAGGCTAGGAGCCTCCAGGACCTCCCACATCCTACATTGGGAACAACATACTGGCCTCACACTCATAATTGCCCCTTTAAACACACAGGGAAAAAAAAGTGAATGAAAATTTTAAACTTACCTTTCCTCCTCCTGTTTTCTCCAAAGCCCTGCTCTTACTGGGTCTTTTTTTTTAGGTTAGAGGAGGAGGGAGGGTGGGATACTCTACAAGTGTAGAGTATCGGGATTCCTCTCTGTTCCAATTTATTGGGGAAAAAAAAAAATCTCTCTCTCCCAGACCTCCCTGCGCGACCACTTCCGGGTTTAGATATTTTTAAAGAAAAAACCCGCGAAAAAGTAAGTTAAAAATAACAGCGCTTACCCGCAGCACTCCTCTCGTGAATCTCTCCCTCTCTGCTGCACTTCCAAGACGCAATGAGGCCGATTCACTGAGGTGAGTAACTTTTAAAAAAAAAATCTCTCTCTCCCAGACCTCCCTGCGCGACCACTTCCGGGTTTAGATATTTTTAAAGAAAAAACCCGCGAAAAAGTAAGTTAAAAATAACAGCGCTTACCCGCAGCACTCCTCTCGTGAATCTCTCCCTCTCTGCTGCACTTCCAAGACGCAAGTACAGAAAAGATTTACTAGGATGCTACTGGGACTTGATGGTTTGAGTTATAAGGAGAGGCTGGATAGACTGGGGCTTTTTTCTCTGGAACATAGGAGGCTTCGGGGTGATCTTATAGATGTCTATAAAATAATGAGGGGCATAGATCAGCTAGATAGTCAATATCTTTTCCCAAAGGTAGAGGAGTCAAACTAGAGGGCATAAGTTTAAGGTGAGAGGGGAGAGATGCAAAAGTGTCCCAAGGGACAGTTTTTTCACACAGAGGGTGGTGAGTGTCTGAAACAAGCTGCCAGATGTAGTAGTACAATTTTGTCTTTTAAAAAGCGTTCAGACAGTTACATGGGTAAGATGGGTATAGAGGGATATGGGCCAAACGTGGACAATTAGGACTAGCTTCGGGGTTAAAAAAAGGCGTGGCATGGACAAGTTGGGCCGAAAGGCCTGTTTCCATGCTGTAAACCTCTATGATTCTATGACTCCTGAAATAATAGCAAGGACACCTTTAACATCTTTGGATGCTGAGAGGATGTTTCCCTTTGGGGAATCTGGAAATAGGGGACACAGTTGAAAAATTAGGAGTCTCTCATTTAAGACTGGGTTGAGGAGAGTCAAGGGTTATGGGGGCAGGAAGGAAAGAGTAATTGAGGCCATAATGAGATCAGCCATGATATTATCAAATGGCAGAGCAGGCTTGAGGGGCTGAATGACCTACTCCTTATTCTTGTTTCCTTGTGTTCCTATGTTTATCCGGATCTGACTGCAATTTTGACCCAGACCTGATTGGAGAAGCGGCTTTGATTTTCCTGCCAGGCCAAGCTGGAACAGAAGAATACTAATGCATGGTAAAGGATGGTAAAGGTTCTTTCCATTGTTGGCCCACGAGGAACACAAATTCTCCCTGCCTGTACGTAGAGCCTAGCAGAAGTCAGAGACAAATTAGAGAATGTATAGAAGCCTCAGTGTGAAAGCAAGAAAGAGCTGAGGGCACTTTGGACGGCAATGGCGATTAGAGCTATGCTAGATAGCTAGTGACCAATGGATTAAATCTGGAACCCAATCATAGAATCCCTACAGTGCAGAAGGAGGCCATTTAGCTCATCAAGTTTGCACTAACTCTCTGACAGTGTATCTTATCCAGGCTCTCTCTCGCACTAACTCCTAATCCCATACATCTACCACGGCTAATCCATCTAACCTACACATCTTGGTACGCAAAGGGACAATTTAGCATGGCCAATCCACTTAACCTGCACACCTTTGGACTCTGGGAGGAAACCGGAGCACCCTGAGGAAACCCAGGCAGACACGGGAGAATGTGCAAACTCCACACAGACAAAAGTCACCAAACGCCGGAATTGAACCCGAGTCCCTGGCGCTGTGAGGCAGCAGTGCTCACCACTGTGCCATCATGCCAGTACGGCTTGGAGCCATGCTGGGAGGTCAGGAGGAGATGGTTCTTCATCAGAAGGCCATTTCAGCAAGGTAGATCCTTTATCTGTGAGAAACACAATGAGAAGAATACCAGTCACATAGCAACGATGACCATCTAAATTAACAGTTGAGTTAAAGAAGCCCAAGAATGGATAATGTTAAAAATGGAAATGTCATTAGGGGCAGTGGAACTGTCCCGGCAATAATAAAAGTGTGAGGGTCAGAATTTACAATTGTGATGAGCAGATTTAAAATATAAAGCACGTTATAAATAAATCCATCAATTGATACTTTAAAGGGAGGTAGATAATTAATTGGGAAGTGAGATTATTAAAGAATTTGGAAATAGGACAGGAAATCTGGAACCAGGTTAAGAACTGTGGCACTTAGAGTCATAGAATCCCTGCAGTGCTGAAGGAGGCCTTTTGGCCCATCGAGACTGCACCAACAACAATTCCATCCAGGCCCTATCCCTGTAACCCCACGTATTTACCCTGCTAGTCTCCCTGACACTAAGGGGCAACTTAGCATGACCAATCACCTAACCCGCACATCTTTGGAGAGTGGGAGGAAGCTGGGGCACTCGGAGAAAACCCACACAGACATGGGGAGAATGTGCAAACTCCAGAGACAGTCACCCAAGGCCGGAATTGCATCCGGGTCCCTGGCACTGTGAGGCAGCAGTGCTAACCACTGTGTCACCCTTGTATGTATATTTGTAAATAGATAGATAAATAATAGAGGAGAAATAAGTAAGGAATAAATAATGATAGAAGATCTGGATAAAAGATGGTAATGGACAAGAGATAGTTAATAGAGAAAAGAGATAAATAAGTAATTGATGGAAGGGTGAAGAAGTATAGAGGTGATATAAGATAATGGTTAGGTTCATAAATAATAGAATATGTTCCAGTACACCAACAACATTGGCATCTACCTGCCAGAATGGAAAATTGCCCTGTTCACAAAAAGGACAGATCCAATCTACTCAATTACCATCCCAGCAGGTTACATTCAATTGTCAGCAAAGTGATGGAAAGTGTCATTGACCCTTAAGAAGTACTTACTCAGCAATGATCTGTTCACTAATGCTTTTGGTTCTACTCCTGACCTCACTGTAGTCTTGATCCAAACAACAAGACAGCATCTGACTGAGTTAGGTGTCAAAAGAGCCCTAGCAAAATTGAAGTCAGTGGGAATTTGGGGAAAACTCCACAGGCTGGTGTCACACCTAGCACAAGGGAAGGTGGCTGTGGTTGTTGGAGGTTAATCATCTCAGTTTCACATATTACTGCAGGCATTCCTCAGGATAGGGTTCCAGGCCCAACCATCCTAAGGTCAGAAGTGGGGATGTTCACTGATGTTTGTACAGTGTTCAGCACCATTTATGACTTCTTAATATTGAAACAGTCTGTGCCCACATGCATCAAGACCTGGACAACATTCAAGCTTGGGTTGAGTATGCAGCAAATACAACTTGCACCACGCAAATGCCAAGCAATCACCATCTCCAACAAGAGAGAATTTAATCACCTCCTCTTGACGTTTAACTGATTTACCCTTGCTGAATTCCCCAACATCAACATCCTGAGGGTTACCATTGACCAGAAACTGAACTGAACCAGCCATAACAATACTGGGACAACAAGAGCAGTTCAGATGTTGAGAATTCCACTGCAAGTAACTCACTTCCTGACTCCCCGAAGCCTGTCCACTACCTACAAGGCACGAGTCAGGAGTGTGATGGAATATTTTCCAATTGCCTGGATGAGCGCAGCTCCAACAATACTCAAGAAGTTTAACACCATCCAAGACAAAGCAACCCGCTTGATGGGCACTCTTTCCAGCACCTTAAACATTGATTTCTCCATGACCAGGTCACAGTGGTAGTAGTGTCTCTCATCTACTAAATATATACTGCAGCACTTTCAATCCCTCAACCTCTACTATCCAAAAGAACAAAGGGAGCAGACACATGGGTGTATCATCACCTGCAAGTTCCCCTTCAAGTTATACACTATCCTGACTTGGAACTATATCATCATTTCTTCACTGTCACTTGGTCAAACTGTCGGAACTCCCTCGCAAACAAGCCTGCACCATGTGAACTGCAGCGGTTCAAGATGGTGGCTCCCCAATATATTCTAAAAGTACTCAGGGATGGGTAATAAATGCTGGCCTGCCCAGGATATTCGCATCCCAAGAATGAATAGAGAATATGCAGATACTGATAGATATATTGATAAATAGAGGAATAGATGAATAAATAAAGAATAGCAAATAGATAAAAAATGGTACATTGTTAATGAACAGGCAGATAGGTTGATAAAATAGTTATACCCACATACTAGAAGCTTCAGACTCTCTCAAAATTGTAGAGTCTGGACTGAATTTTATGGTGGTACAGAGCAGATAGGGAGATAAAGTTGCTGGGGAGACTTGCTCTGTACAGCTGTCCTGTACCAATTCATAACTTGGCAGAGCCACACCATCATACTGAGCTCAAGTCTGGTTTCTGAAACATAAGGGAATGATCCAAGCTGTGGAAATGGTGCAGGAAAGGATTGTGAAGCTGAGCCCTCATATCAGGGGATTGTGTCACAGTGAAAGCTTTGAAAAACATTGTTCCCTTCAGCTTGAACAGTGGCAGATGGTATTATAAAGAGATAAGATACTAAAACCAATAGAAAAGCTTAATGTGATACACAGATTGCAGATAAACTCCGATTTACAGGACAAAGGAACATGTGTACAAGCTGGTAAAGGGAAGTAAAAATGAGTCTCAGTGAGCATCTCGCAAAGACAGTAATTAATCCTTGAACGGATACCAGGTAGAAACTGTAGCAAAAAGACCGAGATCTGATTCTTTCTTCAATCTGACTGCTGGTCACTAAGACTCACATTAAATTTACCTGGACATGTAATAGGTCTGGCACTGACCAGTACAGTACCAGGTCAGAATGGCACAATGCGCACTGAACATGTGGAATTAGGAGGGCTAAAAGGGCTAAAAGACATGAAATGTCTTTAGCAAACTGGGTCAAGGAGAATCCCATGGCTTTTTATGCATATATTAGGAACAAGAGGGGAGCAAGAGTAGGCCCACTCAAGGACAATAGAGGGAGGTTATGCGAAGAGTCACTAGGAAGTGGGTGCGATCCTTAATGAGTACTTTGTATCAGTATTCACCAAGGAGAAGGACATGTCAGATGTTGAGGTCAGGGATAGATGTGTGAACGTTCTAGAGAATGTCAATATCTCAAAGGAGGAAGTGTTGAGTATCACAAAGTGCATTAAATAGACAAATCCCCAGGGCCGGATGGGATCTATCCCAGGTTACTACGGGAGGCAAGGGGAGAAATAGCTGGGGCCTTAACGGGTATCTTCACACCCTCTTTGACCACAGGAGAGGTTCCAGAGGACTGGAGAATAGCAATGTTGTTCCCTTGTTTAAGAAAGGAAGCAAGGATAATCCAGGAAATTATAGGCCGGTCAGCCTGATGTCAGTGGTGGGGAAGCTTTTGGAGAAGATACTGAGGGACAAGATATATGCACATATGGAGGAAAATGGACTAGTTAGTTACAGGCAGCATGGTTTTGTATGGGGGAAGTCACGTCTCACCAACTTGATTGAGTTTTTTGAAGAGGTAACAAAGATAATTGATGAGGGAAGGACTGTGGATGTTGTTTATATGGACTTTAGTAAGGCATTTGACAAGATCCCACATGGCAGACTGGTACAAAAATTAAAATCACATGGGATTCAGATGGACTGGCTATTTGAATACAGAACTGGCTTGGTCATAGAAGACAGAGAGTAGCAGTGGAAGGATATTTCTCAGAATGGAGATCTGTAGCTAGTGGTGTTCTGCATGGATCAGTGCTGGGACCTCTGTTGTGTGCAGTATATATAAATGATCTGGAGGAAAATGTGGGTGGTTTGATTAGTAAGTTTGCAATGGCATGAAAATTGGTGGAGTTGCTGATAGTGCCGGGGATACAGAGGATCAAACGATACAACAGGATATAGATAGATTGGAGACTTGGGTACATAAATGGCAGTTGGAGTTTAATCCAGACAAATGCGAGGTGATACATTTTGGGGGTCAAATTTAGGTGTGAATTATACTGTAAATGGCATAGCCTTTAGGAACATTAACATCCAGAGGGATCTGGGCGTGCAGGTCCACAGTTCCCTAAAAGTGGCAACACAGGTGGCCAAGGTGATTAAGAAGGCATATGGCATGCTTGCCTTCATCAGCCGTGGCATTGAGTACAAGAGTTGGGAAATCATATTGCAGCTATATAAAACTTTGGTTTGGCCGCATTTGGAGTCTTGCGTGCAGTTCTGGTCATCACACTACCAGAAGGACGTGGAAGCTTTGGAGAGAGTGCACCAGGATGTTGCTTGGTCTCAAGGGTGTTGGCTATGAGGAGAGGTTGAATAAACTAGGATTGTTTTCACTGGAAAGATGGAGGCTGGCGGGAGACCTGATAGAGATCTGCAAAATTATGAGAGACATAGACAGAGTGGATAGTCAGAGGCTTTTTCCCAGGGTGGAAGTGTAAATTGCAAGGGGGCACAAGTTCAAGGTAACATAGAAACATACATAGAAACCCTACAGTGCAGAAGGAGGCCATTCGGCCCATCGAGTCTGCACCGACCACAATCCCACCCAGGCCCTCCCCCCACATATTTTACCCACTAATCCCTCTAACCTACGCATCCCAGGACTCTAAGGGACAATTTTTAACCTGGCCAATCAACCTAACCCACACATCTTTGGACTGTGGGAGGAAACCGGAGCACCCGGAGGAAACCCACGCAGACACGAGGAGAATGTGCAAACTCCACACAGACAGTGACCCGAGCCGGGAATCGAACCCGGGATCCTGGAGCTGTGAAGCAGCAGTGCTAACCACTGTGCTACCGTGCCGCCCCGGTAAGAGAGAGAAAGTTTAAGGGAGATACATTGGGGAAGTTTTTCATGCAGAGAGTGATGGGTGCCTAGAGGAGGCGGTGGAAGCAGGCACATTAGCAACATTTAAGAGGCATCTGGATGGAATAGAGGGATACGGACCGAGTAAGGGCTGAAGTTTTTTTTAGTTCAGCTAGGGCATCATGATCGGCACAGGCTTGGAGGGCCAAAGGGCCTGTTCCTGAGCTATGCTTTTCTTTCTTCTTTGTTCTTAAAAGAGCTGACACTTCGACACACATGAGCCATATAGTCCCAGAGGGGAAGAAATTGTTCTCTTTAATCAAGCTTGTACTGTACCTGTACAGGAGACATAGGGAGACACAAACTGTGTACTGTACCTGTACAGGAGACATAGGGAGACACAAGCTGTGCACTGTATCTGTACAGGAGACATGGAGACACAAACTGTGTACTGTACTTGTACAGGAGACATGGAGACACAAACTGTGTACTGTACTTGTACAGGAGACATAGGGAGACACAAACTGTGTAGTGTACCTGTACAGGAGACATGGAGACACAAACTGTGTACTGTACCTGTACAGGAGACATAGGAAGACACATACTGTGTACTGTATCTGTACAGGAGACATGGAGACACAAACTGTGTACTGTACCTGTACAGGAGACATAGGGAGACACAAACTGTGCACTGTACCTTATAATTCTCCCCCTCAATACATCACATTATCGTCAACATAATCTGATAATAATGAAAATCTGAGATTCTGGAACATACTGCGATTCTCAGAATATTTTGTTCCTTATATAACTGCCGTGTTGCATTCCTGCTACTTATTTTGGGACTGGATATCGACTGCCAAGTAAAAGTAGTTCAACAGATTCCAGCAGGAGTCAGGAAACCGTCCCGTGGTGAGAGACTGGAGGTCACTGCATGCTTGTGGAGGGACAGGGTCGGAGAGCCATTATATGACATTTTTAAAATATTTCTCCCCCACACCCCCTTTCCTGGCTCCCCCAACCTCACTCACAACTGGGGGGGGGGGGGGGCGAGAGGCTTTGCCAATGATAGGCAGCTCGCCCTCTGCACATCCTCACCCCCTATCTCTGATAGCTGCCCAACACACAGTGGGCTTTCAGGACATCATTTGATACAATGCTAGCCCTTCCAGGCTCCACACTGCGGGCCAGCAAGGAGACGGAGAAGGAGGGTTGAAGTAAGAAGAGTGTAGCAGGAACGTTGAAACTAAATGCATCTGTGTGTGTGTAATTGAATCTGTTTCAAATAAAGCTGAAGGAACTTTTCTTTCAATTTATAGGACTTTAATTGATGGAACTAAATAAGGAAAATGGACTGGTATAGACGCAGGGGAATGTGAAAGTGGCAGGGTTGAAATTAACACGAAATTTACGTGGTGAAATTCGCGCACACACATACACAAGAGGTGTTTCTTTTTCCCTTGCTGAGATCCTGGAACTGTATTGAGGAAATTACAGCAAGGCGCCCAGTGCGGCAACGCAGAAACCGCGAGCTTGGGATTTTAATTCGTGTTTTGCCAGTGGGGAAGATCCGAGAGGAGGAACAGAGAGTTGAGGGAAGGGAGGATTGTTTAATAAGCGTATCAGTTCTGTCATATGGATGTGATTTTTGTTTTGATTGCTCTTTAAGCAGCATGCACAGAAACCCCAGCATCACCAGTGATTGCCCCACACTCTGCTCCCCCCACAACTGAAGGAAGAAAAGTTAGCCAGAGTTTCAATTAGATTTCTTTTCTCTTGGGGAGGGGGCGGGGTGGGGCTTTTGGGGGTGGGGTAGGCTGGGAGGGGAGGGGAAGTTGGAATGGACTCGTGGATTCGATGCTGTCGAAAGTGAGGGAAGAGAGGAGAGAGTTTGAAATAACCAGTTTGAAAAGTGGACGAAGAGGAAGGCGGTGGTCTGACATCGCCCGGTATCGGACATGGGAGTCGCCACCGTCTCCAGCAGCCTGGGAGTCCTGCTGTACTGCTCGGTGCTCAGCTGTGTCTATGCTCTGGTGAGTGTCCGCGTTCCTGTATGGGAGAGCGTGTTTTAATGACATCTGTGTACAGATTAATTTGCTGGGTTATTCCTGCTCGGAGATACCCACATATTTCTCATTTTAGCTCCTGATATTATAGTTATGTCTGTGTGCATTATAGTTGATTTATATACCAGAGGATCAATTTTATGAATGTGTACCTGGAACGACAGGATAATCTTACAAGTTGGTGGCCCTCATTTCCAGAATCAGCCGATCTCTCTCTCTCTCTCTCCCTCCATATATATAAAATGTGTGTGATCACACACATATATATATATATATGCTAGCAACAGAATTTATGTTGGTTGAATATATATATTGGCTCTTTCTCGTCTTATTTAAATATATATGTGTATGTGATTGTGGACATTTGTGTGTGTGAGCGTGGACATTTGCGTGTGCATAGACATATGCATGTGAGTGTGGACATATATATGTGTGTGATCATACACTATGTACAATATTTATATAAGCATATGCTATGAGACAAAGCTGCAAAGCTTTGCACTCTATATAACAGAGGCACAGACTCTTTCACATATACTTTCCTTATACTGTCTGTGTGTTTACAAGCCTACACATGTACTTGTATGAACATTCACTCCATACAATATTTACATGTGCATGTGCTATCAGATAGAAGCAAAATACTGGAAGCTGAAAATCTTAAATAGAAGCAGAAAAATGCTGGAGAGCTCAGCGGGTCTGGCAGAGTCTGTGGAGAGAAAAACAAAGTTAATATTCAGAGTCCAACATGACTCTTCCTCAACAACACTAGACATTGCACGGTTTCATTGGCATTTGCTTGCAGGAGCTTAGTACAGATCTGATACAGAGAGTCACAGATTATAAACCCAGTTCTGTTATCACACTCGCATCTAGTGAGACCCAATGATGCTGGGTTTCGTTATCTCTGCTCCACGTGTGTGTGTGTCCTCCAGCCCGACGATCCTCCGAGATCCTAAAGTTCTGGCCTCTAGCACATCCCCAATTTTAAAAACTGTGTCATTGGCAGTCATGTCTTCAACTGTGTAAGCCCTGGAATTATTTTCTTAAACCTTTCGGGACTCTCAAAATCCTTCTGTCCTCTGCCCCTTAAAACCTACCCCTTTAACCAAGCATTTAGTCACCTGCCCTATTTCTTTGTATGGTTTGGCATCGTATTTTGTCCAATATACTCGAGTAAAGTGCCTTGAGACATTTTTGCTATATTTCAGGAGCTATGTAAATGTTATATAAATGTTGTTATGTCTGAGTGAGCAAATGTATGTCTGTGCGTTTGTGTGCATGCATTTTTGTTCATGTGTGTGTGTTCATGTGTATGTAAGTGTGACTGTAGCTTTGTGATCTTGCTCATTTGCCAATTATTTTTAATGTGTTCTAGTTAGTGACCTCTTGCCAGTCAAAACAAATGTCCCAAGTACTCAATCAAATCCATCATCTTAGAACACTCTACTAGACTTCCATTATTTAATCGATCAGCTGGTAATAAGAACACTTTCATTTTGGTAAAGATTAATATTTTAATAAAGGAAAACATTGCATTAGTGGTTTAATGATTAATATTTTGGAAAACGATTTCCTGTCTTTATGCTCTCCTGTAGATGCCGACTGAATTCCATGAGAACCTCACCCCACCCATTACTTTACCTCAATGGCCATCCTTCATTTGAAAATCTAGACCAAGTCTATTTGTCCATGTGCTGGTGGTGGTGGAGTGGGGTTCATTTTAATTCTGTCGCTGCACATGAAAACACACCTCTGTCCCAGCTGTGATTGAGGAAAGCAACCCTGATTATTTTGTTCCCCTGCCCGTCCCAGTCCAGAGGCACTGTGGACAATCACACCTGAGATCAGCTGAAAGTGGCATCTTTCCACCTCTTCCCCCCAGTAAAGAGAGAATCAACAAACGTACATTGATAAAGGCCTTTTGTGACCTCAGAATCTCCTGAGGTCCCCTGAGCTGCTTCACAGTCAATGAAGTGCTTTGACAGTGCTTCAGCCGTTTGAATGTAGGACAACCAATTTGTGCAAGGACAGATCCCACAAACAGCAATGAAATTTAAAAAGAACACAAGATAATCTGTTTTAGCGATGTTGGTTTAGGTTTAAATATTAACACACGAAGGAGCACTCCCCTCCTTTTCTTTTGAATAGTGCAATGGAATCTTTTACTCTCACTCAGGAGAACAGATGGGGCTCTAGATTTGATGTATCATCTGAAGGACAGCACCTCCAACAGTGCAGCACCCGCTCAGACCAATGTGGGGTGTGATGCTTGTTGGATCAGAGGTGAGAATGTTACTGACTGAATCACAGCTGACCCAAAATACCTAGTCCTTGAACAGCAACCTTGGAGCAAACAAATTGAGATTGTTGCTGTTGTCAGAAAGGATATTCAATGCTCTAAGTGGAAAAACAATTGCATAAACAGCAGGACAACAAAGAGAGAGTGTTTAGAGTGGGGAACATTGCTTGAAATCTGATCATGTGCCTGGTATAAAGAACATTTTATAAAGAACTAGTATCTCAAACCTGAAACAAAAACAGAAAATGTCAGGAGCATCCAGCAGGTAGATCAGAAACTGTCATAAAAAAGGTTTCCATACTTTTTGGTGTATAAGTCAATGTGGTGTATGTGTCGGATTGATTAGATTCCTGATTTTTCCAAACTCCATTCATATGTAAGTCAAAGTCCTGTATATGAAGAGACCAGAGCAGAAAAACGGGTTCAATTCAAATCTTTTTTATTTGTGCATTCATCATTGAAAAAGAAAAATCATACAACAATTTTTTTTTTAGTAAATCCAAACCTGGTTCCCAAAAGTGATAAATTTGTAACAGACATGGCTGAGAAATTGTATATTAGCGAATGAATCATTGATTAAAACACTTCCATCACAGTTTACTCTACATCAGAGAAGCCTCCAAATTCTTCGTCCTCTGTGTCTGAGTAGAAGTTCGCTGCTAGCTTGAGGCTAAGGGTAGGAATGATGTTTCCTCCATCCTCTATGTCATTGTCTTCCTCTGGCTGACCCTTGGGTTTCTTTGGTCTGCTGATGAATCAGCTTTGATGAATCCATTCATAATCATCTCTTTAGGCATGCTGTTCCATGTGTCCTTAATCCAGCTGGTCACATCAGCATCAGAGGCATGCCACATGCCATGTTTGTGAAACTATGTTTTCCTGTAGACATCCATCCTTCCCAAATCTTCCAAAGTTCATCCTTAAAGTAGTGGTTGACAGAAATGTCAAATGGTTGTCATGGGGTGCAGGGCACAGTGGCACAGTTGTTAGCACTGCTGCCTCACAATGCCAGGGACCCAGGTTCAATTCCGGCCTCGGGTGACTGTCTGTGTGGAGTTTGCACATTCTCCCCGTGTCTGCGTGGGTTTCCTCCGGGTGCTCCGGTTTCCTCCCACACTCCAAAGATGCGCAGGTTAGGTGGTTTGGCCATGTTAAATTGCCCCTTAGTGTCAGGGGGATTAGGAGTGTAAATGTGTGGGGTTACAGGATGGGGTCTGGGTGGGATTGTTGTTGGTACAGTTTCGATGGACCGAATGGCCTCCTTCTGCACTGTAGGGATTCTATGATTCTATACCACTGGGAATAATTCCCGTTTTTGCTGTCTAATTTGCTCTTTGTCGCTTCACATGTATGAGCTCGCATTGAGTCCCTGATTAACCATTGACTTCTTTGTTTGATAAAATCCACCTGGCCAACATGAGTAGCATTTAAACCATTGCCTCCATCATCTATCTCATTTTTCATCCACCCCCTTGGAATTAGCTTCTACTAGTACGCCACTAAGAAACTTCTCCTTTCGCATGTAGCTCACCATTGGGTACAGCTGTCTTTCAGCACACATCAGCACTATGGTGAAACTTTTCATGGTCCTGAGAATCACTGTTTCAGCTTCTTTTACTCTCTGCTGTCCTGTTCATTGGAATATCAATGCCAGGGGTACTTTTGTCCATGTTTTGGATGTTTGAGTACTGTATGTGCTCTCTCCCTCAATCCTCCTCTTGAAGAAAGAGTGAAGTTATCTAGCTTCTATTGAAAATCAGGAAGGCTAATGGAATATTGGCCCTTATTTCAAGGGGGTTGGAGAACAAGAGTAGAAAAGCCTTACTGCAACTCTACAAGGCACTGGTGAGACCACATCTGGAGTACTGTAAGCAGTTTTGGTCCCCTTATTTAAGGAAAGATATTGCGTGTGAATTTATCACCTCACCGTACCTGGTGATCAGCATGGCAAACTGGGAAAATAATGGGCCAAGCTAAAAATCTGATTTGCGCCTGGCACAAAACAGTTTGCGATCTTCCCAGCCCCTTTCGACTGGCATGAACTGTTTCGTGCCCAGAAAGGGCGCGAGGCCGATTAGCATATTTAAAGCAGCATTTAAATATACATAGCCCGCTCAACTCCCAACACATAGAATTCACCAGCCTTTGGGCACGGCACCATAATGGCAAGAATCACTACTGATCTTCACTAGCGCAGGCCTGGTGCAATGGTCATGCCGGGAGGCTTGGAGGCCATTGTAGCTTCCTGGGTGGTTCAGGGCATGGCTGGGCAGTGCCCAAATGTCGTTGTCTATCGGACACCCAGCAGTGGCCACTGGGCACTCCAGCAGCATCAGATGGGCGTTGCCAGGGGGTGGAGCCTGGATGGGGACATGTCGGGGGCCATGATGGGGGCATGTCTGGGCCCCTGAAGAGGGGGGCATACCGATGTAAAGCATACCCAAGAGACTGGCCCGGTTCATCCTATTTTTCTTGCCATTGTGACACTTCAAAATTTTTGGCCCATTATTACATTGGAGGCAGTTTAGAGAAGGTTCACTAGGATGATCGCCAGTATGGAGTGATTGTCTTATGGGGAAAGTTTAAACATGTTGGGACTCTACTCATTGGAATTTAGATGAATGAGAGGTGATCTCATTGAAATAAAAAGGATTCTTAAGGGCCTTGACAAAGTAAATGCTGAGAGGAGGTTTCCGCTCATGGGAGAGTCTAGGACCAAAGGACATAGTCTCAGAATAAAGGAGCACTAATTTAAGACTGAAATGAGGAGGAAATTCTTCTGTCTGAGGGCTGTGTGTCTTTGGAGCATCTTGCCACAAAGAGCTTTGGAGTTCGAGTCCTTATGTGTATATATAAGGCTGAGATAGATTTCTGATCAGTAAGGGAATCAAGGATTATGGGGACAGGGCAGGAAAGTGGACATGAAGAATGTTGGATCAGCCATGAACCTATTGAAAGGTGGAGCAGTCGTGAGGGGTCGAATGGCCTACTCCTGTTCCTATTCCTTATGGTCTTCAGGGAGTTTCTGGGATATGATCAGCTGCTGCTGTATACATCATCTTCTTTATACATAGAAAAGAAATATCATGATGATTGCCATTAAAATTTGTAATCCAAAGTCTGCAGCAATCTGTCTGGCCTTCAGATGGAGCTGAACTATATTTAACCTGCGGCATGCAGCTCGTTGTGTCAACACATACTCTTCCAATTTCTGTTCCATGTTAGTCCACCTGGCTTTAGATCCACAGTTTGCTTTTTTGGACTTCTCGGTTGTACGTAACATATCTTTCACCTTGTAACAGTCCCGAACATTTTTCTTACTGACTCTGTACTTACGGTCAGCAGTCACATTCCCGCCATTTTCTTCTGTGTATTTCACGGCTTCCAGCTAGAACCCTGCCGTATAGGTAGACGTGAATTGACTGGAGGCATTTGAGGCACAGGGTTTGCTTGTATTTATTTATAAGGCGCCAGCATCTAAAATACACTTGCATGGTAGACAAGTCAAAGCGACTTATAAGCCGGGGCTTGATCTTCTGGAGAAAAAAGTTGCATTTTATGCATTGAAACATAAGGCAGTCGTAGAGTCATTTATGGCACAAAAGGAGGCCATTCAGCCCATCAAATCTGTGCTGGCTCTGTGTGGAGCAATCCAGTTCATCCCACTCCCCTGCTTGATCTCCATAGCCCCATGCATCTAATCTTGTAAGTAAAACTCCCCCATCCCAGGAATCATCCTGATAAATCTCTGCACCCTTTCAAGGATCTTCACATCTTTCCAAAAGTGACCTGAACTAGATTCAATACTTTAGTTGGGGTCTAAGCAGAGTTTTATAAAGGTTCAGCATAACTTCCCTGTTTTTGTACTCAGCCCCTCTATTTACAAAGCCCAGGATTTCATATGCTTTGGTAACCACCATCATAGATTGATGCACATGAACCCCCAGGTCCCTCTGTTGCTGCACATTAAGTGCCATTAAGTCTCTCCCTGTGCTATTAAGTTTCCTCTCCCCATCTTCTTCTGCCAAAATGCATCACTTCAAACTTCTCTGTATTAAACACCATCTGCCAATGCCTGTTCATTCTGCTAGCCCATCAAAGTCTTGTTGCAGACAATTCATATCATCCTCACTGTTTGCCACTTCCTCAAGTTTGGTATCATTGGCAAATTTTGAAATTTTACTCCATATTCCTAGATCCAAGTCACTTACATGTAGTAAAACATCAGTGGCCCTACACTGAACCTTGTGGAACACCACTGTTTACCACCCTCTAGTATATAAAACAATCATTTACCATGACTCATGATTAGTGCTTCATACAGGGACTCATTCATCGCAAGAGGAATTTGCCACACCAAAATAAAACATTGGCTGGCTGATCTTTTGTCCAGCTCACACTAGGATTTGATTCCAGGCAACCCCCAAAACTCTGATAGATTTTTGAATTAAGCACACATTCTAAGCTGATATTCTGGTGCAGCACTGAAAGAGTGCAGCATTGTTAGTGTTGCCATCTCTTTAACAAGGCTTTAAATTGAGGTGCTGGCTGATCACTCAGATGAATGTAAGTTCCCACGTCACTCTCTACCTGTATCCTAGCTCACACCAACACTCATTGAATCATAGGATCCCTACAATGCAGAAAGAGGTCATTCAGCCCATTGAGTCTACACCGACTCTCTGAAGGAGAATCCTGCCCAGGCCAACTCCCCCAGCCTACCCCCATGACCCCGCACACATTTACCATGACTAATCCATCTAACCTACACATCTTTGGACTGTGGGAGGAAACCAGATCACCTGGAGGAAACCCAAGCAGGCATGGGGAAAAGGTGCAAACTCCACACAGACAGTCATCCAAGGTCAGAATCGAACCCGAGTCCCTAGTGCTGAGGCAGCACTGCTAACTACTGTGCCACCATGCTGCAGTGCAGAATGAGGCAATTCGGCCCATCAAGTCTGCACCTACTATCCAACAGAGCATCCCACTCAGGCCCTTTCCCTGTAACCCCACGTATTTATCATGCTAATCCCCCTAATTTTGATTTGATTTATTATTGTCACATGTATTAGCATACAGTGAAAAGTATTGTTTCTTGCGTGCTATACAGACAAAGCATACCGTTCATACAAAAGGAAAGGAGAGAGTGCAGAATGTAGTGTTACAGTGTAACACTAGGGTGTAGAGAAAGATCAACTTAATGCAAGGTAAGTCCATTCAAAAGTCTGACAGCAGCAGGGAAGAAGTTGTTCTTGAGTCGGTTGGTACGTGATCTCAGACTTTTGTATCTTTTTCCCGAAGGTGGATGAGAGAATGTCTGGGGTGCATGGGGTCCTTAATTATGCTGGCTGCTTTGCTGAGGCTGTGGGAAGTGTAGACAGAGTCAATGGATGGATCAATTTACACATCTCAGGACACTAAGGGGCAATTTAGCATGGCTAATCCACCTAAACTCCACATCTTTGGACTCATACATCCATAATCCCTGTCTTCACTACATTGCCTCCTCCAATTTTAAAATTCTTATCTTTGTTTCCAAATCTCTGCATGGCCTTGTCCCTTCCTATCTCTGTAACCTCCGCAAGCCCCACAAATTGCTGAGAAATGTGTGCTCTCCAGATCCTCGACTCTTACACATTCCAGACTTTAATCACTCTGCCATTGGTAAACTTCTGCTGTCTGGGCTCTGAGCTCTGGAATTGACTTCCTGACCTTCTCTGTGTCGCTTCCTCTCTTTTCAAGTTGCTACTTAAAACCTATCTCTTTGAACAAAATATTTGATTATCTGCTTTAATTTCCCCATATCTGATTGATGTCAGTTTGTGTTTGATAAAATGACCTTCACAGGAGATTTACTATGTTAGATTTTGAAATAAATGCAACCTGTTGGCACCATTGGCAATTTCAGTGCCCACTCTTGATTAATAAGGGGATCAGGGGTTATGGGGAAAAGGCAGGAGAATGGGGATGAGAAAAATATCAGCCATGATTGAATGGCGGAGCAGACTCAATGGGCCGAGTGGCCTAATTCTGCTCCTGTGTCTTATGGTCACTCTGAAACTGAGCTACAAGGAGTGGGATGTTTACAAGTCTTAGTTTGTTGAGGGTGAGCCAATCTCACTTGGACCAACAATTAGTCTCAGTATCCCCTGGTGGAAAAAGGTGCGTGCGTGTATAAACTCACATTTGTGTCACACAAGTGCCAGACAATGGCCATTTCCAAGAAAAGAGAATCTAACCAATGCCCCTTGACATTCAATGGCATTACCATTGCTATATCCCCTATTACCAACACCCTTGGAGGGTGGCACAGCGGTTAGCACTGCTGCCTCACAGCGGCAGGGACCCGGGTTCGATTCTGGCCTCAGGTCACTGTCTGTACGGAGTTTGCACATTCTCCTCCTGTCTGCGTGGTTTCCTCCGGGTGCTCCGGTTTCCTCACACAGTCCAAAGACGTGCGGGTTAGGTTGATTGGCCATGCTAAATTGACCCTAGTGTCAGGGGGATTATCAGGGTAAATGTGTGGGGTTATGGGGATAGGGCCTGGGTGGGATTGTTGTCGGTGCAGACTTGATGGGCCGAATGGCCTCCTTCTGCACTGTAGGATTCTATGATTCTAAGTTAGGTGGATTAGCCATGGTAAATGCGCAGGGTTGCAAGGATGGGGTAGAGGGGAGGGCCTGGATGGGATGATGTTTTGGAGAGTCGTTGCAGACTCGATGGGCCATATGATCTCTTTCTGCACTGTAGGGGGAAAGAAAAAGGGCAAACGTTGGTTAACACTGGTGCCTCACAGCATGAGGGATCTGGGTTCAATTCTGGCCTTGAGTGCAGTTTGCACTTTCTCCCTGTGTCTGCGTGGGTTTCCTCGGGATGCTCTGATTTCCTTCCACAGCCCAAATATGTGCAGATTAGATGGATTACCCATGTTAAAATGCCCCTTAACATCCAAAGATGTGTAGGTTATATGGTCGATCGAATCTGCACCGACCCTCCAAAAGAGCATCCCACCCATGCCCCCCCTTCCACCCTATCCCCTTAACCTTATGCATTTACCATGGCTAATCCACCTAATCTACACAACTTTCAACACTAAAGGGCAATATTGCCGTTCGTTCACTGTCACTACGTCAAAATGCTGGAACCCCCTCCCTAACAGCACTGTGGGTGCCTGCACTTCAGTGACTGCAGCGGTTGAAGAAGGCAGCTCACCACCACCTTCTCAAGTGCAACTAGGAATGGGTAATAAATATTGGCCTAGGTAGCGATACCCACAATGCATGATTGAATTTTTAAAAAAGCCTCCGTTGTGGCATCTCTGCTGTGTGTGTGTTTGTGTGTGAACAGGATTGGCCGTGATGCTGTTGCTGTGGAATAGGTTCACTCATTGTGTAGATGCTGACCCGAGGGAAACACCTGGCAAAGAAAGGAGGAGAGATAGCATGAAGAATGGTGACATTGAGAATGGTGAGGGACTGCAAACCCCCTGGGTGGAGCTGTAGAAATGCTCTCAGTCTATGAGAGCATCTTCAGGAGAGGGGAAAACAAACTACGACAATGAAAAGATGATGCCAATCTCCAACAACTGACAGAGAAACGAAAAAAATTTACAAGATGTTTAAGTGCCGTGGTATTTGTCTGACGATGACTGCGGTGTGTCGGCTGCTTTGGTCTCCGGTTCAGATTTCCCTTTGCCAGTTTAATTACTCAGAAAAACGGCCCATTGTAATTTCTTCTCGATTCAACCCTGTTATATTTTTAGAACTCTGAGTTAGTGGTCCTTTGAAGCCTGGTGCCATGGGTTTTTAATTCTGTAGCTCCAGATGTCCTGTGGAATTCACATGCCTTTTAACTCTCCACTGACAGTTCAAGTGGTTTGTCAGGAGCAGGGGCTGTCTGATTCGCTGGGACGTTCTTTCTGAAGTTCTCTCGGTTCTGTGCTTGTGAAAACCGGGACCCACACAACCACCTGAACATCCACTGCTCCCTTTTGCCATCTCAGAGGTCCCCCAGCCAACTAACAATGCATTAGGTACCCTCTCCCTTCCCCTGCCATAGTGGGTGTGCCTAAGCTCTGGAACTGCCTCCCTAAACTTCTCCACCTCATTCTCTTCCTTTGAGGTCCTCCTTACAACTTAGGCACACCAACCTGAAGGCACACCCACTCCTTTGAGGTCCTCCTTAGAACTTACCTCTTTGCCAAGCTTTTAGCTTGCCGTCCTAATATCTATATCAATTTTTGTCAGATTATCCTGCTGTGGAATGCTTTGGGGTGTTTTATTACAGTAAAGGGGTTATATAAATGCATGTTGTTGTTATATGAACTCACAGCAAGCAAGTTTAATTCCTAATATGGAAAGATGAATATGTGTCAGTAACCTTAGGAGATGAATGGTAGAAACAAAATACTCTTTGATTTTATTTATTATTGTCACATGTATTGGGATACAGTGAAAAGTATTGTTTTTTGCACGCTACACAGACAAAACATACCGTTCATAGAGTACAAAGGGGAGAAGGAAAGGAAAGGGTGCAGAACTCTCAACTCAAACGAATGAATCATCGAATGGTTTAAAAAATGGTTCAGCCACACACTGGTTCTGGAATTAACTCTATAATGGGAACTCAATCAAGCTGTCACATAGCAGTGTAATGAGGGGGAGCTTGTTATTTGGCATAAATGGATATAATGCCACCAGCTGGTTCATGAACAGTTAACAGATTCTGCACTGTGCATGTTTGCACTTGGTGTGAATTATTGGAGTTGATTTTTGTAAATTGGTGCAATCCAGTTCCAAACGGTTCAGATTGGGTGTTAATCCAGATGGCTCATAAATGGCAGCACAGAATCATTTACGCAAATTATTCCTAAACCTGGGCACAGATGTGAGTTGACAGTAACTTTGACGCACAAACGATTTTTCAGTTTCCAACCATGAGTGAATGGGACTGGAAAATTCCTAATGAGTGGATGGGAACAATTGCAAGGGAGCTTCAAACGGAATCTCAAGCCATTTATATTCTATCCGAGGGCTGAAGGGGCACCCATCCTGTCACCCATCACATCCCTACGGTGCAGAAGGAGGCCATTCAGCTTATTGAGTCTGCACCAACTTTCCGAAAGAGCATTTTGCCCAGGCCCATTTCCCACCCTAGCCCTGTAACCTCGCACATTTACCCTGCTAATCCACTTAACCCACATAGCTTTGGACATTCAGGGCAATTTATCATGGTCAATCCACCTAACCAGCACATCTTTGGACTGTGGGAGGAAACCGGAGCACCCGGAGGAAACCCATGCAGAGATGGGGAGAATGTGCAAACTCCACACAGTCACCCAAGGTTGGAATTGAACCTGGGTCCCTGGTGCTGTGCGGCAGCAGTGCTAACCACTGTGCCATCATGCCGCCCATTCCCACTTTCCGTCCTTTCTCTCTTTCTCCATCCCAGACTTCACCAGCTTGTCTTGTTTCTGGTCGCTCTGAATTGTGGACTGGCTCTCCATGGTGGGGGAATGATGAATGTGGTGGGTGATTACACCCGATTGTAGGTTTCTTGTCTACAAGATTGAGGGGCCTGGACAGAGTGGATAGTCAGAAGCTTTTGCCAGGGTGGAAGATTACTAGGGGGCACAGGTTTAAGATTCGAGGGACAAGGTTTAAAGAAGATGTACGAGGCACTTTTTTTTTACAGAGTATGGGTGCCTGGAACTCGCTGCCAGGGGAGGTAGTGGAAGCAGATGCAATAGTGACTTTTAAGGGGCATCTGGACAAATATATGAATAGGATGGGAATAGAGGGATATGGTACCCGGAAGGGTAAGGGATTTTAGTTCAGACGGGCAGTGTAGTCGGTGCAAGCTTGGAGGGCCTAAGGCCTGTTCCTGTGCTGTAATTTTCTTTGTGGTGGCAGCTAGTGATGCCATGGAATGAGGGGGACAGGGACCTTAGTTTGATATCGCCTCTGAAAAACAGATGTTTTCAAGAAGGTGATTCTGCAGAGGGGAAGGCAGGCAGCTGTCAATGGTCACGTGCAGGGAGGGTGATGTTCTTTAAGGAAGGAAATCTGCCATCCTCGCCTGATCTGGCCTCCATGTGACTCCGGACCAACAGCAATGTGGTTGACTCACAAATGCCCTCTGAAATGGAGGGCAGATAGTGATGGCCAGTAAATGCTGGGCCAGCCAGCGATGCTCACAATCCCACACAATGAACGTAAAACAAGAACATGATAAAGGTGGCTTTCAGCGGGGATGGGGTTAGTGCTCAGGTCGAGACCATAGAGATTGGCTGGAACGAGACAGTGAGGGTGGGGGGGGGGGGGGGGGGTTTAAAAACAAAGACTAACGTTTGAAGTGTAATGTGTTAGGGGCATGAGGTCGTGGAGGGGGCTTTTGGGCGATTGGTTCTTATTGGGCACAGTAGGTCCCTTGTGTGTATCTGCTACACTTGCTCCGCAGCCTCTGTTTACCAGTGGCTGCAAGTGAAATATTTATAGAGACTAAGCTGTACTTCTTGGAAGACTCCCAAAAAGTATTCCTGTGCTGTGAAGAATTACCTGTATGAAACTGCTGGGCCTCTACACACACAGTGGAGGATCTATTATTTTGAGTTGAGTGCGAGTCACTTATTTTTTGATTTGATTTATTATTGTCACATGTATTGGGATACAGTGAAAAGTATTGTTTCTTGCGCGCTATACAGACAAGGCATAACATTCATAGAGTACATAGGGGAGAAGGAAAGAAGAGGGTGCAGAATGTAATGTTACAGTCATAGCTAGGGTGTAGAGAAAGATCAACTTAATATACGAGGTAGGTCCATTCAAAAGTCTGATGGCAGCAGGGAAGAAGCTGTTCTTGAGTTGGTTCTACGTGATCTCAGACTTTTGTATCTGTTTCCCGACGGAAGAAGGTGGAAGAGAGAATGTCTGGGGTGCATGGGGTCCTTGATTATACTGGTTGCTTTTCCGAGGCAGTGGGATGTGTAGACAGAGTCAATTGATGGGAGGCTAGTTTGCGTGATGGACTGGACTATGTTCACGACCGTTTGTAGTTTCTTGCGGTCTTGGTCAGAGTAGGAGCAGTATCAAGCTGTGTTACATTCGGAAAGAATGCTTTTTTTCATGTAGCATTAATTAAATCCAAGAGGTTTTTAGCGTAACCCTCCCTTCAGCGGGCAACTGATGGCATTGATTTGGATTGTGAATTTACTCTGCCTAATTCAATTTTCGGATGGCTTAGGTTAGAATGACCTGTATTGGAGAGGGGTTTATTGGCATTTAAAATAAATATTCCCTAAAGAGAGATCTTGCACTTAAAAACACCTCACAGTCTGAGGACATCCCCAGTTACTTTACAGCGACTGGAGTCATTTTGGATTATGATGACAGCAATAATAGGAATCGCAGAAGTCAGTTTTTCACACTGTGAGCTTCCACAAACAGCATCGAGATAAATGAGTCGATATTCTGTGTTGCGCTGCTTGTCGGATGAAACATCAAACAGAGCTCTCATTTCACCTCACATTGAAGAGAAAAAGAGAGATCTCCCCGTTCCCCTGGCCAATATTTATCACTCAACCCAAGTCAACAAAGTAGATTATCTGATAGATATCCACTCATTAAAGTTTATTTATTAGTCACAAGTGGGCTTACATTCACACTGCAATGAAATTACTGTGAAAATCCCCTAGTCGCCACACTGGGGCACCTGCTCAGGTACACTGACTGAGAATTTATCATAGAAACCCTACAGTGCAGAAAGAGGCCATTCGGCCCATCGAGTCTGCACCGACCACAATCCCACCCAGGCCCGACCCTCATATCCCTATTATCATGGCCAATGCACCTAACCTGCACATTTTTGGATTGTGGGAGGAAACCGGAACACCTGGAGGAAACCCACGCAGACAGGGGGAGAATGTGCAGACTCCACACAGATGGTCACCCAAGCCGGGAATCGAACCTGGGTCCCTGGAGGTGTGAGGCAGCAGTGCTAACCACTGTGCTACCGTGCCGCCGCTTTTTTTTTTAAAGTTTAAAAATAGTCCTGCTCTCTCTGAGGATTGAACTCAGGACCTTCAGATTATGAGACTGACGCGCTGCCTACTGCGCTAAGAGGGCACAGCTAATGACATTGTTTTGTATGGGTAGGTATGTGATTTTGCTGGTGTGTTGAACATGCGCATATGCATGCGTGTGTTGCATGTGTGTGTGCATCGTGT